>NW_028126310.1:0-600000 GCF_965194825.1 Balaenoptera physalus | reverse complement strand
ACCCGAGCACAAGGAGATGAGAAATGCGGTGCGTTTTAGAAACCTTTCCCCATCACACGGTGTACAATCTTCTGGGTTTCTCATGCATGTTTTCGATGTAGGAAGATGCCCTTGAACCTGGAGATTTGGGACCCATGTGATGGGTAGCACGCAGTATTACTTTAAAGGGTCTGCGTTTGCTCACCCAACCTCACCAAACCTCTCAGCCCCAAGAGTGTCCACCCTTATGTCTCATCCAGCTGTGGGTCTAGATATGGTCAATGCAGGTTGCATCACAGCCCCTGAACGAATTGTGTAAGAATTTCTCTCTCTTTCCCTGTCTTTGTTTCATGTGTTTTTAAAAGTAATTTATTTTTATAATGGGGTTTAGCTGCTTTTCACGGCTGTGTTTAGGCCGCTTTACACCCACTTGACACACTAACAGAGAGATATCAATACATAGGTTTTAAGATTATTACTAGTCAGATATATTCTTGTGCGGTGAATCGGGCGTGTTGAGTCCAGTTCTCTGAGCAAGGAGTAGGTCTTGTCTATTCCATATTGGGTTTATGGAACGGTATCTGAGCTAATTTGAAACTCTTGTTTTATGTATCACCCCACCTCACCTTTCCCGTTAAGCAGCCATAGTGTGTTTTCTGCATGTGTGACTCTGTTCTGTTTTGTAATTCAGTTCAAGTGTAACGGTTTTTACATTCCCTCTATAAGTGACACCTTATGAGAAGTGTCCTTTTCTGTGTGACTTATTTCACTTAGAATCGTCTTACCTAAATCCACTCATCATGCTGCTACTAGCCTTATGACATTGATTTCATGGCTGAGTGATAGTCCATTGTACATAAGGACCACAACTTTTTTATCCATTTTTCGCTTTCCTGGGATATTTAAGGTGGAATGAAGTGGAGGTCCTTGTCAACAGAGCAGCCCTAAACTTTCGGGTGCTTGTGTCTTGCTGATTTTCAATTTTCCCACTTTATCCCCCCATGCGTAGAAGTGCCCTATGCTCTCTAAGCTGTGTTTTTTAGATGTTTCAGGACACACCGTACACTTCTCCAGAGTGGCTGTTGACAATTTACATCCCGCCCATCAGTGTAGCAAGGCTCCCATTTCTCCATGGCCTGTCCTGCATTTCTGGTTTTGACACTTTTTTCAGCATGTCCCTTTTGACCGATGGGAAGCGAGACTTCTTTGTAGCGCTGATTTGCCTTTCCAGGTTGCTTGGTTGGCCAAAAAGGGCGTATGCCTTTTTTCCTGAATATATTCAGGAAAAAAGGCATACGCCCTTTTTGGCCAAGGGCATCATTGTCAACGTTTTGCCGCTTTTCAAGTGCTTTAAAGGCGATTCGAATCTACCTCCTGAAATCTGTTTCCTGCAATTCTGCCTTGATTTCAAATCCTCTTCTTTGCCTTCCCTCAATATATTTGTGGACGAGAGTTATCATTTATAACTCTGCAGGTTTGTGAATTGCAGTGCCCTGAAGCTGCATTTTACAAGTCGCTTTTTTGGGAGCCGGCCGCAAAAGCGCAGGATGGCTTCAGGCCCTGTTCTGGTTCCGGGGGGCAGGCTGAGCCTGTGGTTAATTCTTCTTCCTGATGGGAAAATAGAGTGACCTGTGCCTGTCCCAACACCAAGAGCTAGTCTCTCATTGGTTTCCCGTCTTCCCGTTCATCCTCAGGACAAATTGCAACCTGTACGGAACAGGAGGTTAAAGGTGCTGATGCTCCAAGTAGGGAGATTGCTAGTAAAGTGGCTGGAATGGCGAACACGAGCACAAGGAGGTGAGAAATGAGGTGCGTTTTAGAAACCTTTCCCCATCACACGGTGTACCATCTTCTGGGTTTCTCATGCATGTTTTCGATGTAGGAAGATGCCCTTGAACCTGGAGATTTGGGACCCATGCGATGGGTAGCACGCAGTATTACTTTAAAGGGTCTGCGTTTGCTCACCCAACCTCACCAAACCTCTCAGCCCCAAGAGTGTCCACCCTTATGTCTCATCCAGCTGTGGGTCTAGATATGGTCAATCCAGGTTGCATCACAGCCCCCGAACGAATTGTGTAAGAATTTCTCTCTCTTTCCCTGTCTTTGTTTCATGGGTTTTTAAAAGTAATTTATTTTTATAATGGGGTTTAGCTGCTTTTCACGGCTGTGTTTAGGCCGCTTTACACCCACTTGACACACTAACAGAGAGATATCAATACATAGGTTTTAAGATTATTACTAGTCAGATATATTCTTGTGCGGTGAATCGGGCGTGTTGAGTCCAGTTCTCTGAGCAAGGAGTAGGTCTTGTCTATTCCATATTGGGTTTATGGAACGGTATCTGAGCTAATTTGAAACTCTTGTTTTATGTATCACCCCACCTCACCTTTCCCGTTAAGCAGC
The DNA here is from genome assembly GCF_965194825.1 of Balaenoptera physalus. NCBI lineage: Eukaryota > Metazoa > Chordata > Mammalia > Artiodactyla > Balaenopteridae > Balaenoptera > Balaenoptera physalus. The sequence continues at coordinate 597,618 of NW_028126310.1, read as the reverse complement.
CATAGTGTGTTTTCTGCATGTGTGACTCTGTTCTGTTTTGTAATTCAGTTCAAGTGTAACGGTTTTTACATTCCCTCTATAAGTGACACCTTATGAGAAGTGTCCTTTTCTGTGTGACTTATTTCACTTAGAATCGTCTTACCTAAATCCACTCATCATGCTGCTACTAGCCTTATGACATTGATTTCATGGCTGAGTGATATTCCATTGTACATAAGGACCACAACTTTTTTATCCATTTTTCGCTTTCCTGGGATATTTAAGGTGGAATGAAGTGGAGGTCCTTGTCAACAGAGCAGCCCTAAACTTTCGGGTGCTTGTGTCTTGCTGATTTTCAATTTTCCCACTTTATCCCCCCATGCGTAGAAGTGCCCTATGCTCTCTAAGCTGTGTTTTTTAGATGTTTCAGGACACACCGTACACTTCTCCAGAGTGGCTGTTGGCAATTTACATCCCGCCCATCAGTGTAGCAAGGCTCCCATTTCTCCATGGCCTGTCCTGCATTTCTGGTTTTGACACCTTTTTCAGCATGTCCCTTTTGATCGATGGGAAGCGAGACTTCTTTGTAGCGCTGATTTGCCTTTCCAGGTTGCTTGGTTGGCCAAAAAGGGCGTATGCGTTTTTTCCTGAATATATTCAGGAAAAAACGCATACGCCCTTTTTGGCCAAGGGCATCATTGTCAACGTTTTGCCGCTTTTCATGTGCTTTAAAGGCGATTCAAATCTACCTCCTGAAATCTGTTTCCTGCAATTCTGCCTTGATTTCAAATCCTCTTCTTTGCCTTCCCTCAATATATTTGTGGACGAGAGTTATCATTTATAACTCTGCAGGTTTGTGAATTGCAGTGCCCTGAAGCTCCATTTTACAAGTCGCTTTTTGGGAGTCGGCCGCAAAAGCGCAGGATGGCTTCAGGCCCTGTTCTGGTTCCGGGGGGCAGGCTGAGCCTGTGGTTAATTCTTCTTCCTGATGGGAAAATTGAGTGACCTGTGCCTGTCCCAACACCAAGAGCTAGTCTCTCATTGGTTCCCCGTCTTCCCGTTCATCCTCAGGACAAATTGCAACCTGTACGGAACAGGAGGTTAAAGGTGCTGATGCTCCAAGTAGGGAGATTGCTAGTAAAGTGGCTGGAATGGCGAACCCGAGCACAAGGAGATGAGAAATGCGGTGCGTTTTAGAAACCTTTCCCCATCACACGGTGTACAATCTTCTGGGTTTCTCATGCATGTTTTCGATGTAGGAAGATGCCCTTGAACCTGGAGATTTGGGACCCATGTGATGGGTAGCACGCAGTATTACTTTAAAGGGTCTGCGTTTGCTCACCCAACCTCACCAAACCTCTCAGCCCCAAGAGTGTCCACCCTTATGTCTCATCCAGCTGTGGGTCTAGATATGGTCAATGCAGGTTGCATCACAGCCCCTGAACGAATTGTGTAAGAATTTCTCTCTCTTTCCCTGTCTTTGTTTCATGTGTTTTTAAAAGTAATTTATTTTTATAATGGGGTTTAGCTGCTTTTCACGGCTGTGTTTAGGCCGCTTTACACCCACTTGACACACTAACAGAGAGATATCAATACATAGGTTTTAAGATTATTACTAGTCAGATATATTCTTGTGCGGTGAATCGGGCGTGTTGAGTCCAGTTCTCTGAGCAAGGAGTAGGTCTTGTCTATTCCATATTGGGTTTATGGAACGGTATCTGAGCTAATTTGAAACTCTTGTTTTATGTATCACCCCACCTCACCTTTCCCGTTAAGCAGCCATAGTGTGTTTTCTGCATGTGTGACTCTGTTCTGTTTTGTAATTCAGTTCAAGTGTAACGGTTTTTACATTCCCTCTATAAGTGACACCTTATGAGAAGTGTCCTTTTCTGTGTGACTTATTTCACTTAGAATCGTCTTACCTAAATCCACTCATCATGCTGCTACTAGCCTTATGACATTGATTTCATGGCTGAGTGATAGTCCATTGTACATAAGGACCACAACTTTTTTATCCATTTTTCGCTTTCCTGGGATATTTAAGGTGGAATGAAGTGGAGGTCCTTGTCAACAGAGCAGCCCTAAACTTTCGGGTGCTTGTGTCTTGCTGATTTTCAATTTTCCCACTTTATCCCCCCATGCGTAGAAGTGCCCTATGCTCTCTAAGCTGTGTTTTTTAGATGTTTCAGGACACACCGTACACTTCTCCAGAGTGGCTGTTGACAATTTACATCCCGCCCATCAGTGTAGCAAGGCTCCCATTTCTCCATGGCCTGTCCTGCATTTCTGGTTTTGACACTTTTTTCAGCATGTCCCTTTTGACCGATGGGAAGCGAGACTTCTTTGTAGCGCTGATTTGCCTTTCCAGGTTGCTTGGTTGGCCAAAAAGGGCGTATGCCTTTTTTCCTGAATATATTCAGGAAAAAAGGCATACGCCCTTTTTGGCCAAGGGCATCATTGTCAACGTTTTGCCGCTTTTCAAGTGCTTTAAAGGCGATTCGAATCTACCTCCTGAAATCTGTTTCCTGCAATTCTGCCTTGATTTCAAATCCTCTTCTTTGCCTTCCCTCAATATATTTGTGGACGAGAGTTATCATTTATAACTCTGCAGGTTTGTGAATTGCAGTGCCCTGAAGCTGCATTTTACAAGTCGCTTTTTTGGGAGCCGGCCGCAAAAGCGCAGGATGGCTTCAGGCCCTGTTCTGGTTCCGGGGGGCAGGCTGAGCCTGTGGTTAATTCTTCTTCCTGATGGGAAAATAGAGTGACCTGTGCCTGTCCCAACACCAAGAGCTAGTCTCTCATTGGTTTCCCGTCTTCCCGTTCATCCTCAGGACAAATTGCAACCTGTACGGAACAGGAGGTTAAAGGTGCTGATGCTCCAAGTAGGGAGATTGCTAGTAAAGTGGCTGGAATGGCGAACACGAGCACAAGGAGGTGAGAAATGAGGTGCGTTTTAGAAACCTTTCCCCATCACACGGTGTACCATCTTCTGGGTTTCTCATGCATGTTTTCGATGTAGGAAGATGCCCTTGAACCTGGAGATTTGGGACCCATGCGATGGGTAGCACGCAGTATTACTTTAAAGGGTCTGCGTTTGCTCACCCAACCTCACCAAACCTCTCAGCCCCAAGAGTGTCCACCCTTATGTCTCATCCAGCTGTGGGTCTAGATATGGTCAATCCAGGTTGCATCACAGCCCCCGAACGAATTGTGTAAGAATTTCTCTCTCTTTCCCTGTCTTTGTTTCATGGGTTTTTAAAAGTAATTTATTTTTATAATGGGGTTTAGCTGCTTTTCACGGCTGTGTTTAGGCCGCTTTACACCCACTTGACACACTAACAGAGAGATATCAATACATAGGTTTAAAGATTATTACTAGTCAGATATATTCTTGTGCGGTGAATCGGGCGTGTTGAGTCCAGTTCTCTGAGCAAGGAGTAGGTCTTGTCTATTCCATATTGGGTTTATGGAACGGTATCTGAGCTAATTTGAAACTCTTGTTTTATGTATCACCCCACCTCACCTTTCCCGTTAAGCAGCCATAGTGTGTTTTCTGCATGTGTGACTCTGTTCTGTTTTGTAATTCAGTTCAAGTGTAACGGTTTTTACATTCCCTCTATAAGTGACACCTTATGAGAAGTGTCCTTTTCTGTGTGACTTATTTCACTTAGAATCGTCTTACCTAAATCTACTCATCATGCTGCTACTACACTTATGACATTGATTTCATGGCTGAGTGATATTCCATTGTACATAAGGACCACAACTTTTTTATCCATTTTTCGCTTTCCTGGGATATTTAAGGTGGAATGAAGTGGAGGTCCTTGTCAACAGAGCAGCCCTAAACTTTCGGGTGCTTGTGTCTTGCTGATTTTCAATTTTCCCACTTTATCCCCCCATGCGTAGAAGTGCCCTATGCTCTCTAAGCTGTGTTTTTTCGATGTTTCAGGACACACCGTACACTTCTCCAGAGTGGCTGTTGGCAATTTACATCCCGCCCATCAGTGTAGCAAGGCTCCAATTTCTCCATGCCCTGTCCTGCATTTCTGGTTTTGACACCTTTTTCAGCATGTCCCTTTTGACCGATGGGAAGCGAGACTTCTTTGTAGCGCTGATTTGCCTTTCCAGGTTGCTTGGTTGGCCAAAAAGGGCGTATGCGTTTTTTCCTGAATATATTCAGGAAAAAACTCATACGCCCTTTTTGGCCAAGGGCATCATTGTCAACGTTTTGCCACTTTTCTTGTGCTTTAAAGGCGATTCGAATCTACCTCCTGAAATCTATTTCCTGCAATTCTGCCTTGATTTCAAATCCTCTTCTTTGCCTTCCCTCAATATATTTGTGGACGAGAGTTATCATTTATAACTCTGCAGGTTTGTGAATTGCAGTGCCCTGAAGCTCCATTTTACAAGTCGCTTTTTTGGGAGTCGGCCGCAAAAGCGCAGGATGGCTTCAGGCCCTGTTCTGGTTCCGGGGGGCAGGCTGAGCCTGTGGTTAATTCTTCTTCCTGATGGGAAAATTGAGTGACCTGTGCCTGTCCCAACACCAAGAGCTAGTCTCTCATTGGTTCCCCGTCTTCCCGTTCATCCTCAGGACAAATTGCAACCTGTACGGAACAGGAGGTTAAAGGTGCTGATGCTCCAAGTAGGGAGATTGCTAGTAAAGTGGCTCGAATGGTGAACCCGAGCACAAGGAGATGAGAAATGCGGTGCGTTTTAGAAACCTTTCCCCATCACACGGTGTACCATCTTCTGGGTTTCTCATGCAGGTTTTCGATGTAGGAAGATGCCCTTGAACCTGGAGATTTGGGACCCATGGGATGGGTAACAGGCAGTAGTACTTTTAAGGCTCTGCGTTTGCTCCCCCAACCTCACCAAGTCTCTCAGCCCCGTGAGTGTCCACCCTTATGTCTCATCCAGCTGTGGGTCTAGATATGGTCATTCCAGGTGGCATCACAGCCCCTGAACGAATTTTGTAAGAATTTCTCTCTCTTTCACTTTCTTTGTTTCAAGGGTTTTTAAAATTAATTTATTCTTATAATGGGGTTTAGCTGCTTTTCACGGCTGTTTTTATGCCGCTTTACACCCACTTGACTCACTTTCAGAGAGATATAAATTCATAGGTTTTAAGATTCTTACTAATCAAATATATTCTTGTGCGGTGAATAGGGGGTGTTGAGTCCAGTTCACTGAGCAAGGAGTAGGTCTTTCTATTACATATTGGGTTTATGGAACGGTATCTCAGCTAATTTGAAACCCTTGTTTTATGCATCACCCCACCTCACCTTTCCCGTTAAGCAGCCATAGTGTGTTTTGTAAACGTGTGACTCTGTTTTGTTTTGTAATTCAGTTCAATTGTAGCGGTTTTTATATTCCCTCTATAAGTGATAGCTTATGATAAGTGTCTTTTTCTGTGTGACTTATTTCACTTAGAATTGTCGTACCTAAATCCACTCATCATGCTGCTACTAGCCTTATGACATTGATTTCATGGCTGAGTGATATTCCATTGTACATAAGGACCACCACTTCTTTATCCATTTTTCTCTTTCCTGGGATATTTAAGGTGTCATGAAGTGGAGGTTCTTGTCAACAGAGCAGCCCTAAACTTTGGGGTGCCTGTGTGTTGCTGATTTTTAGTTTTCCCAATTTATACGCCCATGAGTGTAAGTGCCCTATGTGCTCTAAGCTGTGTTTTTTCGATGTTTCAGGACACACCGTACACTTCTCCAGAGTGGCTGTTGGCAATTTACATCCTGACTATCAGCGTAGCAAGGCTCCCATTTCTCCATGGCCTGTCCTGCATTTCTGGTTTTGACACTTTTTTCAGCATGGCCCTTTTGATCGATGGGAAGCGAGACTTCTTTGTAGCGCTGATTTGCCTTTCCAGGTTGCTTGGTTGGCCAAAAAGGGCGTATGCGTTTTTTCCTGAATATATTCAGGAAAAAACGCATACGCCCTTTTTGGCCAAGGGCATCATTGTCGACGTTTTGCCGTTTTTCATGTGCTTTAAAGGCGACTCGAATCTACCTCCTGAAATCTGTTTCCTGCAATTCTGCCTTGCTTTCAAATCCTCTTCGTTGCCTTCCCTCAATATATTTGTGAACGAGAGTTATCATTTACAACTCTGCAGGTTTGTTAATTGCAGTTCCCCTGAGCTCCATTTTTCAACTCGCTTTTTTGGGAGCTGGCCGCAAAAGCGCAGGACGGCATCAGGCCCTATTCTGGTTCCGGGCGGCAGGCTGAGCCTGTGGTTAATTCTTCTTCCTGATGGGAAAATAGAGTGACCTGTGCCTGTCCCAACACCTAGAGCTAGTCTCTCATTGGCTCCCCTTCTTCCCATTCATACTCAGGACAAATTGCAAGCTGTACGGAACAGGAGGTTAAAGGTCCTGATTCTCCAAGGAGGGAGATTGCTAGTAAAGCGGCTGGAATGGCGAACCCGAGCACAAGGAGATGAGAAATGAGGTGCGTTTTAGAAACCTTTCCCGGTCACACGGTCTACCACCTTCTGGGTTTCTCATGCATGTTTTCGATGTAGGAAGATGCCCTTGAACCTGGAGATTTGGGACCCATGCGATGGGTAACAGGCAGTAGTACTTTAAAGGCTCTGTGTTTGCTCCCCCAACCTCACCAAATCTCTCAGCCCCGAGAGTATCCACCCTTACGTCTCATCCAGCTGTGGGTCTAGATATGGTCATTCCAGGTGGCATCACAGCCCCTGAACGAATTTTGTAAGAATTTCTCTCTCTTTCACTGTCTTTGTTTCACGGGTTTTTAAAATTAATTTATTTTTATAATGGTGTTTAGCTGCTTTTCACGGCTGTGTTTATGCCGCTTTACACCCACTTGACTCACATCCAGAGAGATATCAATACATAGGTTTTAAGATTCTTACTAGTCAGATATATTCTTGTGCGAGAATAGGGGGTGTTGAGTCCAGTTCACTGAGCAAGGAGTAGGTCTTTCTATTAAATATTGGGGTTATGGAACGGTATCTGAGCTAATTTGAAACCCTTGTTTTCTGCAGCACCCCACCTCACCTTTCCCGTTAAGCAGCCATAGTGTGTTTTCTAAACGTGTGACTCTGTTCTGTTTTGTAATTCAGTTCAAGTGTAGCGGTTTTTACATTCCCTCTATAAGTGATAGCTTATGATAAGTGTCTTTTTCTGTGTGACTTATTTCACTTAGAATTGTCGTACCTAAATCCACTCATCATGCTGCTACTAGCCTTATGACATTGATTTCATGGCTGAGTGATATTCCATTGTACATAAGGACCACCACTTCTTTATCCATTTTTCTCTTTCCTGGGATATTTAAGGTGTGGTGAAGTGGAGGTTCTTGTCAACAGAGCAGCCCTAAACTTTGGGGTGCCTGTGTGTTGCTGATTTTTAGTTTTCCCAATTTATACGCCCATGAGTGTAAGTGCCCTATGCGTTCTAAGCTGTGTTTTTTCGATGTTTCAGGACACACCGTACACTTCTCCAGAGTGGCTGTTGGCAATTTACATCCCGCCCATCAGCGTAGCAAGGCTCCCATTTCTCCATGGGCTGTCCTGCAATTCTGGTTTTGAGCCTTTTTTCAGCATGGCCCTTTTGATCGATGGGAAGCGAGACTTCTTTGTAGCGCTGATTTGCCTTTCCAGGTAGCTTGGTTGGCCAAAAAGGGCGTATGCGTTTTTTCCTGAATATATTCTGGAAAAAACGCATACGTCCTTTTTGGCCAAGGGCATCATTGTCGACGTTTTGCCGTTTTTCATGTGCTTTAAAGGCGACGTGAATCTACCTCCTGAAATCTGTTTCCTGCAATTCTGCCTTGCTTTCAAATCCTCTTCGTTGCCTTCCCTCAATATATTTGTGGACGAGAGTTATCATTTATAACTCTGCAGGTTTGTGAATTGCAGTGCCCTGAAGCTCCATTTTACAAGTCGCTTTTTTGGGAGCTGGCCGCAAAAGCGCCGGATGGCTTCAGGCCCTGTTCTGGTTCAGGGGGGCAGCCTGAGCCTGTGGTTAATTCTTCTTCCTGATGGGAAAATAGAGTGACCTGTGCCTGTCCCAACACCAAGAGCTAGTCTCTCATTGGTTCCCCGTCTTCCCGTTCATCCTCAGGACAAATTGCAACCTGTACGGAACAGGAGGTTAAAGGTGCTGATGCTCCAAGTAGGGAGATTGCTAGTAAAGTGGCTGGAATGGCGAACCCGAGCACAAGGAGATGAGAAATGAGGTGCGTTTTAGAAACCTTTCCCCATCACACGTTGTACCATCTTCTGGGTTTCTCATGCATGTTTTTGATGTAGGAAGATGCCCTTGAACCTGGAGATTTGGGACCCATGCGATGGGTAGCACGCAGTATTACTTTAAAGGGTCTGCGTTTGCTCACCCAACCTCACCAAACCTCTCAGCCCCAAGAGTGTCCACCCTTATGACTCATCCAGCTGTGGGTCTAGATATGGTCAATCCAGGTTGCATCACAGCCCCTGAACGAATTGTGTAAGAATTTCTCTCTCTTTCCCTGTCTTTGTTTCATGGGTTTTTAAAAGTAATTTATTTTAAAATGGGGTTTAGCTGCTTTTCACGGCTGTGTTTATGCCGCTTTACACCCACTTGACACACTAACAGAGAGATATCAATACATAGGTTTTAAGATTATTACTAGTCAGATATATTCTTGTGCGGTGAATCGGGCGTGTTGAGTCCAGTTCTCTGAGCAAGGAGTAGGTCTTTTCTATTCCATATTGGGTTTATGGAACGGTATCTGAGCTAATTTGAAACTCTTGTTTATGTATCACCCCACCTCACCTTTCCCGTTAAGCAGCCATAGTGTGTTTTCTGCATGTGTGATTCTGTTCTGTTTTGTAATTCAGTTCAAGTGTAACGGTTTTTACATTCCCTCTATAAGTGACACCTTATGAGAAGTGTCCTTTTCTGTGTGACTTATTTCACTTAGAATCGTCTTACCTAAATCCACTCATCATGCTGCTACTAGCCTTATGACATTGATTTCATGGCTGAGTGATATTCCATTGTACATAAGGACCACAACTTTTTTATCCATTTTTCGCTTTCCTGGGATATTTAAGGTGGAATGAAGTGGAGGTCCTTGTCAACAGAGCAGCCCTAAACTTTGGGGTGCTTGTGTCTTGCTGATTTTCAATTTTCCCACTTTATCCCCCCATGCGTGGAAGTGCCCTATGCTCTCTAAGCTGTGTTTTTTAGATGTTTCAGGACACACCGTACACTTCTCCAGAGTGGCTGTTGGCAATTTACATCCTGCCCATCAGTGTAGCAAGGCTCCCATTTCTCCATGGCCTGTCCTGCATTTCTGGTTTTGACACTTTTTTCAGCATGGCCCTTTTGACCGATGGGAAGCGAGACTTCTTTGTAGCACTGATTTGCATTTCCATGTTGCTTGGTTGGCCAAAAAGGGCGTATGCGTTTTTTCCTGAATATATTCAGGAAAAAACGCATACGCCCTTTTTGGCCAAGGGCATCATTGTCAACGTTTTGCCGCTTTTCATGTGCTTTAAAGGCGATTCGAATCTACCTCCTGAAATCTGTTTCCTGCAATTCTGCCTTGATTTCAAATCCTCTTCTTTGCCTTCCCTCAATATATTTGTGGACGAGAGTTATCATTTATAACTCTGCAGGTTTGTGAATTGCAGTGCCCTGAAGCTCCATTTTACAAGTCGCTTTTTTGGGAGCTGGCCACAAAAGCGCCGGATGGCTTCAGGCCCTGTTCTGGTTCAGGGGGGCAGGCTGAGCCTGTGGTTAATTCTTCTTCCTGATGGGAAAATAGAGTGACCTGTGCCTGTCCCAACACCAAGAGCTAGTCTCTCATTGGTTCCCCGTCTTCCCGTTCATCCTCAGGACAAATTGCAACCTGTACGGAACAGGAGGTTAAAGGTGCTGATGCTCCAAGTAGGGAGATTGCTAGTAAAGTGGCTGGAATGGCGAACCCGAGCACAAGGAGATGAGAAATGAGGTGCGTTTTAGAAACCTTTCCCCATCACACGGTGTACCATCTTCTGGGTTTCTCATGCATGTTTTCGATGTAGGAAGATGCCCTTGAACCTGGAGATTTGGGACCCATGCGATGGGTAGCAGGCAGTATTACTTTAAAGGGTCTGCGTTTGCTCACCCAACCTCACCAAACCTCTCAGCCCCAAGAGTGTCCACCCTTATGTCTCATCCAGCTGTGGGTCTAGATATGGTCAATCCAGGTTGCATCACAGCCCCTGAACGAATTGTGTAAGAATTTCTCTCTCTTTCCCTGTCTTTGTTTCATGGGTTTTTAAAAGTAATTTATTTTTATAATGGGGTTTAGCTGCTTTTCACGGCGGTGTTTATGCCGCTTCACAGCCACTTGACACACTAACAGAGAGATATCAATACATAGGTTTTAAGATTATTACTAGTCAGATATATTCTTGTGCGGTGAATCGGGCGTGTTGAGTCCAGTTCTCTGAGCAAGGAGTAGGTCTTGTCTATTCCATATTGGGTTTATGGAACGGTATCTGAGCTAATTTGAAACTCTTGTTTTATGTATCACCCCACCTCACCTTTCCCGTTAATCAGCCATAGTGTGTTTTCTGCATGTGTGACTCTGTTCTGTTTTGTAATTCAGTTCAAGTGTAACGGTTTTTACATTCCCTCTATAAGTGACACCTTATGAGAAGTGTCCTTTTCTGTGTGACTTATTTCACTTAGAATCGTCTTACCTAAATCCACTCATCATGCTGCTACTAGCCTTATGACATTGATTTCATGGCTGAGTGATATTCCATTGTACATAAGGACCACAACTTTTTTATCCATTTTTCGCTTTCCTGGGATATTTAAGGTGGAATGAAGTGGAGGTTCTTGTCAACAGAGCAGCCCTAAACTTTGGGGTGCCTGTGTGTTGCTGATTTTCAATTTTCCCACTTTATCCCCCCATGCGTAGAAGTGCCCTATGCTCTCTAAGCTGTGTTTTTTAGATGTTTCAGGACACACCGTACACTTCTCCAGAGTGGCTGTTGGCAATTTACATCCCGCCCATCAGTGTAGCAAGGCTCCAATTTCTCCATGCCCTGTCCTGCATTTCTGGTTTTGAAACCTTTTTCAGCATGTCCCTTTTGACCGATGGGAAGCGAGACTTCTTTGTAGCGCTGATTTGCCTTTCCAGGTTGCTTGGTTGGCCAAAAAGGGCGTATGCGTTTTTTCCTGAATATATTCAGGAAAAAACGCATACGCCCTTTTTGGCCAAGGGCATCATTGTCAACGTTTTGCCGCTTTTCATGTGCTTTAAAGGCGATTCGAATCTACCTCCTGAAATCTATTTCCTGCAATTCTGCCTTGATTTCAAATCCTCTTCTTTGCCTTCCCTCAATATATTTGTGGACGAGAGTTATCATTTATAACTCTGCAGGTTTGTGAATTGCAGTGCCCTGAAGCTCCATTTTACAAGTCGCTTTTTTGGGAGTCGGCCGCAAAAGCGCAGGATGGCTTCAGGCCCTGTTCTGGTTCCGGGGGGCAGGCTGAGCCTGTGGTTAATTCTTCTTCCTGATGGGAAAATAGAGTGACCTGTGCCTGTCCCAACACCAAGAGCTAGTCTCTCATTGGTTCCCCGTCTTCCCGTTCATCCTCAGGACAAATTGCAACCTGTACGGAACAGGAGGTTAAAGGTGCTGATGCTCCAAGTAGGGAGATTGCTAGTAAAGTGGCTGGAATGGTGAACCCGAGCACAAGGAGATGAGAAATGCGGTGCGTTTTAGAAACCTTTCCCCATCACACGGTGTACCATCTTCTGGGTTTCTCATGCAGGTTTTCGATGTAGGAAGATGCCCTTGAACCTGGAGATTTGGGACCCATGGGATGGGTAACAGGCAGTAGTACTTTTAAGGCTCTGCGTTTGCTCCCCCAACCTCACCAAGTCTCTCAGCCCCGTGAGTGTCCACCCTTATGTCTCATCCAGCTGTGGGTCTAGATATGGTCATTCCAGGTGGCATCACAGCCCCTGAACGAATTTTGTAAGAATTTCTCTCTCTTTCACTTTCTTTGTTTCAAGGGTTTTTAAAATTAATTTATTCTTATAATGGGGTTTAGCTGCTTTTCACGGCTGTTTTTATGCCGCTTTACACCCACTTGACTCACTTTCAGAGAGATATAAATTCATAGGTTTTAAGATTCTTACTAATCAAATATATTCTTGTGCGGTGAATAGGGGGTGTTGAGTCCAGTTCACTGAGCAAGGAGTAGGTCTTTCTATTACATATTGGGTTTATGGAACGGTATCTCAGCTAATTTGAAACCCTTGTTTTATGCATCACCCCACCTCACCTTTCCCGTTAAGCAGCCATAGTGTGTTTTGTAAACGTGTGACTCTGTTTTGTTTTGTAATTCAGTTCAATTGTAGCGGTTTTTATATTCCCTCTATAAGTGATAGCTTATGATAAGTGTCTTTTTCTGTGTGACTTATTTCACTTAGAATTGTCGTACCTAAATCCACTCATCATGCTGCTACTAGCCTTATGACATTGATTTCATGGCTGAGTGATATTCCATTGTACATAAGGACCACCACTTCTTTATCCATTTTTCTCTTTCCTGGGATATTTAAGGTGTCATGAAGTGGAGGTTCTTGTCAACAGAGCAGCCCTAAACTTTGGGGTGCCTGTGTGTTGCTGATTTTTAGTTTTCCCAATTTATACGCCCATGAGTGTAAGTGCCCTATGTGCTCTAAGCTGTGTTTTTTCGATGTTTCAGGACACACCGTACACTTCTCCAGAGTGGCTGTTGGCAATTTACATCCTGACTATCAGCGTAGCAAGGCTCCCATTTCTCCATGGCCTGTCCTGCATTTCTGGTTTTGACACTTTTTTCAGCATGGCCCTTTTGATCGATGGGAAGCGAGACTTCTTTGTAGCGCTGATTTGCCTTTCCAGGTTGCTTGGTTGGCCAAAAAGGGCGTATGCGTTTTTTCCTGAATATATTCAGGAAAAAACGCATACGCCCTTTTTGGCCAAGGGCATCATTGTCGACGTTTTGCCGTTTTTCATGTGCTTTAAAGGCGACTCGTATCTACCTCCTGAAATCTGTTTCCTGCAATTCTGCCTTGCTTTCAAATCCTCTTCGTTGCCTTCCCTCAATATATTTGTGAACGAGAGTTATCATTTACAATTCTGCAGGTTTGTTAATTGCAGTTCCCCTGAGCTCCATTTTTCAACTCGCTTTTTTGGGAGCTGGCCGCAAAAGCGCAGGACGGCATCAGGCCCTATTCTGGTTCCGGGCGGCAGGCTGAGCCTGTGGTTAATTCTTCTTCCTGATGGGAAAATAGAGTGACCTGTGCCTGTCCCAACACCTAGAGCTAGTCTCTCATTGGCTCCCCTTCTTCCCATTCATACTCAGGACAAATTGCAAGCTGTACGGAACAGGAGGTTAAAGGTCCTGATTCTCCAAGGAGGGAGATTGCTAGTAAAGCGGCTGGAATGGCGAACCCGAGCACAAGGAGATGAGAAATGAGGTGCGTTTTAGAAACCTTTCCCGGTCACACGGTCTACCACCTTCTGGGTTTCTCATGCATGTTTTCGATGTAGGAAGATGCCCTTGAACCTGGAGATTTGGGACCCATGCGATGGGTAACAGGCAGTAGTACTTTAAAGGCTCTGTGTTTGCTCCCCCAACCTCACCAAATCTCTCAGCCCCGAGAGTATCCACCCTTACGTCTCATCCAGCTGTGGGTCTAGATATGGTCATTCCAGGTGGCATCACAGCCCCTGAACGAATTTTGTAAGAATTTCTCTCTCTTTCACTGTCTTTGTTTCACGGGTTTTTAAAATTAATTTATTTTTATAATGGTGTTTAGCTGCTTTTCACGGCTGTGTTTATGCCGCTTTACACCCACTTGACTCACATCCAGAGAGATATCAATACATAGGTTTTAAGATTCTTACTAGTCAGATATATTCTTGTGCGAGAATAGGGGGTGTTGAGTCCAGTTCACTGAGCAAGGAGTAGGTCTTTCTATTACATATTGGGGTTATGGAACGGTATCTGAGCTAATTTGAAACCCTTGTTTTCTGCAGCACCCCACCTCACCTTTCCCGTTAAGCAGCCATAGTGTGTTTCCTAAACGTGTGACTCTGTTCTGTTTTGTAATTCAGTTCAATTGTAGCGGTTTTTACATTCCCTCTATAAGTGATAGCTTATGATAAGTGTCTTTTTCTGTGTGACTTATTTCACTTAGAATTGTCATACCTAAATCCACTCATCATGCTGCTACTAGCCTTATGACATTGATTTCATGGCTGAGTGATATTCCATTGTACATAAGGACCACAATTTCTTTATCCATTTTTCTCTTTCCTGGGATACTTAAGGTGTCATGAAGTGGAGGTTCTTGTCAACAGAGCAGCCCTAAACTTTGGGGTGCCTGTGTGTTGCTGATTTTTAGTTTTCCCAATTTATACGCCCATGAGTTGAAGTGCCCTATGCGCTCTAAGCTGTGTTTTTTCGATGTTTCAGGACACACCGTACACTTCTCCAGAGTTGCTGTTGGCAATTTACATCCCGCCCATCAGCATAGCAAGGCTCCCATTTCTCCATGGCCTGTCCTGCATTTCTGGTTTTGACACTTTTTTCAGCATGGCCCTTTTGACCGATGAGAAGTGAGACTACTTTGGAGCGCAGATTTGCCTTTCCAGGTTGATTGGTTGGCCAAAAAGGGCGTATGCGTTTTTTCCTGAATATATTCAGGAAAAAACGCATACGCCCTTTTTGGCCAAGGGCATCATTGTCGACGTTTTGCCGTTTTTCATGTGCTTTAAAGGCGACTCGAATCTACCTCCTGAAATCTGTTTCCTGCAATTCTGCATTGCTTTCAAATCCTCTTCGTTGCCTTCCCTCAATATATTTGTGGACGAGAGTTATCATTTATAACTCTGCAGGTTTGTGAATTGCAGTGCCCCTGAGCTCCATTTTTCAACTCGCTTTTTTGGGAGCTGGCCGCAAAAGCGCAGGATGGCCTCAGGCCCTATTCCGGTTCTGGGCGGCAGGCTGAGGCTGTGGATAATTCTTCTTCCTGTTGGGAAAATAGAGTGACCTGTGCCTGTCCCAACACCTAGAGCTAGTCTCTCATTGGCTCCCCCTCATCCTGTTCATCCTCAGGACAAATTGCAAGCTGTACGGAACAGGAGGTTAAAGGTGCTGATTCTCCAAGGAGGGAGATTGCTAGTAAAGCGGCTGGAATGGCGAACACGAGCACAAGGAGATGAGAAATTAGCTGCGTTTTAGAAACCTTTCCCGGTCACACGGTGTACCACCTTCTGGGTTTCTCATGCATGTTTTCGAGGTAGGAAGATTCCCTTGAACCTGGAGATTTGGGACCCATGCGATGGGTAACAGGCAGTAGTACTTTAAAGGATCTGCGTTTGCTCCCCCAACCTCACCAAATCTCTCAGCCCCGAGAGTGTCCACCCTTATGTCTCATCCAGCTGTGGGTCTAGATATGGTCATTCCAGGTGGCATCACAGCACCTGAACGAATTTTGTAAGAATTTCTCTCTCTTTCACTGTCTTTGTTTCACGGGTTTTTAAAATTAATTTAGTTTTATAATGGGGTTTAGCTGCTTTTCACGGCTGTGTTTATGCCGCTTTACACCCACTTGACTCACATCCAGAGAGATATCAATACATAGGTTTTAAGATTCTTACTAATCAGATATATTCTTGTGCGGTGAATAGGGGGTGTTGAGTCCAGTTCACTGAGCAAGGAGCAGGTCTTTCTATTACATGTTGGGTTTATGGAACGGTATCTCAGCTAATTTGAAACCCTTGTTTTATGCATCACCCCACCTCACCTTTCCCGTTAAGCAGCCATAGTGGGTTTTGTAAACGTGTGACTCTGTTTTGTTTTGTAATTCAGTTCAATTGTAGCGGTTTTTACATTCCCTCTATAAGTGATAGCTTATGATAAGTGTCTTTTTCTGTGTGACTTATTTCACTTAGAATTGTCGTACCTAAATCCACTCATCATGCTGCTACTAGCCTTATGACACTGATTTCATGGCTGAGTGATATTCCATTGTACATAAGGACCACAACTTCTTTATCCATTTTTCTCTTTCCTGGGATATTTAAGGTGTCATGAAGTGGAGGTTCTTGTCAACAGAGCAGCCCTAAACTTTGGGGTGCCTGTGTCTTGCTGATTTTTAATTTTCCCAATATATACGCACGTGAGTGGAAGTGCCCTATGCACTCTAAGCTGTGTTTTTTCGATGTTTCGGGACACACAGTACACTTCTCCAGAGTGGCTGTTGGCAATTTACATCCTGACTATCAGCGTAGCAGGGCTCCCATTTCTCCATGGCCTGTCCTGCATTTCTGGTTTTGACACTTTTTTCAGCATGGCCCTTTTGACCGATGGGAAGCGAGACTTCTTTGTAGCGCTGATTTGCCTTTCCAGGTTGCTTGGTTGGCCAAAAAGGGCGTATGCGTTTTTTCCTGAATATATTCAGGAAGAAACGCATACGCCCTTTTTGACCATGGGCATCATTGTCGACGTTTTGCCGCTTTTCATGTGCTTTAAAGGCGATTCGAATCTACCTCCTGAAATCTGTTTCCTGCAATTCTACCTTGCTTTCAAATCCTCTTCGTTGTCTTCAATCAAGATATTTGTGAACGAGAGTTATCATTTACAACTCTGCAGGTTTGTTAATTGCATTTCCCCTGAGCTCCATTTTTCAACTCGCTTTTTTGGGAGCTGGCCGCAAAAGCGCAGGACGGCATCAGGCCCTATTCTGGTTCCGGGTGGCAGGCTGAGCCTGTGGTTAATTCTTCTTCCTGATGGGAAAATAGAGTGACCTGTGCCTGTCCCAACACCTAGAGCTAGTCTCTCATTGGCTCCCATTCTTCCCATTCATACTCAGGACAAATTGCAAGCTGTACGGAACAGGAGGTTAAAGGTCCTGATTCTCCAAGGAGGGAGATTGCTAGTAAAGCGGCTGGAATGGCGAACCCGAGCACAAGGAGATGAGAAATGAGGTGCGTTTTAGAAACCTTTCCCGGTCACACGGTCTACCACCTTCTGGGTTTCTCATGCATGTTTTCGATGTAGGAAGATGCCCTTGAACCTGGAGATTTGGGACCCATGCGATGGGTAACAGGCAGTAGTACTTTAAAGGCTCTGTGTTTGCTCCCTCAACCTCACCAAATCTCTCAGCCCCGAGAGTATCCACCCTTACGTCTCATCCAGCTGTGGGTCTAGATATGGTCATTCCAGGTGGCATCACAGCCCCTGAACGAATTTTGTAAGAATTTCTCTCTCTTTCACTGTCTTTGTTTCACGGGTTTTTAAAATTAATTTATTTTTATAATGGTGTTTAGCTGCTTTTCACGGCTGTGTTTATGCCGCTTTACACCCACTTGACTCACATCCAGAGAGATATCAATACATAGGTTTTAAGATTCTTACTAGTCAGATATATTCTTGTGCGGTGAATAGGGGGTGTTGAGTCCAGTTCACTGAGAAAGGAGTAGGTCTTTCTATTACATATTGGGGTTATGGAACGGTATCTGAGCTAATTTGAAACCCTTGTTTTCTGCAGCACCCCACCTCACCTTTCCCGTTAAGCAGCCATAGTGTGTTTTCTAAACGTGTGTCTATGTTCTGTTTTGTAATTCAGTTCAAGTGTAGCGGTTTTTACATTCCCTCTATAAGTGATAGCTTATGATAAGTGTCTTTTTCTGTGTGACTTATTTCACTTAGAATTGTCGTACCTAAATCCACTCATCATGCTGCTACTAGCCTTATGACATTGATTTCATGGATGAGTGATATTCCATTGTACATAAGGACCACCACTTCTTTATCCATTTTTCTCTTTCCTGGGATATTTAAGGTGTGGTGAAGTGGAGGTTCTTGTCAACAGAGCAGCCCTAAACTTTGGGGTGCCTGTGTGTTGCTGATTTTTAGTTTTCCCAATTTATACGCCCATGAGTGTAAGTGCCCTATGCGTTCTAAGCTGTGTTTTTTCGATGTTTCAGGACACACCGTACACTTCTCCAGAGTGGCTGTTGGCAATTTACATCCCGCCCATCAGTGTAGCAAGGCTCCCATTTCTCCATGGCCTGTCCTGCATTTCTGGTTTTGACACTTTTTTCAGCATGGCCCTTTTGACCGATGGGAAGCGAGACTTCTTTGTAGCGCTGATTTGCCTTTCCAGGTTGCTTGGTTGGCCAAAAAGGGCGTATGCGTTTTTTCCTGAATATATTCAGGAAAAAACGCATACGTCCTTTTTGGCCAAGGGCATCATTGTCAACGTTTTGCCGCTTTTCATGTGCTTTAAAGGCTATTCGAATCTACCTCCTGAAATCTATTTCCTGCAATTCTGCCTTGATTTCAAATCCTCTTCTTTGCCTTCCCTCAATATATTTGTGGACGAGAGTTATCATTTATAACTCTGCAGGTTTGTGAATTGCAGTGCCCTGAAGCTCCATTTTACAAGTCGCTTTTTTGGGAGCCGGCCGCAAAAGCGCAGGATGGCTTCAGGCCCTGTTCTGGTTCCGGGGGGCAGGCTGAGCCTGTGGTTAATTCTTCTTCCTGAAGGGAAAATAGAGTGACCTGTGCCTGTCCCAACACCAAGAGCTAGTCTCTCATTGGTTCCCCGTCTTCCCGTTCATCCTCAGGACAAATTGCAACCTGTACGGAACAGGAGGTTAAAGGTGCTGATGCTCCAAGTAGGGAGATTGCTAGTAAAGTGGCTGGAATGGCGAACCCGAGCACAAGGAGATGAGAAATGAGGTGCGTTTTAGAAACCTTTCCCCATCACACGGTGTACCATCTTCTGGGTTTCTCATGCATGTTTTCGATGTAGGAAGATGCCCTTGAACCTGGAGATTTGGGACCCATGCGATGGGTAGCACGCAGTATTACTTTAAAGGGTCTGCGTTTGCTCACCCAACCTCACCAAACCTCTCAGCCCCAAGAGTGTCCACCCTTATGTCTCATCCAGCTGTGGGTCTAGATATGGTCAATCCAGGTTGCATCACAGCCCCTGAACGAATTGTGTAAGAATTTCTCTCTCTTTCCCTGTCTTTGTTTCATGGGTTTTTAAAAGTAATTTATTTTTATAATGGGGTTTAGCTGCTTTTCACGGCTGTGTTTATGCCGCTTTACACCCACTTGACACACTAACAGAGAGATATCAATACATAGGTTTTAAGATTATTACTAGTCAGATATATTCTTGTGCGGTGAATCGGGCGTGTTGAGTCCAGTTCTCTGAGCAAGGAGTAGGTCTTGTCTATTCCATATTGGGTTTATGGAACGGTATCTGAGCTAATTTGAAACTCTTGTTTTATGTATCACCCCACCTCACCTTTCCCGTTAAGCAGCCTTAGTGTGTTTTCTGCATGTGTGACTCTGTTCTGTTTTGTAATTCAGTTCAAGTGTAACGGTTTTTACATTCCCTCTATAAGTGACACCTTATGAGAAGTGTCCTTTTCTGTGTGACTTATTTCACTTAGAATCGTCTTACCTAAATCCACTCATCATGCTGCTACTAGCCTTATGACATTGATTTCATGGCTGAGTGATATTCCATTGTACATAAGGACCACAACTTTTTTATCCATTTTTCGCTTTCCTGGGATATTTAAGGTGGAATGAAGTGGAGGTCCTTGTCAACAGAGCAGCCCTAAACTTTGGGGTGCTTGTGTCTTGCTGATTTTCAATTTTCCCACTTTATCCCCCCATGCGTGGAAGTGCCCTATGCTCTCTAAGCTGTGTTTTTTAGATGTTTCAGGACACACCGTACACTTCTCCAGAGTGGCTGTTGGCAATGTACATCCCGCCCATCAGTGTAGCAAGGCTCCCATTTCTCCATGGCCTGTCCTGCATTTCTGGTTTTGACACTTTTTTCAGCATGGCCCTTTTGACCGATGGGAAGCGAGACTTCTTTGGAGCGCTGATTTGCCTTTCCAGGTTGCTTGGTTGGCCAAAAAGGGCGTATGCGTTTTTTCCTGAATATATTCAGGAAAAAACGCATACGCCCTTTTTGGCCAAGGGCATCATTGTCAACGTTTTGCCGCTTTTCATGTGCTTTAAAGGCGATTCGAATCTACCTCCTGAAATCTGTTTCCTGTAATTCTGCCTTGATTTCAAATCCTCTTCTTGGCCTTCCCTCAATATATTTGTGGACGAGAGTTATCATTTATAACTCTGCAGGTTTGTGAATTGCAGTGCCCTGAAGCTCCATTTTACAAGTCGCTTTTTCGGGAGCCGGCCGCAAAAGCGCAGGATGGCTTCAGGCCCTGTTCTGGTTCCGGGGGGCAGGCTGAGCCTGTGGTTAATTCTTCTTCCTGATGGGAAAATAGAGTGACCTGTGCCTGTCCCAACACCAAGAGCTAGTCTCTCATTGGTTCCCCGTCTTCCCGTTCATCCTCAGGACAAATTGCAACCTGTACGGAACAGGAGGTTAAAGGTGCTGATGCTCCAAGTAGGGAGGTTGCTAGTAAAGTGGCTGGAATGGCGAACCCGAGCACAAGGAGATGAGAAATGAGGTGCGTTTTAGAAACCTTTCCCCATCACACGGTGTACCATCTTCTGGGTTTCTCATGCATGTTTTCGATGTAGGAAGATGCCCTTGAACCTGGAGATTTGGGACCCATGCGATGGGTCGCACGCAGTATTACTTTAAAGGGTCTGCGTTTGCTCACCCAACCTCACCAAACCTCTCAGCCCCAAGAGTGTCCACCCTTATGTCTCATCCAGCTGTGGGTCTAGATATGGTCAATCCAGGTTGCATCACAGCCCCTGAACGAATTGTGTAAGAATTTCTCTCTCTTTCCCTGTCTTTGTTTCATGGGTTTTTAAAAGTAATTTCTTTTTATAATGGGGTTTAGCTGCTTTTCACGGCTGTGTTTATGCCGCTTCACAGCCACTTGACACACTAACAGAGAGATATCAATACATAGGTTTTAAGATTATTACTAGTCAGATATATTCTTGTGCGGTGAATCGGGCGTGTTGAGTCCAGTTCTCTGAGCAAGGAGTAGGTCTTGTCTATTCCATATTGGGTTTATGGAACGGTATCTGAGCTAATTTGAAACTCTTGTTTTATGTATCACCCCACCTCACCTTTCCCGTTAAGCAGCCATAGTGTGTTTTCTGAATGTGTGACTCTGTTCTGTTTTGTAATTCAGTTCAAGTGTAACGGTTTTTACATTCCCTCTATAAGTGACACCTTATGAGAAGTGTCCTTTTCTGTGTGACTTATTTCACTTAGAATCGTCTTACCTAAATCCACTCATCATGCTGCTACTAGCCTTATGACATTGATTTCATGGCTGAGTGATATTCCATTGTACATAAGGACCACAACTTTTTTATCCATTTTTCGCTTTCCTGAGATATTTAAGGTGGGATGAAGTGGAGGTCCTTGTCAACAGAGCAGCCCTAAACTTTGGGGTGCTTGTGTCTTGCTGATTTTCAATTTTCCCACTTTATCCCCCCATGCGTGGAAGTGCCCTGTGCTCTCTAAGCTGTGTTTTTTAGATGTTTCATGACACACCGTACACTTCTCCAGAGTGGCTGTTGGCAATTTACATCCCGCCCATCAGTGTAGCAAGGCTCCCATTTCTCCATGGCCTGTCCTGCATTTCTGGTTTTGACACTTTTTTCAGCATGGCCCTTTTGACCGATGGGAAGCGAGACTTCTTTGTAGCGCTGATTTGCCTTTCCAGGTTGCTTGGTTGGCCAAAAAGGGCGTATGCGTTTTTTCCTGAATATATTCAGGAAAAAACGCATACGCCCTTTTTGGCCAAGGGCATCATTGTCAACGTTTTGCCGCTTTTCATGTGCTTTAAAGGCGATTCGAATCTACCTCCTGAAATCTGTTTCCTGCAATTCTGCCTTGATTTCAAATCCTCTTCTTTGCCTTCCCTCAATATATTTGTGGACGAGAGTTATCATTTATAACTCTGCAGGTTTGTGAATTGCAGTGCCCTGAAGCTCCATTTTACAAGTCGCTTTTTTGGGAGCCGGCCGCAAAAGCGCAGGATGGCTTCAGGCCCTGTTCTGGTTCCGGGGGGCAGGCTGAGCCTGTGGTTAATTCTTCTTCCTGAAGGGAAAATAGAGTGACCTGTGCCTGTCCCAACACCAAGAGCTAGTCTCTCATTGGCTCCCCGTCTTCCCGTTCATCCTCAGGACAAATTGCAACCTGTACGGAACAGGAGTTTAAAGGTGCTGATGCTCCAAGTAGGGAGATTGCTAGTAAAGTGGCTGGAATGGCGAACCCGAGCACAAGGAGATGAGAAATGAGGTGCGTTTTAGAAACCTTTCCCCATCACACGGTGTACCATCTTCTGGGTTTCTCATGCATGTTTTCGATGTAGGAAGATGCCCTTGAACCTGGAGATTTGGGACCCATGCGATGGGTAGCACGCAGTATTACTTTAAAGGGTCTGCGTTTGCTCACCCAACCTCACCAAACCTCTCAGCCCCAAGAGTGTCCACCCTTATGTCTCATCCAGCTGTGGGTCTAGATATGGTCAATCCAGGTTGCATCACAGCCCCTGAACGAATTGTGTAAGAATTTCTCTCTCTTTCCCTGTCTTTGTTTCATGGGTTTTTAAAAGTAATTTATTTTTATAATGGGGTTTAGCTGCTTTTCACGGCTGTGTTTATGCCGCTTTACACCCACTTGACACACTAACAGAGAGATATCAATACATAGGTTTTAAGATTATTACTAGTCAGATATATTCTTGTGCGGTGAATCGGGCGTGTTGAGTCCAGTTCTCTGAGCAAGGAGTAGGTCTTGTCTATTCCATATTGGGTTTATGGAACGGTATCTGAGCTAATTTGAAACTCTTGTTTTATGTATCACCCCACCTCACCTTTCCCGTTAAGCAGCCTTAGTGTGTTTTCTGCATGTGTGACTCTGTTCTGTTTTGTAATTCAGTTCAAGTGTAACGGTTTTTACATTCCCTCTATAAGTGACACCTTATGAGAAGTGTCCTTTTCTGTGTGACTTATTTCACTTAGAATCGTCTTACCTAAATCCACTCATCATGCTGCTACTAGCCTTATGACATTGATTTCATGGCTGAGTGATATTCCATTGTACATAAGGACCACAACTTTTTTATCCATTTTTCGCTTTCCTGGGATATTTAAGGTGGAATGAAGTGGAGGTCCTTGTCAACAGAGCAGCCCTAAACTTTGGGGTGCTTGTGTCTTGCTGATTTTCAATTTTCCCACTTTATCCCCCCATGCGTGGAAGTGCCCTATGCTCTCTAAGCTGTGTTTTTTAGATGTTTCAGGACACACCGTACACTTCTCCAGAGTGGCTGTTGGCAATGTACATCCCGCCCATCAGTGTAGCAAGGCTCCCATTTCTCCATGGCCTGTCCTGCATTTCTGGTTTTGACACTTTTTTCAGCATGGCCCTTTTGACCGATGGGAAGCGAGACTTCTTTGGAGCGCTGATTTGCCTTTCCAGGTTGCTTGGTTGGCCAAAAAGGGCGTATGCGTTTTTTCCTGAATATATTCAGGAAAAAACGCATACGCCCTTTTTGGCCAAGGGCATCATTGTCAACGTTTTGCCGCTTTTCATGTGCTTTAAAGGCGATTAGAATCTACCTCCTGAAATCTGTTTCCTGCAATTCTGCCTTGATTTCAAATCCTCTTCTTTGCCTTCCCTCAATATATTTGTGGACGAGAGTTATCATTTATAACTCTGCAGGTTTGTGAATTGCAGTGCCCTGAAGCTCCATTTTACAAGTCGCTTTTTCGGGAGCCGGCCGCAAAAGCGCAGGATGGCTTCAGGCCCTGTTCTGGTTCCGGGGGGCAGGCTGAGCCTGTGGTTAATTCTTCTTCCTGATGGGAAAATAGAGTGACCTGTGCCTGTCCCAACACCAAGAGCTAGTCTCTCATTGGTTCCCCGTCTTCCCGTTCATCCTCAGGACAAATTGCAACCTGTACGGAACAGGAGGTTAAAGGTGCTGATGCTCCAAGTAGGGAGGTTGCTAGTAAAGTGGCTGGAATGGCGAACCCGAGCACAAGGAGATGAGAAATGAGGTGCGTTTTAGAAACCTTTCCCCATCACACGGTGTACCATCTTCTGGGTTTCTCATGCATGTTTTCGATGTAGGAAGATGCCCTTGAACCTGGAGATTTGGGACCCATGCGATGGGTCGCACGCAGTATTACTTTAAAGGGTCTGCGTTTGCTCACCCAACCTCACCAAACCTCTCAGCCCCAAGAGTGTCCACCCTTATGTCTCATCCAGCTGTGGGTCTAGATATGGTCAATCCAGGTTGCATCACAGCCCCTGAACGAATTGTGTAAGAATTTCTCTCTCTTTCCCTGTCTTTGTTTCATGGGTTTTTAAAAGTAATTTATTTTTATAATGGGGTTTAGCTGCTTTTCACGGCTGTGTTTAGGCCGCTTTACACCCACTTGACACACTAACAGAGAGATATCAATACATAGGTTTTAAGATTATTACTAGTCAGATATATTCTTGTGCGGTGAATCGGGCGTGTTGAGTCCAGTTCTCTGAGCAAGGAGTAGGTCTTGTCTATTACATATTGGGTTTATGGAACGGTATCTGAGCTAATTTGAAACTCTTGTTTTATGTATCACCCCACCTCACCTTTCCCGTTAAGCAGCCATAGTGTGTTTTCTGCATGTGTGACTCTGTTCTGTTTTGTAATTCAGTTCAAGTGTAACGGTTTTTACATTCCCTCTATAAGTGACACCTTATGAGAAGTGTCCTTTTCTGTGTGACTTATTTCACTTAGAATCGTCTTACCTAAATCCACTCATCATGCTGCTACTAGCCTTATGACATTGATTTCATGGCTGAGTGATATTCCATTGTACATAAGGACCACAACTTTTTTATCCATTTTTCGCTTTCCTGGGATATTTAAGGTGGAATGAAGTGGAGGTCCTTGTCAACAGAGCAGCCCTAAACTTTGGGGTGCTTGTGTCTTGCTGATTTTCAATTTTCCCACTTTATCCCCCCATGCGTGGAAGTGCCCTATGCTCTCTAAGCTGTGTTTTTTAGATGTTTCAGGACACACCGTACACTTCTCCAGAGTGGCTGTTGGCAATGTACATCCCGCCCATCAGTGTAGCAAGGCTCCCATTTCTCCATGGCCTGTCCTGCATTTCTGGTTTTGACACTTTTTTCAGCATGGCCCTTTTGACCGATGGGAAGCGAGACTTCTTTGGAGCGCTGATTTGCCTTTCCAGGTTGCTTGGTTGGCCAAAAAGGGCGTATGCGTTTTTTCCTGAATATATTCAGGAAAAAACGCATACGCCCTTTTTGGCCAAGGGCATCATTGTCAACGTTTTGCCGCTTTTCATGTGCTTTAAAGGCGATTCGAATCTACCTCCTGAAATCTGTTTCCTGCAATTCTGCCTTGATTTCAAATCCTCTTCTTTGCCTTCCCTCAATATATTTGTGGATGAGAGTTATCATTTATAACTCTGCAGGTTTGTGAATTGCAGTGCCCTGAAGCTCCATTTTACAAGTCGGTTTTTTGGGAGCTGGCCGCAAAAGCACAGGACGGCATCAGGCCCTATTCTGGTTCCGGGCGACAGGCTGAGCCTGTGGTTAATTCTTCTTCCTGATGGGAAAATAGAGTGACCTGTGCCTGTCCCAACACCAAGAGCTAGTCTCTCATTGGTTCCCCGTCTTCCCGTTCATCCTCAGGACAAATTGCAACCTGTACGGAACAGGAGGTTAAAGGTGCTGATTCTCCAAGGAGGGAGATTGCTAGTAAAGCGGCTGGAATGGCGACCCCGAGCACAAGGAGATGAGAAATGAGGTGCGTTTTAGAAACCTTTCCTGGTCACACGGTCTACCACCTTCTGGGTTTCTCATGCATGTTTTCGATGTAGGAAGATGCCCTTGAACCTGTAGATTTGGGACCCATGGGATGGGTAACAGGCAGTAGTACTTTAAAGGCTCTGTTTTGCTCACCCAACCTCACCAAATCTCTCAGCCCCGAGAGTATCCACCCTTACGTCTCATCCAGCTGTGGGTCTAGATATGGTCAATCCAGGTGGCATCACAGCCCCTGAACGAATTTTTTAAGAATTTCTCTGTCTTTCACTGTCTTTGTTTCACGGGTTTTTAAAATTAATTTATTTTTATAATGGGGTTTAGCTGCTTTTCACGGCTGTGTTTATGCTGCTTTACACCCACTTGACTCACATCCAGAGAGATATCAATACATAGGTTTTAAGATTCTTACTAATCAGATATATTCTTGTGCGGTCAATAGGGGGTGTTGAGTCCAGTTCACTGAGCAAGGAGTAGGTCTTTCTATTACATATTAGGTTTATGGAACGGTATCTCAGCTAATTTGAAACCCTTGTTTTATGCATCACCCCACATCACCTTTCCCGTTAAGCAGCCATAGTGTGTTTTCTAAACGTGTGACTCTGTTCTGTTTTGTAATTCAGTTCAAGTGTAGCGGTTTTTACATTCTCTCTATAAGTGATAGCTTATGATACGTGTCTTTTTCTGTGTGACTTATTTCACTTAGTATCGTCGTATCTAAATCCACTCATCATGCTGCTACTAGCCTTATGACATTGATTTCATGGCTGAGTGATATTCCATTGTACATAAGGACCAACACTTCTTTATCCATTTTTCTCTTTCCTGGGATATTTAAGGTGTCATGAAGTGGAGGTTCTTGTCAACAGAGCAGCCCTAAACTTTGGAGTGCCTGTGTCTTGCTGATTTTTAGTTTTCCCAATTTATTCGCCCGTGAGGGGAAGTGCCCTATGCGCTCTAAGCTTTGTTTTTTCGATGTTTCAGGACACACCGTACACTTCTCCAGAGTGGCTGTTGGCAATTTACATCCTGCCCATCAGCGTAGCAAGGCTCCCATTTCTCCATGGCCTGTCCTGCATTTCTGGTTTTGACACTTTTTTCAGCATGGCACTTTTGACCGATGGGAAGCGAGACTTCTTTGTAGCGCTGATTTGCCTTTCCTGGTTGCTTTGTTGGCCAAAAAGGGCGTATGCTATTTTTCCTGAATATATTCAGGAAAAAACGCATACGCCCTTTTTGGCCAAGGGCATCATTATCGACGTTTTGCCGCTTCTCATGTGCTTTACAGGCAATTCGAATCTACCTCCTGAAATCTGTTTCCTGCAATTCTGCCTTGATTTCAAATCGTCTTCTTTGCCTTCCCTCAAGATATTTGTGGACGAGAGTTATCATTTATAACTCTGCAGGTTTGTGAATTGCAGTGCCCCTGCGCTCCATTTTACAACTCGCTTTTTTGGGAGCTGGCCGCAAATGCGCAGGATGGCCTCAGGCACTATTCTGGTTCCGGGCGGCAGGCTGAGCTTGCGGTTAATTCTTCTTCCTGATGGGAAAATAGAGTGACCTGTGCCTGTCCCAACACCTAGAGCTAGTCTCTCATTGGCTACCCCTCTTCCCGTTCATCCTCAGGACAAATTGCAAGCTGTACGGAACAGGAGGTTAAAGGTGCTGATTCTCCAAGGAGGGAGATTGCTAGTAAAGCGG
Source organism: Balaenoptera physalus (assembly GCF_965194825.1). NCBI lineage: Eukaryota > Metazoa > Chordata > Mammalia > Artiodactyla > Balaenopteridae > Balaenoptera > Balaenoptera physalus. The sequence goes on along the minus strand of NW_028126310.1, from coordinate 570,105 downwards.
CTGGAATGGCGAACCCGAGCACAAGGAGATGAAAAATGAGGTGCGTTTTAGAAACGTTTCCCGGTCACACGGTCTACCACCTTCTGGGTTTCTCATGCATGTTTTCGATGTAGGAAGATGCCCTTGAACCTGGAGATTTGGGACCCATGGGATGGGTAACAGGCAGTAGTACTTTAAAGGCTCTGCATTTGCTCCCCCTACCTCACCAAAGCTCTCAGCCCCAAGAGTGTCCACCCTTACGTCTCATCCAGCTGTGGGTCTAGATATGGTCAATCCAGGTGGCATCACAGCCTCTGAATGAATTGTATAAGAATTTCTCTCTCTTTCACTGTCTTTGTTTCATGGGGTTTTAAAAGTTCTTTGTTTTTATAGTGGGGTTAACTTCTTTTCACTGCTGTGTTTATGCCGCTTTACACCCCCTTGACACACTTACAGACAGATATCAATACATAGGTTTTAAGATTCTTACTAGTCAGATATGTTCTTGTGCCGTGAATAGGGGGTGTTTAGTCCAGTTCACTGAGCAAGGAGTAGGTCTTGTCTATTACATATTGTGTTTATGGAACGTTATCTGAGCTAATTTGAAATCCTTGTTTTATGCATCACCCCACCTCACCTTTCCCGTTAAGCATCCATAGTGTGTTTTCTAAATGTGTGACTCTGTTCTGTTTTGTAATTCCGTTCAAGTGTAGCGGTTTTTACATTCCCTCTGTTAGTGATATCTTATGATAAGTGTCTTTTTCTGTGTGACTTATTTCACTTCGAATCATCGTACCTAAATCCACTCATCATGCTGCTACTAGCCTTATGATATTGATTTCACCCTCGATTGATATTCCATTTTACATATGGAGCACAACTTCTTTATCCATTTTTCTCTTTCGTGGGATATTTAAGGTAGAATTAAGTGGAGGTTCTTGTCAACAGAGCAGCCCTAAAATTTGGGGTTCCTTTGTTTTGCTGATTTTTAATTTTCCCAATTTATACGCCCATGAGTGGATGTGCCCCTTTCTCTCTAGCTGTGTTTTTTAGATGTTTTAGGAAACACCATACCCTCCTCCAGAGTCGTCATTGGCAATTTACATCCCACCCATCAGTGTAACAAGGCTCCCTTTCCTCCCTGTCCTCTCCTGCATTTCTTCTTTTTACACTTTTTTAGGAAGGCCATTTTGACCGATGGGAAGTCAGACTTCTTTGTAGTGCTGAATTGCATTTCCGGCTTGCTTGGTTGGCCAAAAGGGGCCTATGGTTTTTTTCCTGAATTCATACAGAAAAAAACGCATATGCTCTTTTTGTCCAAGTGCATCATTGTCGGGTCTGAAGTGTCGGGTGTGGGTCCTCTGCATGTGGAAACCTAGGAGCAAGTGAAATTAGACAAAGCACAAAGGAAAAAATGGTTAGACTTTATTTTATTGCCCAGATTCTATTGTTATCTCCCAGGAATTTTTAATGGGCTTTGCCAGTGACAAAGCCCTCCTCTGCCTTTTGTCCCATTCCTCATTCTTGGGGCGCTGAGGGTGCAGACACGTCTTCTGTAAATGCTTCATGCTGAGTTGGGTGTCCTCATACCCGGGGGGAGGGGCAGGACTTCTCCCCAGCAGCCTCCAGGTGAGGTTGATTGTCCGCAGGCCTCCTCCCTCACTGCTCGTCTGCCTGAGCACCAGCATTGGCAGTTTTATAGATTCTAATGACCTTTAAGTGTCCAGGAAAGAGATGTGCAGAGACGCTGGGGGGGTGGGCGGTTTTACCCTGCTCCACATTGGTTTGGCCCCCTTAGGCTGACGGTTTCTGCCAGCCTAGATGCTCTGACCAGTAGTCTGCGCTTTCTTCAGTTAGGCCTCTGAATTAACGTACAAACAGCACCAGGTGTCAGAGCCCTGCTTGCTCAACTCCCAGACAGTCCAGGGCCGGTGGTGATCCAGGACCATGACGGCCACTCAGTCAACGGCCTTTTGAAGTAGCCAGGAGTACAGCCGGTCTCACTGGCCGCCGTCACCGCGGTGTCTGTAGGCTTTTCTATGGTGGCAGCGTTATTTACGGTTCCCCTGCCAAGTTTATTAGCTCCGCTCTGGGTGCAGTAAGTCCTGTAAGCAATAGTCTGTTCTTTTGGGGCACACTCTTGTTGTTTCCTGAGAGAAGCTCCAGGTCAAGTGATGGTCACACGAGTCGTCATGGGGGCCCATTGCCCCAAGTTGTCTCTCTGGAGGTTGGTGTTGGAGGGCCTCCTCACTCGAGGTCATTGTGCCCACGGAGCAATCCCTGCAACTTCAGGGCATGGTGGGTGGTTAGGATCACCAAGTGGCGTCCTTTTCCCTTAGGAGGGAGCTGGCCTTGCGGGCTGCTGATTTCCAGGTTTTTAGATACCCCCAGTATCCTGGTCGAATGGGGTGGCTGGCCAATGCCTGGAGGGCATTCTTGCATTGTTCCATTTCAAGTGGTCCCAGTTTTTGCACTAATACTCCAAGGGCGATTCACCTTGGACCAGGAATGTAAAGGTCAAAGGGTTTAGCTAACTTAGGGAGGTCCAGGGCCAGGGTCTGAATTGACTGCTCTTTCCAATCTTGAAAGGCCGCTTCTGGATTCTATTCAAAAGGATCATCATCTTTTCCTTTCAGTGTTTCATATAGAGGCCCAGCTATTAGACTGTAGTTAGGGATCCAGATGCAGCAAATCCCGGTCTCCCCAGGAACCCCTAAGCTGTCTTCTAGTTTCAGGAAGGCTGAGGCTGCAAATGGCTTATTCCCTTTCCTGGGGTGGGCTTCTCCGACCTTCTGTTCGAATGAAGCCCAGGAAGGCCACCTTAGTTTGTGATATTTGAGCCTTTTCCTTGGACACCTTCTATCTTTTATTGGCTAGGGAGTTCAGAGGCCTCCTTAGTCGGGCTGGTGATCAGAATGTCATCTGCATATTGAAGGAGGGTTCCCTTCTCCAGAGGTAGATCTTTTAGGTCTTTAGCTAACGTTTCCCCAAAGACGGTGTGGGAATTTTTGAACCCCTGGGGCAGGACGGCCCAGCAGTATTGTTTTTGTTGTATGTTGAGTCCTGCCACTCACAGCCAACATTTCTTGTGACTCTGGGACTAATGGAATACAGAAGAAGGCATCATTGAAGTCTAATACAGAATGCCATGTCCTGGTGGATGGTAGAATGACCAGCAGGGTGTAGGAATTAGGAACTACTAGATGTATATCCACTGTGGCTTCACTGACTGTCCTGGCATCCTCTACCAGGTCCCCAGCAGCCCACGGGGCTCTCGTGGTCAGGCCACTCCCAGGATATGGAGCTCACCTGGGCAGGTACGCAGCAGCCCACGGGGCTCTCGTGGGCAGGCCCCTCCCTGGATATGGAGCTCCCATGGACAGGTACCCCGGCAGGGCTGGGCACACAGGAACCGTGCACATAGCCCTCATTGCAGAGCACCCCCAGCACACCTGTCACTCAGAGCTGACACAGAGCACCTCAGAGCAGAGCTTGAACTAACAAACAGCAGCTCCAACAGGTCTGTGACCCTAGGCTTCACTCTGTGCGGCCTCCCTCTGCCTGGTCTTCCAGGGGCTTCCACTGCAGCCGGAGCACCAGGCCTCTGTCTCCACCCACCACCCCTCCTCTCCCTGACTCCTGGGTTCCTCTCATTAGCAGAGGTTCTTCTTGAAGTTGTCTCCCACTCATGGACCAGATAAAATGATTAGAAAACAAGCCAGGGCTGCCGCCCCTTATCTATCCTGACTCTCGGGACCCTACACCTGTTCCTTGGATCTGGCCGGTGCAGCAAGACCCATTTTCTGCAACTCTGAGCCCCTGAGGGGCGAGGATTGGCTGACCTGGGCAGCCTGACCCGGCCGGCCAGCCCTTCCCAGGTGTGCCTGGGTTGAGGTCAATATAAACACCCCTCCAGGCAGCAAAAGCCTCTGCAGCTGTGCCTGACGCCATATTCTCTGCCCCGTCAGCAGTCTCGGGGTTGGGCTGGTGGGAGAGAGTAGGGCCCACGGCTCTATGAGTGGCCCGGTGTGACTGGGGCTCTGCTGGACTTTCTGCAGGAGTTGCCGGGCTGCCACCTGCTAAAGAAGAGGATGTGTCACCCATACTTGCTGCTGGAATTTCTCCCCGGGCAGAGGTGAGGAAGGACAAAAGCAGTGGGGGCCGGGACAGGAGGGGTACCTCAGGCAGGGAAATGGAAAGCTTCCAGACGAGCGCCCGGGGCCAGGACCATCCTGGCTGGCCTGCAGGCACCAAGTCGGCCTGCGTGCTGTCGCTGGTGTGACTCCAAGCCCCTTCCTCTAGTTTTTAAAGTCTTTGCACACATTCAGGTGTTTTACCTGGGAAGGGTGGGAAAAGTTCAGCAGCAGCTGGCCTGGGGCTCAGCTCACGTTTACTCAGAGACGCCTCCTCACGGTCCCCCAGCTTTGCAATGAGGACGCTCCTCGTGTGGGGGCTGCTGGCTGCATGGGAGATGATTCCCACCTGTGACCAACTTCAGAATTGTTTACCACTGGAGCAAGTGCCCTGATAGTGTTTTCCTCTGTATGACCAGTGGGTTCTGTTTTTTTTTTTTTTCTTTTTTGGTTCAAGGTAAGTTTTATTCCTCTTTTTGTATTTATGCATATAAGCATGGAAATAATTCATTCATATAAATACGTCTATGGGAAGGACAGAACTTTTTTTTCTGTTTTATTTTTTTAAGTATTATTTATTTTTTAATTTTTGAATTTATTTTATTCATTTTTTTATACAGCAGGCTCTTATTGGTTACCTATTTTATACATATAAGTGTATATATGTCAATCTCAGGCTCGCAATTCATCCCACCACCACCACCCTGACACTTTCCCCCCTTGGTGTCCATACATTTGTTCTCTACATCTGTGTCTCTATTTCTGCCTTGCAAACCGGTTCATCTTTACCATTTTTCTAGGTTCCACATGTATGTGTTAATATACGATATTTGTTTTTCTCTTTCTGACTTACTTCACTCTGTATGCCAGTCTCTAGATCTATCCACGTCTCCACAAATGACCCAATTTCATTCCTTTTTATGGCTGAGTAATATTCCATTTTATATATGTAGCACATCTTTTCTGTTCGTCTGTCTATGGGCATTTAGGTTGCTTCCATGACCTGGCTATTGTAAATAGTGCTGCAATGAATATTGTGGTGAATATGTCTTTTTGAATTATGGATTTCTCTGGGTATATGGCCAGTAGTGGGATTGCTGGGTCATATGGTAATTCTATTTTTAGTATTTTAAGGAACCTCCATGCTGTTCTCCATAGTGACTGTATCAATTTACATTCCCACAAATAGTGTAAGAGGGTTCCCTTTTCTCCACACCCTCTCCAGCATTTGTTGCTTGTAGATTTTCTGATGATGCCCATTCTAACTCGTGTGAGGTGATACCTCATTGTAGTTTTGGTTTATATTTCTCTAATAATTAGTGATGTTGAGCAGCTTTTCATGTGCTTCTTGGTCATCTGTATGTCTTCTTGGGACAAATGTCTATTTACGTCATCTGCCCATTTTTGGATTGGGTTGTTTGTTTTTTTACTGTTGAGCTGCATGAGCTGTTTATATACATTGGAGATTACTCCTTTGTCCATTGATTCGTTTGCAAATATTTTCTCCCATTGTGAGGGTTGTCTTTTCGTCTTGTTTGTAGTTTCCTTTGCTTTGCAAAAGCTTTTAGGTTTCATTTGCTCCCATATGTTTATTTTTTTTTAATTCCATTACTCTAGGAGGTGGATCAAAAAAGATCTTGCTGTGATTTATGTCAAAGAGTATTCTTCCTATGTTTTCCTCTAAGAGTTTTATAGTGTCCGGTCTTACATTTCGGTCTCTAATCCATTTTGAGTTTATTTTTTGTGTATGGTGTTAGGGAGTGTTCTAATTTCATTCTTTTACATGTAGCTGTCCATTTTTCCCAGCACCACTTATTGAAGAGACTTTCTTTTCTCCTTTTTATACCCTTGCCTCCTTTGTCATAGATTAGTGGGCCATAGGTGTGTAGGTTTATCTCTGGGCTTTTTTTTTCTTTTACATCTTTATTGGAGTATAATTGCTTTACAATTGTGTGTTAGTTTCTGCTGTATAAAAAAAGTGAATCAGCTGTGCGTATACACATAACACCATATCCCCTCCCTCTTGCACCTCCCTCTCACTCCCTTATCCCACCCTTTTAGGTGGTCACAAAGCAAAGAGCTGATCTCCCTGTGCTATGTGGTTGCTTCCCAGTAGCTATCAATTTTACATTTGGTAGTGTATATATGTCCATACCACTCTCACTTTGTCCCAGCTTACCCTTCCCTCTCCCCATGTCCTCAAGTCCTTTCTCTACGTCTGTGTCCTTAATCCTTTCCTGCCCCTAGGTTCTTCATAAACTTTTTTTTTAAGATTCCATATATATGTGTTAGCATACGGTATTTGTTTTTCTCTTTCTGACTTACTTCACTCTGTAGGACAGACTCTAGATCCATCCACCTCACTAAAAATAACTCAATTTCGTTTCTTTTTATGGCTGAATAATGTTCCATTGTATATATATGTGCCACATCTTCTTTATCCATTTATCTGTTGATGGACACTTAAGTTGCTTCCATGTCCTGGCTATTGTAAATAGAGCTACAGTGAACATTGTGGTACATGACTCTTTTTGAATTATGGTTTTCTCAGGGTAAATATCCAGGAGTGGGTTTGCTGGGTTGTATGGTAGTTCTATTTTTAGTTTTTAAGGAACCCCCATACCGTTCTCCCTAGTGGCTATATCAATTTACATTCCCACCAACAGTGCAAGAGGGTTCCCTTTTCTCCAATAAATGCCTCTCCAGCATTTATTGTTGGTAGATTTTTTGATGATGGCCATTCTGACTGGTGTGAGGTGATACCTCACTGTAGTTTTGATTTGCATTTCTCTAATGATTAGTGATATTCAGCATCCTTTCATGTGTTTGTTGGCAACCTGTATATCTTCTTTGGAGAAATGTCTATTTAGGTCTTCTGCCCATTTTTGGATTGGGTTGTTTGGTTTTGTGATATTGAGCTACATGAGCTGCTTTTTGGAGATTAATCCTTTGCCATTTGCTTCATTTGAAAATATTTTCTCCCATTCTGATGGTTGTCTTTTCATCTTGCTTATGTTTTCCTTTGCTGTGCAAAATAATTTATGTTTCATTCGGTCCCATTTTTTTATTTTTGTTTTTATTTCCATTTCTCTAGGAGGTGGGTCAAAAAGGATCTTGCTGTGATTTATGTCATAGACTGCTCTGCTTATGTTTTCCTCTAAGAGTTTTGTAGTGGCTGGTCTTATATTTAGGTCTCTAATCCATTTTGAGTTTATTTTTGTGTATGGTGTTAGGGAGTGTACTAATTTCATTCTTTTACATGTAACTGTCCAGTTTTCCCAGCACCACTTGCTGAAGACACTGTCTTTTCTCCATTGTATACCCTTGCCTCCTTTGTCATAGATTAGTGAACCATAGGTACGTGGGTTTATCTCTGTGCTTTCTATCCTGTTCTATTGACCTATATTTCTGTTTTTGTGTCAGTACCATATTATCTTGATTACTCTAGCTTTGTAATATAGTCTGAAGTCTGGAAGTCTGATTCCTCCAGCTCTTTTTTTCCCCCCTCAAGACTGCTTTGGCTATCCAGGGTCTTTTGTGTCTCCCTACAAATTTTAAGATTTTTTTTTTCTTGTTCTGTAGAAAATGCCAAAGGTATTTTGATCGGGATTGCATTGAATCTGTAGATTGCTTTGGGTAGTATAGTCATTTTCACAATATTGATTCTTCTAATCCGAGAACATGGTATATGTCTCCATCTGTTTATATCATCTTTGATTTCTTTCTTCAGTGTCTTTTAGTTTTCTGAGTACAGGTCTTTTACTTCCTTAGGTAGGTTTATTCCTAGGTATTTTATTCTTATTGTTGCAGTGGTAATGGGATTGTTTCCTTAATTTCTCTTTCTGATCTTTCATTGTTAGTGTAGAGGAATGCAAGCAATTTCTGTGCATTAATTTTGTATCCTGCAACTTTACCAAATTCATTGATTAGCTCCAGTGGTTTTCTGGTGGCATCTTTAGGATTCTCTATCTATGATATCATGTCATCTGCAAACAGTGACAATTTTACTTCTTCTTTTCCTTTTTGTATTCCTTTTATTTCTTTTTCTTCTCTGATTGCCATGGCTAGGACTTCCAAAACTATGTTGAATAGCAGTGGTGAGAGTGGACATCCTTGTCTTGTTCCTGATCTTAGAGGAAACGCTTTCAGTTTTTCACCATTGAGAATGCTGTTTGCTGTGGGTTTGTCATATATGGCCTTTATTATGTTGAGGTAGTTTCCCTCTATGCCCACACTCCAGAGTTTTTATCGTAAATGAGTGTTGAATTTTCTCAAAATCTTTTCCTTCATCTATTGAGATGATCATATGGTTTTATTCTACAATTTGTTAATATGGTGTATCACATTGATTTGTGTATATTGAAGAATCCTTGCATCCCTGGGATAAACCCCACTTGATCATGGTGTATGATCCTTTTAATGTGTTGTTCGATTCTGTTTGCTAGTATTTTGTTGAGGATTTTTACATCTATATTCATCAGTGATATTGGTCTATAATTTTCTTTCCTTGTAGTATCTCTGTCTGATTTTGGTATCAGGGTGATGGTGGTCTCATAGAATGAGTTTGGGAGTGTTCCTTCCCCTGCAATTGTTTTGAAGAATTTGAGAAGGTTGGGTGTTAGCTCTTCTCTAAATGTTTGATAGAATTCACCTGTGATGCCATCTGGTTCTGGACTTTGGTTTATTGGAAGATTTTTAATCACAGTTTCAATTTCATTGCTTGTGATAGGTTTGTTCATATTTTCTATTTCTTCCTGGTTCAGTCTTAGAAGGTTATCCCTTTCTAAGAATTTGTCCATTTCTTCCAGATTGTCCATTTTATTGGCCTAGAGTTGCTTGTAGTAGTCTCTTAGGATGCTTTGTATTCCTGTTGTGTCTGTTGTAACTTCTGCTTTTTCACTTCTAATTTTGTTGATTTGCGTCTTCTCCCTCTTTTTCTTAAGTCTGGCTAAAGGTTGATCATTTTTGCTTATCTTCTCAAAGAACCAGCTTTTAGTTTTATTGATCTTTGCTTTCGTTTTCTTTGTTTCTATTTCATTTATTTCTGCTCTGATGTTTATGATTTCTTTCCTTCTACTAACTTTGGGTTTTGTTCTTCTTTCTCTAGTTCCTCTAGGTGTAAGGTTCGATTGTTTATTTGGGATTTTTCTTGTTTCTTGAGGTAGGCTTGTATTGCTATAAACTTCCCTCTTAGAACTCCTTTTGCTGCATCCCATAGGTTTTGGATCATCGTGTTTTTGTTGTCATTTGTCTCTAGGTAGTTTTTGATTTCCTCTTTGATTTCTTCAGTGATCTCTTGGTTATTTAGTAACGTATTGTTTAGCCTCCATGTGTTTGTGTTTTTTACGTTTTTTTCCGTGTAATTGATTTCTAATCTCATAGCATTGTGGTCGGAACAGCTGCTTGATATGATTTCAGTTTTCTTAAATTTACTGAGGCTTTATCTGTGACCCAAGATATGATCTATCCTGGAGAATGTTCCGTGTGCAGTTGAGAAGAACGTGTAATCTGCTGTTTTTGGATGGAATGTCCTATAAATATCAATTAACTCTATCTGGTCTATTGTGTCATTTAAAGCTTGTGTTTCCTTATTAATTTTCTGTCTGGCTGATCTCCACTGGTGTAAGTGAGCTGTTAAAGTCCCCCGCTATTATTGTGTTACTGTCGATTTCCTCTTTTATAGCTGTTAGCAGTTGCCTTATACATTGAGGTGCTCCTATTTTGGGTACATATATATTTATAATTGTTATATCTTCTTCTTGGATTGATCCCCTGACCATTATGTAGTGTCTTTCCTTGTCTCTTGTAACATTCTTTATTTTAAAGTCTATTTTATCTGATATGAGTATTGCTACTCCAGCTTTCTTTTGATTTTCATTTGCATAGAGTATATTTTTCCATCGCCTCACTTTGAGTCTGTATGTGTCCCTAGGTCTGAAATGGATCTCTTGTAGACAGCATATATATGGGTCTTGTTTTTGTATCCATTCAGCGAGCCTGTGTCTTTTGGTTGGAACATTTAGTGCATTCACGTTTAAGGTAATTATCGATATGTATGTTCCTACTACTATTTTCTTAATTGTTATGGGTTTGTCTTGGTGGGTCCTTTTCTTCTCTTGTGTTTCCCACTTAGAGAAGTTCCTTTAGCATTTGGTGTAGAGCTGGTTTCATGGTGCTGAATTCTCTTAGCTTTTGCTTGTCTGTAAGGCTTTTGATTTCTCCATCAAATCTGAATGAGCTCTTTGCAGGATGGAGTACTCTTGGTTGTAGGTTCTTCCCTTTCATCACTTTAAATTTATCATGCCACTTCCTTCTGGCTTGTAGATTTTCTGCTGAGAAATCAGTTGTTATCCTTATGGGAGTTCCCTTGTATGTTATTGGTCATTTTTCCCTTGCTGCTTTCAATCATTTTTCTTTGTCGTTAATTTTTGTCAATTTGATTACTATGTGTCTTGTCATTTTTCTCCTTTGGTTTATCCTGCCTGGGACACTCTGTGCTTCTGGACTTGGGTGGCTATTTCTTTTCCCATGCTAGGGAAGTTTTTGACCATAATCTCTTCAAATATATTCTCGGGTCCTTTCTCTCTCTCTTCTCCTTCTGGGACCCCTATAATGCGAATGTTGTTGCGTTTAATGTTGTCCCAGAGGACTCTTGGGGTGTCTTCGTTTATTTTCATTCTTTTTCTTTATTCTGTTCCATGGCAGTGATTTCCACCTCTCTGTCTTCCAGGTCACTTATCCGTTCTTCTGCCACAGTTATTCTGCTACTGATTCCTTCTAGTGTATTTTTCATTTCAGTTATTACATTGTTCACCTCTGTTTGTTGGTTCTTTAATTCTTCTAGGTCCTTGTTAAACATTTCTTGCATCTTCTCGATCTTTGCCTCCTTTTTTTTTCCAAGGTCTTGGCTCAACTTCACTATCATTATTCTGAATTCTTTTTCTGGAAGGTTCCCTATCTCCACCTCATTTCGTTTTTTTTCTGGGGTTTTATCTTGTTCCTTGATCTGGTATAAAGTCCTCTGCCTTTTCATTTTGTCTATCTTTCTGTGAATGTGGTTTTCCTTCCACAGGCTGCAGAATTGTAGTTCTTCTTGCTTCTGTTGTCTGCTCTCCGGTGGATGAGTCTATCTTAGAGGCTAGTGCAAGCTTCCTGATGGGAGGGACTGGTGGTGGGTAGAGCTGGGTGTTGCTTTGGTGGGCAGAGCTTTAATCCGCTTGTCTACGGATTAAATAAAACTTTAATAAAAAGTTTAATCCGCTTGTCTGCTGATGCATGGGGCTGGGTTCCCTCCCTGTTGGTTGTTTGGCCTGAGGCGACCCAGCCCTGGAGCCTACCTTGCTCTTGGTGGGGCTAATGGCGGACTCTGGGAGGGCACACACCAAGGAGTATTTCCCAGAACTTCTGCTGCCAGTGTCGTTGTCCTCACGGTGAGCCACAGCCACAGCCACCACCTGCCTCTGCAGGAGACCCTCTAAAAGTAGCAGGTAGTTCTGGTCATTCTCCTACAGGGTCACTGCTCCTTCCCCTGGGTCCTGATGTGCACACTACTTTGTGTGTGCCCTCCAAGAGTGGAGTATCTGAGTGGAGTTGAGACTCTGAGACTCTGTGTGGACTCGCACAGACTCTGGGTCCTGTGAAGCTTCGATGTTTTCTGATTCTAGAAATCCTATAGGAGACGGTCCACAGCAGGTGACGCTAATGTTGTCAGTAGAGGTGTTGAAGCCAAAGATCTGCAGTTCCAACTAGAGGTGCCGATGTACATACAGGACAAAATCATCTCGTGTGAATGTAGTTCAGGCATGTTTAAGATGAATGCAGTCATGTTAATGCCTACCATATTCTATCTTGAGCCTCTCTTCAGGGACCCCCTCCTCAGTTCCTGAGGCTCCTGTAAGTCATGTACAGGGGACTGGAGAGTGGGCTCTGTCCAGTCTGAGCCCTGAGTTACCCTGTGTGTATCTTAGGATACTTTGTATTTCTGTGGTGTCTGTTGTAACATCATCTCTTTCATTTCAGATTTATTTGGGCCCTCTCTTTTTAAAAAAACATATGACTGTTTTCTTTTATTCTTTACAGAAGTTTAATAAGTGTTTGATCTACTATCCTTACCCTATGTATACTTTTTGCAGTGAGATTTTTACTTTTCTTTGTTTCCTTGTTACTATCAATAATTAGTGAGACTTCTTTTAAGCTACCTTCAACATTGCTTATAAAGCTGCTTTATTAGTGATGACAGAGCCTTAATGGAAGTCATGTTCTGGTTGTAAATTAGAATGCAATGTGCCAGCAAATAGCCCCTTAAGTTTATGTCTCATTACTTCTTGTTCTTTTTTTAATTTAATTTTTATTTTTTGTCAGAGCAAATTTAATTAAAATGTTTTGTTTCTTCTAGGTGTGCAAGATGTGGTTCTTTTAAACATATACATATATCTATTCTTCTTTGGATCATTTTCCCATGTAGGTTATGACACGATGTTGAGTAGTCTTGTCTTGGTATTACGTAGGTCTTTGGTGATTACATATTTCACATGTGTTTCTATATCTATCTTAACCCCAATATCCTAATGTATCCAATCCTCACACCTTTCCATTTGGTGAACCATAAGTTTGTTTAATGAATCTGTGATTGCATTTCTCTGTGGAAATATCTTCATTGGTATCAATTTTTAGCTAAGACCTATAAGTGATATTATAGGATATGTGTCTTTTGCTTTCTGACTTAGTACAATTTGCCTGATTACCTCAAGAATCATACATGGTGCTGCAAATGGCATTGTTTCATTTTTTTCCCTGGCTAATATTCCATCTGTACATGTACCAGTTCTTCTTTGGCCACGCACCTCTTGATGGACTTTCTGGTTGCCTCCATGTCTTGGCTATTGCAATACTGCTGCAATGCACATTTGCTTGCCTGTGTCTTTCCAGTTATATCTTCTTATGTTATAGGCCAAGGAGTGGGCTTGCTGTATCATATGGTAGCTCAGTGTGTATGTTTTAAAGGCACCCCCATTCAGTTCTCATTAGTGGCTCTTTCCAGGATACGTCCCACTTAAAATTGAGGCTATGCATTTCTCCAAAACACCTTCAATATTTATTATTGGTAGTTTTCTTGCTGATGGTTATTCTAACAGGTGTGAGCTGATACCTATCTGTGGTTGAATTTGCATGTGTCCCATAATCTGTTGAAATTGAGCTTTAAAGCATGCCCTTTTTATTGATCAAACTGTGATTACAGCTTAGTTCTTCAAAGTGTTTTCTTAAAGTAAGTGTCACATTTTGAAAATTTTTGGCCATTAAATCCCTCAAGACATTTTGAGGGCACGTTTCATTTACAGCCCTGAAGTACTTGTTCATATGAAGTGACCATTAGCACAGGTTTTAAAGCTGCTTGTGCAGGTAACGGCCAGAGGGTGGCAGCCTTTCTATGTTCCCAATCTGGTAAATACGGAAAGAGACCTTCAGCCCCAAGAGTGTCCAGCTTTATTTCTCATCCAGCTGTGGGTCTAGATATGGTCACACCAGGTTGCATCACAGCCCCGGAAAGAATTATGTAAAAATTTCTCCCTCTATCACTATCTTTGTTTTTTGGGATTTTAAAGTAATTTATTTTTATAATGGGATTTACCTGATTTTCACTGCTGTGTTTATGCCCCTTTACACCCATTGATTAACTTACAGAGAGAAATCAATACATAGGTTTTAAGATTTTTACTAGTCAGATATACACTTGTTCGTTGAATAGGGGGTGTTGTGTCCACTTCACGGAGCAAGGAGTATGTCTTGTCTATTACATATTGGGTTTATGGATCGGTATCTGAGCTAATATGAAACCCTTGTTTTATGCATCACCCCACCTCACCTTTCCCGTTAAGCAGCCATAGTGTGTTTTCTAAATGTGTGACTCTATTCTGTTTTGTAATTCAGTTCAATTGTAGCGGTTTTTACATTCCCTCTATAAGTGATATCTTATGATAAGTGTCTTTTTCTGTGTGACTTATTTCACTTAGAATCGTCGAACCTAAATCCACTCATCTTGCTGCTAATAGCCTTATGACATTGATTTCATGGCTGAGTGATATTCCATTGTACATAAGGACCACAACATCGTTATCCATTTTCCTATTTCCTGGGATATTTAAGGTGTAATGAAGAGGAGGTTCTTGTCAAGAGAGCAGCCCTAAACTTTGGTGTGCCTGTGTCTTGCTGATTTTTAGTTTTCCCAATTTATACGCCCATGAGTGGAAGTGCCCTATGCTCTCTAAGCTGTGTTTTTTAGATGTTTCAGGACACACCGTACACTTCTCCAGAGTGGCTGTTGGCAATTTACATTCCGCCATCAGCGTACCAAGGCTCCCATTTCTCCATGGCCAGTGCTGCATTTCTGGTTTTGACACTTTTTTCAGCATGGCCCTTTTGATCGATGGGAAGCAAGACTTCTTTGTAGCGCTGATTTGCCTTTCCAGGTTGCTTGGTTGGCCAAAAAGGGCCTATGCGTTTTTTCCTGAATATATTCAGGAAAAAACGCATAGGCCCTTTTTAGCCAAGGGCATAAGTGTCGACGTTTTGCCACTTTTCATGTGCTTTAAACGCGATTCGAATCTACCTCCTTAAGTCTGTTTCTGCAGTTCTGCCTTGCTTTCAAATCCTCTTCGTTGCTTTCCCTCAATATATTTGTGGACGAGTGTTATCATTGATAACTCTGCAGGTTTGTGAATTGCAGTGCCCCTGATCTCCATTTTTCAACTCGCTTTTTTGGGAGTTGGCCGCAGAAGCACAGGATTTCTTCAGGCCCTATTCTACTTCCAGGCAGCAGGCTGAGTCTGTGGTTAATTCTTTTTCCTGATGGAAAAATAGAGTGACCTGTGCCTGTCCCAAAACCTAGAGCTTGTCCCTTATTGGTTCCCCCTCTTTCCGTTCATCCTCAGGACAAATTGCAACCTGTACCAAACAGGAGGTTAAAGGTGCTGATTCTCCAAGTACGGAGATTGCAATTATAGCGGCTGGAATGGTGAACCCAAGCACAAGGAGATGAGAAATGAGGTGTGTTTTAGAAACCTTTGCCGATCACACAGTGTACCGTCGTCTGGGATTCTTATGCGTGTTTTCGATGTAGGAAGATGCCCTTGAACCTAGAGATTTGGGACCAATGAGATGGGTACCACGCAGTATTACTTTAAAGGGTCTGCGTTTGCTCACCCAACCTCACCAAACCTCTCAGCCCCAAGAGTGTACACCCTTATGTCTCATCCAGCTGTGGGTCTAGATATGGTCAATCCAGGTTGCATCACAGCCCCTGAACTAATTTTGTAAGAATTTCTTTCTCTATAACTGTCTTTGTTTCATGGGTTTTTAATTTCTTTTTATAATGGGGTTTAGCTGCTTTTCACTGCTGTGTTTATGCCGCTTTACACCCACTTGACACACTAACAGAGAGATTTCAATACATAGGTTTTAAGATTATTACTAGTCAGGTATATTCTTGTGTGGTGAATAGGGGGTGTTGAGTCCAGTTCTCTGAGCAAGGAGTGGGTCTTGTCTATTACATATTGGGTTTATGGAACGGTATCTCAGCTAATTTGAAACCCTTGTTTTATGTATCACCCCAACTCACCTTTCCCGTTAAGCAGCCATAGTGTGTTTTCTGCATGTGTGACACTGTTCTGTTTTGTAATTCAGTTCAAGTGTAACGGTTTTTACTTTCCCTGTATAAGTGATATCTTATGAGAAGTGTAGTTTTCTGTGTGACTTATTTCACTTAGAATCGTCGTACCTAAATCCACTCATCATGCTGCTACTAGCCTTATGACATTGATTTCATGGCTGAATGATATTCCATTGTACATAAGGACCACAACTTCTTTATCCATTTTTCCCTTTCTTGGGATATTTAAGGTGGAATGAAGTGGAGGTCCTTGGCAACAGAGCAGCCCTAAACTTTGGTGTGCTTGTGTCTTACTGATTTTTAATTTTTCCAATTTATACCCCCATGCGTGGAAGTGCCCTATGCTCTCTAAGGTGTGTTTTTTAGATGTTTCAGGACACACCGTACCCTTCTCCAGAGTGGCTGTTGGCAATTTACATCCCGCCCATCAGCGTAGCAGGGCTCCCATTTCTCCATGGCCTTTCCTGCATTTCTGGTTTTGACACTTTTCTCAGTATGGCCCTTTTGACCGATGGGACGCGAGACTTCTTTGAAGCGCTGATTTGCATTTCCAGGTTGCTTGGTTGGCTAAAAAGGGCGTATGCGTTTTTTCCTGAATATATTCAAGAAAACACGCATACGCCCTTTTTGGCCAAGGACATCATTGTCAACGTTTTGCCGCTTTTGATGTGCTTTAAAGGCGTTTCAGATCTACCTCATGAAATCTGTTTCCTGCAATTCTGCCTTGATTTCAAATCCTCTTCTTTGCCTTCCCTCAATATATTTGTGGACGAGAGTTATCGTTTATAACTCTGCAGGTTTGTGAATTGCAGTGCGCTGATCCTCCATTTTACAACTCGCTTTTTTGGGAGGGGGCCGCAAAAGCGCAGGATGGCTTCAGGCCCTGTTTTGGTTCTGGAGGGCAGGCTGAGCCTGTGGTTAATTCTTCTTCCTGATGGGAAAATAGAGTGACCTGTGTCTGTCCCAATACCAAGAGCTAGTCTCTCATTGGTTCCCCGTCTTCCCGTTCATCCTCAGCACAAATTGCAACCTGTACGGAACAGGAGGTTAAAGGTGATGATACTCCAAGTAGGGAGATTGCTAGTAAAGTGGCTGGAATGGCGAACGCGAGCACAAGGAGATGAGAAATGAGGTGCGTTTTAGAAACCTTTGCCCATCACACGGTGTACCATCTTCTGGGTTTCACATGCATGTTTTCGATGTAGGAAGATGCCCTTGAACCTGGAGATTTGGGACCCATTCGATGGGTAGCACGCAGTGTTACTTTAAAGGGTCTGCGTTTGCTCACCCAACCTCACCAAACCTCTCAGCCCCAAGAGTGTCCACCCTTATGTCTCATCCAGCTATGGGTCTAGATATGGTCAATCCAGGTTGCATCACAGCCCCTGAACGAATTGTGTAAGAATTTCTCTTTCTTTCCCTGTCTTTGTTTCCTGGGTTTTTAAAAGTAATTTATTTTTATAATGGGGTTTAGCTGCTTTTCATGGCTGTGTTTATGCCGCTTTACACCCACTTGACACACTAACAGAGAGATATCAATACATAGGTTTTAAGATTATTACTAGTCAGATATATTCTTGTGCGGTGAATCGGGCGTGTTGAGTCCAGTTCTCTGAGCAAGGAGTAGGTCTTGTCTATTCCATATTGGGTTTATGGAACGGTATCTGAGCTAATTTGAAACTCTTGTTTTATGTATCACCCCACCTCACCTTTCCC
Source organism: Balaenoptera physalus (assembly GCF_965194825.1). Classification (NCBI taxonomy): domain Eukaryota; kingdom Metazoa; phylum Chordata; class Mammalia; order Artiodactyla; family Balaenopteridae; genus Balaenoptera; species Balaenoptera physalus. Next base: position 552,612 of record NW_028126310.1, on the reverse strand, counting down.
GTTAAGCAGCCATAGTGTGTTTTCTGCATGTGTGACTCTGTTCTGTTTTGTAATTCAGTTCAAGTGTAACGGTTTTTACATTCCCTCTATAAGTGACACCTTATGAGAAGTGTCCTTTTCTGTGTGACTTATTTCACTTAGAATCGTCTTACCTAAATCCACTCATCATGCTGCTACTAGCCTTATGACATTGATTTCATGGCTGAGTGATATTCCATTGTACATAAGGACCACAACTTTTTTATCCATTTTTCGCTTTCCTGGGATATTTAAGGTGGAATGAAGTGGAGGTCCTTGTCAACAGAGCAGCCCTAAACTTTGGGGTGCTTGTGTCTTGCTGATTTTCAATTTTCCCACTTTATCCCCCCATGCGTGGAAGTGCCCTGTGCTCTCTAAGCTGTGTTTTTTAGATGTTTCATGACACACCGTACACTTCTCCAGAGTGGCTGTTGGCAATTTACATCCCGCCCATCAGTGTAGCAAGGCTCCCATTTCTCCATGGCCTGTCCTGCATTTCTGGTTTTGACACTTTTTTCAGCATGGCCCTTTTGACCGATGGGAAGCGAGACTTCTTTGTAGCGCTGATTTGCCTTTCCAGGTTGCTTGGTTGGCCAAAAAGGGCGTATGCGTTTTTTCCTGAATATATTCAGGAAAAAACGCATACGCCCTTTTTGGCCAAGGGCATCATTGTCAACGTTTTGCCGCTTTTCATGTGCTTTAAAGGCGATTCGAATCTACCTCCTGAAATCTGTTTCCTGCAATTCTGCCTTGATTTCAAATCCTCTTCTTTGCCTTCCCTCAATATATTTGTGGACGAGAGTTATCATTTATAACTCTGCAGGTTTGTGAATTGCAGTGCCCTGAAGCTCCATTTTACAAGTCGCTTTTTTGGGAGCCGGCCGCAAAAGCGCAGGATGGCTTCAGGCCGTGTTCTGGTTCCGGGGGGCAGGCTGAGCCTGTGGTTAATTCTTCTTCCTGAAGGGAAAATAGAGTGACCTGTGCCTGTCCCAACACCAAGAGCTAGTCTCTCATTGGTTCCCCGTCTTCCCGTTCATCCTCAGGACAAATTGCAACCTGTACGGAACAGGAGGTTAAAGGTGCTGATGCTCCAAGTAGGGAGATTGCTAGTAAAGTGGCTGGAATGGCGAACCCGAGCACAAGGAGATGAGAAATGAGGTGCGTTTTAGAAACCTTTCCCCATCACACGGTGTACCATCTTCTGGGTTTCTCATGCATGTTTTCGATGTAGGAAGATGCCCTTGAACCTGGAGATTTGGGACCCATGCGATGGGTAGCACGCAGTATTACTTTAAAGGGTCTGCGTTTGCTCACCCAACCTCACCAAACCTCTCAGCCCCAAGAGTGTCCACCCTTATGTCTCATCCAGCTGTGGGTCTAGATATGGTCAATCCAGGTTGCATCACAGCCCCTGAACGAATTGTGTAAGAATTTCTCTCTCTTTCCCTGTCTTTGTTTCATGGGTTTTTAAAAGTAATTTATTTTTATAATGGGGTTTAGCTGCTTTTCACGGCTGTGTTTATGCCGCTTTACACCCACTTGACACACTAACAGAGAGATATCAATACATAGGTTTTAAGATTATTACTAGTCAGATATATTCTTGTGCGGTGAATCGGGCGTGTTGAGTCCAGTTCTCTGAGCAAGGAGTAGGTCTTGTCTATTCCATATTGGGTTTATGGAACGGTATCTGAGCTAATTTGAAACTCTTGTTTTATGTATCACCCCACCTCACCTTTCCCGTTAAGCAGCCTTAGTGTGTTTTCTGCATGTGTGACTCTGTTCTGTTTTGTAATTCAGTTCAAGTGTAACGGTTTTTACATTCCCTCTATAAGTGACACCTTATGAGAAGTGTCCTTTTCTGTGTGACTTATTTCACTTAGAATCGTCTTACCTAAATCCACTCATCATGCTGCTACTAGCCTTATGACATTGATTTCATGGCTGAGTGATATTCCATTGTACATAAGGACCACAACTTTTTTATCCATTTTTCGCTTTCCTGGGATATTTAAGGTGGAATGAAGTGGAGGTCCTTGTCAACAGAGCAGCCCTAAACTTTGGGGTGCTTGTGTCTTGCTGATTTTCAATTTTCCCACTTTATCCCCCCATGCGTGGAAGTGCCCTATGCTCTCTAAGCTGTGTTTTTTAGATGTTTCAGGACACACCGTACACTTCTCCAGAGTGGCTGTTGGCAATGTACATCCCGCCCATCAGTGTAGCAAGGCTCCCATTTCTCCATGGCCTGTCCTGCATTTCTGGTTTTGACACTTTTTTCAGCATGGCCCTTTTGACCGATGGGAAGCGAGACTTCTTTGGAGCGCTGATTTGCCTTTCCAGGTTGCTTGGTTGGCCAAAAAGGGCGTATGCGTTTTTTCCTGAATATATTCAGGAAAAAACGCATACGCCCTTTTTGGCCAAGGGCATCATTGTCAACGTTTTGCCGCTTTTCATGTGCTTTAAAGGCGATTCGAATCTACCTCCTGAAATCTGTTTCCTGCAATTCTGCCTTGATTTCAAATCCTCTTCTTTGCCTTCCCTCAATATATTTGTGGACGAGAGTTATCATTTATAACTCTGCAGGTTTGTGAATTGCAGAGCCCTGAAGCTCCATTTTACAAGTCGCTTTTTCGGGAGCCGGCCGCAAAAGCGCAGGATGGCTTCAGGCCCTGTTCTGGTTCCGGGGGGCAGGCTGAGCCTGTGGTTAATTCTTCTTCCTGATGGGAAAATAGAGTTACCTGTGCCTGTCCCAACACCAAGAGCTAGTCTCTCATTGGTTCCCCGTCTTCCCGTTCATCCTCAGGACAAATTGCAACCTGTACGGAACAGGAGGTTAAAGGTGCTGATGCTCCAAGTAGGGAGGTTGCTAGTAAAGTGGCTGGAATGGCGAACCCGAGCACAAGGAGATGAGAAATGAGGTGCGTTTTAGAAACCTTTCCCCATCACACGGTGTACCATCTTCTGGGTTTCTCATGCATGTTTTCGATGTAGGAAGATGCCCTTGAACCTGGAGATTTGGGACCCATGCGATGGGTCGCACGCAGTATTACTTTAAAGGGTCTGCGTTTGCTCACCCAACCTCACCAAACCTCTCAGCCCCAAGAGTGTCCACCCTTATGTCTCATCCAGCTGTGGGTCTAGATATGGTCAATCCAGGTTGCATCACAGCCCCTGAACGAATTGTGTAAGAATTTCTCTCTCTTTCCCTGTCTTTGTTTCATGGGTTTTTAAAAGTAATTTATTTTTATAATGGGGTTTAGCTGCTTTTCACGGCTGTGTTTATGCCGCTTTACACCCACTTGACACACTAACAGAGAGATATCAATACATAGGTTTTAAGATTATTACTAGTCAGATATATTCTTGTGCGGTGAATCGGGCGTGTTGAGTCCAGTTCTCTGAGCAAGGAGTAGGTCTTGTCTATTCCATATTGGGTTTATGGAACGGTATCTGAGCTAATTTGAAACTCTTGTTTTATGTATCACCCCACCTCACCTTTCCCGTTAAGCAGCCTTAGTGTGTTTTCTGCATGTGTGACTCTGTTCTGTTTTGTAATTCAGTTCAAGTGTAACGGTTTTTACATTCCCTCTATAAGTGACACCTTATGAGAAGTGTCCTTTTCTGTGTGACTTATTTCACTTAGAATCGTCTTACCTAAATCCACTCATCATGCTGCTACTAGCCTTATGACATTGATTTCATGGCTGAGTGATATTCCATTGTACATAAGGACCACAACTTTTTTATCCATTTTTCGCTTTCCTGGGATATTTAAGGTGGAAAGAAGTGGAGGTCCTTGTCAACAGAGCAGCCCTAAACTTTGGGGTGCTTGTGTCTTGCTGATTTTCAATTTTCCCACTTTATCCCCCCATGCGTGGAAGTGCACTATGCTCTCTAAGCTGTGTTTTTTAGATGTTTCAGGACACACCGTACACTTCTCCAGAGTGGCTGTTGGCAATTTACATCCCGCCCATCAGTGTAGCAAGGCTCCCATTTCTCCATGGCCTGTCCTGCATTTCTGGTTTTGACACCTTTTTCAGCATGTCCCTTTTGACCGATGGGAAGCGAGACTTCTTTGGAGCGCTGATTTGCCTTTCCAGGTTGCTTGGTTGGCGAAAAAGGGCGTATGCGTTTTTTCCTGAATATATTCAGGAAAAAACGCATACGCCCTTTTTGGCCAAGGGCATCATTGTCAACGTTTTGCCGCTTTTCATGTGCTTTAAAGGCGATTCGAATCTACCTCCTGAAATCTGTTTCCTGCAATTCTGCCTTGATTTCAAATCCTCTTCTTTGCCTTCCCTCAATATATTTGTGGACGAGAGTTATCATTTATAACTCTGCAGGTTTGTGAATTGCAGTGCCCTGAAGCTCCATTTTACAAGTCGCTTTTTCAGGAGCCGGCCGCAAAAGCGCAGGATGGCTTCAGGCCCTGTTCTGGTTCCGGGGGGCAGGCTGAGCCTGTGGTTAATTCTTCTTCCTGATGGGAAAATAGAGTGACCTGTGCCTGTCCCAACACCAAGAGCTAGTCTCTCATTGGTTCCCCGTCTTCCCGTTCATCCTCAGGACAAATTGCAACCTGTACGGAACAGGAGGTTAAAGGTGCTGATGCTCCAAGTAGGGAGGTTGCTAGTAAAGTGGCTGGAATGGCGAACCCGAGCACAAGGAGATGAGAAATGAGGTGCGTTTTAGAAACCTTTCCCCATCACACGGTGTACCATCTTCTGGGTTTCTCATGCATGTTTTCGATGTAGGAAGATGCCCTTGAACCTGGAGATTTGGGACCCATGCGATGGGTAACAGGCAGTAGTACTTTAAAGGCTCTGTTTTGCTCACCCAACCTCACCAAATCTCTCAGCCCCGAGAGTATCCACCCTTACGTCTCATCCAGCTGTGGGTCTAGATATGGTCAATCCAGGTGGCATCACAGCCCCTGAACGAATTTTTTAAGAATTTCTCTGTCTTTCACTGTCTTTGTTTCACGGGTTTTTAAAATTAATTTATTTTTATAATGGGGTTTAGCTGCTTTTCACGGCTGTGTTTATGCTGCTTTACACCCACTTGACTCACATCCAGAGAGATATCAATACATAGGTTTTAAGATTCTTACTAATCAGATATATTCTTGTGCGGTCAATAGGGGGTGTTGAGTCCAGTTCACTGAGCAAGGAGTAGGTCTTTCTATTACATATTAGGTTTATGGAACGGTATCTCAGCTATTTTGAAACCCTTGTTTTATGCATCACCCCACATCACCTTTCCCGTTAAGCAGCCATAGTGTGTTTTCTAAACGTGTGACTCTGTTCTGTTTTGTAATTCAGTTCAAGTGTAGCGGTTTTTACATTCTCTCTATAAGTGATAGCTTATGATACGTGTCTTTTTCTGTGTGACTTATTTCACTTAGTATCGTCGTACCTAAATCCACTCATCATGTTGCTACTAGCCTTATGACATTGATTTCATGGCTGAGTGATATTCCATTGTACATAAGGACCAACACTTCTTTATCCATTTTTCTCTTTCCTGGGATATTTAAGGTGTCATGAAGTGGAGGTTCTTGTCAACAGAGCAGCCCTAAACTTTGGAGTGCCTGTGTCTTGCTGATTTTTAATTTTCCCAATTTATTCGCCCGTGAGGGGAAGTGCCCTATGCGCTCTAAGCTGTGTTTTTTCGATGTTTCAGGACACACCGTACACTTCTCCAGAGTGGCTGTTGGCAATTTACATCCTGCCCATCAGCGTAGCAAGGCTCCCATTTCTCCATGGCCTGTCCTGCATTTCTGGTTTTGACACTTTTTTCAGCATGGCACTTTTGACCGATGGGAAGCGAGACTTCTTTGTAGCGCTGATTTGCATTTCCTGGTTGCTTTGTTGGCCAAAAAGGGCGTATGCTATTTTTCCTGAATATATTCAGGAAAAAACGCATACGCCCTTTTTGGCCAAGGGCATCATTATCGACGTTTTGCCGCTTCTCATGTGCTTTAAAGGCAATTCGAATCTACCTCCTGAAATCTGTTTCCTGCAATTCTGCCTTGATTTCAAATCGTCTTCTTTGCCTTCCCTCAAGATATTTGTGGACGAGAGTTATCATTTATAACTCTGCAGGTTTGTGAATTGCAGTGCCCCTGCGCTCCATTTTACAACTCGCTTTTTTGGGAGCTGGCCGCAAATGCGCAGGATGGCCTCAGGCACTATTCTGGTTCCGGGCGGCAGGCTGAGCTTGCGGTTAATTCTTCTTCCTGATGGGAAAATAGAGTGACCTGTGCCTGTCCCAACACCTAGAGCTAGTCTCTCATTGGCTACCCCTCTTCCCGTTCATCCTCAGGACAAATTGCAAGCTGTACGGAACAGGAGGTTAAAGGTGCTGATTCTCCAAGGAGGGAGATTGCTAGTAAAGCGGCTGGAATGGCGAACCCGAGCACAAGGAGATGAAAAATGAGGTGCGTTTTAGAAACGTTTCCCGGTCACACGGTCTACCACCTTCTGGGTTTCTCATGCATGTTTTCGATGTAGGAAGATGCCCTTGAACCTGGAGATTTGGGACCCATGGGATGGGTAACAGGCAGTAGTACTTTAAAGGCTCTGCATTTGCTCCCCCTACCTCACCAAAGCTCTCAGCCCCAAGAGTGTCCACCCTTACGTCTCATCCAGCTGTGGGTCTAGATATGGTCAATCCAGGTGGCATCACAGCCTCTGAATGAATTGTATAAGAATTTCTCTCTCTTTCACTGTCTTTGTTTCATGGGGTTTTAAAAGTTCTTTGTTTTTATAGTGGGGTTAACTTCTTTTCACTGCTGTGTTTATGCCGCTTTACACCCCCTTGACACACTTACAGACAGATATCAATACATAGGTTTTAAGATTCTTACTAGTCAGATATGTTCTTGTGCCGTGAATAGGGGGTGTTTAGTCCAGTTCACTGAGCAAGGAGTAGGTCTTGTCTATTACATATTGTGTTTATGGAACGTTATCTGAGCTAATTTGAAATCCTTGTTTTATGCATCACCCCACCTCACCTTTCCCGTTAAGCATCCATAGTGTGTTTTCTAAATGTGTGACTCTGTTCTGTTTTGTAATTCCGTTCAAGTGTAGCGGTTTTTACATTCCCTCTGTTAGTGATGTCTTATGATAAGTGTCTTTTTCTGTGTGACTTATTTCACTTCGAATCATCGTACCTAAATCCACTCATCATGCTGCTACTAGCCTTATGATATTGATTTCACCCTCGATTGATATTCCATTTTACATATGGAGCACAACTTCTTTATCCATTTTTCTCTTTCGTGGGATATTTAAGGTAGAATTAAGTGGAGGTTCTTGTCAACAGAGCAGCCCTAAAATTTGGGGTGCCTTTGTTTTGCTGATTTTTAATTTTCCCAATTTATACGCCCATGAGTGGATGTGCCCCTTTCTCTCTAGCTGTGTTTTTTAGATGTTTTAGGAAACACCATACCCTCCTCCAGAGTCGTCATTGGCAATTTACATCCCACCCATCAGTGTAACAAGGCTCCCTTTCCTCCCTGTCCTCTCCTGCATTTCTTCTTTTTACACTTTTTTAGGAAGGCCATTTTGACCGATGGGAAGTCAGACTTCTTTGTAGTGCTGAATTGCATTTCCGGCTTGCTTGGTTGGCCAAAAGGGGCCTATGGTTTTTTTCCTGAATTCATACAGAAAAAAACGCATATGCTCTTTTTGTCCAAGTGCATCATTGTCGGGTCTGAAGTGTCGGGTGTGGGTCCTCTGCATGTGGAAACCTAGGAGCAAGTGAAATTAGACAAAGCACAAAGGAAAAAATGGTTAGACTTTATTTTATTGCCCAGATTCTATTGTTATCTCCCAGGAATTTTTAATGGGCTTTGCCAGTGACAAAGCCCTCCTCTGCCTTTTGTCCCATTCCTCATTCTTGGGGCGCTGAGGGTGCAGACACGTCTTCTGTAAATGCTTCATGCTGAGTTGGGTGTCCTCATACCCGGGGGGAGGGGCAGGACTTCTCCCCAGCAGCCTCCAGGTGAGGTTGATTGTCCGCAGGCCTCCTCCCTCACTGCTCGTCTGCCTGAGCACCAGCATTGGCAGTTTTATAGATTCTAATGACCTTTAAGTGTCCAGGAAAGAGATGTGCAGAGACGCTGGGGGGGTGGGCGGTTTTACCCTGCTCCACATTGGTTTGGCCCCCTTAGGCTGACGGTTTCTGCCAGCCTAGATGCTCTGACCAGTAGTCTGCGCTTTCTTCAGTTAGGCCTCTGAATTAACGTACAAACAGCACCAGGTGTCAGAGCCCTGCTTGCTCAACTCCCAGACAGTCCAGGGCCGGTGGTGATCCAGGACCATGACGGCCACTCAGTCAACGGCCTTTTGAAGTAGCCAGGAGTACAGCCGGTCTCACTGGCCGCCGTCACCGCGGTGTCTGTAGGCTTTTCTATGGTGGCAGCGTTATTTACGGTTCCCCTGCCAAGTTTATTAGCTCCGCTCTGGGTGCAGTAAGTCCTGTAAGCAATAGTCTGTTCTTTTGGGGCACACTCTTGTTGTTTCCTGAGAGAAGCTCCAGGTCAAGTGATGGTCACACGAGTCGTCATGGGGGCCCATTGCCCCAAGTTGTCTCTCTGGAGGTTGGTGTTGGAGGGCCTCCTCACTCGAGGTCATTGTGCCCACGGAGCAATCCCTGCAACTTCAGGGCATGGTGGGTGGTTAGGATCACCAAGTGGCGTCCTTTTCCCTTAGGAGGGAGCTGGCCTTGCGGGCTGCTGATTTCCAGGTTTTTAGATACCCCCAGTATCCTGGTCGAATGGGGTGGCTGGCCAATGCCTGGAGGGCATTCTTGCATTGTTCCATTTCAAGTGGTCCCAGTTTTTGCACTAATACTCCAAGGGCGATTCACCTTGGACCAGGAATGTAAAGGTCAAAGGGTTTAGCTAACTTAGGGAGGTCCAGGGCCAGGGTCTGAATTGACTGCTCTTTCCAATCTTGAAAGGCCGCTTCTGGATTCTATTCAAAAGGATCATCATCTTTTCCTTTCAGTGTTTCATATAGAGGCCCAGCTATTAGACTGTAGTTAGGGATCCAGATGCAGCAAATCCCGGTCTCCCCAGGAACCCCTAAGCTGTCTTCTAGTTTCAGGAAGGCTGAGGCTGCAAATGGCTTATTCCCTTTCCTGGGGTGGGCTTCTCCGACCTTCTGTTCGAATGAAGCCCAGGAAGGCCACCTTAGTTTGTGATATTTGAGCCTTTTCCTTGGACACCTTCTATCTTTTATTGGCTAGGGAGTTCAGAGGCCTCCTTAGTCGGGCTGGTGATCAGAATGTCATCTGCATATTGAAGGAGGGTTCCCTTCTCCAGAGGTAGATCTTTTAGGTCTTTAGCTAACGTTTCCCCAAAGACGGTGTGGGAATTTTTGAACCCCTGGGGCAGGACGGCCCAGCAGTATTGTTTTTGTTGTATGTTGAGTCCTGCCACTCACAGCCAACATTTCTTGTGACTCTGGGACTAATGGAATACAGAAGAAGGCATCATTGAAGTCTAATACAGAATGCCATGTCCTGGTGGATGGTAGAATGACCAGCAGGGTGTAGGAATTAGGAACTACTAGATGTATATCCACTGTGGCTTCACTGACTGTCCTGGCATCCTCTACCAGGTCCCCAGCAGCCCACGGGGCTCTCGTGGTCAGGCCACTCCCAGGATATGGAGCTCACCTGGGCAGGTACGCAGCAGCCCACGGGGCTCTCGTGGGCAGGCCCCTCCCTGGATATGGAGCTCCCATGGACAGGTACCCCGGCAGGGCTGGGCACACAGGAACCGTGCACATAGCCCTCATTGCAGAGCACCCCCAGCACACCTGTCACTCAGAGCTGACACAGAGCACCTCAGAGCAGAGCTTGAACTAACAAACAGCAGCTCCAACAGGTCTGTGACCCTAGGCTTCACTCTGTGCGGCCTCCCTCTGCCTGGTCTTCCAGGGGCTTCCACTGCAGCCGGAGCACCAGGCCTCTGTCTCCACCCACCACCCCTCCTCTCCCTGACTCCTGGGTTCCTCTCATTAGCAGAGGTTCTTCTTGAAGTTGTCTCCCACTCATGGACCAGATAAAATGATTAGAAAACAAGCCAGGGCTGCCGCCCCTTATCTATCCTGACTCTCGGGACCCTACACCTGTTCCTTGGATCTGGCCGGTGCAGCAAGACCCATTTTCTGCAACTCTGAGCCCCTGAGGGGCGAGGATTGGCTGACCTGGGCAGCCTGACCCGGCCGGCCAGCCCTTCCCAGGTGTGCCTGGGTTGAGGTCAATATAAACACCCCTCCAGGCAGCAAAAGCCTCTGCAGCTGTGCCTGACGCCATATTCTCTGCCCCGTCAGCAGTCTCGGGGTTGGGCTGGTGGGAGAGAGTAGGGCCCACGGCTCTATGAGTGGCCCGGTGTGACTGGGGCTCTGCTGGACTTTCTGCAGGAGTTGCCGGGCTGCCACCTGCTAAAGAAGAGGATGTGTCACCCATACTTGCTGCTGGAATTTCTCCCCGGGCAGAGGTGAGGAAGGACAAAAGCAGTGGGGGCCGGGACAGGAGGGGTACCTCAGGCAGGGAAATGGAAAGCTTCCAGACGAGCGCCCGGGGCCAGGACCATCCTGGCTGGCCTGCAGGCACCAAGTCGGCCTGCGTGCTGTCGCTGGTGTGACTCCAAGCCCCTTCCTCTAGTTTTTAAAGTCTTTGCACACATTCAGGTGTTTTACCTGGGAAGGGTGGGAAAAGTTCAGCAGCAGCTGGCCTGGGGCTCAGCTCACGTTTACTCAGAGACGCCTCCTCACGGTCCCCCAGCTTTGCAATGAGGACGCTCCTCGTGTGGGGGCTGCTGGCTGCATGGGAGATGATTCCCACCTGTGACCAACTTCAGAATTGTTTACCACTGGAGCAAGTGCCCTGATAGTGTTTTCCTCTGTATGACCAGTGGGTTCTGTTTTTTTTTTTTTCTTTTTTGGTTCAAGGTAAGTTTTATTCCTCTTTTTGTATTTATGGATATAAGCATGGAAATAATTCATTCATATAAATACGTCTATGGGAAGGACAGAACTTTTTTTTCTGTTTTATTTTTTTAAGTATTATTTATTTTTTAATTTTTGAATTTATTTTATTCATTTTTTTATACAGCAGGCTCTTATTGGTTACCTATTTTATACATATAAGTGTATATATGTCAATCCCAGGCTCGCAATTCATCCCACCACCACCACCCTGACACTTTCCCCCCTTGGTGTCCATACATTTGTTCTCTACATCTGTGTCTCTATTTCTGCCTTGCAAACCGGTTCATCTTTACCATTTTTCTAGGTTCCACATGTATGTGTTAATATACGATATTTGTTTTTCTCTTTCTGACTTACTTCACTCTGTATGCCAGTCTCTAGATCTATCCACGTCTCCACAAATGACCCAATTTCATTCCTTTTTATGGCTGAGTAATATTCCATTTTATATATGTAGCACATCTTTTCTGTTCGTCTGTCTATGGGCATTTAGGTTGCTTCCATGACCTGGCTATTGTAAATAGTGCTGCAATGAATATTGTGGTGAATATGTCTTTTTGAATTATGGATTTCTCTGGGTATATGGCCAGTAGTGGGATTGCTGGGTCATATGGTAATTCTATTTTTAGTATTTTAAGGAACCTCCATGCTGTTCTCCATAGTGACTGTATCAATTTACATTCCCACAAATAGTGTAAGAGGGTTCCCTTTTCTCCACACCCTCTCCAGCATTTGTTGCTTGTAGATTTTCTGATGATGCCCATTCTAACTCGTGTGAGGTGATACCTCATTGTAGTTTTGGTTTATATTTCTCTAATAATTAGTGATGTTGAGCAGCTTTTCATGTGCTTCTTGGTCATCTGTATGTCTTCTTGGGACAAATGTCTATTTACGTCATCTGCCCATTTTTGGATTGGGTTGTTTGTTTTTTTACTGTTGAGCTGCATGAGCTGTTTATATACATTGGAGATTACTCCTTTGTCCATTGATTCGTTTGCAAATATTTTCTCCCATTGTGAGGGTTGTCTTTTCGTCTTGTTTGTAGTTTCCTTTGCTTTGCAAAAGCTTTTAGGTTTCATTTGCTCCCATATGTTTATTTTTTTTTTAATTCCATTACTCTAGGAGGTGGATCAAAAAAGATCTTGCTGTGATTTATGTCAAAGAGTATTCTTCCTATGTTTTCCTCTAAGAGTTTTATAGTGTCCGGTCTTACATTTCGGTCTCTAATCCATTTTGAGTTTATTTTTTGTGTATGGTGTTAGGGAGTGTTCTAATTTCATTCTTTTACATGTAGCTGTCCATTTTTCCCAGCACCACTTATTGAAGAGACTTTCTTTTCTCCTTTTTATACCCTTGCCTCCTTTGTCATAGATTAGTGGGCCATAGGTGTGTAGGTTTATCTCTTGGCTTTTTTTTTCTTTTACATCTTTATTGGAGTATAATTGCTTTACAATTGTGTGTTAGTTTCTGCTGTATAAAAAAAGTGAATCAGCTGTGCGTATACACATAACACCATATCCCCTCCCTCTTGCACCTCCCTCTCACTCCCTTATCCCACCCTTTTAGGTGGTCACAAAGCAAAGAGCTGATCTCCCTGTGCTATGTGGTTGCTTCCCAGTAGCTATCAATTTTACATTTGGTAGTGTATATATGTCCATACCACTCTCACTTTGTCCCAGCTTACCCTTCCCTCTCCCCATGTCCTCAAGTCCTTTCTCTACGTCTGTGTCCTTAATCCTTTCCTGCCCCTAGGTTCTTCATAAACTTTTTTTTTAAGATTCCATATATATGTGTTAGCATACGGTATTTGTTTTTCTCTTTCTGACTTACTTCACTCTGTAGGACAGACTCTAGATCCATCCACCTCACTAAAAATAACTCAATTTCGTTTCTTTTTATGGCTGAATAATGTTCCATTGTATATATATGTGCCACATCTTCTTTATCCATTTATCTGTTGATGGACACTTAAGTTGCTTCCATGTCCTGGCTATTGTAAATAGAGCTACAGTGAACATTGTGGTACATGACTCTTTTTGAATTATGGTTTTCTCAGGGTAAATATCCAGGAGTGGGTTTGCTGGGTTGTATGGTAGTTCTATTTTTAGTTTTTAAGGAACCCCCATACCGTTCTCCCTAGTGGCTATATCAATTTACATTCCCACCAACAGTGCAAGAGGGTTCCCTTTTCTCCAATAAATGCCTCTCCAGCATTTATTGTTGGTAGATTTTTTGATGATGGCCATTCTGACTGGTGTGAGGTGATACCTCACTGTAGTTTTGATTTGCATTTCTCTAATGATTAGTGATATTCAGCATCCTTTCATGTGTTTGTTGGCAACCTGTATATCTTCTTTGGAGAAATGTCTATTTAGGTCTTCTGCCCATTTTTGGATTGGGTTGTTTGGTTTTGTGATATTGAGCTACATGAGCTGCTTTTTGGAGATTAATCCTTTGCCATTTGCTTCATTTGAAAATATTTTCTCCCATTCTGATGGTTGTCTTTTCATCTTGCTTATGTTTTCCTTTGCTGTGCAAAATAATTTATGTTTCATTCGGTCCCATTTTTTTATTTTTGTTTTTATTTCCATTTCTCTAGGAGGTGGGTCAAAAAGGATCTTGCTGTGATTTATGTCATAGACTGCTCTGCTTATGTTTTCCTCTAAGAGTTTTGTAGTGGCTGGTCTTATATTTAGGTCTCTAATCCATTTTGAGTTTATTTTTGTGTATGGTGTTAGGGAGTGTACTAATTTCATTCTTTTACATGTAACTGTCCAGTTTTCCCAGCACCACTTGCTGAAGACACTGTCTTTTCTCCATTGTATACCCTTGCCTCCTTTGTCATAGATTAGTGAACCATAGGTACGTGGGTTTATCTCTGTGCTTTCTATCCTGTTCTATTGACCTATATTTCTGTTTTTGTGTCAGTACCATATTATCTTGATTACTCTAGCTTTGTAATATAGTCTGAAGTCTGGAAGTCTGATTCCTCCAGCTCTTTTTTTCCCCCCTCAAGACTGCTTTGGCTATCCAGGGTCTTTTGTGTCTCCCTACAAATTTTAAGATTTTTTTTTTCTTGTTCTGTAGAAAATGCCAAAGGTATTTTGATCGGGATTGCATTGAATCTGTAGATTGCTTTGGGTAGTATAGTCATTTTCACAATATTGATTCTTCTAATCCGAGAACATGGTATATGTCTCCATCTGTTTATATCATCTTTGATTTCTTTCTTCAGTGTCTTTTAGTTTTCTGAGTACAGGTCTTTTACTTCCTTAGGTAGGTTTATTCCTAGGTATTTTATTCTTATTGTTGCAGTGGTAATGGGATTGTTTCCTTAATTTCTCTTTCTGATCTTTCATTGTTAGTGTAGAGGAATGCAAGCAATTTCTGTGCATTAATTTTGTATCCTGCAACTTTACCAAATTCATTGATTAGCTCCAGTGGTTTTCTGGTGGCATCTTTAGGATTCTCTATCTATGATATCATGTCATCTGCAAACAGTGACAATTTTACTTCTTCTTTTCCTTTTTGTATTCCTTTTATTTCTTTTTCTTCTCTGATTGCCATGGCTAGGACTTCCAAAACTATGTTGAATAGCAGTGGTGAGAGTGGACATCCTTGTCTTGTTCCTGATCTTAGAGGAAACGCTTTCAGTTTTTCACCATTGAGAATGCTGTTTGCTGTGGGTTTGTCATATATGGCCTTTATTATGTTGAGGTAGTTTCCCTCTATGCCCACACTCCAGAGTTTTTATCGTAAATGAGTGTTGAATTTTCTCAAAATCTTTTCCTTCATCTATTGAGATGATCATATGGTTTTATTCTACAATTTGTTAATATGGTGTATCACATTGATTTGTGTATATTGAAGAATCCTTGCATCCCTGGGATAAACCCCACTTGATCATGGTGTATGATCCTTTTAATGTGTTGTTCGATTCTGTTTGCTAGTATTTTGTTGAGGATTTTTACATCTATATTCATCAGTGATATTGGTCTATAATTTTCTTTCCTTGTAGTATCTCTGTCTGATTTTGGTATCAGGGTGATGGTGGTCTCATAGAATGAGTTTGGGAGTGTTCCTTCCCCTGCAATTGTTTTGAAGAATTTGAGAAGGTTGGGTGTTAGCTCTTCTCTAAATGTTTGATAGAATTCACCTGTGATGCCATCTGGTTCTGGACTTTGGTTTATTGGAAGATTTTTAATCACAGTTTCAATTTCATTGCTTGTGATAGGTTTGTTCATATTTTCTATTTCTTCCTGGTTCAGTCTTAGAAGGTTATCCCTTTCTAAGAATTTGTCCATTTCTTCCAGATTGTCCATTTTATTGGCCTAGAGTTGCTTGTAGTAGTCTCTTAGGATGCTTTGTATTCCTGTTGTGTCTGTTGTAACTTCTGCTTTTTCACTTCTAATTTTGTTGATTTGCGTCTTCTCCCTCTTTTTCTTAAGTCTGGCTAAAGGTTGATCATTTTTGCTTATCTTCTCAAAGAACCAGCTTTTAGTTTTATTGATCTTTGCTTTCGTTTTCTTTGTTTCTATTTCATTTATTTCTGCTCTGATGTTTATGATTTCTTTCCTTCTACTAACTTTGGGTTTTGTTCTTCTTTCTCTAGTTCCTCTAGGTGTAAGGTTCGATTGTTTATTTGGGATTTTTCTTGTTTCTTGAGGTAGGCTTGTATTGCTATAAACTTCCCTCTTAGAACTCCTTTTGCTGCATCCCATAGGTTTTGGATCATCGTGTTTTTGTTGTCATTTGTCTCTAGGTAGTTTTTGATTTCCTCTTTGATTTCTTCAGTGATCTCTTGGTTATTTAGTAACGTATTGTTTAGCCTCCATGTGTTTGTGTTTTTTACGTTTTTTTCCGTGTAATTGATTTCTAATCTCATAGCATTGTGGTCGGAACAGCTGCTTGATATGATTTCAGTTTTCTTAAATTTACTGAGGCTTTATCTGTGACCCAAGATATGATCTATCCTGGAGAATGTTCCGTGTGCAGTTGAGAAGAACGTGTAATCTGCTGTTTTTGGATGGAATGTCCTATAAATATCAATTAACTCTATCTGGTCTATTGTGTCATTTAAAGCTTGTGTTTCCTTATTAATTTTCTGTCTGGCTGATCTCCACTGGTGTAAGTGAGCTGTTAAAGTCCCCCGCTATTATTGTGTTACTGTCGATTTCCTCTTTTATAGCTGTTAGCAGTTGCCTTATACATTGAGGTGCTCCTATTTTGGGTACATATATATTTATAATTGTTATATCTTCTTCTTGGATTGATCCCCTGACCATTATGTAGTGTCTTTCCTTGTCTCTTGTAACATTCTTTATTTTAAAGTCTATTTTATCTGATATGAGTATTGCTACTCCAGCTTTCTTTTGATTTTCATTTGCATAGAGTATATTTTTCCATCGCCTCACTTTGAGTCTGTATGTGTCCCTAGGTCTGAAATGGATCTCTTGTAGACAGCATATATATGGGTCTTGTTTTTGTATCCATTCAGCGAGCCTGTGTCTTTTGGTTGGAACATTTAGTGCATTCACGTTTAAGGTAATTATCGATATGTATGTTCCTACTACTATTTTCTTAATTGTTATGGGTTTGTCTTGGTGGGTCCTTTTCTTCTCTTGTGTTTCCCACTTAGAGAAGTTCCTTTAGCATTTGGTGTAGAGCTGGTTTCATGGTGCTGAATTCTCTTAGCTTTTGCTTGTCTGTAAGGCTTTTGATTTCTCCATCAAATCTGAATGAGCTCTTTGCAGGATGGAGTACTCTTGGTTGTAGGTTCTTCCCTTTCATCACTTTAAATTTATCATGCCACTTCCTTCTGGCTTGTAGATTTTCTGCTGAGAAATCAGTTGTTATCCTTATGGGAGTTCCCTTGTATGTTATTGGTCATTTTTCCCTTGCTGCTTTCAATCATTTTTCTTTGTCGTTAATTTTTGTCAATTTGATTACTATGTGTCTTGTCATTTTTCTCCTTTGGTTTATCCTGCCTGGGACACTCTGTGCTTCTGGACTTGGGTGGCTATTTCTTTTCCCATGCTAGGGAAGTTTTTGACCATAATCTCTTCAAATATATTCTCGGGTCCTTTCTCTCTCTCTTCTCCTTCTGGGACCCCTATAATGCGAATGTTGTTGCGTTTAATGTTGTCCCAGAGGACTCTTGGGGTGTCTTCGTTTATTTTCATTCTTTTTCTTTATTCTGTTCCATGGCAGTGATTTCCACCTCTCTGTCTTCCAGGTCACTTATCCGTTCTTCTGCCACAGTTATTCTGCTACTGATTCCTTCTAGTGTATTTTTCATTTCAGTTATTACATTGTTCACCTCTGTTTGTTGGTTCTTTAATTCTTCTAGGTCCTTGTTAAACATTTCTTGCATCTTCTCGATCTTTGCCTCCTTTTTTTTTCCAAGGTCTTGGCTCAACTTCACTATCATTATTCTGAATTCTTTTTCTGGAAGGTTCCCTATCTCCACCTCATTTCGTTTTTTTTCTGGGGTTTTATCTTGTTCCTTGATCTGGTATAAAGTCCTCTGCCTTTTCATTTTGTCTATCTTTCTGTGAATGTGGTTTTCCTTCCACAGGCTGCAGAATTGTAGTTCTTCTTGCTTCTGTTGTCTGCTCTCCGGTGGATGAGTCTATCTTAGAGGCTAGTGCAAGCTTCCTGATGGGAGGGACTGGTGGTGGGTAGAGCTGGGTGTTGCTTTGGTGGGCAGAGCTTTAATCCGCTTGTCTACGGATTAAATAAAACTTTAATAAAAAGTTTAATCCGCTTGTCTGCTGATGCATGGGGCTGGGTTCCCTCCCTGTTGGTTGTTTGGCCTGAGGCGACCCAGCCCTGGAGCCTACCTTGCTCTTGGTGGGGCTAATGGCGGACTCTGGGAGGGCACACACCAAGGAGTATTTCCCAGAACTTCTGCTGCCAGTGTCGTTGTCCTCACGGTGAGCCACAGCCACAGCCACCACCTGCCTCTGCAGGAGACCCTCTAAAAGTAGCAGGTAGTTCTGGTCATTCTCCTACAGGGTCACTGCTCCTTCCCCTGGGTCCTGATGTGCACACTACTTTGTGTGTGCCCTCCAAGAGTGGAGTATCTGAGTGGAGTTGAGACTCTGAGACTCTGTGTGGACTCGCACAGACTCTGGGTCCTGTGAAGCTTCGATGTTTTCTGATTCTAGAAATCCTATAGGAGACGGTCCACAGCAGGTGACGCTAATGTTGTCAGTAGAGGTGTTGAAGCCAAAGATCTGCAGTTCCAACTAGAGGTGCCGATGTACATACAGGACAAAATCATCTCGTGTGAATGTAGTTCAGGCATGTTTAAGATGAATGCAGTCATGTTAATGCCTACCATATTCTATCTTGAGCCTCTCTTCAGGGACCCCCTCCTCAGTTCCTGAGGCTCCTGTAAGTCATGTACAGGGGACTGGAGAGTGGGCTCTGTCCAGTCTGAGCCCTGAGTTACCCTGTGTGTATCTTAGGATACTTTGTATTTCTGTGGTGTCTGTTGTAACATCATCTCTTTCATTTCAGATTTATTTGGGCCCTCTCTTTTTAAAAAAACATATGACTGTTTTCTTTTATTCTTTACAGAAGTTTAATAAGTGTTTGATCTACTATCCTTACCCTATGTATACTTTTTGCAGTGAGATTTTTACTTTTCTTTGTTTCCTTGTTACTATCAATAATTAGTGAGACTTCTTTTAAGCTACCTTCAACATTGCTTATAAAGCTGCTTTATTAGTGATGACAGAGCCTTAATGGAAGTCATGTTCTGGTTGTAAATTAGAATGCAATGTGCCAGCAAATAGCCCCTTAAGTTTATGTCTCATTACTTCTTGTTCTTTTTTTAATTTAATTTTTATTTTTTGTCAGAGCAAATTTAATTAAAATGTTTTGTTTCTTCTAGGTGTGCAAGATGTGGTTCTTTTAAACATATACATATATCTATTCTTCTTTGGATCATTTTCCCATGTAGGTTATGACACGATGTTGAGTAGTCTTGTCTTGGTATTACGTAGGTCTTTGGTGATTACATATTTCACATGTGTTTCTATATCTATCTTAACCCCAATATCCTAATGTATCCAATCCTCACACCTTTCCATTTGGTGAACCATAAGTTTGTTTAATGAATCTGTGATTGCATTTCTCTGTGGAAATATCTTCATTGGTATCAATTTTTAGCTAAGACCTATAAGTGATATTATAGGATATGTGTCTTTTGCTTTCTGACTTAGTACAATTTGCCTGATTACCTCAAGAATCATACATGGTGCTGCAAATGGCATTGTTTCATTTTTTTCCCTGGCTAATATTCCATCTGTACATGTACCAGTTCTTCTTTGGCCATGCACCTCTTGATGGACTTTCTGGTTGCCTCCATGTCTTGGCTATTGCAATACTGCTGCAATGCACATTTGCTTGCCTGTGTCTTTCCAGTTATATCTTCTTATGTTATAGGCCAAGGAGTGGGCTTGCTGTATCATATGGTAGCTCAGTGTGTATGTTTTAAAGGCACCCCCATTCAGTTCTCATTAGTGGCTCTTTCCAGGATACGTCCCACTTAAAATTGAGGCTATGCATTTCTCCAAAACACCTTCAATATTTATTATTGGTAGTTTTCTTGCTGATGGTTATTCTAACAGGTGTGAGCTGATACCTATCTGTGGTTGAATTTGCATGTGTCCCATAATCTGTTGAAATTGAGCTTTAAAGCATGCCCTTTTTATTGATCAAACTGTGATTACAGCTTAGTTCTTCAAAGTGTTTTCTTAAAGTAAGTGTCACATTTTGAAAATTTTTGGCCATTAAATCCCTCAAGACATTTTGAGGGCACGTTTCATTTACAGCCCTGAAGTACTTGTTCATATGAAGTGACCATTAGCACAGGTTTTAAAGCTGCTTGTGCAGGTAACGGCCAGAGGGTGGCAGCCTTTCTATGTTCCCAATCTGGTAAATACGGAAAGAGACCTTCAGCCCCAAGAGTGTCCAGCTTTATTTCTCATCCAGCTGTGGGTCTAGATATGGTCACACCAGGTTGCATCACAGCCCCGGAAAGAATTATGTAAAAATTTCTCCCTCTATCACTATCTTTGTTTTTTGGGATTTTAAAGTAATTTATTTTTATAATGGGGTTTACCTGATTTTCACTGCTGTGTTTATGGCCCTTTACACCCATTGATTAACTTACAGAGAGAAATCAATACATAGGTTTTAAGATTTTTACTAGTCAGATATACACTTGTTCGTTGAATAGGGGGTGTTGTGTCCACTTCACGGAGCAAGGAGTATGTCTTGTCTATTACATATTGGGTTTATGGATCGGTATCTGAGCTAATATGAAACCCTTGTTTTATGCATCACCCCACCTCACCTTTCCCGTTAAGCAGCCATAGTGTGTTTTCTAAATGTGTGACTCTATTCTGTTTTGTAATTCAGTTCAATTGTAGCGGTTTTTACATTCCCTCTATAAGTGATATCTTATGATAAGTGTCTTTTTCTGTGTGACTTATTTCACTTAGAATCGTCGAACCTAAATCCACTCATCTTGCTGCTAATAGCCTTATGACATTGATTTCATGGCTGAGTGATATTCCATTGTACATAAGGACCACAACATCGTTATCCATTTTCCTATTTCCTGGGATATTTAAGGTGTAATGAAGAGGAGGTTCTTGTCAAGAGAGCAGCCCTAAACTTTGGTGTGCCTGTGTCTTGCTGATTTTTAGTTTTCCCAATTTATACGCCCATGAGTGGAAGTGCCCTATGCCCTCTAAGCTGTGTTTTTTAGATGTTTCAGGACACACCGTACACTTCTCCAGAGTGGCTGTTGGCAATTTACATTCCGCCATCAGCGTACCAAGGCTCCCATTTCTCCATGGCCAGTGCTGCATTTCTGGTTTTGACACTTTTTTCAGCATGGCCCTTTTGATCGATGGGAAGCGAGACTTCTTTGTAGCGCTGATTTGCATTTCCAGGTTGCTTGGTTGGCCAAAAAGGGCCTATGCGTTTTTTCCTGAATATATTCAGGAAAAAACGCATAGGCCCTTTTTAGCCAAGGGCATAAGTGTCGACGTTTTGCCGCTTTTCATGTGCTTTAAACGCGATTCGAATCTACCTCCTTAAGTCTGTTTCTGCAGTTCTGCCTTGCTTTCAAATCCTCTTCGTTGCCTTCCCTCAATATATTTGTGGACGAGAGTTATCATTGATAACTCTGCAGGTTTGTGAATTGCAGTGCCCCTGATCTCCATTTTTCAACTCGCTTTTTTGGGAGTTGGCCGCAGAAGCACAGGATTTCTTCAGGCCCTATTCTACTTCCAGGCAGCAGGCTGAGTCTGTGGTTAATTCTTTTTCCTGATGGAAAAATAGAGTGACCTGTGCCTGTCCCAAAACCTAGAGCTTGTCCCTTATTGGTTCCCCCTCTTTCCGTTCATCCTCAGGACAAATTGCAACCTGTACCAAACAGGAGGTTAAAGGTGCTGATTCTCCAAGTACGGAGATTGCAATTATAGCGGCTGGAATGGTGAACCCAAGCACAAGGAGATGAGAAATGAGGTGTGTTTTAGAAACCTTTGCCGATCACACAGTGTACCGTCGTCTGGGTTTCTTATGCGTGTTTTCGATGTAGGAAGATGCCCTTGAACCTAGAGATTTGGGACCAATGAGATGGGTACCACGCAGTATTACTTTAAAGGGTCTGCGTTTGCTCACCCAACCTCACCAAACCTCTCAGCCCCAAGAGTGTACACCCTTATGTCTCATCCAGCTGTGGGTCTAGATATGGTCAATCCAGGTTGCATCACAGCCCCTGAACTAATTTTGTAAGAATTTCTTTCTCTATAACTGTCTTTGTTTCATGGGTTTTTAATTTCTTTTTATAATGGGGTTTAGCTGCTTTTCACTGCTGTGTTTATGCCGCTTTACACCCACTTGACACACTAACAGAGAGATTTCAATACATAGGTTTTAAGATTATTACTAGTCAGGTATATTCTTGTGTGGTGAATAGGGGGTGTTGAGTCCAGTTCTCTGAGCAAGGAGTGGGTCTTGTCTATTACATATTGGGTTTATGGAACGGTATCTCAGCTAATTTGAAACCCTTGTTTTATGTATCACCCCAACTCACCTTTCCCGTTAAGCAGCCATAGTGTGTTTTCTGCATGTGTGACACTGTTCTGTTTTGTAATTCAGTTCAAGTGTAACGGTTTTTACTTTCCCTGTATAAGTGATATCTTATGAGAAGTGTAGTTTTCTGTGTGACTTATTTCACTTAGAATCGTCGTACCTAAATCCACTCATCATGCTGCTACTAGCTTTATGACATTGATTTCATGGCTGAATGATATTCCATTGTACATAAGGACCACAACTTCTTTATCCATTTTTCCCTTTCTTGGGATATTTAAGGTGGAATGAAGTGGAGGTCCTTGGCAACAGAGCAGCCCTAAACTTTGGTGTGCTTGTGTCTTACTGATTTTTAATTTTTCCAATTTATACCCCCATGCGTGGAAGTGCCCTATGCTCTCTAAGGTGTGTTTTTTAGATGTTTCAGGACACACCGTACACTTCTCCAGAGTGGCTGTTGGCAATTAACATCCCGCCCATCAGCGTAGCAGGGCTCCCATTTCTCCATGGCCTTTCCTGCATTTCTGGTTTTGACACTTTTCTCAGTATGGCCCTTTTGACCGATGGGACGCGAGACTTCTTTGAAGCGCTGATTTGCCTTTCCAGGTTGCTTGGTTGGCCAAAAAGGGCGTATGCGTTTTTTCCTGAATATATTCAAGAAAACACGCATACGCCCTTTTTGGCCAAGGACATCATTGTCAACGTTTTGCCGCTTTTGATGTGCTTTAAAGGCGTTTCAGATCTACCTCATGAAATCTGTTTCCTGCAATTCTGCCTTGATTTCAAATCCTCTTCTTTGCCTTCCCTCAATATATTTGTGGACGAGAGTTATCGTTTATAACTCTGCAGGTTTGTGAATTGCAGTGCGCTGATCCTCCATTTTACAACTCGCTTTTTTGGGAGGGGGCCGCAAAAGCGCAGGATGGCTTCAGGCCCTGTTTTGGTTCTGGAGGGCAGGCTGAGCCTGTGGTTAATTCTTCTTCCTGATGGGAAAATAGAGTGACCTGTGTCTGTCCCAATACCAAGAGCTAGTCTCTCATTGGTTCCCCGTCTTCCCGTTCATCCTCAGCACAAATTGCAACCTGTACGGAACAGGAGGTTAAAGGTGATGATACTCCAAGTAGGGAGATTGCTAGTAAAGTGGCTGGAATGGCGAACGCGAGCACAAGGAGATGAGAAATGAGGTGCGTTTTAGAAACCTTTGCCCATCACACGGTGTACCATCTTCTGGGTTTCACATGCATGTTTTCGATGTAGGAAGATGCCCTTGAACCTGGAGATTTGGGACCCATTCGATGGGTAGCACGCAGTGTTACTTTAAAGGGTCTGCGTTTGCTCACCCAACCTCACCAAACCTCTCAGCCCCAAGAGTGTCCACCCTTATGTCTCATCCAGCTATGGGTCTAGATATGGTCAATCCAGGTTGCATCACAGCCCCTGAACGAATTGTGTAAGAATTTCTCTTTCTTTCCCTGTCTTTGTTTCCTGGGTTTTTAAAAGTAATTTATTTTTATAATGGGGTTTAGCTGCTTTTCATGGCTGTGTTTATGCCGCTTTACACCCACTTGACACACTAACAGAGAGATATCAATACATAGGTTTTAAGATTATTACTAGTCAGATATATTCTTGTGCGGTGAATCGGGCGTGTTGAGTCCAGTTCTCTGAGCAAGGAGTAGGTCTTGTCTATTCCATATTGGGTTTATGGAACGGTATCTGAGCTAATTTGAAACTCTTGTTTTATGTATCACCCCACCTCACCTTTCCCGTTAAGCAGCCATAGTGTGTTTTCTGCATGTGTGACTCTGTTCTGTTTTGTAATTCAGTTCAAGTGTAACGGTTTTTACATTCCCTCTATAAGTGACACCTTATGAGAAGTGTCCTTTTCTGTGTGACTTATTTCACTTAGAATCGTCTTACCTAAATCCACTCATCATGCTGCTACTTGCCTTATGACATTGATTCCATGGCTGAGTGATATTCCATTGTACATAAGGACCACAACTTTTTTATCCATTTTTCGCTTTCCTGGGATATTTAAGGTGGAATGAAGTGGAGGTCCTTCTCAACAGAGCAGCCCTAAACTTTTGGGTGCTTGTGTCTTGCTGATTTTCAATTTTCCCACTTTTTACCCCCATGCGTGGAAGTGCCCTATGCTCTCTAAGCTGTGTTTTTTAGATGTTTCAGGACACACCGTACACTTCTCCAGAGTGGCTGTTGGCAATTTACATCCCGCCCATCAGTGTAGCAAGGCTCCCATTTCTCCATGGCCTGTCCTGCATTTCTGGTTTTGACACTTTTTTCAGCATGGCCCTTTTGACCGATGGGAAGCGAGACTTCTTTGTAGCGCTGATTTGCCTTTCCAGGTTGCTTGGTTGGCCAAAAAGGGCGTATGCGTTTTTTCCTGAATATATTCAGGAAAAAAGGCATACGCCCTTTTTGGCCAAGGGCATCATTGTCAACGTTTTGCCGCTTTTCATGTGCTTTAAAGGCGATTCGAATCTACCTCCTGAAATCTGTTTCCTGCAATTCTGCCTTGATTTCAAATCCTCTTCTTTGCCTTCCCTCAATATATTTGTGGACGAGAGTTATCATTTATAACTCTGCAGGTTTGTGAATTGCAGTGCCCTGAAGCTCCATTTTACAACTCGCTTTTTTGGGAGGTGGCCGCAAAAGCGCAGGATGGCTTCAGGCCCTTTTCTGGTTCCGGGGTGCAGGCTGCGCCTGTGGTTAATTCTTCTTCCTGATGGGAAAATAGAGTGACCTGTGCCTGTCCCAACACCAAGAGCTAATCTCTCATTGGTTCCCCGTCTTCCCGTTCATCCTCAGGACAAATTGCAACCTGTATGGAACAGGAGGTTAAAGGTGCTGATGCTCCAAGTCGGGAGATTGCTAGTAAAGTGGCTGGAATGGCGAACCCGAGCACAAGGAGATGAGAAATGAGGTGCGTTTTAGAAACCTTTCCCCATCACACGGTGTACCATCTTCTGGGTTTCTCATGCATGTTTTCGATGTAGGAAGATGCCCTTGAACCTGGAGATTTGGGACCCATGCGATGGGTAGCACGCTGTATTACTTTAAAGGGTCTGCGTTTGCTCACCCAACCTCACCAAACCTCTCAGCCCCAAGAGTGTCCACCCTTATGTCTCATCCAGCTGTGGGTCTAGATATGGTCAATCCAGGTTGCATCACAGCCCCTGAACGAATTGTGTAAGAATTTCTCTCTCTTTCCCTGTCTTTGTTTCATGGGTTTTTAAAAGTAATTTATTTTTATAATGGGGTTTAGCTGCTTTTCACGGCTGTGTTTATGCCGCTTTACACCCACTTGACACACTAACAGAGAGATATCAATACATAGGTTTTAAGATTATTACTAGTCAGATATATTCTTGTGCGGTGAATCGGGCGTGTTGAGTCCAGTTCTCTGAGCAAGGAGTAGGTCTTGTCTATTACATATTGGGTTTATGGAACGGTATCTGAGCTAATTTGAAACTCTTGTTTTATGTATCACCCCACCTCACCTTTCCCGTTAAGCAGCCATAGTGTGATTTCTGCATGTGTGACTCTGTTCTGTTTTGTAATTCAGTTCAAGTGTAACGGTTTTTACATTCCCTCTATGAGTGACACCTTATGAGAAGTGTCCTTTTCTGTGTGACTTATTTCACTTAGAATCGTCTTACCTAAATCCACTCATCATGCTGCTACTAGCCTTATGACATTGATTTCATGGCTGAGTGATATTCCATTGTACATAAGGACCACAACTTTTTTATCCATTTTTCGCTTTCCTGGGATATTTAAGGTGGAAGGAAGTGGAGGTCCTTGTCAACAGAGCAGCCCTAAACTTTGGGGTGCTTGTGTCTTGCTGATTTTCAATTTTCCCACTTTATCCCCCCATGCGTGGAAGTGCCCTATGCTCTCTAAGCTGTGTTTTTTAGATGTTTCAGGACACACCGTACACTTCTCCAGAGTGGCTGTTGGCAATTTACATCCCGCCCATCAGTGTAGCAAGGCTCCCATTTCTCCATGGCCTGTCCTGCATTTCTGGTTTTGACACTTTTTTCAGCATGGCCCTTTTGACCGATGGGAAGCGAGACTTCTTTGTCGCGCTGATTTGCCGTTCCAGGTTGCTTGGTTGGCCAAAAAGGGCGTATGCGTTTTTTCCTGAATATATTCAGGAAAAAAGGCATACGCCCTTTTTGGCCAAGGGCATCATTGTCAACGTTTTGCCGCTTTTCATGTGCTTTAAAGGCGATTCGAATCTACCTCCTGAAATCTGTTTCCTGCAATTCTGCCTTGATTTCAAATCCTCTTCTTTGCCTTCCCTCAATATATTTGTGGATGAGAGTTATCATTTATAACTCTGCAGGTTTGTGAATTGCAGTGCCCTGAAGCTCCATTTTACAAGTCGGTTTTTTGGGAGCTGGCCGCAAAAGCACAGGACGGCATCAGGCCCTATTCTGGTTCCGGGCGACAGGCTGAGCCTGTGGTTAATTCTTCTTCCTGATGGGAAAATAGAGTGACCTGTGCCTGTCCCAACACCTAGAGCTACTCTCTCATTGGCTCCCCGTCTTCCCGTTCATCCTCAGGACAAATTGCAACCTGTACGGAACAGGAGGTTAAAGGTGCTGATTCTCCAAGGAGGGAGATTGCTAGTAAAGCGGCTGGAATGGCGAACCCGAGCACAAGGAGATGAGAAATGAGGTGCGTTTTAGAAACCTTTCCTGGTCACACGGTCTACCACCTTCTGGGTTTCTCATGCATGTTTTCGATGTAGGAAGATGCCCTTGAACCTGTAGATTTGGGACCCATGGGATGGGTAACAGGCAGTAGTACTTTAAAGGCTCTGTTTTGCTCACCCAACCTCACCAAATCTCTCAGCCCCGAGAGTATCCACCCTTACGTCTCATCCAGCTTTGGGTCTAGATATGGTCAATCCAGGTGGCATCACAGCCCCTGAACGAATTTTTTAAGAATTTCTCTGTCTTTCACTGTCTTTGTTTCACGGGTTTTTAAAATTAATTTATTTTTATAATGGGGTTTAGCTGCTTTTCACGGCTGTGTTTATGCTGCTTTACACCCACTTGACTCACATCCAGAGAGATATCAATAAATAGGTTTTAAGATTCTTACTAATCAGATATATTCTTGTGCGGTCAATAGGGGGTGTTGAGTCCAGTTCACTGAGCAAGGAGTAGGTCTTTCTATTACATATTAGGTTTATGGAACGGTATCTCAGCTAATTTGAAACCCTTGTTTTATGCATCACCCCACCTCACCTTTCCCGTTAAGCAGCCATAGTGTGTTTTCTAAACGTGTGACTCTGTTCTGTTTTGTAATTCAGTTCAAGTGTAGCGGTTTTTACATTCCCTCTATAAGTGATAGCTTATGATACGTGTCTTTTTCTGTGTGACTTATTTCACTTAGTATCGTCGTACCTAAATCCACTCATCATGCTGCTACTAGCCTTATGACATTGATTTCATGGCTGAGTGATATTCCATTGTACATAAGGACCAACACTTCTTTATCCATTTTTCTCTTTCCTGGGATATTTAAGGTGTCATGAAGTGGAGGTTCTTGTCAACAGAGCAGCCCTAAACTTTGGAGTGCCTGTGTCTTGCTGATTTTTAGTTTTCCCAATTTATTCGCCCGTGAGGGGAAGTGCCCTATGCGCTCTAAGCTGTGTTTTTTCGATGTTTCAGGACACACCGTACACTTCTCCAGAGTGGCTGTTGGCAATTTACATCCTGCCCATCAGCGTAGCAAGGCTCCCATTTCTCCATGGCCTGTCCTGCATTTCTGGTTTTGACACTTTTTTCAGCATGGCACTTTTGACCGATGGGAAGCGAGACTTCTTTGTAGCGCTGATTTGCCTTTCCTGGTTGCTTTGTTGGCCAAAAAGGGCGTATGCTATTTTTCCTGAATATATTCAGGAAAAAACACATACGCCCTTTTTGGCCAAGGGCATCATTATCGACGTTTTGCCGCTTCTCATGTGCTTTAAAGGCAATTCGAATCTACCTCCTGAAATCTGTTTCCTGCAATTCTGCCTTGATTTCAAATCGTCTTCTTTGCCTTCCCTCAAGATATTTGTGGACGAGAGTTATCATTTATAACTCTGCAGGTTTGTGAATTGCAGTGCCCCTGCGCTCCATTTTACAACTCGCTTTTTTGGGAGCTGGCCGCAAATGCGCAGGATGGCCTCAGGCACTATTCTGGTTCCGGGCGGCAGGCTGAGCTTGCGGTTAATTCTTCTTCCTGATGGGAAAATAGAGTGACCTGTGCCTGTCCCAACACCTAGAGCTAGTCTCTCATTGGCTACCCCTCTTCCCGTTCATCCTCAGGACAAATTGCAAGCTGTACGGAACAGGAGGTTAAAGGTGCTGATTCTCCAAGGAGGGAGATTGCTAGTAAAGTGGCTGGAATGGCGAACCCGAGCACAAGGAGATGAAAAATGAGGTGCGTTTTAGAAACGTTTCCCGGTCACACGGTCTACCACCTTCTGGGTTTCTCATGCATGTTTTCGATGTAGGAAGATGCCCTTGAACCTGGAGATTTGGGACCCATGGGATGGGTAACAGGCAGTAGTACTTTAAAGGCTCTGCATTTGCTCCCCCTACCTCACCAAAGCTCTCAGCCCCAAGAGTGTCCACCCTTACGTCTCATCCAGCTGTGGGTCTAGATATGGTCAATCCAGGTGGCATCACAGCCTCTGAATGAATTGTATAAGAATTTCTCTCTCTTTCACTGTCTTTGTTTCATGGGGTTTTAAAAGTTCTTTGTTTTTATAGTGGGGTTAACTTCTTTTCACTGCTGTGTTTATGCCGCTTTACACCCCCTTGACACACTTACAGACAGATATCAATACATAGGTTTTAAGATTCTTACTAGTCAGATATGTTCTTGTGCCGTGAATAGGGGGTGTTTAGTCCAGTTCACTGAGCAAGGAGTAGGTCTTGTCTATTACATATTGTGTTTATGGAACGTTATCTGAGCTAATTTGAAATCCTTGTTTTATGCATCACCCCACCTCACCTTTCCCGTTAAGCATCCATAGTGTGTTTTCTAAATGTGTGACTCTGTTCTGTTTTGTAATTCCGTTCAAGTGTAGCGGTTTTTACATTCCCTCTGTTAGTGATGTCTTATGATAAGTGTCTTTTTCTGTGTGACTTATTTCACTTCGAATCATCGTACCTAAATCCACTCATCATGCTGCTACTAGCCTTATGATATTGATTTCACCCTCGATTGATATTCCATTTTACATATGGAGCACAACTTCTTTATCCATTTTTCTCTTTCGTGGGATATTTAAGGTAGAATTAAGTGGAGGTTCTTGTCAACAGAGCAGCCCTAAAATTTGGGGTGCCTGTGTTTTGCTGATTTTTAATTTTCCCAATTTATACGCCCATGAGTGGATGTGCCCCTTTCTCTCTAGCTGTGTTTTTTAGATGTTTTAGGAAACACCATACCCTCCTCCAGAGTCGTCATTGGCAATTTACATCCCACCCATCAGTGTAACAAGGCTCCCTTTCCTCCCTGTCCTCTCCTGCATTTCTTCTTTTTACACTTTTTTAGGAAGGCCATTTTGACCGATGGGAAGTCAGACTTCTTTGTAGTGCTGAATTGCATTTCCGGCTTGCTTGGTTGGCCAAAAGGGGCCTATGGTTTTTTTCCTGAATTCATACAGAAAAAAACGCATATGCTCTTTTTGTCCAAGTGCATCATTGTCGGGTCTGAAGTGTCGGGTGTGGGTCCTCTGCATGTGGAAACCTAGGAGCAAGTGAAATTAGACAAAGCACAAAGGAAAAAATGGTTAGACTTTATTTTATTGCCCAGATTCTATTGTTATCTCCCAGGAATTTTTAATGGGCTTTGCCAGTGACAAAGCCCTCCTCTGCCTTTTGTCCCATTCCTCATTCTTGGGGCGCTGAGGGTGCAGACACGTCTTCTGTAAATGCTTCATGCTGAGTTGGGTGTCCTCATACCCGGGGGGAGGGGCAGGACTTCTCCCCAGCAGCCTCCAGGTGAGGTTGATTGTCCGCAGGCCTCCTCCCTCACTGCTCGTCTGCCTGAGCACCAGCATTGGCAGTTTTATAGATTCTAATGACCTTTAAGTGTCCAGGAAAGAGATGTGCAGAGACGCTGGGGGGGTGGGCGGTTTTACCCTGCTCCACATTGGTTTGGCCCCCTTAGGCTGACGGTTTCTGCCAGCCTAGATGCTCTGACCAGTAGTCTGCGCTTTCTTCAGTTAGGCCTCTGAATTAACGTACAAACAGCACCAGGTGTCAGAGCCCTGCTTGCTCAACTCCCAGACAGTCCAGGGCCGGTGGTGATCCAGGACCATGACGGCCACTCAGTCAACGGCCTTTTGAAGTAGCCAGGAGTACAGCCGGTCTCACTGGCCGCCGTCACCGCGGTGTCTGTAGGCTTTTCTATGGTGGCAGCGTTATTTACGGTTCCCCTGCCAAGTTTATTAGCTCCGCTCTGGGTGCAGTAAGTCCTGTAAGCAATAGTCTGTTCTTTTGGGGCACACTCTTGTTGTTTCCTGAGAGAAGCTCCAGGTCAAGTGATGGTCACACGAGTCGTCATGGGGGCCCATTGCCCCAAGTTGTCTCTCTGGAGGTTGGTGTTGGAGGGCCTCCTCACTCGAGGTCATTGTGCCCACGGAGCAATCCCTGCAACTTCAGGGCATGGTGGGTGGTTAGGATCACCAAGTGGCGTCCTTTTCCCTTAGGAGGGAGCTGGCCTTGCGGGCTGCTGATTTCCAGGTTTTTAGATACCCCCAGTATCCTGGTCGAATGGGGTGGCTGGCCAATGCCTGGAGGGCATTCTTGCATTGTTCCATTTCAAGTGGTCCCAGTTTTTGCACTAATACTCCAAGGGCGATTCACCTTGGACCAGGAATGTAAAGGTCAAAGGGTTTAGCTAACTTAGGGAGGTCCAGGGCCAGGGTCTGAATTGACTGCTCTTTCCAATCTTGAAAGGCCGCTTCTGGATTCTATTCAAAAGGATCATCATCTTTTCCTTTCAGTGTTTCATATAGAGGCCCAGCTATTAGACTGTAGTTAGGGATCCAGATGCAGCAAATCCCGGTCTCCCCAGGAACCCCTAAGCTGTCTTCTAGTTTCAGGAAGGCTGAGGCTGCAAATGGCTTATTCCCTTTCCTGGGGTGGGCTTCTCCGACCTTCTGTTCGAATGAAGCCCAGGAAGGCCACCTTAGTTTGTGATATTTGAGCCTTTTCCTTGGACACCTTCTATCTTTTATTGGCTAGGGAGTTCAGAGGCCTCCTTAGTCGGGCTGGTGATCAGAATGTCATCTGCATATTGAAGGAGGGTTCCCTTCTCCAGAGGTAGATCTTTTAGGTCTTTAGCTAACGTTTCCCCAAAGACGGTGTGGGAATTTTTGAACCCCTGGGGCAGGACGGCCCAGCAGTATTGTTTTTGTTGTATGTTGAGTCCTGCCACTCACAGCCAACATTTCTTGTGACTCTGGGACTAATGGAATACAGAAGAAGGCATCATTGAAGTCTAATACAGAATGCCATGTCCTGGTGGATGGTAGAATGACCAGCAGGGTGTAGGAATTAGGAACTACTAGATGTATATCCACTGTGGCTTCACTGACTGTCCTGGCATCCTCTACCAGGTCCCCAGCAGCCCACGGGGCTCTCGTGGTCAGGCCACTCCCAGGATATGGAGCTCACCTGGGCAGGTACGCAGCAGCCCACGGGGCTCTCGTGGGCAGGCCCCTCCCTGGATATGGAGCTCCCATGGACAGGTACCCCGGCAGGGCTGGGCACACAGGAACCGTGCACATAGCCCTCATTGCAGAGCACCCCCAGCACACCTGTCACTCAGAGCTGACACAGAGCACCTCAGAGCAGAGCTTGAACTAACAAACAGCAGCTCCAACAGGTCTGTGACCCTAGGCTTCACTCTGTGCGGCCTCCCTCTGCCTGGTCTTCCAGGGGCTTCCACTGCAGCCGGAGCACCAGGCCTCTGTCTCCACCCACCACCCCTCCTCTCCCTGACTCCTGGGTTCCTCTCATTAGCAGAGGTTCTTCTTGAAGTTGTCTCCCACTCATGGACCAGATAAAATGATTAGAAAACAAGCCAGGGCTGCCGCCCCTTATCTATCCTGACTCTCGGGACCCTACACCTGTTCCTTGGATCTGGCCGGTGCAGCAAGACCCATTTTCTGCAACTCTGAGCCCCTGAGGGGCGAGGATTGGCTGACCTGGGCAGCCTGACCCGGCCGGCCAGCCCTTCCCAGGTGTGCCTGGGTTGAGGTCAATATAAACACCCCTCCAGGCAGCAAAAGCCTCTGCAGCTGTGCCTGACGCCATATTCTCTGCCCCGTCAGCAGTCTCGGGGTTGGGCTGGTGGGAGAGAGTAGGGCCCACGGCTCTATGAGTGGCCCGGTGTGACTGGGGCTCTGCTGGACTTTCTGCAGGAGTTGCCGGGCTGCCACCTGCTAAAGAAGAGGATGTGTCACCCATACTTGCTGCTGGAATTTCTCCCCGGGCAGAGGTGAGGAAGGACAAAAGCAGTGGGGGCCGGGACAGGAGGGGTACCTCAGGCAGGGAAATGGAAAGCTTCCAGACGAGCGCCCGGGGCCAGGACCATCCTGGCTGGCCTGCAGGCACCAAGTCGGCCTGCGTGCTGTCGCTGGTGTGACTCCAAGCCCCTTCCTCTAGTTTTTAAAGTCTTTGCACACATTCAGGTGTTTTACCTGGGAAGGGTGGGAAAAGTTCAGCAGCAGCTGGCCTGGGGCTCAGCTCACGTTTACTCAGAGACGCCTCCTCACGGTCCCCCAGCTTTGCAATGAGGACGCTCCTCGTGTGGGGGCTGCTGGCTGCATGGGAGATGATTCCCACCTGTGACCAACTTCAGAATTGTTTACCACTGGAGCAAGTGCCCTGATAGTGTTTTCCTCTGTATGACCAGTGGGTTCTGTTTTTTTTTTTTTTTTCTTTTTTGGTTCAAGGTAAGTTTTATTCCTCTTTTTGTATTTATGGATATAAGCATGGAAATAATTCATTCATATAAATACGTCTATGGGAAGGACAGAACTTTTTTTTCTGTTTTATTTTTTTAAGTATTATTTATTTTTTAATTTTTGAATTTATTTTATTCATTTTTTTATACAGCAGGCTCTTATTGGTTACCTATTTTATACATATAAGTGTATATATGTCAATCCCAGGCTCGCAATTCATCCCACCACCACCACCCTGACACTTTCCCCCCTTGGTGTCCATACATTTGTTCTCTACATCTGTGTCTCTATTTCTGCCTTGCAAACCGGTTCATCTTTACCATTTTTCTAGGTTCCACATGTATGTGTTAATATACGATATTTGTTTTTCTCTTTCTGACTTACTTCACTCTGTATGCCAGTCTCTAGATCTATCCACGTCTCCACAAATGACCCAATTTCATTCCTTTTTATGGCTGAGTAATATTCCATTTTATATATGTAGCACATCTTTTCTGTTCGTCTGTGTATGGGCATTTAGGTTGCTTCCATGACCTGGCTATTGTAAATAGTGCTGCAATGAATATTGTGGTGAATATGTCTTTTTGAATTATGGATTTCTCTGGGTATATGGCCAGTAGTGGGATTGCTGGGTCATATGGTAATTCTATTTTTAGTATTTTAAGGAACCTCCATGCTGTTCTCCATAGTGACTGTATCAATTTACATTCCCACAAATAGTGTAAGAGGGTTCCCTTTTCTCCACACCCTCTCCAGCATTTGTTGCTTGTAGATTTTCTGATGATGCCCATTCTAACTCGTGTGAGGTGATACCTCATTGTAGTTTTGGTTTATATTTCTCTAATAATTAGTGATGTTGAGCAGCTTTTCATGTGCTTCTTGGTCATCTGTATGTCTTCTTGGGACAAATGTCTATTTACGTCATCTGCCCATTTTTGGATTGGGTTGTTTGTTTTTTTACTGTTGAGCTGCATGAGCTGTTTATATACATTGGAGATTACTCCTTTGTCCATTGATTCGTTTGCAAATATTTTCTCCCATTGTGAGGGTTGTCTTTTCGTCTTGTTTGTAGTTTCCTTTGCTTTGCAAAAGCTTTTAGGTTTCATTTGCTCCCATATGTTTATTTTTTTTTAATTCCATTACTCTAGGAGGTGGATCAAAAAAGATCTTGCTGTGATTTATGTCAAAGAGTATTCTTCCTATGTTTTCCTCTAAGAGTTTTATAGTGTCCGGTCTTACATTTCGGTCTCTAATCCATTTTGAGTTTATTTTTTGTGTATGGTGTTAGGGAGTGTTCTAATTTCATTCTTTTACATGTAGCTGTCCATTTTTCCCAGCACCACTTATTGAAGAGACTTTCTTTTCTCCTTTTTATACCCTTGCCTCCTTTGTCATAGATTAGTGGGCCATAGGTGTGTAGGTTTATCTCTGGGCTTTTTTTTTCTTTTACATCTTTATTGGAGTATAATTGCTTTACAATTGTGTGTTAGTTTCTGCTGTATAAAAAAAGTGAATCAGCTGTGCGTATACACATAACACCATATCCCCTCCCTCTTGCACCTCCCTCTCACTCCCTTATCCCACCCTTTTAGGTGGTCACAAAGCAAAGAGCTGATCTCCCTGTGCTATGTGGTTGCTTCCCAGTAGCTATCAATTTTACATTTGGTAGTGTATATATGTCCATACCACTCTCA
Organism: Balaenoptera physalus; assembly: GCF_965194825.1. NCBI lineage: Eukaryota > Metazoa > Chordata > Mammalia > Artiodactyla > Balaenopteridae > Balaenoptera > Balaenoptera physalus. The sequence goes on along the minus strand of NW_028126310.1, from coordinate 517,774 downwards.
CTTTGTCCCAGCTTACCCTTCCCTCTCCCCATGTCCTCAAGTCCTTTCTCTACGTCTGTGTCCTTAATCCTTTCCTGCCCCTAGGTTCTTCATAAACTTTTTTTTTAAGATTCCATATATATGTGTTAGCATACGGTATTTGTTTTTCTCTTTCTGACTTACTTCACTCTGTAGGACAGACTCTAGATCCATCCACCTCACTAAAAATAACTCAATTTCGTTTCTTTTTATGGCTGAATAATGTTCCATTGTATATATATGTGCCACATCTTCTTTATCCATTTATCTGTTGATGGACACTTAAGTTGCTTCCATGTCCTGGCTATTGTAAATAGAGCTACAGTGAACATTGTGGTACATGACTCTTTTTGAATTATGGTTTTCTCAGGGTAAATATCCAGGAGTGGGTTTGCTGGGTTGTATGGTAGTTCTATTTTTAGTTTTTAAGGAACCCCCATACCGTTCTCCCTAGTGGCTATATCAATTTACATTCCCACCAACAGTGCAAGAGGGTTCCCTTTTCTCCAATAAATGCCTCTCCAGCATTTATTGTTGGTAGATTTTTTGATGATGGCCATTCTGACTGGTGTGAGGTGATACCTCACTGTAGTTTTGATTTGCATTTCTCTAATGATTAGTGATATTCAGCATCCTTTCATGTGTTTGTTGGCAACCTGTATATCTTCTTTGGAGAAATGTCTATTTAGGTCTTCTGCCCATTTTTGGATTGGGTTGTTTGGTTTTGTGATATTGAGCTACATGAGCTGCTTTTTGGAGATTAATCCTTTGCCATTTGCTTCATTTGAAAATATTTTCTCCCATTCTGATGGTTGTCTTTTCATCTTGCTTATGTTTTCCTTTGCTGTGCAAAATAATTTATGTTTCATTCGGTCCCATTTTTTTATTTTTGTTTTTATTTCCATTTCTCTAGGAGGTGGGTCAAAAAGGATCTTGCTGTGATTTATGTCATAGACTGTTCTGCTTATGTTTTCCTCTAAGAGTTTTGTAGTGGCTGGTCTTATATTTAGGTCTCTAATCCATTTTGAGTTTATTTTTGTGTATGGTGTTAGGGAGTGTACTAATTTCATTCTTTTACATGTAACTGTCCAGTTTTCCCAGCACCACTTGCTGAAGACACTGTCTTTTCTCCATTGTATACCCTTGCCTCCTTTGTCATAGATTAGTGAACCATAGGTACGTGGGTTTATCTCTGTGCTTTCTATCCTGTTCTATTGACCTATATTTCTGTTTTTGTGTCAGTACCATATTATCTTGATTACTCTAGCTTTGTAATATAGTCTGAAGTCTGGAAGTCTGATTCCTCCAGCTCTTTTTTTCCCCCCTCAAGACTGCTTTGGCTATCCAGGGTCTTTTGTGTCTCCCTACAAATTTTAAGATTTTTTTTTTCTTGTTCTGTAGAAAATGCCAAAGGTATTTTGATCGGGATTGCATTGAATCTGTAGATTGCTTTGGGTAGTATAGTCATTTTCACAATATTGATTCTTCTAATCCGAGAACATGGTATATGTCTCCATCTGTTTATATCATCTTTGATTTCTTTCTTCAGTGTCTTTTAGTTTTCTGAGTACAGGTCTTTTACTTCCTTAGGTAGGTTTATTCCTAGGTATTTTATTCTTATTGTTGCAGTGGTAATGGGATTGTTTCCTTAATTTCTCTTTCTGATCTTTCATTGTTAGTGTAGAGGAATGCAAGCAATTTCTGTGCATTAATTTTGTATCCTGCAACTTTACCAAATTCATTGATTAGCTCCAGTGGTTTTCTGGTGGCATCTTTAGGATTCTCTATCTATGATATCATGTCATCTGCAAACAGTGACAATTTTACTTCTTCTTTTCCTTTTTGTATTCCTTTTATTTCTTTTTCTTCTCTGATTGCCATGGCTAGGACTTCCAAAACTATGTTGAATAGCAGTGGTGAGAGTGGACATCCTTGTCTTGTTCCTGATCTTAGAGGAAACGCTTTCAGTTTTTCACCATTGAGAATGCTGTTTGCTGTGGGTTTGTCATATATGGCCTTTATTATGTTGAGGTAGTTTCCCTCTATGCCCACACTCCAGAGTTTTTATCGTAAATGAGTGTTGAATTTTCTCAAAATCTTTTCCTTCATCTATTGAGATGATCATATGGTTTTATTCTACAATTTGTTAATATGGTGTATCACATTGATTTGTGTATATTGAAGAATCCTTGCATCCCTGGGATAAACCCCACTTGATCATGGTGTATGATCCTTTTAATGTGTTGTTCGATTCTGTTTGCTAGTATTTTGTTGAGGATTTTTACATCTATATTCATCAGTGATATTGGTCTATAATTTTCTTTCCTTGTAGTATCTCTGTCTGATTTTGGTATCAGGGTGATGGTGGTCTCATAGAATGAGTTTGGGAGTGTTCCTTCCCCTGCAATTGTTTTGAAGAATTTGAGAAGGTTGGGTGTTAGCTCTTCTCTAAATGTTTGATAGAATTCACCTGTGATGCCATCTGGTTCTGGACTTTGGTTTATTGGAAGATTTTTAATCACAGTTTCAATTTCATTGCTTGTGATAGGTTTGTTCATATTTTCTATTTCTTCCTGGTTCAGTCTTAGAAGGTTATCCCTTTCTAAGAATTTGTCCATTTCTTCCAGATTGTCCATTTTATTGGCCTAGAGTTGCTTGTAGTAGTCTCTTAGGATGCTTTGTATTCCTGTTGTGTCTGTTGTAACTTCTGCTTTTTCACTTCTAATTTTGTTGATTTGCGTCTTCTCCCTCTTTTTCTTAAGTCTGGCTAAAGGTTGATCATTTTTGCTTATCTTCTCAAAGAACCAGCTTTTAGTTTTATTGATCTTTGCTTTCGTTTTCTTTGTTTCTATTTCATTTATTTCTGCTCTGATGTTTATGATTTCTTTCCTTCTACTAACTTTGGGTTTTGTTCTTCTTTCTCTAGTTCCTCTAGGTGTAAGGTTCGATTGTTTATTTGGGATTTTTCTTGTTTCTTGAGGTAGGCTTGTATTGCTATAAACTTCCCTCTTAGAACTCCTTTTGCTGCATCCCATAGGTTTTGGATCATCGTGTTTTTGTTGTCATTTGTCTCTAGGTAGTTTTTGATTTCCTCTTTGATTTCTTCAGTGATCTCTTGGTTATTTAGTAACGTATTGTTTAGCCTCCATGTGTTTGTGTTTTTTACGTTTTTTTCCGTGTAATTGATTTCTAATCTCATAGCATTGTGGTCGGAACAGCTGCTTGATATGATTTCAGTTTTCTTAAATTTACTGAGGCTTTATCTGTGACCCAAGATATGATCTATCCTGGAGAATGTTCCGTGTGCAGTTGAGAAGAACGTGTAATCTGCTGTTTTTGGATGGAATGTCCTATAAATATCAATTAACTCTATCTGGTCTATTGTGTCATTTAAAGCTTGTGTTTCCTTATTAATTTTCTGTCTGGCTGATCTCCACTGGTGTAAGTGAGCTGTTAAAGTCCCCCGCTATTATTGTGTTACTGTCGATTTCCTCTTTTATAGCTGTTAGCAGTTGCCTTATACATTGAGGTGCTCCTATTTTGGGTACATATATATTTATAATTGTTATATCTTCTTCTTGGATTGATCCCCTGACCATTATGTAGTGTCTTTCCTTGTCTCTTGTAACATTCTTTATTTTAAAGTCTATTTTATCTGATATGAGTATTGCTACTCCAGCTTTCTTTTGATTTTCATTTGCATAGAGTATATTTTTCCATCGCCTCACTTTGAGTCTGTATGTGTCCCTAGGTCTGAAATGGATCTCTTGTAGACAGCATATATATGGGTCTTGTTTTTGTATCCATTCAGCGAGCCTGTGTCTTTTGGTTGGAACATTTAGTGCATTCACGTTTAAGGTAATTATCGATATGTATGTTCCTACTACTATTTTCTTAATTGTTATGGGTTTGTCTTGGTGGGTCCTTTTCTTCTCTTGTGTTTCCCACTTAGAGAAGTTCCTTTAGCATTTGGTGTAGAGCTGGTTTCATGGTGCTGAATTCTCTTAGCTTTTGCTTGTCTGTAAGGCTTTTGATTTCTCCATCAAATCTGAATGAGCTCTTTGCAGGATGGAGTACTCTTGGTTGTAGGTTCTTCCCTTTCATCACTTTAAATTTATCATGCCACTTCCTTCTGGCTTGTAGATTTTCTGCTGAGAAATCAGTTGTTATCCTTATGGGAGTTCCCTTGTATGTTATTGGTCATTTTTCCCTTGCTGCTTTCAATCATTTTTCTTTGTCGTTAATTTTTGTCAATTTGATTACTATGTGTCTTGTCATTTTTCTCCTTTGGTTTATCCTGCCTGGGACACTCTGTGCTTCTGGACTTGGGTGGCTATTTCTTTTCCCATGCTAGGGAAGTTTTTGACCATAATCTCTTCAAATATATTCTCGGGTCCTTTCTCTCTCTCTTCTCCTTCTGGGACCCCTATAATGCGAATGTTGTTGCGTTTAATGTTGTCCCAGAGGACTCTTGGGGTGTCTTCGTTTATTTTCATTCATTTTCTTTATTCTGTTCCATGGCAGTGATTTCCACCTCTCTGTCTTCCAGGTCACTTATCCGTTCTTCTGCCACAGTTATTCTGCTACTGATTCCTTCTAGTGTATTTTTCATTTCAGTTATTACATTGTTCACCTCTGTTTGTTGGTTCTTTAATTCTTCTAGGTCCTTGTTAAACATTTCTTGCATCTTCTCGATCTTTGCCTCCTTTTTTTTTCCAAGGTCTTGGCTCAACTTCACTATCATTATTCTGAATTCTTTTTCTGGAAGGTTCCCTATCTCCACCTCATTTCGTTTTTTTTCTGGGGTTTTATCTTGTTCCTTGATCTGGTATAAAGTCCTCTGCCTTTTCATTTTGTCTATCTTTCTGTGAATGTGGTTTTCCTTCCACAGGCTGCAGAATTGTAGTTCTTCTTGCTTCTGTTGTCTGCTCTCCGGTGGATGAGTCTATCTTAGAGGCTAGTGCAAGCTTCCTGATGGGAGGGACTGGTGGTGGGTAGAGCTGGGTGTTGCTTTGGTGGGCAGAGCTTTAATCCGCTTGTCTACGGATTAAATAAAACTTTAATAAAAAGTTTAATCCGCTTGTCTGCTGATGCATGGGGCTGGGTTCCCTCCCTGTTGGTTGTTTTGCCTGAGGCGACCCAGCCCTGGAGCCTACCTTGCTCTTGGTGGGGCTAATGGCGGACTCTGGGAGGGCACACACCAAGGAGTATTTCCCAGAACTTCTGCTGCCAGTGTCGTTGTCCTCACGGTGAGCCACAGCCACAGCCACCACCTGCCTCTGCAGGAGACCCTCTAAAAGTAGCAGGTAGTTCTGGTCATTCTCCTACAGGGTCACTGCTCCTTCCCCTGGGTCCTGATGTGCACACTACTTTGTGTGTGCCCTCCAAGAGTGGAGTATCTGAGTGGAGTTGAGACTCTGAGACTCTGTGTGGACTCGCACAGACTCTGGGTCCTGTGAAGCTTCGATGTTTTCTGATTCTAGAAATCCTATAGGAGACGGTCCACAGCAGGTGACGCTAATGTTGTCAGTAGAGGTGTTGAAGCCAAAGATCTGCAGTTCCAACTAGAGGTGCCGATGTACATACAGGACAAAATCATCTCGTGTGAATGTAGTTCAGGCATGTTTAAGATGAATGCAGTCATGTTAATGCCTACCATATTCTATCTTGAGCCTCTCTTCAGGGACCCCCTCCTCAGTTCCTGAGGCTCCTGTAAGTCATGTACAGGGGACTGGAGAGTGGGCTCTGTCCAGTCTGAGCCCTGAGTTACCCTGTGTGTATCTTAGGATACTTTGTATTTCTGTGGTGTCTGTTGTAACATCATCTCTTTCATTTCAGATTTATTTGGGCCCTCTCTTTTTAAAAAAACATATGACTGTTTTCTTTTATTCTTTACAGAAGTTTAATAAGTGTTTGATCTACTATCCTTACCCTATGTATACTTTTTGCAGTGAGATTTTTACTTTTCTTTGTTTCCTTGTTACTATCAATAATTAGTGAGACTTCTTTTAAGCTACCTTCAACATTGCTTATAAAGCTGCTTTATTAGTGATGACAGAGCCTTAATGGAAGTCATGTTCTGGTTGTAAATTAGAATGCAATGTGCCAGCAAATAGCCCCTTAAGTTTATGTCTCATTACTTCTTGTTCTTTTTTTAATTTAATTTTTATTTTTTGTCAGAGCAAATTTAATTAAAATGTTTTGTTTCTTCTAGGTGTGCAAGATGTGGTTCTTTTAAACATATACATATATCTATTCTTCTTTGGATCATTTTCCCATGTAGGTTATGACACGATGTTGAGTAGTCTTGTCTTGGTATTACGTAGGTCTTTGGTGATTACATATTTCACATGTGTTTCTATATCTATCTTAACCCCAATATCCTAATGTATCCAATCCTCACACCTTTCCATTTGGTGAACCATAAGTTTGTTTAATGAATCTGTGATTGCATTTCTCTGTGGAAATATCTTCATTGGTATCAATTTTTAGCTAAGACCTATAAGTGATATTATAGGATATGTGTCTTTTGCTTTCTGACTTAGTACAATTTGCCTGATTACCTCAAGAATCATACATGGTGCTGCAAATGGCATTGTTTCATTTTTTTCCCTGGCTAATATTCCATCTGTACATGTACCAGTTCTTCTTTGGCCACGCACCTCTTGATGGACTTTCTGGTTGCCTCCATGTCTTGGCTATTGCAATACTGCTGCAATGCACATTTGCTTGCCTGTGTCTTTCCAGTTATATCTTCTTATGTTATAGGCCAAGGAGTGGGCTTGCTGTATCATATGGTAGCTCAGTGTGTATGTTTTAAAGGCACCCCCATTCAGTTCTCATTAGTGGCTCTTTCCAGGATACGTCCCACTTAAAATTGAGGCTATGCATTTCTCCAAAACACCTTCAATATTTATTATTGGTAGTTTTCTTGCTGATGGTTATTCTAACAGGTGTGAGCTGATACCTATCTGTGGTTGAATTTGCATGTGTCCCATAATCTGTTGAAATTGAGCTTTAAAGCATGCCCTTTTTATTGATCAAACTGTGATTACAGCTTAGTTCTTCAAAGTGTTTTCTTAAAGTAAGTGTCACATTTTGAAAATTTTTGGCCATTAAATCCCTCAAGACATTTTGAGGGCACGTTTCATTTACAGCCCTGAAGTACTTGTTCATATGAAGTGACCATTAGCACAGGTTTTAAAGCTGCTTGTGCAGGTAACGGCCAGAGGGTGGCAGCCTTTCTATGTTCCCAATCTGGTAAATACGGAAAGAGACCTTCAGCCCCAAGAGTGTCCAGCTTTATTTCTCATCCAGCTGTGGGTCTAGATATGGTCACACCAGGTTGCATCACAGCCCCGGAAAGAATTATGTAAAAATTTCTCCCTCTATCACTATCTTTGTTTTTTGGGATTTTAAAGTAATTTATTTTTATAATGGGGTTTACCTGATTTTCACTGCTGTGTTTATGCCCCTTTACACCCATTGATTAACTTACAGAGAGAAATCAATACATAGGTTTTAAGATTTTTACTAGTCAGATATACACTTGTTCGTTGAATAGGGGGTGTTGTGTCCACTTCACGGAGCAAGGAGTATGTCTTGTCTATTACATATTGGGTTTATGGATCGGTATCTGAGCTAATATGAAACCCTTGTTTTATGCATCACCCCACCTCACCTTTCCCGTTAAGCAGCCATAGTGTGTTTTCTAAATGTGTGACTCTATTCTGTTTTGTAATTCAGTTCAATTGTAGCGGTTTTTACATTCCCTCTATAAGTGATATCTTATGATAAGTGTCTTTTTCTGTGTGACTTATTTCACTTAGAATCGTCGAACCTAAATCCACTCATCTTGCTGCTAATAGCCTTATGACATTGATTTCATGGCTGAGTGATATTCCATTGTACATAAGGACCACAACATCGTTATCCATTTTCCTATTTCCTGGGATATTTAAGGTGTAATGAAGAGGAGGTTCTTGTCAAGAGAGCAGCCCTAAACTTTGGTGTGCCTGTGTCTTGCTGATTTTTAGTTTTCCCAATTTATACGCCCATGAGTGGAAGTGCCCTATGCTCTCTAAGCTGTGTTTTTTAGATGTTTCAGGACACACCGTACACTTCTCCAGAGTGGCTGTTGGCAATTTACATTCCGCCATCAGCGTACCAAGGCTCCCATTTCTCCATGGCCAGTGCTGCATTTCTGGTTTTGACACTTTTTTCAGCATGGCCCTTTTGATCGATGGGAAGCGAGACTTCTTTGTAGCGCTGATTTGCCTTTCCAGGTTGCTTGGTTGGCCAAAAAGGGCCTATGCGTTTTTTCCTGAATATATTCAGGAAAAAACGCATAGGCCCTTTTTAGCCAAGGGCATAAGTGTCGACGTTTTGCCGCTTTTCATGTGCTTTAAACGCGATTCGAATCTACCGCCTTAAGTCTGTTTCTGCAGTTCTGCCTTGCTTTCAAATCCTCTTCGTTGCCTTCCCTCAATATATTTGTGGACGAGAGTTATCATTGATAACTCTGCAGGTTTGTGAATTGCAGTGCCCCTGATCTCCATTTTTCAACTCGCTTTTTTGGGAGTTGGCCGCAGAAGCACAGGATTTCTTCAGGCCCTATTCTACTTCCAGGCAGCAGGCTGAGTCTGTGGTTAATTCTTTTTCCTGATGGAAAAATAGAGTGACCTGTGCCTGTCCCAAAACCTAGAGCTTGTCCCTTATTGGTTCCCCCTCTTTCCGTTCATCCTCAGGACAAATTGCAACCTGTACCAAACAGGAGGTTAAAGGTGCTGATTCTCCAAGTACGGAGATTGCAATTATAGCGGCTGGAATGGTGAACCCAAGCACAAGGAGATGAGAAATGAGGTGTGTTTTAGAAACCTTTGCCGATCACACAGTGTACCGTCGTCTGGGTTTCTTATGCGTGTTTTCGATGTAGGAAGATGCCCTTGAACCTAGAGATTTGGGACCAATGAGATGGGTACCACGCAGTATTACTTTAAAGGGTCTGCGTTTGCTCACCCAACCTCACCAAACCTCTCAGCCCCAAGAGTGTCCACCCTTATGTCTCATCCAGCTGTGGGTCTAGATATGGTCAATCCAGGTTGCATCACAGCCCCTGAACTAATTTTGTAAGAATTTCTTTCTCTATAACTGTCTTTGTTTCATGGGTTTTTAATTTCTTTTTATAATGGGGTTTAGCTGCTTTTCACTGCTGTGTTTATGCCGCTTTACACCCACTTGACACACTAAGAGAGAGATTTCAATACATAGGTTTTAAGATTATTACTAGTCAGGTATATTCTTGTGTGGTGAATAGGGGGTGTTGAGTCCGGTTCTCTGAGCAAGGAGTGGGTCTTGTCTATTACATATTGGGTTTATGGAACGGTATCTCAGCTAATTTGAAACCCTTGTTTTATGTATCACCCCAACTCACCTTTCCCGTTAAGCAGCCATAGTGTGTTTTCTGCATGTGTGACACTGTTCTGTTTTGTAATTCAGTTCAAGTGTAACGGTTTTTACTTTCCCTGTATAAGTGATATCTTATGAGAAGTGTAGTTTTCTGTGTGACTTATTTCACTTAGAATCGTCGTACCTAAATCCACTCATCATGCTGCTACTAGCCTTATGACATTGATTTCATGGCTGAATGATATTCCATTGTACATAAGGACCACAACTTCTTTATCCATTTTTCCCTTTCTTGGGATATTTAAGGTGGAATGAAGTGGAGGTCCTTGGCAACAGAGCAGCCCTAAACTTTGGTGTGCTTGTGTCTTACTGATTTTTAATTTTTCCAATTTATACCCCCATGCGTGGAAGTGCCCTATGCTCTCTAAGGTGTGTTTTTTAGATGTTTCAGGACACACCGTACACTTCTCCAGAGTGGCTGTTGGCAATTTACATCCCGCCCATCAGCGTACCAGGGCTCCCATTTCTCCATGGCCTTTCCTGCATTTCTGGTTTTGAAACTTTTCTCAGTATGGCCCTTTTGACCGATGGGACGCGAGACTTCTTTGAAGCGCTGATTTGCCTTTCCAGGTTGCTTGGTTGGCCAAAAAGGGCGTATGCGTTTTTTCCTGAATATATTCAAGAAAACACGCATACGCCCTTTTTGGCCAAGGACATCATTGTCAACGTTTTGCCGCTTTTGATGTGCTTTAAAGGCGTTTCAGATCTACCTCCTGAAATCTGTTTCCTGCAATTCTGCCTTGATTTCAAATCCTCTTCTTTGCCTTCCCTCAATATATTTGTGGACGAGAGTTATCATTTATAACTCTGCAGGTTTGTGAATTGCAGTGCCCTGAAGCTCCATTTTACAAGTCGCTTTTTTGGGAGCCGGCCGCAAAAGCGCAGGATGGCTTCAGGCCCTGTTCTGGTTCCGGGGGGCAGGCTGAGCCTGTGGTTAATTCTTCTTCCTGAAGGGAAAATAGAGTGACCTGTGCCTGTCCCAACACCAAGAGCTAGTCTCTCATTGGTTCCCCGTCTTCCCGTTCATCCTCAGGACAAATTGCAACCTGTACGGAACAGGAGGTTAAAGGTGCTGATGCTCCAAGTAGGGAGATTGCTAGTAAAGTGGCTGGAATGGCGAACCCGAGCACAAGGAGATGAGAAATGAGGTGCGTTTTAGAAACCTTTCCCCATCACACGGTGTACCATCTTCTGGGTTTCTCATGCATGTTTTCGATGTAGGAAGATGCCCTTGAACCTGGAGATTTGGGACCCATGCGATGGGTAGCACGCAGTATTACTTTAAAGGGTCTGCGTTTGCTCACCCAACCTCACCAAACCTCTCAGCCCCAAGAGTGTCCACCCTTATGTCTCATCCAGCTGTGGGTCTAGATATGGTCAATCCAGGTTGCATCACAGCCCCTGAACGAATTGTGTAAGAATTTCTCTCTCTTTCCCTGTCTTTGTTTCATGGGTTTTTAAAAGTAATTTATTTTTATAATGGGGTTTAGCTGCTTTTCACGGCTGTGTTTATGCCGCTTTACACCCACTTGACACACTAACAGAGAGATATCAATACATAGGTTTTAAGATTATTACTAGTCAGATATATTCTTGTGCGGTGAATCGGGCGTGTTGAGTCCAGTTCTCTGAGCAAGGAGTAGGTCTTGTCTATTCCATATTGGGTTTATGGAACGGTATCTGAGCTAATTTGAAACTCTTGTTTTATGTATCACCCCACCTCACCTTTCCCGTTAAGCAGCCTTAGTGTGTTTTCTGCATGTGTGACTCTGTTCTGTTTTGTAATTCAGTTCAAGTGTAACGGTTTTTACATTCCCTCTATAAGTGACACCTTATGAGAAGTGTCCTTTTCTGTGTGACTTATTTCACTTAGAATCGTCTTACCTAAATCCACTCATCATGCTGCTACTAGCCTTATGACATTGATTTCATGGCTGAGTGATATTCCATTGTACATAATGACCACAACTTTTTTATCCATTTTTCGCTTTCCTGGGATATTTAAGGTGGAATGAAGTGGAGGTCCTTGTCAACAGAGCAGCCCTAAACTTTGGGGTGCTTGTGTCTTGCTGATTTTCAATTTTCCCACTTTATCCCCCCATGCGTGGAAGTGCCCTATGCTCTCTAAGCTGTGTTTTTTAGATGTTTCAGGACACACCGTACACTTCTCCAGAGTGGCTGTTGGCAATGTACATCCCGCCCATCAGTGTAGCAAGACTCCCATTTCTCCATGGCCTGTCCTGCATTTCTGGTTTTGACACTTTTTTCAGCATGGCCCTTTTGACCGATGGGAAGCGAGACTTCTTTGGAGCGCTGATTTGCCTTTCCAGGTTGCTTGGTTGGCCAAAAAGGGCGTATGCGTTTTTTCCTGAATATATTCAGGAAAAAACGCATACGCCCTTTTTGGCCAAGGGCATCATTGTCAACGTTTTGCCGCTTTTCATGTGCTTTAAAGGCGATTCGAATCTACCTCCTGAAATCTGTTTCCTGCAATTCTGCCTTGCTTTCAAATCCTCTTCTTTGCCTTCCCTCAATATATTTGTGGACGAGAGTTATCATTTATAACTCTGCAGGTTTGTGAATTGCAGTGCCCTGAAGCTGCATTTTACAAGTCGCTTTTTTGGGAGTCGGCCGCAAAAGCGCAGGATGGCTTCAGGCCCTGTTCTGGTTCCGGGGGGCAGGCTGAGCCTGTGGTTAATTCTTCTTCCTGATGGGAAAATTGAGTGACCTGTGCCTGTCCCAACACCAAGAGCTAGTCTCTCATTGGTTCCCCGTCTTCCCGTTCATCCTCAGGACAAATTGCAACCTGTACGGAACAGGAGGTTAAAGGTGCTGATGCTCCAAGTAGGGAGATTGCTAGTAAAGTGGCTGGAATGGCGAACCCGAGCACAAGGAGATGAGAAATGAGGTGCGTTTTAGAAACCTTTCCCCATCACACGGTGTACCATCTTCTGGGTTTCTCATGCATGTTTTCGATGTAGGAAGATGCCCTTGAACCTGGAGATTTGGGACCCATGCGATGGGTCGCACGCAGTATTACTTTAAAGGGTCTGCGTTTGCTCACCCAACCTCACCAAACCTCTCAGCCCCAAGAGTGTCCACCCTTATGTCTCATCCAGCTGTGGGTCTACATATGGTCAATCCAGGTTGCATCACAGCCCCTGAACGAATTGTGTAAGAATTTCTCTCTCTTTCCCTGTCTTTGTTTCATGGGTTTTTAAAAGTAATTTATTTTTATAATGGGGTTTAGCTGCTTTTCACGGCTGTGTTTATGCCGCTTCACAGCCACTTGACACACTAACAGAGAGATATCAATACATAGGTTTTAAGATTATTACTAGTCAGATATATTCTTGTGCGGTGAATCGGGCGTGTTGAGTCCAGTTCTCTGAGCAGGGAGTAGGTCTTGTCTATTCCATATTGGGTTTATGGAACGGTATCTGAGCTAATTTGAAACTCTTGTTTTATGTATCACCCCACCTCACCTTTCCCGTTAAGCAGCCATAGTGTGTTTTCTGCATGTGTGACTCTGTTCTGTTTTGTAATTCAGTTCAAGTGTAACGGTTTTTACATTCCCTCTATAAGTGACACCTTATGAGAAGTGTCCTTTTCTGTGTGACTTATTTCACTTAGAATCGTCTTACCTAAATCCACTCATCATGCTGCTACTAGCCTTATGACATTGATTTCATGGCTGAGTGATATTCCATTGTACATAAGGACCACAACTTTTTTATCCATTTTTCGCTTTCCTGGGATATTTAAGGTGGAATGAAGTGGAGGTCCTTGTCAACAGAGCAGCCCTAAACTTTGGGGTGCTTGTGTCTTGCTGATTTTCAATTTTCCCACTTTATCCCCCCATGCGTGGAAGTGCCCTATGCTCTCTAAGCTGTGTTTTTTAGATGTTTCAGGACACACCGTACACTTCTCCAGAGTGGCTGTTGGCAATTCACATCCCGCCCATCAGTGTAGCAAGGCTCCCATTTCTCCATGGCCTGTCCTGCATTTCTGGTTTTGACACTTTTTTCAGCATGGCCCTTTTGACCGATGGGAAGCGAGACTTCTTTGGAGCGCTGATTTGCCTTTCCAGGTTGCTTGGTTGGCCAAAAAGGGCGTATGCGTTTTTTCCTGAATATATTCAGGAAAAAACGCATACGCCCTTTTTGGCCAAGGGCATCATTGTCAACGTTTTGCCGCTTTTCATGTGCTTTAAAGGCGATTCGAATCTACCTCCTGAAATCTGTTTCCTGCAATTCTGCCTTGATTTCAAATCCTCTTCTTTGCCTTCCCTCAATATATTTGTGGACGAGAGTTATCATTTATAACTCTGCAGGTTTGTGAATTGCAGTGCCCTGAAGCTCCATTTTACAAGTCGCTTTTTCGGGAGCCGGCCGCAAAAGCGCAGGATGGCTTCAGGCCCTGTTCTGGTTCCGGGGGGCAGGCTGAGCCTGTGGTTAATTCTTCTTCCTGATGGGAAAATAGAGTGACATGTGCCTGTCCCAACACCAAGAGCTAGTCTCTCATTGGTTCCCCGTCTTCCCGTTCATCCTCAGGACAAATTGCAACCTGTACGGAACAGGAGGTTAAAGGTGCTGATGCTCCAAGTAGGGAGATTGCTAGTAAAGTGGCTGGAATGGCGAACCCGAGCACAAGGAGATGAGAAATGAGGTGCGTTTTAGAAACCTTTCCCCATCACACGGTGTACCATCTTCTGGGTTTCTCATGCATGTTTTCGATGTAGGAAGATGCCCTTGAACCTGGAGATTTGGGACCCATGCGATGGGTCGCACGCAGTATTACTTTAAAGGGTCTGCGTTTGCTCACCCAACCTCACCAAACCTCTCAGCCCCAAGAGTGTCCACCCTTATGTCTCATCCAGCTGTGGGTCTACATATGGTCAATCCAGGTTGCATCACAGCCCCTGAACGAATTGTGTAAGAATTTCTCTCTCTTTCCCTGTCTTTGTTTCATGGGTTTTTAAAAGTAATTTATTTTTATAATGGGGTTTAGCTGCTTTTCACGGCTGTGTTTATGCCGCTTCACAGCCACTTGACACACTAACAGAGAGATATCAATACATAGGTTTTAAGATTATTACTAGTCAGATATATTCTTGTGCGGTGAATCGGGCGTGTTGAGTCCAGTTCTCTGAGCAGGGAGTAGGTCTTGTCTATTCCATATTGGGTTTATGGAACGGTATCTGAGCTAATTTGAAACTCTTGTTTTATGTATCACCCCACCTCACCTTTCCCGTTAAGCAGCCATAGTGTGTTTTCTGCATGTGTGACTCTGTTCTGTTTTGTAATTCAGTTCAAGTGTAACGGTTTTTACATTCCCTCTATAAGTGACACCTTATGAGAAGTGTCCTTTTCTGTGTGACTTATTTCACTTAGAATCGTCTTACCTAAATCCACTCATCATGCTGCTACTAGCCTTATGACATTGATTTCATGGCTGAGTGATATTCCATTGTACATAAGGACCACAACTTTTTTATCCATTTTTCGCTTTCCTGGGATATTTAAGGTGGAATGAAGTGGAGGTCCTTGTCAACAGAGCAGCCCTAAACTTTGGGGTGCTTGTGTCTTGCTGATTTTCAATTTTCCCACTTTATCCCCCCATGCGTGGAAGTGCCCTGTGCTCTCTAAGCTGTGTTTTTTAGATGTTTCATGACACACCGTACACTTCTCCAGAGTGGCTGTTGGCAATTTACATCCCGCCCATCAGTGTAGCAAGGCTCCCATTTCTCCATGGCCTGTCCTGCATTTCTGGTTTTGACACTTTTTTCAGCATGGCCCTTTTGACCGATGGGAAGCGAGACTTCTTTGTAGCGCTGATTTGCCTTTCCAGGTTGCTTGGTTGGCCAAAAAGGGCGTATGCGTTTTTTCCTGAATATATTCAGGAAAAAACGCATACGCCCTTTTTGGCCAAGGGCATCATTGTCAACGTTTTGCCGCTTTTCATGTGCTTTAAAGGCGATTCGAATCTACCTCCTGAAATCTGTTTCCTGCAATTCTGCCTTGATTTCAAATCCTCTTCTTTGCCTTCCCTCAATATATTTGTGGACGAGAGTTATCATTTATAACTCTGCAGGTTTGTGAATTGCAGTGCCCTGAAGCTCCATTTTACAAGTCGCTTTTTTGGGAGCCGGCCGCAAAAGCGCAGGATGGCTTCAGGCCCTGTTCTGGTTCCGGGGGGCAGGCTGAGCCTGTGGTTAATTCTTCTTCCTGAAGGGAAAATAGAGTGACCTGTGCCTGTCCCAACACCAAGAGCTAGTCTCTCATTGGTTCCCCGTCTTCCCGTTCATCCTCAGGACAAATTGCAACCTGTACGGAACAGGAGGTTAAAGGTGCTGATGCTCCAAGTAGGGAGATTGCTAGTAAAGTGGCTGGAATGGCGAACCCGAGCACAAGGAGATGAGAAATGAGGTGCGTTTTAGAAACCTTTCCCCATCACACGGTGTACCATCTTCTGGGTTTCTCATGCATGTTTTCGATGTAGGAAGATGCCCTTGAACCTGGAGATTTGGGACCCATGCGATGGGTAGCACGCAATATTACTTTAAAGGGTCTGCGTTTGCTCACCCAACCTCACCAAACCTCTCAGCCCCAAGAGTGTCCACCCTTATGTCTCATCCAGCTGTGGGTCTAGATATGGTCAATCCAGGTTGCATCACAGCCCCTGAACGAATTGTGTAAGAATTTCTCTCTCTTTCCCTGTCTTTGTTTCATGGGTTTTTAAAAGTAATTTATTTTTATAATGGGGTTTAGCTGCTTTTCACGGCTGTGTTTATGCCGCTTTACACCCACTTGACACACTAACAGAGAGATATCAATACATAGGTTTTAAGATTATTACTAGTCAGATATATTCTTGTGCGGTGAATCGGGCGTGTTGAGTCCAGTTCTCTGAGCAAGGAGTAGGTCTTGTCTATTCCATATTGGGTTTATGGAACGGTATCTGAACTAATTTGAAACTCTTGTTTTATGTATCACCCCACCTCACCTTTCCCATTAAGCAGCCATAGTGTGTTTTCTGCATGTGTGACTCTGTTCTGTTTTGTAAATCAGTTCAAGTGTAACGGTTTTTACATTCCCTCTATAAGTGACACCTTATGAGAAGTTTCCTTTTCTGTGTGATTTATTTCACTTAGAATCGTCTTACCTAAATCCACTCATCATGCTGCTACTAGCCTTATGACATTGATTTCATGGCTGAGTGATATTCCATTGTACATAAGGACCACAACTTTTTTATCCATTTTTCGCTTTCCTGGGATATTTAAGGTGGAAGGAAGTGGAGGTCCTTGTCAACAGAGCAGCCCTAAACTTTGGGGTGCTTGTGTCTTGCTGATTTTCAATTTTCCCACTTTATCCCCCCATGCGTGGAAGTGCCCTATGCTCTCTAAGCTGTGTTTTTTAGATGTTTCAGGACACACCGTACACTTCTCCAGAGTGGCTGTTGGCAATGTACATCCCGCCCATCAGTGTAGCAAGGCTCCCATTTCTCCATGGCCTGTCCTGCATTTCTGGTTTTGACACTTTTTTCAGCATGGCCCTTTTGACCGATGGGAAGCGAGACTTCTTTGTCGCGCTGATTTGCCTTTCCAGGTTGCTTGGTTGGCCAAAAAGGGCGTATGCGTTTTTTCCTGAATATATTCAGGAAAAAACGCATACGCCCTTTTTGGCCAAGGGCATCATTGTCAACGTTTTGCCGCTTTTCATGTGCTTTAAAGGCGATTCGAATCTACCTCCTGAAATCTGTTTCCTGCAATTCTGCCTTGATTTCAAATCCTCTTCTTTGCCTTCCCTCAATATATTTGTGGATGAGAGTTATCATTTATAACTCTGCAGGTTTGTGAATTGCAGTGCCCTGAAGCTCCATTTTACAAGTCGGTTTTTTGGGAGCTGGCCGCAAAAGCACAGGACGGCATCAGGCCCTATTCTGGTTCCGGGCGACAGGCTGAGCCTGTGGTTAATTCTTCTTCCTGATGGGAAAATAGAGTGACCTGTGCCTGTCCCAACACCTAGAGCTACTCTCTCATTGGCTCCCCGTCTTCCCGTTCATCCTCAGGACAAATTGCAACCTGTACGGAACAGGAGGTTAAAGGTGCTGATTCTCCAAGGAGGGAGATTGCTAGTAAAGCAGCTGGAATGGCGACCCCGAGCACAAGGAGATGAGAAATGAGGTGCGTTTTAGAAACCTTTCCTGGTCACACGGTCTACCACCTTCTGGGTTTCTCATGCATGTTTTCGATGTAGGAAGATGCCCTTGAACCTGTAGATTTGGGACCCATGGGATGGGTAACAGGCAGTAGTACTTTAAAGGCTCTGTTTTGCTCACCCAACCTCACCAAATCTCTCAGCCCCGAGAGTATCCACCCTTACGTCTCATCCAGCTGTGGGTCTAGATATGGTCAATCCAGGTGGCATCACAGCCCCTGAACGAATTTTTTAAGAATTTCTCTGTCTTTCACTGTCTTTGTTTCACGGGTTTTTAAAATTAATTTATTTTTATAATGGGGTTTAGCTGCTTTTCACGGCTGTGTTTATGCTGCTTTACACCCACTTGACTCACATCCAGAGAGATATCAATACATAGGTTTTAAGATTCTTACTAATCAGATATATTCTTGTGCGGTCAATAGGGGGTGTTGAGTCCAGTTCACTGAGCAAGGAGTAGGTCTTTCTATTACATATTAGGTTTATGGAACGGTATCTCAGCTAATTTGAAACCCTTGTTTTATGCATCACCCCACATCACCTTTCCCGTTAAGCAGCCATAGTGTGTTTTCTAAACGTGTGACTCTGTTCTGTTTTGTAATTCAGTTCAAGTGTAGCGGTTTTTACATTCTCTCTATAAGTGATAGCTTATGATACGTGTCTTTTTCTGTGTGACTTATTTCACTTAGTATCGTCGTACCTAAATCCACTCATCATGCTGCTACTAGCCTTATGACATTGATTTCATGGCTGAGTGATATTCCATTGTACATAAGGACCAACACTTCTTTATCCATTTTTCTCTTTCCTGGGATATTTAAGGTGTCATGAAGTGGAGGTTCTTGTCAACAGAGCAGCCCTAAACTTTGGAGTGCCTGTGTCTTGCTGATTTTTAGTTTTCCCAATTTATTCGCCCGTGAGGGGAAGTGCCCTATGCGCTCTAAGCTGTGTTTTTTCGATGTTTCAGGACACACCGTACACTTCTCCAGAGTGGCTGTTGGCAATTTACATCCTGCCCATCAGCGTAGCAAGGCTCCCATTTCTCCATGGCCTGTCCTGCATTTCTGGTTTTGACACTTTTTTCAGCATGGCACTTTTGACCGATGGGAAGCGAGACTTCTTTGTAGCGCTGATTTGCCTTTCCTGGTTGCTTTGTTGGCCAAAAAGGGCGTATGCTATTTTTCCTGAATATATTCAGGAAAAAACGCATACGCCCTTTTTGGCCAAGGGCATCATTATCGACGTTTTGCCGCTTCTCATGTGCTTTAAAGGCAATTCGAATCTACCTCCTGAAATCTGTTTCCTGCAATTCTGCCTTGATTTCAAATCGTCTTCTTTGCCTTCCCTCAAGATATTTGTGGACGAGAGTTATCATTTATAACTCTGCAGGTTTGTGAATTGCAGTGCCCCTGCGCTCCATTTTACAACTCGCTTTTTTGGGAGCTGGCCGCAAATGCGCAGGATGGCCTCAGGCACTATTCTGGTTCCGGGCGGCAGGCTGAGCTTGCGGTTAATTCTTCTTCCTGATGGGAAAATAGAGTGACCTGTGCCTGTCCCAACACCTAGAGCTAGTCTCTCATTGGCTACCCCTCTTCCCGTTCATCCTCAGGACAAATTGCAAGCTGTACGGAACAGGAGGTTAAAGGTGCTGATTCTCCAAGGAGGGAGATTGCTAGTAAAGCGGCTGGAATGGCGAACCCGAGCACAAGGAGATGAAAAATGAGGTGCGTTTTAGAAACGTTTCACGGTCACACGGTCTACCACCTTCTGGGTTTCTCATGCATGTTTTCGATGTAGGAAGATGCCCTTGAACCTGGAGATTTGGGACCCATGGGATGGGTAACAGGCAGTAGTACTTTAAAGGCTCTGCATTTGCTCCCCCTACCTCACCAAAGCTCTCAGCCCCAAGAGTGTCCACCCTTACGTCTCATCCAGCTGTGGGTCTAGATATGGTCAATCCAGGTGGCATCACAGCCTCTGAATGAATTGTATAAGAATTTCTCTCTCTTTCACTGTCTTTGTTTCATGGGGTTTTAAAAGTTCTTTGTTTTTATAGTGGGGTTAACTTCTTTTCACTGCTGTGTTTATGCCGCTTTACACCCCCTTGACACACTTACAGACAGATATCAATACATAGGTTTTAAGATTCTTACTAGTCAGATATGTTCTTGTGCCGTGAATAGGGGGTGTTTAGTCCAGTTCACTGAGCAAGGAGTAGGTCTTGTCTATTACATATTGTGTTTATGGAACGTTATCTGAGCTAATTTGAAATCCTTGTTTTATGCATCACCCCACCTCACCTTTCCCGTTAAGCATCCATAGTGTGTTTTCTAAATGTGTGACTCTGTTCTGTTTTGTAATTCCGTTCAAGTGTAGCGGTTTTTACATTCCCTCTGTTAGTGATATCTTATGATAAGTGTCTTTTTCTGTGTGACTTATTTCACTTCGAATCATCGTACCTAAATCCACTCATCATGCTGCTACTAGCCTTATGATATTGATTTCACCCTCGATTGATATTCCATTTTACATATGGAGCACAACTTCTTTATCCATTTTTCTCTTTCGTGGGATATTTAAGGTAGAATTAAGTGGAGGTTCTTGTCAACAGAGCAGCCCTAAATTTTGGAGTGCCTGTGTTTTGCTGATTTTTAATTTTCCCAATTTATACGCCCATGAGTGGATGTGCCCCTTTCTCTCTAGCTGTGTTTTTTAGATGTTTTAGGAAACACCATACCCTCCTCCAGAGTCGTCATTGGCAATTTACATCCCACCCATCAGTGTAACAAGGCTCCCTTTCCTCCCTGTCCTCTCCTGCATTTCTTCTTTTTACACTTTTTTAGGAAGGCCATTTTGACCGATGGGAAGTCAGACTTCTTTGTAGTGCTGAATTGCATTTCCGGCTTGCTTGGTTGGCCAAAAGGGGCCTATGGTTTTTTTCCTGAATTCATACAGAAAAAAACGCATATGCTCTTTTTGTCCAAGTGCATCATTGTCGGGTCTGAAGTGTCGGGTGTGGGTCCTCTGCATGTGGAAACCTAGGAGCAAGTGAAATTAGACAAAGCACAAAGGAAAAAATGGTTAGACTTTATTTTATTGCCCAGATTCTATTGTTATCTCCCAGGAATTTTTAATGGGCTTTGCCAGTGACAAAGCCCTCCTCTGCCTTTTGTCCCATTCCTCATTCTTGGGGCGCTGAGGGTGCAGACACGTCTTCTGTAAATGCTTCATGCTGAGTTGGGTGTCCTCATACCCGGGGGGAGGGGCAGGACTTCTCCCCAGCAGCCTCCAGGTGAGGTTGATTGTCCGCAGGCCTCCTCCCTCACTGCTCGTCTGCCTGAGCACCAGCATTGGCAGTTTTATAGATTCTAATGACCTTTAAGGGTCCAGGAAAGAGATGTGCAGAGACGCTGGGGGGGTGGGCGGTTTTACCCTGCTCCACATTGGTTTGGCCCCCTTAGGCTGACGGTTTCTGCCAGCCTAGATGCTCTGACCAGTAGTCTGCGCTTTCTTCAGTTAGGCCTCTGAATTAACGTACAAACAGCACCAGGTGTCAGAGCCCTGCTTGCTCAACTCCCAGACAGTCCAGGGCCGGTGGTGATCCAGGACCATGACGGCCACTCAGTCAACGGCCTTTTGAAGTAGCCAGGAGTACAGCCGGTCTCACTGGCCGCCGTCACCGCGGTGTCTGTAGGCTTTTCTATGGTGGCAGCGTTATTTACGGTTCCCCTGCCAAGTTTATTAGCTCCGCTCTGGGTGCAGTAAGTCCTGTAAGCAATAGTCTGTTCTTTTGGGGCACACTCTTGTTGTTTCCTGAGAGAAGCTCCAGGTCAAGTGATGGTCACACGAGTCGTCATGGGGGCCCATTGCCCCAAGTTGTCTCTCTGGAGGTTGGTGTTGGAGGGCCTCCTCACTCGAGGTCATTGTGCCCACGGAGCAATCCCTGCAACTTCAGGGCATGGTGGGTGGTTAGGATCACCAAGTGGCGTCCTTTTCCCTTAGGAGGGAGCTGGCCTTGCGGGCTGCTGATTTCCAGGTTTTTAGATACCCCCAGTATCCTGGTCGAATGGGGTGGCTGGCCAATGCCTGGAGGGCATTCTTGCATTGTTCCATTTCAAGTGGTCCCAGTTTTTGCACTAATACTCCAAGGGCGATTCACCTTGGACCAGGAATGTAAAGGTCAAAGGGTTTAGCTAACTTAGGGAGGTCCAGGGCCAGGGTCTGAATTGACTGCTCTTTCCAATCTTGAAAGGCCGCTTCTGGATTCTATTCAAAAGGATCATCATCTTTTCCTTTCAGTGTTTCATATAGAGGCCCAGCTATTAGACTGTAGTTAGGGATCCAGATGCAGCAAATCCCGGTCTCCCCAGGAACCCCTAAGCTGTCTTCTAGTTTCAGGAAGGCTGAGGCTGCAAATGGCTTATTCCCTTTCCTGGGGTGGGCTTCTCCGACCTTCTGTTCGAATGAAGCCCAGGAAGGCCACCTTAGTTTGTGATATTTGAGCCTTTTCCTTGGACACCTTCTATCTTTTATTGGCTAGGGAGTTCAGAGGCCTCCTTAGTCGGGCTGGTGATCAGAATGTCATCTGCATATTGAAGGAGGGTTCCCTTCTCCAGAGGTAGATCTTTTAGGTCTTTAGCTAACGTTTCCCCAAAGACGGTGTGGGAATTTTTGAACCCCTGGGGCAGGACGGCCCAGCAGTATTGTTTTTGTTGTATGTTGAGTCCTGCCACTCACAGCCAACATTTCTTGTGACTCTGGGACTAATGGAATACAGAAGAAGGCATCATTGAAGTCTAATACAGAATGCCATGTCCTGGTGGATGGTAGAATGACCAGCAGGGTGTAGGAATTAGGAACTACTAGATGTATATCCACTGTGGCTTCACTGACTGTCCTGGCATCCTCTACCAGGTCCCCAGCAGCCCACGGGGCTCTCGTGGTCAGGCCACTCCCAGGATATGGAGCTCACCTGGGCAGGTACGCAGCAGCCCACGGGGCTCTCGTGGGCAGGCCCCTCCCTGGATATGGAGCTCCCATGGACAGGTACCCCGGCAGGGCTGGGCACACAGGAACCGTGCACATAGCCCTCATTGCAGAGCACCCCCAGCACACCTGTCACTCAGAGCTGACACAGAGCACCTCAGAGCAGAGCTTGAACTAACAAACAGCAGCTCCAACAGGTCTGTGACCCTAGGCTTCACTCTGTGCGGCCTCCCTCTGCCTGGTCTTCCAGGGGCTTCCACTGCAGCTGGAGCACCAGGCCTCTGTCTCCACCCACCACCCCTCCTCTCCCTGACTCCTGGGTTCCTCTCATTAGCAGAGGTTCTTCTTGAAGTTGTCTCCCACTCATGGACCAGATAAAATGATTAGAAAACAAGCCAGGGCTGCCGCCCCTTATCTATCCTGACTCTCGGGACCCTACACCTGTTCCTTGGATCTGGCCGGTGCAGCAAGACCCATTTTCTGCAACTCTGAGCCCCTGAGGGGCGAGGATTGGCTGACCTGGGCAGCCTGACCCGGCCGGCCAGCCCTTCCCAGGTGTGCCTGGGTTGAGGTCAATATAAACACCCCTCCAGGCAGCAAAAGCCTCTGCAGCTGTGCCTGACGCCATATTCTCTGCCCCGTCAGCAGTCTCGGGGTTGGGCTGGTGGGAGAGAGTAGGGCCCACGGCTCTATGAGTGGCCCGGTGTGACTGGGGCTCTGCTGGACTTTCTGCAGGAGTTGCCGGGCTGCCACCTGCTAAAGAAGAGGATGTGTCACCCATACTTGCTGCTGGAATTTCTCCCCGGGCAGAGGTGAGGAAGGACAAAAGCAGTGGGGGCCGGGACAGGAGGGGTACCTCAGGCAGGGAAATGGAAAGCTTCCAGACGAGCGCCCGGGGCCAGGACCATCCTGGCTGGCCTGCAGGCACCAAGTCGGCCTGCGTGCTGTCGCTGGTGTGACTCCAAGCCCCTTCCTCTAGTTTTTAAAGTCTTTGCACACATTCAGGTGTTTTACCTGGGAAGGGTGGGAAAAGTTCAGCAGCAGCTGGCCTGGGGCTCAGCTCACGTTTACTCAGAGACACCTCCTCACGGTCCCCCAGCTTTGCAATGAGGACGCTCCTCGTGTGGGGGCTGCTGGCTGCATGGGAGATGATTCCCACCTGTGACCAACTTCAGAATTGTTTACCACTGGAGCAAGTGCCCTGATAGTGTTTTCCTCTGTATGACCAGTGGGTTCTGTTTTTTTTTTTTTTTCTTTTTTGGTTCAAGGTAAGTTTTATTCCTCTTTTTGTATTTATGGATATAAGCATGGAAATAATTCATTCATATAAATACGTCTATGGGAAGGACAGAACTTTTTTTTCTGTTTTATTTTTTTAAGTATTATTTATTTTTTAATTTTTGAATTTATTTTATTCATTTTTTTATACAGCAGGCTCTTATTGGTTACCTATTTTATACATATAAGTGTATATATGTCAATCCCAGGCTCGCAATTCATCCCACCACCACCACCCTGACACTTTCCCCCCTTGGTGTCCATACATTTGTTCTCTACATCTGTGTCTCTATTTCTGCCTTGCAAACCGGTTCATCTTTACCATTTTTCTAGGTTCCACATGTATGTGTTAATATACGATATTTGTTTTTCTCTTTCTGACTTACTTCACTCTGTATGCCAGTCTCTAGATCTATCCACGTCTCCACAAATGACCCAATTTCATTCCTTTTTATGGCTGAGTAATATTCCATTTTATATATGTAGCACATCTTTTCTGTTCGTCTGTCTATGGGCATTTAGGTTGCTTCCATGACCTGGCTATTGTAAATAGTGCTGCAATGAATATTGTGGTGAATATGTCTTTTTGAATTATGGATTTCTCTGGGTATATGGCCAGTAGTGGGATTGCTGGGTCATATGGTAATTCTATTTTTAGTATTTTAAGGAACCTCCATGCTGTTCTCCATAGTGACTGTATCAATTTACATTCCCACAAATAGTGTAAGAGGGTTCCCTTTTCTCCACACCCTCTCCAGCATTTGTTGCTTGTAGATTTTCTGATGATGCCCATTCTAACTCGTGTGAGGTGATACCTCATTGTAGTTTTGGTTTATATTTCTCTAATAATTAGTGATGTTGAGCAGCTTTTCATGTGCTTCTTGGTCATCTGTATGTCTTCTTGGGACAAATGTCTATTTACGTCATCTGCCCATTTTTGGATTGGGTTGTTTGTTTTTTTACTGTTGAGCTGCATGAGCTGTTTATATACATTGGAGATTACTCCTTTGTCCATTGATTCGTTTGCAAATATTTTCTCCCATTGTGAGGGTTGTCTTTTCGTCTTGTTTGTAGTTTCCTTTGCTTTGCAAAAGCTTTTAGGTTTCATTTGCTCCCATATGTTTATTTTTTTTTAATTCCATTACTCTAGGAGGTGGATCAAAAAAGATCTTGCTGTGATTTATGTCAAAGAGTATTCTTCCTATGTTTTCCTCTAAGAGTTTTATAGTGTCCGGTCTTACATTTCGGTCTCTAATCCATTTTGAGTTTATTTTTTGTGTATGGTGTTAGGGAGTGTTCTAATTTCATTCTTTTACATGTAGCTGTCCATTTTTCCCAGCACCACTTATTGAAGAGACTTTCTTTTCTCCTTTTTATACCCTTGCCTCCTTTGTCATAGATTAGTGGGCCATAGGTGTGTAGGTTTATCTCTGGGCTTTTTTTTTCTTTTACATCTTTATTGGAGTATAATTGCTTTACAATTGTGTGTTAGTTTCTGCTGTATAAAAAAAGTGAATCAGCTGTGCGTATACACATAACACCATATCCCCTCCCTCTTGCACCTCCCTCTCACTCCCTTATCCCACCCTTTTAGGTGGTCACAAAGCAAAGAGCTGATCTCCCTGTGCTATGTGGTTGCTTCCCAGTAGCTATCAATTTTACATTTGGTAGTGTATATATGTCCATACCACTCTCACTTTGTCCCAGCTTACCCTTCCCTCTCCCCATGTCCTCAAGTCCTTTCTCTACGTCTGTGTCCTTAATCCTTTCCTGCCCCTAGGTTCTTCATAAACTTTTTTTTTAAGATTCCATATATATGTGTTAGCATACGGTATTTGTTTTTCTCTTTCTGACTTACTTCACTCTGTAGGACAGACTCTAGATCCATCCACCTCACTAAAAATAACTCAATTTCGTTTCTTTTTATGGCTGAATAATGTTCCATTGTATATATACGTGCCACATCTTCTTTATCCATTTATCTGTTGATGGACACTTAAGTTGCTTCCATGTCCTGGCTATTGTAAATAGAGCTACAGTGAACATTGTGGTACATGACTCTTTTTGAATTATGGTTTTCTCAGGGTAAATATCCAGGAGTGGGTTTGCTGGGTTGTATGGTAGTTCTATTTTTAGTTTTTAAGGAACCCCCATACCGTTCTCCCTAGTGGCTATATCAATTTACATTCCCACCAACAGTGCAAGAGGGTTCCCTTTTCTCCAATAAATGCCTCTCCAGCATTTATTGTTGGTAGATTTTTTGATGATGGCCATTCTGACTGGTGTGAGGTGATACCTCACTGTAGTTTTGATTTGCATTTCTCTAATGATTAGTGATATTCAGCATCCTTTCATGTGTTTGTTGGCAACCTGTATATCTTCTTTGGAGAAATGTCTATTTAGGTCTTCTGCCCATTTTTGGATTGGGTTGTTTGGTTTTGTGATATTGAGCTACATGAGCTGCTTTTTGGAGATTAATCCTTTGCCATTTGCTTCATTTGAAAATATTTTCTCCCATTCTGATGGTTGTCTTTTCATCTTGCTTATGTTTTCCTTTGCTGTGCAAAATAATTTATGTTTCATTCGGTCCCATTTTTTTATTTTTGTTTTTATTTCCATTTCTCTAGGAGGTGGGTCAAAAAGGATCTTGCTGTGATTTATGTCATAGACTGTTCTGCTTATGTTTTCCTCTAAGAGTTTTGTAGTGGCTGGTCTTATATTTAGGTCTCTAATCCATTTTGAGTTTATTTTTGTGTATGGTGTTAGGGAGTGTACTAATTTCATTCTTTTACATGTAACTGTCCAGTTTTCCCAGCACCACTTGCTGAAGACACTGTCTTTTCTCCATTGTATACCCTTGCCTCCTTTGTCATAGATTAGTGAACCATAGGTACGTGGGTTTATCTCTGTGCTTTCTATCCTGTTCTATTGACCTATATTTCTGTTTTTGTGTCAGTACCATATTATCTTGATTACTCTAGCTTTGTAATATAGTCTGAAGTCTGGAAGTCTGATTCCTCCAGCTCTTTTTTTCCCCCCTCAAGACTGCTTTGGCTATCCAGGGTCTTTTGTGTCTCCCTACAAATTTTAAGATTTTTTTTTTCTTGTTCTGTAGAAAATGCCAAAGGTATTTTGATCGGGATTGCATTGAATCTGTAGATTGCTTTGGGTAGTATAGTCATTTTCACAATATTGATTCTTCTAATCCGAGAACATGGTATATGTCTCCATCTGTTTATATCATCTTTGATTTCTTTCTTCAGTGTCTTTTAGTTTTCTGAGTACAGGTCTTTTACTTCCTTAGGTAGGTTTATTCCTAGGTATTTTATTCTTATTGTTGCAGTGGTAATGGGATTGTTTCCTTAATTTCTCTTTCTGATCTTTCATTGTTAGTGTAGAGGAATGCAAGCAATTTCTGTGCATTAATTTTGTATCCTGCAACTTTACCAAATTCATTGATTAGCTCCAGTGGTTTTCTGGTGGCATCTTTAGGATTCTCTATCTATGATATCATGTCATCTGCAAACAGTGACAATTTTACTTCTTCTTTTCCTTTTTGTATTCCTTTTATTTCTTTTTCTTCTCTGATTGCCATGGCTAGGACTTCCAAAACTATGTTGAATAGCAGTGGTGAGAGTGGACATCCTTGTCTTGTTCCTGATCTTAGAGGAAACGCTTTCAGTTTTTCACCATTGAGAATGCTGTTTGCTGTGGGTTTGTCATATATGGCCTTTATTATGTTGAGGTAGTTTCCCTCTATGCCCACACTCCAGAGTTTTTATCGTAAATGAGTGTTGAATTTTCTCAAAATCTTTTCCTTCATCTATTGAGATGATCATATGGTTTTATTCTACAATTTGTTAATATGGTGTATCACATTGATTTGTGTATATTGAAGAATCCTTGCATCCCTGGGATAAACCCCACTTGATCATGGTGTATGATCCTTTTAATGTGTTGTTCGATTCTGTTTGCTAGTATTTTGTTGAGGATTTTTACATCTATATTCATCAGTGATATTGGTCTATAATTTTCTTTCCTTGTAGTATCTCTGTCTGATTTTGGTATCAGGGTGATGGTGGTCTCATAGAATGAGTTTGGGAGTGTTCCTTCCCCTGCAATTGTTTTGAAGAATTTGAGAAGGTTGGGTGTTAGCTCTTCTCTAAATGTTTGATAGAATTCACCTGTGATGCCATCTGGTTCTGGACTTTGGTTTATTGGAAGATTTTTAATCACAGTTTCAATTTCATTGCTTGTGATAGGTTTGTTCATATTTTCTATTTCTTCCTGGTTCAGTCTTAGAAGGTTATCCCTTTCTAAGAATTTGTCCATTTCTTCCAGATTGTCCATTTTATTGGCCTAGAGTTGCTTGTAGTAGTCTCTTAGGATGCTTTGTATTCCTGTTGTGTCTGTTGTAACTTCTGCTTTTTCACTTCTAATTTTGTTGATTTGCGTCTTCTCCCTCTTTTTCTTAAGTCTGGCTAAAGGTTGATCATTTTTGCTTATCTTCTCAAAGAACCAGCTTTTAGTTTTATTGATCTTTGCTTTCGTTTTCTTTGTTTCTATTTCATTTATTTCTGCTCTGATGTTTATGATTTCTTTCCTTCTACTAACTTTGGGTTTTGTTCTTCTTTCTCTAGTTCCTCTAGGTGTAAGGTTCGATTGTTTATTTGGGATTTTTCTTGTTTCTTGAGGTAGGCTTGTATTGCTATAAACTTCCCTCTTAGAACTCCTTTTGCTGCATCCCATAGGTTTTGGATCATCGTGTTTTTGTTGTCATTTGTCTCTAGGTAGTTTTTGATTTCCTCTTTGATTTCTTCAGTGATCTCTTGGTTATTTAGTAACGTATTGTTTAGCCTCCATGTGTTTGTGTTTTTTACGTTTTTTTCCGTGTAATTGATTTCTAATCTCATAGCATTGTGGTCGGAACAGCTGCTTGATATGATTTCAGTTTTCTTAAATTTACTGAGGCTTTATCTGTGACCCAAGATATGATCTATCCTGGAGAATGTTCCGTGTGCAGTTGAGAAGAACGTGTAATCTGCTGTTTTTGGATGGAATGTCCTATAAATATCAATTAACTCTATCTGGTCTATTGTGTCATTTAAAGCTTGTGTTTCCTTATTAATTTTCTGTCTGGCTGATCTCCACTGGTGTAAGTGAGCTGTTAAAGTCCCCCGCTATTATTGTGTTACTGTCGATTTCCTCTTTTATAGCTGTTAGCAGTTGCCTTATACATTGAGGTGCTCCTATTTTGGGTACATATATATTTATAATTGTTATATCTTCTTCTTGGATTGATCCCCTGACCATTATGTAGTGTCTTTCCTTGTCTCTTGTAACATTCTTTATTTTAAAGTCTATTTTATCTGATATGAGTATTGCTACTCCAGCTTTCTTTTGATTTTCATTTGCATAGAGTATATTTTTCCATCGCCTCACTTTGAGTCTGTATGTGTCCCTAGGTCTGAAATGGATCTCTTGTAGACAGCATATATATGGGTCTTGTTTTTGTATCCATTCAGCGAGCCTGTGTCTTTTGGTTGGAACATTTAGTGCATTCACGTTTAAGGTAATTATCGATATGTATGTTCCTACTACTATTTTCTTAATTGTTATGGGTTTGTCTTGGTGGGTCCTTTTCTTCTCTTGTGTTTCCCACTTAGAGAAGTTCCTTTAGCATTTGGTGTAGAGCTGGTTTCATGGTGCTGAATTCTCTTAGCTTTTGCTTGTCTGTAAGGCTTTTGATTTCTCCATCAAATCTGAATGAGCTCTTTGCAGGATGGAGTACTCTTGGTTGTAGGTTCTTCCCTTTCATCACTTTAAATTTATCATGCCACTTCCTTCTGGCTTGTAGATTTTCTGCTGAGAAATCAGTTGTTATCCTTATGGGAGTTCCCTTGTATGTTATTGGTCATTTTTCCCTTGCTGCTTTCAATCATTTTTCTTTGTCGTTAATTTTTGTCAATTTGATTACTATGTGTCTTGTCATTTTTCTCCTTTGGTTTATCCTGCCTGGGACACTCTGTGCTTCTGGACTTGGGTGGCTATTTCTTTTCCCATGCTAGGGAAGTTTTTGACCATAATCTCTTCAAATATATTCTCGGGTCCTTTCTCTCTCTCTTCTCCTTCTGGGACCCCTATAATGCGAATGTTGTTGCGTTTAATGTTGTCCCAGAGGACTCTTGGGGTGTCTTCGTTTATTTTCATTCATTTTCTTTATTCTGTTCCATGGCAGTGATTTCCACCTCTCTGTCTTCCAGGTCACTTATCCGTTCTTCTGCCACAGTTATTCTGCTACTGATTCCTTCTAGTGTATTTTTCATTTCAGTTATTACATTGTTCACCTCTGTTTGTTGGTTCTTTAATTCTTCTAGGTCCTTGTTAAACATTTCTTGCATCTTCTCGATCTTTGCCTCCTTTTTTTTTCCAAGGTCTTGGCTCAACTTCACTATCATTATTCTGAATTCTTTTTCTGGAAGGTTCCCTATCTCCACCTCATTTCGTTTTTTTTCTGGGGTTTTATCTTGTTCCTTGATCTGGTATAAAGTCCTCTGCCTTTTCATTTTGTCTATCTTTCTGTGAATGTGGTTTTCCTTCCACAGGCTGCAGAATTGTAGTTCTTCTTGCTTCTGTTGTCTGCTCTCCGGTGGATGAGTCTATCTTAGAGGCTAGTGCAAGCTTCCTGATGGGAGGGACTGGTGGTGGGTAGAGCTGGGTGTTGCTTTGGTGGGCAGAGCTTTAATCCGCTTGTCTACGGATTAAATAAAACTTTAATAAAAAGTTTAATCCGCTTGTCTGCTGATGCATGGGGCTGGGTTCCCTCCCTGTTGGTTGTTTGGCCTGAGGCGACCCAGCCCTGGAGCCTACCTTGCTCTTGGTGGGGCTAATGGCGGACTCTGGGAGGGCACACACCAAGGAGTATTTCCCAGAACTTCTGCTGCCAGTGTCGTTGTCCTCACGGTGAGCCACAGCCACAGCCACCACCTGCCTCTGCAGGAGACCCTCTAAAAGTAGCAGGTAGTTCTGGTCATTCTCCTACAGGGTCACTGCTCCTTCCCCTGGGTCCTGATGTGCACACTACTTTGTGTGTGCCCTCCAAGAGTGGAGTATCTGAGTGGAGTTGAGACTCTGAGACTCTGTGTGGACTCGCACAGACTCTGGGTCCTGTGAAGCTTCGATGTTTTCTGATTCTAGAAATCCTATAGGAGACGGTCCACAGCAGGTGACGCTAATGTTGTCAGTAGAGGTGTTGAAGCCAAAGATCTGCAGTTCCAACTAGAGGTGCCGATGTACATACAGGACAAAATCATCTCGTGTGAATGTAGTTCAGGCATGTTTAAGATGAATGCAGTCATGTTAATGCCTACCATATTCTATCTTGAGCCTCTCTTCAGGGACCCCCTCCTCAGTTCCTGAGGCTCCTGTAAGTCATGTACAGGGGACTGGAGAGTGGGCTCTGTCCAGTCTGAGCCCTGAGTTACCCTGTGTGTATCTTAGGATACTTTGTATTTCTGTGGTGTCTGTTGTAACATCATCTCTTTCATTTCAGATTTATTTGGGCCCTCTCTTTTTAAAAAAACATATGACTGTTTTCTTTTATTCTTTACAGAAGTTTAATAAGTGTTTGATCTACTATCCTTACCCTATGTATACTTTTTGCAGTGAGATTTTTACTTTTCTTTGTTTCCTTGTTACTATCAATAATTAGTGAGACTTCTTTTAAGCTACCTTCAACATTGCTTATAAAGCTGCTTTATTAGTGATGACAGAGCCTTAATGGAAGTCATGTTCTGGTTGTAAATTAGAATGCAATGTGCCAGCAAATAGCCCCTTAAGTTTATGTCTCATTACTTCTTGTTCTTTTTTTAATTTAATTTTTATTTTTTGTCAGAGCAAATTTAATTAAAATGTTTTGTTTCTTCTAGGTGTGCAAGATGTGGTTCTTTTAAACATATACATATATCTATTCTTCTTTGGATCATTTTCCCATGTAGGTTATGACACGATGTTGAGTAGTCTTGTCTTGGTATTACGTAGGTCTTTGGTGATTACATATTTCACATGTGTTTCTATATCTATCTTAACCCCAATATCCTAATGTATCCAATCCTCACACCTTTCCATTTGGTGAACCATAAGTTTGTTTAATGAATCTGTGATTGCATTTCTCTGTGGAAATATCTTCATTGGTATCAATTTTTAGCTAAGACCTATAAGTGATATTATAGGATATGTGTCTTTTGCTTTCTGACTTAGTACAATTTGCCTGATTACCTCAAGAATCATACATGGTGCTGCAAATGGCATTGTTTCATTTTTTTCCCTGGCTAATATTCCATCTGTACATGTACCAGTTCTTCTTTGGCCACGCACCTCTTGATGGACTTTCTGGTTGCCTCCATGTCTTGGCTATTGCAATACTGCTGCAATGCACATTTGCTTGCCTGTGTCTTTCCAGTTATATCTTCTTATGTTATAGGCCAAGGAGTGGGCTTGCTGTATCATATGGTAGCTCAGTGTGTATGTTTTAAAGGCACCCCCATTCAGTTCTCATTAGTGGCTCTTTCCAGGATACGTCCCACTTAAAATTGAGGCTATGCATTTCTCCAAAACACCTTCAATATTTATTATTGGTAGTTTTCTTGCTGATGGTTATTCTAACAGGTGTGAGCTGATACCTATCTGTGGTTGAATTTGCATGTGTCCCATAATCTGTTGAAATTGAGCTTTAAAGCATGCCCTTTTTATTGATCAAACTGTGATTACAGCTTAGTTCTTCAAAGTGTTTTCTTAAAGTAAGTGTCACATTTTGAAAATTTTTGGCCATTAAATCCCTCAAGACATTTTGAGGGCACGTTTCATTTACAGCCCTGAAGTACTTGTTCATATGAAGTGACCATTAGCACAGGTTTTAAAGCTGCTTGTGCAGGTAACGGCCAGAGGGTGGCAGCCTTTCTATGTTCCCAATCTGGTAAATACGGAAAGAGACCTTCAGCCCCAAGAGTGTCCAGCTTTATTTCTCATCCAGCTGTGGGTCTAGATATGGTCACACCAGGTTGCATCACAGCCCCGGAAAGAATTATGTAAAAATTTCTCCCTCTATCACTATCTTTGTTTTTTGGGATTTTAAAGTAATTTATTTTTATAATGGGGTTTACCTGATTTTCACTGCTGTGTTTATGCCCCTTTACACCCATTGATTAACTTACAGAGAGAAATCAATACATAGGTTTTAAGATTTTTACTAGTCAGATATACACTTGTTCGTTGAATAGGGGGTGTTGTGTCCACTTCACGGAGCAAGGAGTATGTCTTGTCTATTACATATTGGGTTTATGGATCGGTATCTGAGCTAATATGAAACCCTTGTTTTATGCATCACCCCACCTCACCTTTCCCGTTAAGCAGCCATAGTGTGTTTTCTAAATGTGTGACTCTATTCTGTTTTGTAATTCAGTTCAATTGTAGCGGTTTTTACATTCCCTCTATAAGTGATATCTTATGATAAGTGTCTTTTTCTGTGTGACTTATTTCACTTAGAATCGTCGAACCTAAATCCACTCATGTTGCTGCTAATAGCCTTATGACATTGATTTCATGGCTGAGTGATATTCCATTGTACATAAGGACCACAACATCGTTATCCATTTTCCTATTTCCTGGGATATTTAAGGTGTAATGAAGAGGAGGTTCTTGTCAAGAGAGCAGCCCTAAACTTTGGTGTGCCTGTGTCTTGCTGATTTTTAGTTTTCCCAATTTATACGCCCATGAGTGGAAGTGCCCTATGCTCTCTAAGCTGTGTTTTTTAGATGTTTCAGGACACACCGTACACTTCTCCAGAGTGGCTGTTGGCAATTTACATTCCGCCATCAGCGTACCAAGGCTCCCATTTCTCCATGGCCAGTGCTGCATTTCTGGTTTTGACACTTTTTTCAGCATGGCCCTTTTGATCGATGGGAAGCGAGACTTCTTTGTAGCGCTGATTTGCCTTTCCAGGTTGCTTGGTTGGCCAAAAAGGGCCTATGCGTTTTTTCCTGAATATATTCAGGAAAAAACGCATAGGCCCTTTTTAGCCAAGGGCATAAGTGTCGACGTTTTGCCGCTTTTCATGTGCTTTAAACGCGATTCGAATCTACCTCCTTAAGTCTGTTTCTGCAGTTCTGCCTTGCTTTCAAATCCTCTTCGTTGCCTTCCCTCAATATATTTGTGGACGAGAGTTATCATTGATAACTCTGCAGGTTTGTGAATTGCAGTGCCCCTGATCTCCATTTTTCAACTCGCTTTTTTGGGAGTTGGCCGCAGAAGCACAGGATTTCTTCAGGCCCTATTCTACTTCCAGGCAGCAGGCTGAGTCTGTGGTTAATTCTTTTTCCTGATGGAAAAATAGAGTGACCTGTGCCTGTCCCAAAACCTAGAGCTTGTCCCTTATTGGTTCCCCCTCTTTCCGTTCATCCTCAGGACAAATTGCAACCTGTACCAAACAGGAGGTTAAAGGTGCTGATTCTCCAAGTACGGAGATTGCAATTATAGCGGCTGGAATGGTGAACCCAAGCACAAGGAGATGAGAAATGAGGTGTGTTTTAGAAACCTTTGCCGATCACACAGTGTACCGTCGTCTGGGTTTCTTATGCGTGTTTTCGATGTAGGAAGATGCCCTTGAACCTAGAGATTTGGGACCAATGAGATGGGTACCACGCAGTATTACTTTAAAGGGTCTGCGTTTGCTCACCCAACCTCACCAAACCTCTCAGCCCCAAGAGTGTCCACCCTTATGTCTCATCCAGCTGTGGGTCTAGATATGGTCAATCCAGGTTGCATCACAGCCCCTGAACTAATTTTGTAAGAATTTCTTTCTCTATAACTGTCTTTGTTTCATGGGTTTTTAATTTCTTTTTATAATGGGGTTTAGCTGCTTTTCACTGCTGTGTTTATGCCGCTTTACACCCACTTGACACACTAAGAGAGAGATTTCAATACATAGGTTTTAAGATTATTACTAGTCAGGTATATTCTTGTGTGGTGAATAGGGGGTGTTGAGTCCAGTTCTCTGAGCAAGGAGTGGGTCTTGTCTATTACATATTGGGTTTATGGAACGGTATCTCAGCTAATTTGAAACCCTTGTTTTATGTATCACCCCAACTCACCTTTCCCGTTAAGCAGCCATAGTGTGTTTTCTGCATGTGTGACACTGTTCTGTTTTGTAATTCAGTTCAAGTGTAACGGTTTTTACTTTCCCTGTATAAGTGATATCTTATGAGAAGTGTAGTTTTCTGTGTGACTTATTTCACTTAGAATCGTCGTACCTAAATCCACTCATCATGCTGCTACTAGCCTTATGACATTGATTTCATGGCTGAATGATATTCCATTGTACATAAGGACCACAACTTCTTTATCCATTTTTCCCTTTCTTGGGATATTTAAGGTGGAATGAAGTGGAGGTCCTTGGCAACAGAGCAGCCCTAAACTTTGGTGTGCTTGTGTCTTACTGATTTTTAATTTTTCCAATTTATACCCCCATGCGTGGAAGTGCCCTATGCTCTCTAAGGTGTGTTTTTTAGATGTTTCAGGACACACCGTACACTTCTCCAGAGTGGCTGTTGGCAATTTACATCCCGCCCATCAGCGTACCAGGGCTCCCATTTCTCCATGGCCTTTCCTGCATTTCTGGTTTTGAAACTTTTCTCAGTATGGCCCTTTTAACCGATGGGACGCGAGACTTCTTTGAAGCGCTGATTTGCCTTTCCAGGTTGCTTGGTTGGCCAAAAAGGGCGTATGCGTTTTTTCCTGAATATATTCAAGAAAACACGCATACGCCCTTTTTGGCCAAGGACATCATTGTCAACGTTTTGCCGCTTTTGATGTGCTTTAAAGGCGTTTCAGATCTACCTCATGAAATCTGTTTCCTGCAATTCTGCCTTGATTTCAAATCCTCTTCTTTGCCTTCCCTCAATATATTTGTGGACGAGAGTTACCGTTTATAACTCTGCAGGTTTGTGAATTGCAGTGCGCTGATCCTCCATTTTACAACTCGCTTTTTTGGGAGGGGGCCGCAAAAGCGCAGGATGGCTTCAGGCCCTGTTTTGGTTCTGGAGGGCAGGCTGAGCCTGTGGTTAATTCTTCTTCCTGATGGGAAAATAGAGTGACCTGTGTCTGTCCCAATACCAAGAGCTAGTCTCTCATTGGTTCCCCGTCTTCCCGTTCATCCTCAGCACAAATTGCAACCTGTACGGAACAGGAGGTTAAAGGTGATGATACTCCAAGTAGGGAGATTGCTAGTAAAGTGGCTGGAATGGCGAACGCGAGCACAAGGAGATGAGAAATGAGGTGCGTTTTAGAAACCTTTGCCCATCACACGGTGTACCATCTTCTGGGTTTCACATGCATGTTTTCGATGTAGGAAGATGCCCTTGAACCTGGAGATTTGGGACCCATTCGATGGGTAGCACGCAGTGTTACTTTAAAGGGTCTGCGTTTGCTCACCCAACCTCACCAAACCTCTCAGCCCCAAGAGTGTCCACCCTTATGTCTCATCCAGCTATGGGTCTAGATATGGTCAATCCAGGTTGCATCACAGCCCCTGAACGAATTGTGTAAGAATTTCTCTTTCTTTCCCTGTCTTTGTTTCCTGGGTTTTTAAAAGTAATTTATTTTTATAATGGGGTTTAGCTGCTTTTCATGGCTGTGTTTATGCCGCTTTACACCCACTTGACACACTAACAGAGAGATATCAATACATAGGTTTTAAGATTATTACTAGTCAGATATATTCTTGTGCGGTGAATCGGGCGTGTTGAGTCCAGTTCTCTGAGCAAGGAGTAGGTCTTGTCTATTCCATATTGGGTTTATGGAACGGTATCTGAGCTAATTTGAAACTCTTGTTTTATGTATCACCCCACCTCACCTTTCCCGTTAAGCAGCCATAGTGTGTTTTCTGCATGTGTGACTCTGTTCTGTTTTGTAATTCAGTTCAAGTGTAACGGTTTTTACATTCCCTCTATAAGTGACACCTTATGAGAAGTGTCCTTTTCTGTGTGACTTATTTCACTTAGAATCGTCTTACCTAAATCCACTCATCATGCTGCTACTAGCCTTATGACATTGATTTCATGGCTGAGTGATATTCCATTGTACATAAGGACCACAACTTTTTTATCCATTTTTCGCTTTCCTGGGATATTTAAGGTGGAAGGAAGTGGAGGTCCTTGTCAACAGAGCAGCCCTAAACTTTGGGGTGCTTGTGTCTTGCTGATTTTCAATTTTCCCACTTTATCCCCCCATGCGTGGAAGTGCCCTGTGCTCTCTAAGCTGTGTTTTTTAGATGTTTCATGACACACCGTACACTTCTCCAGAGTGGCTGTTGGCAATGTACATCCCGCCCATCAGTGTAGCAAGGCTCCCATTTCTCCATGGCCTGTCCTGCATTTCTGGTTTTGACACTTTTTTCAGCATGGCCCTTTTGACCGATGGGAAGCGAGACTTCTTTGTAGCGCTGATTTGCCTTTCCAGGTTGCTTGGTTGGCCAAAAAGGGCGTATGCGTTTTTTCCTGAATATATTCAGGAAAAAACGCATACGCCCTTTTTGGCCAAGGGCATCATTGTCAACGTTTTGCCGCTTTTCATGTGCTTTAAAGGCGATTCGAATCTACCTCCTGAAATCTGTTTCCTGCAATTCTGCCTTGATTTCAAATCCTCTTCTTTGCCTTCCCTCAATATATTTGTGGACGAGAGTTATCATTTATAACTCTGCAGGTTTGTGAATTGCAGTGCCCTGAAGCTCCATTTTACAAGTCGCTTTTTTGGGAGCCGGCCGCAAAAGCGCAGGATGGCTTCAGGCCCTGTTCTGGTTCCGGGGGGCAGGCTGAGCCTGTGGTTAATTCTTCTTCCTGAAGGGAAAATAGAGTGACCTGTGCCTGTCCCAACACCAAGAGCTAGTCTCTCATTGGTTCCCCGTCTTCCCGTTCATCCTCAGGACAAATTGCAACCTGTACGGAACAGGAGGTTAAAGGTGCTGATGCTCCAAGTAGGGAGATTGCTAGTAAAGTGGCTGGAATGGCGAACCCGAGCACAAGGAGATGAGAAATGAGGTGCGTTTTAGAAACCTTTCCCCATCACACGGTGTACCATCTTCTGGGTTTCTCATGCATGTTTTCGATGTAGGAAGATGCCCTTGAACCTGGAGATTTGGGACCCATGCGATGGGTAGCACGCAGTATTACTTTAAAGGGTCTGCGTTTGCTCACCCAACCTCACCAAACCTCTCAGCCCCAAGAGTGTCCACCCTTATGTCTCATCCAGCTGTGGGTCTAGATATGGTCAATCCAGGTTGCATCACAGCCCCTGAACGAATTGTGTAAGAATTTCTCTCTCTTTCCCTGTCTTTGTTTCATGGGTTTTTAAAAGTAATTTATTTTTATAATGGGGTTTAGCTGCTTTTCACGGCTGTGTTTATGCCGCTTTACACCCACTTGACACACTAACAGAGAGATATCAATACATAGGTTTTAAGATTATTACTAGTCAGATATATTCTTGTGCGGTGAATCGGGCGTGTTGAGTCCAGTTCTCTGAGCAAGGAGTAGGTCTTGTCTATTCCATATTGGGTTTATGGAACGGTATCTGAGCTAATTTGAAACTCTTGTTTTATGTATCACCCCACCTCACCTTTCCCGTTAAGCAGCCTTAGTGTGTTTTCTGCATGTGTGACTCTGTTCTGTTTTGTAATTCAGTTCAAGTGTAACGGTTTTTACATTCCCTCTATAAGTGACACCTTATGAGAAGTGTCCTTTTCTGTGTGACTTATTTCACTTAGAATCGTCTTACCTAAATCCACTCATCATGCTGCTACTAGCCTTATGACATTGATTTCATGGCTGAGTGATATTCCATTGTACATAATGACCACAACTTTTTTATCCATTTTTCGCTTTCCTGGGATATTTAAGGTGGAATGAAGTGGAGGTCCTTGTCAACAGAGCAGCCCTAAACTTTGGGGTGCTTGTGTCTTGCTGATTTTCAATTTTCCCACTTTATCCCCCCATGCGTGGAAGTGCCCTATGCTCTCTAAGCTGTGTTTTTTAGATGTTTCAGGACACACCGTACACTTCTCCAGAGTGGCTGTTGGCAATGTACATCCCGCCCATCAGTGTAGCAAGGCTCCCATTTCTCCATGGCCTGTCCTGCATTTCTGGTTTTGACACTTTTTTCAGCATGGCCCTTTTGACCGATGGGAAGCGAGACTTCTTTGGAGCGCTGATTTGCCTTTCCAGGTTGCTTGGTTGGCCAAAAAGGGCGTATGCGTTTTTTCCTGAATATATTCAGGAAAAAACGCATACGCCCTTTTTGGCCAAGGGCATCATTGTCAACGTTTTGCCGCTTTTCATGTGCTTTAAAGGCGATTCGAATCTACCTCCTGAAATCTGTTTCCTGCAATTCTGCCTTGATTTCAAATCCTCTTCTTTGCCTTCCCTCAATATATTTGTGGACGAGAGTTATCATTTATAACTCTGCAGGTTTGTGAATTGCAGTGCCCTGAAGCTCCATTTTACAAGTCGCTTTTTCAGGAGCCGGCCGCAAAAGCGCAGGATGGCTTCAGGCCCTGTTCTGGTTCCGGGGGGCAGGCTGAGCCTGTGGTTAATTCTTCTTCCTGATGGGAAAATAGAGTGACCTGTGCCTGTCCCAACACCAAGAGCTAGTCTCTCATTGGTTCCCCGTCTTCCCGTTCATCCTCAGGACAAATTGCAACCTGTACGGAACAGGAGGTTAAAGGTGCTGATGCTCCAAGTAGGGAGGTTGCTAGTAAAGTGGCTGGAATGGCGAACCCGAGCACAAGGAGATGAGAAATGAGGTGCGTTTTAGAAACCTTTCCCCATCACACGGTGTACCATCTTCTGGGTTTCTCATGCATGTTTTCGATGTAGGAAGATGCCCTTGAACCTGGAGATTTGGGACCCATGCGATGGGTCGCACGCAGTATTACTTTAAAGGGTCTGCGTTTGCTCACCCAACCTCACCAAACCTCTCAGCCCCAAGAGTGTCAACCCTTATGTCTCATCCAGCTGTGGGTCTAGATATGGTCAATCCAGGTTGCATCACAGCCCCTGAACGAATTGTGTAAGAATTTCTCTCTCTTTCCCTGTCTTTGTTTCATGGGTTTTTAAAAGTAATTTATTTTTATAATGGGGTTTAGCTGCTTTTCACGGCTGTGTTTATGCCGCTTTACACCCACTTGACACACTAACAGAGAGATATCAATACATAGGTTTTAAGATTATTACTAGTCAGATATATTCTTGTGCGGTGAATCGGGCGTGTTGAGTCCAGTTCTCTGAGCAAGGAGTAGGTCTTGTCTATTACATATTGGGTTTATGGAACGGTATCTGAGCTAATTTGAAACTCTTGTTTTATGTATCACCCCACCTCACCTTTCCCGTTAAGCAGCCATAGTGTGTTTTCTGCATGTGTGACTCTGTTCTGTTTTGTAATTCAGTTCAAGTGTAACGGTTTTTACATTCCCTCTATAAGTGACACCTTATGAGAAGTGTCCTTTTCTGTGTGACTTATTTCACTTAGAATCGTCTTACCTAAATCCACTCATCATGCTGCTACTAGCCTTATGACATTGATTTCATGGCTGAGTGATATTCCATTGTACATAAGGACCACAACTTTTTTATCCATTTTTCGCTTTCCTGGGATATTTAAGGTGGAATGAAGTGGAGGTCCTTGTCAACAGAGCAGCCCTAAACTTTGGGGTGCTTGTGTCTTGCTGATTTTCAATTTTCCCACTTTATCCCCCCATGCGTGGAAGTGCCCTATGCTCTCTAAGCTGTGTTTTTTAGATGTTTCAGGACACACCGTACACTTCTCCAGAGTGGCTGTTGGCAATTCACATCCCGCCCATCAGTGTAGCAAGGCTCCCATTTCTCCATGGCCTGCCCTGCATTTCTGGTTTTGACACTTTTTCAGCATGGCCCTTTTGACCGATGGGAAGCGAGACTTCTTTGTAGCGCTGATTTGCCTTTCCAGGTTGCTTGGTTGGCCAAAAAGGGCGTATGCGTTTTTTCCTGAATATATTCAGGAAAAAACGCATACGCCCTTTTTGGCCAAGGGCATCATTGTCAACGTTTTGCCGCTTTTCATGTGCTTTAAAGGCGATTCGAATCTACCTCCTGAAATCTGTTTCCTGCAATTCTGCCTTGATTTCAAATCCTCTTCTTTGCCTTCCCTCAATATATTTGTGGACGAGAGTTATCATTTATAACTCTGCAGGTTTGTGAATTGCAGTGCCCTGAAGCTCCATTTTACAAGTCGCTTTTTCGGGAGCCGGCCGCAAAAGCGCAGGATGGCTTCAGGCCCTGTTCTGGTTCCGGGGGCAGGCTGAGCCTGTGGTTAATTCTTCTTCCTGATGGGAAAATAGAGTGACCTGTGCCTGTCCCAACACCAAGAGCTAGTCTCTCATTGGTTCCCCGTCTTCCCGTTCATCCTCAGGACAAATTGCAACCTGTACGGAACAGGAGGTTAAAGGTGCTGATGCTCCAAGTAGGGAGATTGCTAGTAAAGTGGCTGGAATGGCGAACCCGAGCACAAGGAGATGAGAAATGAGGTGCGTTTTAGAAACCTTTCCCCATCACACGGTGTACCATCTTCTGGGTTTCTCATGCATGTTTTCGATGTAGGAAGATGCCCTTGAACCTGGAGATTTGGGACCCATGCGATGGGTAGCACGCAGTATTACTTTAAAGGGTCTGCGTTTGCTCACCCAACCTCACCAAACCTCTCAGCCCCAAGAGTGTCCACCCTTATGTCTCATCCAGCTGTGGGTCTACATATGGTCAATCCAGGTTGCATCACAGCCCCTGAACGAATTGTGTAAGAATTTCTCTCTCTTTCCCTGTCTTTGTTTCATGGGTTTTTAAAAGTAATTTATTTTTATAATGGGGTTTAGCTGCTTTTCACGGCTGTGTTTATGCCGCTTTACACCCACTTGACACACTAACAGAGAGATATCAATACACAGGTTTTAAGATTATTAGTAGTCAGATATATTCTTGTGCGGTGAATCGGGCGTGTTGAGTCCAGTTA
The DNA here is from genome assembly GCF_965194825.1 of Balaenoptera physalus. Taxonomy (NCBI): domain Eukaryota; kingdom Metazoa; phylum Chordata; class Mammalia; order Artiodactyla; family Balaenopteridae; genus Balaenoptera; species Balaenoptera physalus. The sequence goes on along the minus strand of NW_028126310.1, from coordinate 475,715 downwards.
TCTGAGCAAGGAGTAGGTCTTGTCTATTCCATATTGGGTTTATGGAACGGTATCTGAACTAATTTGAAACTCTTGTTTTATGTATCACCCCACCTCACCTTTCCCATTAAGCAGCCATAGTGTGTTTTCTGCATGTGTGACTCTGTTCTGTTTTGTAAATCAGTTCAAGTGTAACGGTTTTTACATTCCCTCTATAAGTGACACCTTATGAGAAGTTTCCTTTTCTGTGTGATTTATTTCACTTAGAATCGTCTTACCTAAATCCACTCATCATGCTGCTACTAGCCTTATGACATTGATTTCATGGCTGAGTGATATTCCATTGTACATAAGGACCACAACTTTTTTATCCATTTTTCGCTTTCCTGGGATATTTAAGGTGGAAGGAAGTGGAGGTCCTTGTCAACAGAGCAGCCCTAAACTTTGGGGTGCTTGTGTCTTGCTGATTTTCAATTTTCCCACTTTATCCCCCCATGCGTGGAAGTGCCCTATGCTCTCTAAGCTGTGTTTTTTAGATGTTTCAGGACACACCGTACACTTCTCCAGAGTGGCTGTTGGCAATGTACATCCCGCCCATCAGTGTAGCAAGGCTCCCATTTCTCCATGGCCTGTCCTGCATTTCTGGTTTTGACACTTTTTTCAGCATGGCCCTTTTGACCGATGGGAAGCGAGACTTCTTTGTCGCGCTGATTTGCCTTTCCAGGTTGCTTGGTTGTCCAAAAAGGGCGTATGCGTTTTTTCCTGAATATATTCAGGAAAAAACGCATACGCCCTTTTTGGCCAAGGGCATCATTGTCAATGTTTTGCCGCTTTTCATGTGCTTTAAAGGCGATTCGAATCTACCTCCTGAAATCTGTTTCCTGCAATTCTGCCTTGATTTCAAATCCTCTTCTTTGCCTTCCCTCAATATATTTGTGGATGAGAGTTATCATTTATAACTCTGCAGGTTTGTGAATTGCAGTGCCCTGAAGCTCCATTTTACAAGTCGGTTTTTTGGGAGCTGGCCGCAAAAGCACAGGACGGCATCAGGCCCTATTCTGGTTCCGGGCGACAGGCTGAGCCTGTGGTTAATTCTTCTTCCTGATGGGAAAATAGAGTGACCTGTGCCTGTCCCAACACCTAGAGCTACTCTCTCATTGGCTCCCCGTCTTCCCGTTCATCCTCAGGACAAATTGCAACCTGTACGGAAGAGGAGGTTAAAGGTGCTGATTCTCCAAGGAGGCAGATTGCTAGTAAAGCGGCTGGAATGGCGACCCCGAGCACAAGGAGATGAGAAATGAGGTGCGTTTTAGAAACCTTTCCTGGTCACACGGTCTACCACCTTCTGGGTTTCTCATGCATGTTTTCAATGTAGGAAGATGCCCTTGAACCTGTAGATTTGGGACGCATGGGATGGGTAACAGGCAGTAGTACTTTAAAGGCTCTGTTTTGCTCACCCAACCTCACCAAATCTCTCAGCCCCGAGAGTATCCACCCTTACGTCTCATCCAGCTGTGGGTCTAGATATGGTCAATCCAGGTGACATCACAGCCCCTGAACGAATTTTTTAAGAATTTCTCTGTCTTTCACTGTCTTTGTTTCACGGGTTTTTAAAATTAATTTATTTTTATAATGGGGTTTAGCTGCTTTTCACGGCTGTGTTTATGCTGCTTTACACCCACTTGACTCACATCCAGAGAGATATCAATACATAGGTTTTAAGATTCTTACTAATCAGATATATTCTTGTGCGGTCAATAGGGGGTGTTGAGTCCAGTTCACTGAGCAAGGAGTAGGTCTTTCCATTACATATTAGGTTTATGGAACGGTATCTCAGCTATTTTGAAACCCTTGTTTTATGCATCACCCCACATCACCTTTCCCGTTAAGCAGCCATAGTGTGTTTTCTAAACGTGTGACTCTGTTCTGTTTTGTAATTCAGTTCAAGTGTAGCGGTTTTTACATTCTCTCTATAAGTGATAGCTTATGATACGTGTCTTTTTCTGTGTGACTTATTTCACTTAGTATCGTCGTACCTAAATCCACTCATCATGCTGCTACTAGCCTTATGACATTGATTTCATGGCTGAGTGATATTCCATTGTACATAAGGACCAACACTTCTTTATCCATTTTTCTCTTTCCTGGGATATTTAAGGTGTCATGAAGTGGAGGTTCTTGTCAACAGAGCAGCCCTAAACTTTGGAGTGCCTGTGTCTTGCTGATTTTTAGTTTTCCCAATTTATTCGCCCGTGAGGGGAAGTGCCCTATGCGCTCTAAGCTGTGTTTTTTCGATGTTTCAGGACACACCGTACACTTCTCCAGAGTGGCTGTTGGCAATTTACATCCTGCCCATCAGCGTAGCAAGGCTCCCATTTCTCCATGGCCTGTCCTGCATTTCTGGTTTTGACACTTTTTTCAGCATGGCACTTTTGACCGATGGGAAGCGAGACTTCTTTGTAGCGCTGATTTGCCTTTCCTGGTTGCTTTGTTGGCCAAAAAGGGCGTATGCTATTTTTCCTGAATATATTCAGGAAAAAACGCATACGCCCTTTTTGGCCAAGGCCATCATTATCGACGTTTTGCCGCTTCTCATGTGCTTTAAAGGCAATTCGAATCTACCTCCTGAAATCTGTTTCCTGCAATTCTGCCTTGATTTCAAATCGTCTTCTTTGCCTTCCCTCAAGATATTTGTGGACGAGAGTTATCATTTATAACTCTGCAGGTTTGTGAATTGCAGTGCCCCTGCGCTCCATTTTACAACTCGCTTTTTTGGGAGCTGGCCGCAAATGCGCAGGATGGCCTCAGGCACTATTCTGGTTCCGGGCGGCAGGCTGAGCTTGCGGTTAATTCTTCTTCCTGATGGGAAAATAGAGTGACCTGTGCCTGTCCCAACACCTAGAGCTAGTCTCTCATTGGCTACCCCTCTTCCCGTTCATCCTCAGGACAAATTGCAAGCTGTACGGAACAGGAGGTTAAAGGTGCTGATTCTCCAAGGAGGGAGATTGCTAGTAAAGCGGCTGGAATGGCGAACCCGAGCACAAGGAGATGAAAAATGAGGTGCGTTTTAGAAACGTTTCCCGGTCACACGGTCTACCACCTTCTGGGTTTCTCATGCATGTTTTCGATGTAGGAAGATGCCCTTGAACCTGGAGATTTGGGACCCATGGGATGGGTAACAGGCAGTAGTACTTTAAAGGCTCTGCATTTGCTCCCCCTACCTCACCAAAGCTCTCAGCCCCAAGAGTGTCCACCCTTACGTCTCATCCAGCTGTGGGTCTAGATATGGTCAATCCAGGTGGCATCACAGCCTCTGAATGAATTGTATAAGAATTTCTCTCTCTTTCACTGTCTTTGTTTCATGGGGTTTTAAAAGTTCTTTGTTTTTATAGTGGGGTTAACTTCTTTTCACTGCTGTGTTTATGCCGCTTTACACCCCCTTGACACACTTACAGACAGATATCAATACATAGGTTTTAAGATTCTTACTAGTCAGATATGTTCTTGTGCCGTGAATAGGGGGTGTTTAGTCCAGTTCACTGAGCAAGGAGTAGGTCTTGTCTATTACATATTGTGTTTATGGAACGTTATCTGAGCTAATTTGAAATCCTTGTTTTATGCATCACCCCACCTCACCTTTCCCGTTAAGCATCCATAGTGTGTTTTCTAAATGTGTGACTCTGTTCTGTTTTGTAATTCCGTTCAAGTGTAGCGGTTTTTACATTCCCTCTGTTAGTGATATCTTATGATAAGTGTCTTTTTCTGTGTGACTTATTTCACTTCGAATCATCGTACCTAAATCCACTCATCATGCTGCTACTAGCCTTATGATATTGATTTCACCCTCGATTGATATTCCATTTTACATATGGAGCACAACTTCTTTATCCATTTTTCTCTTTCGTGGGATATTTAAGGTAGAATTAAGTGGAGGTTCTTGTCAACAGAGCAGCCCTAAATTTTGGAGTGCCTGTGTTTTGCTGATTTTTAATTTTCCCAATTTATACACCCATGAGTGGATGTGCCCCTTTCTCTCTAGCTGTGTTTTTTAGATGTTTTAGGAAACACCATACCCTCCTCCAGAGTCGTCATTGGCAATTTACATCCCACCCATCAGTGTAACAAGGCTCCCTTTCCTCCCTGTCCTCTCCTGCATTTCTTCTTTTTACACTTTTTTAGGAAGGCCATTTTGACCGATGGGAAGTCAGACTTCTTTGTAGTGCTGAATTGCATTTCCGGCTTGCTTGGTTGGCCAAAAGGGGCCTATGGTTTTTTTCCTGAATTCATACAGAAAAAAACGCATATGCTCTTTTTGTCCAAGTGCATCATTGTCGGGTCTGAAGTGTCGGGTGTGGGTCCTCTGCATGTGGAAACCTAGGAGCAAGTGAAATTAGACAAAGCACAAAGGAAAAAATGGTTAGACTTTATTTTATTGCCCAGATTCTATTGTTATCTCCCAGGAATTTTTAATGGGCTTTGCCAGTGACAAAGCCCTCCTCTGCCTTTTGTCCCATTCCTCATTCTTGGGGCGCTGAGGGTGCAGACACGTCTTCTGTAAATGCTTCATGCTGAGTTGGGTGTCCTCATACCCGGGGGGAGGGGCAGGACTTCTCCCCAGCAGCCTCCAGGTGAGGTTGATTGTCCGCAGGCCTCCTCCCTCACTGCTCGTCTGCCTGAGCACCAGCATTGGCAGTTTTATAGATTCTAATGACCTTTAAGGGTCCAGGAAAGAGATGTGCAGAGACGCTGGGGGGGTGGGCGGTTTTACCCTGCTCCACATTGGTTTGGCCCCCTTAGGCTGACGGTTTCTGCCAGCCTAGATGCTCTGACCAGTAGTCTGCGCTTTCTTCAGTTAGGCCTCTGAATTAACGTACAAACAGCACCAGGTGTCAGAGCCCTGCTTGCTCAACTCCCAGACAGTCCAGGGCCGGTGGTGATCCAGGACCATGACGGCCACTCAGTCAACGGCCTTTTGAAGTAGCCAGGAGTACAGCCGGTCTCACTGGCCGCCGTCACCGCGGTGTCTGTAGGCTTTTCTATGGTGGCAGCGTTATTTACGGTTCCCCTGCCAAGTTTATTAGCTCCGCTCTGGGTGCAGTAAGTCCTGTAAGCAATAGTCTGTTCTTTTGGGGCACACTCTTGTTGTTTCCTGAGAGAAGCTCCAGGTCAAGTGATGGTCACACGAGTCGTCATGGGGGCCCATTGCCCCAAGTTGTCTCTCTGGAGGTTGGTGTTGGAGGGCCTCCTCACTCGAGGTCATTGTGCCCACGGAGCAATCCCTGCAACTTCAGGGCATGGTGGGTGGTTAGGATCACCAAGTGGCGTCCTTTTCCCTTAGGAGGGAGCTGGCCTTGCGGGCTGCTGATTTCCAGGTTTTTAGATACCCCCAGTATCCTGGTCGAATGGGGTGGCTGGCCAATGCCTGGAGGGCATTCTTGCATTGTTCCATTTCAAGTGGTCCCAGTTTTTGCACTAATACTCCAAGGGCGATTCACCTTGGACCAGGAATGTAAAGGTCAAAGGGTTTAGCTAACTTAGGGAGGTCCAGGGCCAGGGTCTGAATTGACTGCTCTTTCCAATCTTGAAAGGCCGCTTCTGGATTCTATTCAAAAGGATCATCATCTTTTCCTTTCAGTGTTTCATATAGAGGCCCAGCTATTAGACTGTAGTTAGGGATCCAGATGCAGCAAATCCCGGTCTCCCCAGGAACCCCTAAGCTGTCTTCTAGTTTCAGGAAGGCTGAGGCTGCAAATGGCTTATTCCCTTTCCTGGGGTGGGCTTCTCCGACCTTCTGTTCGAATGAAGCCCAGGAAGGCCACCTTAGTTTGTGATATTTGAGCCTTTTCCTTGGACACCTTCTATCTTTTATTGGCTAGGGAGTTCAGAGGCCTCCTTAGTCGGGCTGGTGATCAGAATGTCATCTGCATATTGAAGGAGGGTTCCCTTCTCCAGAGGTAGATCTTTTAGGTCTTTAGCTAACGTTTCCCCAAAGACGGTGTGGGAATTTTTGAACCCCTGGGGCAGGACGGCCCAGCAGTATTGTTTTTGTTGTATGTTGAGTCCTGCCACTCACAGCCAACATTTCTTGTGACTCTGGGACTAATGGAATACAGAAGAAGGCATCATTGAAGTCTAATACAGAATGCCATGTCCTGGTGGATGGTAGAATGACCAGCAGGGTGTAGGAATTAGGAACTACTAGATGTATATCCACTGTGGCTTCACTGACTGTCCTGGCATCCTCTACCAGGTCCCCAGCAGCCCACGGGGCTCTCGTGGTCAGGCCACTCCCAGGATATGGAGCTCACCTGGGCAGGTACGCAGCAGCCCACGGGGCTCTCGTGGGCAGGCCCCTCCCTGGATATGGAGCTCCCATGGACAGGTACCCCGGCAGGGCTGGGCACACAGGAACCGTGCACATAGCCCTCATTGCAGAACACCCCCAGCACACCTGTCACTCAGAGCTGACACAGAGCACCTCAGAGCAGAGCTTGAACTAACAAACAGCAGCTCCAACAGGTCTGTGACCCTAGGCTTCACTCTGTGCGGCCTCCCTCTGCCTGGTCTTCCAGGGGCTTCCACTGCAGCCGGAGCACCAGGCCTCTGTCTCCACCCACCACCCCTCCTCTCCCTGACTCCTGGGTTCCTCTCATTAGCAGAGGTTCTTCTTGAAGTTGTCTCCCACTCATGGACCAGATAAAATGATTAGAAAACAAGCCAGGGCTGCCGCCCCTTATCTATCCTGACTCTCGGGACCCTACACCTGTTCCTTGGATCTGGCCGGTGCAGCAAGACCCATTTTCTGCAACTCTGAGCCCCTGAGGGGCGAGGATTGGCTGACCTGGGCAGCCTGACCCGGCCGGCCAGCCCTTCCCAGGTGTGCCTGGGTTGAGGTCAATATAAACACCCCTCCAGGCAGCAAAAGCCTCTGCAGCTGTGCCTGACGCCATATTCTCTGCCCTGTCAGCAGTCTCGGGGTTGGGCTGGTGGGAGAGAGTAGGGCCCACGGCTCTATGAGTGGCCCGGTGTGACTGGGGCTCTGCTGGACTTTCTGCAGGAGTTGCCGGGCTGCCACCTGCTAAAGAAGAGGATGTGTCACCCATACTTGCTGCTGGAATTTCTCCCCGGGCAGAGGTGAGGAAGGACAAAAGCAGTGGGGGCCGGGACAGGAGGGGTACCTCAGGCAGGGAAATGGAAAGCTTCCAGACGAGCGCCCGGGGCCAGGACCATCCTGGCTGGCCTGCAGGCACCAAGTCGGCCTGCGTGCTGTCGCTGGTGTGACTCCAAGCCCCTTCCTCTAGTTTTTAAAGTCTTTGCACACATTCAGGTGTTTTACCTGGGAAGGGTGGGAAAAGTTCAGCAGCAGCTGGCCTGGGGCTCAGCTCACGTTTACTCAGAGACGCCTCCTCACGGTCCCCCAGCTTTGCAATGAGGACGCTCCTCGTGTGGGGGCTGCTGGCTGCATGGGAGATGATTCCCACCTGTGACCAACTTCAGAATTGTTTACCACTGGAGCAAGTGCCCTGATAGTGTTTTCCTCTGTATGACCAGTGGGTTCTGTTTTTTTTTTTTTCTTTTTTGGTTCAAGGTAAGTTTTATTCCTCTTTTTGTATTTATGGATATAAGCATGGAAATAATTCATTCATATAAATACGTCTATGGGAAGGACAGAACTTTTTTTTCTGTTTTATTTTTTTAAGTATTATTTATTTTTTAATTTTTGAATTTATTTTATTCATTTTTTTATACAGCAGGCTCTTATTGGTTACCTATTTTATACATATAAGTGTATATATGTCAATCCCAGGCTCGCAATTCATCCCACCACCACCACCCTGCCACTTTCCCCCCTTGGTGTCCATACATTTGTTCTCTACATCTGTGTCTCTATTTCTGCCTTGCAAACCGGTTCATCTTTACCATTTTTCTAGGTTCCACATGTATGTGTTAATATACGATATTTGTTTTTCTCTTTCTGACTTACTTCACTCTGTATGCCAGTCTCTAGATCTATCCACGTCTCCACAAATGACCCAATTTCATTCCTTTTTATGGCTGAGTAATATTCCATTTTATATATGTAGCACATCTTTTCTGTTCGTCTGTCTATGGGCATTTAGGTTGCTTCCATGACCTGGCTATTGTAAATAGTGCTGCAATGAATATTGTGGTGAATATGTCTTTTTGAATTATGGATTTCTCTGGGTATATGGCCAGTAGTGGGATTGCTGGGTCATATGGTAATTCTATTTTTAGTATTTTAAGGAACCTCCATGCTGTTCTCCATAGTGACTGTATCAATTTACATTCCCACAAATAGTGTAAGAGGGTTCCCTTTTCTCCACACCCTCTCCAGCATTTGTTGCTTGTAGATTTTCTGATGATGCCCATTCTAACTCGTGTGAGGTGATACCTCATTGTAGTTTTGGTTTATATTTCTCTAATAATTAGTGATGTTGAGCAGCTTTTCATGTGCTTCTTGGTCATCTGTATGTCTTCTTGGGACAAATGTCTATTTACGTCATCTGCCCATTTTTGGATTGGGTTGTTTGTTTTTTTACTGTTGAGCTGCATGAGCTGTTTATATACATTGGAGATTACTCCTTTGTCCATTGATTCGTTTGCAAATATTTTCTCCCATTGTGAGGGTTGTCTTTTCGTCTTGTTTGTAGTTTCCTTTGCTTTGCAAAAGCTTTTAGGTTTCATTTGCTCCCATATGTTTATTTTTTTTTAATTCCATTACTCTAGGAGGTGGATCAAAAAAGATCTTGCTGTGATTTATGTCAAAGAGTATTCTTCCTATGTTTTCCTCTAAGAGTTTTATAGTGTCCGGTCTTACATTTCGGTCTCTAATCCATTTTGAGTTTATTTTTTGTGTATGGTGTTAGGGAGTGTTCTAATTTCATTCTTTTACATGTAGCTGTCCATTTTTCCCAGCACCACTTATTGAAGAGACTTTCTTTTCTCCTTTTTATACCCTTGCCTCCTTTGTCATAGATTAGTGGGCCATAGGTGTGTAGGTTTATCTCTGGGCTTTTTTTTTCTTTTACATCTTTATTGGAGTATAATTGCTTTACAATTGTGTGTTAGTTTCTGCTGTATAAAAAAAGTGAATCAGCTGTGCGTATACACATAACACCATATCCCCTCCCTCTTGCACCTCCCTCTCACTCCCTTATCCCACCCTTTTAGGTGGTCACAAAGCAAAGAGCTGATCTCCCTGTGCTATGTGGTTGCTTCCCAGTAGCTATCAATTTTACATTTGGTAGTGTATATATGTCCATACCACTCTCACTTTGTCCCAGCTTACCCTTCCCTCTCCCCATGTCCTCAAGTCCTTTCTCTACGTCTGTGTCCTTAATCCTTTCCTGCCCCTAGGTTCTTCATAAACTTTTTTTTTAAGATTCCATATATATGTGTTAGCATACGGTATTTGTTTTTCTCTTTCTGACTTACTTCACTCTGTAGGACAGACTCTAGATCCATCCACCTCACTAAAAATAACTCAATTTCGTTTCTTTTTATGGCTGAATAATGTTCCATTGTATATATATGTGCCACATCTTCTTTATCCATTTATCTGTTGATGGACACTTAAGTTGCTTCCATGTCCTGGCTATTGTAAATAGAGCTACAGTGAACATTGTGGTACATGACTCTTTTTGAATTATGGTTTTCTCAGGGTAAATATCCAGGAGTGGGTTTGCTGGGTTGTATGGTAGTTCTATTTTTAGTTTTTAAGGAACCCCCATACCGTTCTCCCTAGTGGCTATATCAATTTACATTCCCACCAACAGTGCAAGAGGGTTCCCTTTTCTCCAATAAATGCCTCTCCAGCATTTATTGTTGGTAGATTTTTTGATGATGGCCATTCTGACTGGTGTGAGGTGATACCTCACTGTAGTTTTGATTTGCATTTCTCTAATGATTAGTGATATTCAGCATCCTTTCATGTGTTTGTTGGCAACCTGTATATCTTCTTTGGAGAAATGTCTATTTAGGTCTTCTGCCCATTTTTGGATTGGGTTGTTTGGTTTTGTGATATTGAGCTACATGAGCTGCTTTTTGGAGATTAATCCTTTGCCATTTGCTTCATTTGAAAATATTTTCTCCCATTCTGATGGTTGTCTTTTCATCTTGCTTATGTTTTCCTTTGCTGTGCAAAATAATTTATGTTTCATTCGGTCCCATTTTTTTATTTTTGTTTTTATTTCCATTTCTCTAGGAGGTGGGTCAAAAAGGATCTTGCTGTGATTTATGTCATAGACTGTTCTGCTTATGTTTTCCTCTAAGAGTTTTGTAGTGGCTGGTCTTATATTTAGGTCTCTAATCCATTTTGAGTTTATTTTTGTGTATGGTGTTAGGGAGTGTACTAATTTCATTCTTTTACATGTAACTGTCCAGTTTTCCCAGCACCACTTGCTGAAGACACTGTCTTTTCTCCATTGTATACCCTTGCCTCCTTTGTCATAGATTAGTGAACCATAGGTACGTGGGTTTATCTCTGTGCTTTCTATCCTGTTCTATTGACCTATATTTCTGTTTTTGTGTCAGTACCATATTATCTTGATTACTCTAGCTTTGTAATATAGTCTGAAGTCTGGAAGTCTGATTCCTCCAGCTCTTTTTTTCCCCCCTCAAGACTGCTTTGGCTATCCAGGGTCTTTTGTGTCTCCCTACAAATTTTAAGATTTTTTTTTTCTTGTTCTGTAGAAAATGCCAAAGGTATTTTGATCGGGATTGCATTGAATCTGTAGATTGCTTTGGGTAGTATAGTCATTTTCACAATATTGATTCTTCTAATCCGAGAACATGGTATATGTCTCCATCTGTTTATATCATCTTTGATTTCTTTCTTCAGTGTCTTTTAGTTTTCTGAGTACAGGTCTTTTACTTCCTTAGGTAGGTTTATTCCTAGGTATTTTATTCTTATTGTTGCAGTGGTAATGGGATTGTTTCCTTAATTTCTCTTTCTGATCTTTCATTGTTAGTGTAGAGGAATGCAAGCAATTTCTGTGCATTAATTTTGTATCCTGCAACTTTACCAAATTCATTGATTAGCTCCAGTGGTTTTCTGGTGGCATCTTTAGGATTCTCTATCTATGATATCATGTCATCTGCAAACAGTGACAATTTTACTTCTTCTTTTCCTTTTTGTATTCCTTTTATTTCTTTTTCTTCTCTGATTGCCATGGCTAGGACTTCCAAAACTATGTTGAATAGCAGTGGTGAGAGTGGACATCCTTGTCTTGTTCCTGATCTTAGAGGAAACGCTTTCAGTTTTTCACCATTGAGAATGCTGTTTGCTGTGGGTTTGTCATATATGGCCTTTATTATGTTGAGGTAGTTTCCCTCTATGCCCACACTCCAGAGTTTTTATCGTAAATGAGTGTTGAATTTTCTCAAAATCTTTTCCTTCATCTATTGAGATGATCATATGGTTTTATTCTACAATTTGTTAATATGGTGTATCACATTGATTTGTGTATATTGAAGAATCCTTGCATCCCTGGGATAAACCCCACTTGATCATGGTGTATGATCCTTTTAATGTGTTGTTCGATTCTGTTTGCTAGTATTTTGTTGAGGATTTTTACATCTATATTCATCAGTGATATTGGTCTATAATTTTCTTTCCTTGTAGTATCTCTGTCTGATTTTGGTATCAGGGTGATGGTGGTCTCATAGAATGAGTTTGGGAGTGTTCCTTCCCCTGCAATTGTTTTGAAGAATTTGAGAAGGTTGGGTGTTAGCTCTTCTCTAAATGTTTGATAGAATTCACCTGTGATGCCATCTGGTTCTGGACTTTGGTTTATTGGAAGATTTTTAATCACAGTTTCAATTTCATTGCTTGTGATAGGTTTGTTCATATTTTCTATTTCTTCCTGGTTCAGTCTTAGAAGGTTATCCCTTTCTAAGAATTTGTCCATTTCTTCCAGATTGTCCATTTTATTGGCCTAGAGTTGCTTGTAGTAGTCTCTTAGGATGCTTTGTATTCCTGTTGTGTCTGTTGTAACTTCTGCTTTTTCACTTCTAATTTTGTTGATTTGCGTCTTCTCCCTCTTTTTCTTAAGTCTGGCTAAAGGTTGATCATTTTTGCTTATCTTCTCAAAGAACCAGCTTTTAGTTTTATTGATCTTTGCTTTCGTTTTCTTTGTTTCTATTTCATTTATTTCTGCTCTGATGTTTATGATTTCTTTCCTTCTACTAACTTTGGGTTTTGTTCTTCTTTCTCTAGTTCCTCTAGGTGTAAGGTTCGATTGTTTATTTGGGATTTTTCTTGTTTCTTGAGGTAGGCTTGTATTGCTATAAACTTCCCTCTTAGAACTCCTTTTGCTGCATCCCATAGGTTTTGGATCATCGTGTTTTTGTTGTCATTTGTCTCTAGGTAGTTTTTGATTTCCTCTTTGATTTCTTCAGTGATCTCTTGGTTATTTAGTAACGTATTGTTTAGCCTCCATGTGTTTGTGTTTTTTACGTTTTTTTCCGTGTAATTGATTTCTAATCTCATAGCATTGTGGTCGGAACAGCTGCTTGATATGATTTCAGTTTTCTTAAATTTACTGAGGCTTTATCTGTGACCCAAGATATGATCTATCCTGGAGAATGTTCCGTGTGCAGTTGAGAAGAACGTGTAATCTGCTGTTTTTGGATGGAATGTCCTATAAATATCAATTAACTCTATCTGGTCTATTGTGTCATTTAAAGCTTGTGTTTCCTTATTAATTTTCTGTCTGGCTGATCTCCACTGGTGTAAGTGAGCTGTTAAAGTCCCCCGCTATTATTGTGTTACTGTCGATTTCCTCTTTTATAGCTGTTAGCAGTTGCCTTATACATTGAGGTGCTCCTATTTTGGGTACATATATATTTATAATTGTTATATCTTCTTCTTGGATTGATCCCCTGACCATTATGTAGTGTCTTTCCTTGTCTCTTGTAACATTCTTTATTTTAAAGTCTATTTTATCTGATATGAGTATTGCTACTCCAGCTTTCTTTTGATTTTCATTTGCATAGAGTATATTTTTCCATCGCCTCACTTTGAGTCTGTATGTGTCCCTAGGTCTGAAATGGATCTCTTGTAGACAGCATATATATGGGTCTTGTTTTTGTATCCATTCAGCGAGCCTGTGTCTTTTGGTTGGAACATTTAGTGCATTCACGTTTAAGGTAATTATCGATATGTATGTTCCTACTACTATTTTCTTAATTGTTATGGGTTTGTCTTGGTGGGTCCTTTTCTTCTCTTGTGTTTCCCACTTAGAGAAGTTCCTTTAGCATTTGGTGTAGAGCTGGTTTCATGGTGCTGAATTCTCTTAGCTTTTGCTTGTCTGTAAGGCTTTTGATTTCTCCATCAAATCTGAATGAGCTCTTTGCAGGATGGAGTACTCTTGGTTGTAGGTTCTTCCCTTTCATCACTTTAAATTTATCATGCCACTTCCTTCTGGCTTGTAGATTTTCTGCTGAGAAATCAGTTGTTATCCTTATGGGAGTTCCCTTGTATGTTATTGGTCATTTTTCCCTTGCTGCTTTCAATCATTTTTCTTTGTCGTTAATTTTTGTCAATTTGATTACTATGTGTCTTGTCATTTTTCTCCTTTGGTTTATCCTGCCTGGGACACTCTGTGCTTCTGGACTTGGGTGGCTATTTCTTTTCCCATGCTAGGGAAGTTTTTGACCATAATCTCTTCAAATATATTCTCGGGTCCTTTCTCTCTCTCTTCTCCTTCTGGGACCCCTATAATGCGAATGTTGTTGCGTTTAATGTTGTCCCAGAGGACTCTTGGGGTGTCTTCGTTTATTTTCATTCATTTTCTTTATTCTGTTCCATGGCAGTGATTTCCACCTCTCTGTCTTCCAGGTCACTTATCCGTTCTTCTGCCACAGTTATTCTGCTACTGATTCCTTCTAGTGTATTTTTCATTTCAGTTATTACATTGTTCACCTCTGTTTGTTGGTTCTTTAATTCTTCTAGGTCCTTGTTAAACATTTCTTGCATCTTCTCGATCTTTGCCTCCTTTTTTTTTCCAAGGTCTTGGCTCAACTTCACTATCATTATTCTGAATTCTTTTTCTGGAAGGTTCCCTATCTCCACCTCATTTCGTTTTTTTTCTGGGGTTTTATCTTGTTCCTTGATCTGGTATAAAGTCCTCTGCCTTTTCATTTTGTCTATCTTTCTGTGAATGTGGTTTTCCTTCCACAGGCTGCAGAATTGTAGTTCTTCTTGCTTCTGTTGTCTGCTCTCCGGTGGATGAGTCTATCTTAGAGGCTAGTGCAAGCTTCCTGATGGGAGGGACTGGTGGTGGGTAGAGCTGGGTGTTGCTTTGGTGGGCAGAGCTTTAATCCGCTTGTCTACGGATTAAATAAAACTTTAATAAAAAGTTTAATCCGCTTGTCTGCTGATGCATGGGGCTGGGTTCCCTCCCTGTTGGTTGTTTGGCCTGAGGCGACCCAGCCCTGGAGCCTACCTTGCTCTTGGTGGGGCTAATGGCGGACTCTGGGAGGGCACACACCAAGGAGTATTTCCCAGAACTTCTGCTGCCAGTGTCGTTGTCCTCACGGTGAGCCACAGCCACAGCCACCACCTGCCTCTGCAGGAGACCCTCTAAAAGTAGCAGGTAGTTCTGGTCATTCTCCTACAGGGTCACTGCTCCTTCCCCTGGGTCCTGATGTGCACACTACTTTGTGTGTGCCCTCCAAGAGTGGAGTATCTGAGTGGAGTTGAGACTCTGAGACTCTGTGTGGACTCGCACAGACTCTGGGTCCTGTGAAGCTTCGATGTTTTCTGATTCTAGAAATCCTATAGGAGACGGTCCACAGCAGGTGACGCTAATGTTGTCAGTAGAGGTGTTGAAGCCAAAGATCTGCAGTTCCAACTAGAGGTGCCGATGTACATACAGGACAAAATCATCTCGTGTGAATGTAGTTCAGGCATGTTTAAGATGAATGCAGTCATGTTAATGCCTACCATATTCTATCTTGAGCCTCTCTTCAGGGACCCCCTCCTCAGTTCCTGAGGCTCCTGTAAGTCATGTACAGGGGACTGGAGAGTGGGCTCTGTCCAGTCTGAGCCCTGAGTTACCCTGTGTGTATCTTAGGATACTTTGTATTTCTGTGGTGTCTGTTGTAACATCATCTCTTTCATTTCAGATTTATTTGGGCCCTCTCTTTTTAAAAAAACATATGACTGTTTTCTTTTATTCTTTACAGAAGTTTAATAAGTGTTTGATCTACTATCCTTACCCTATGTATACTTTTTGCAGTGAGATTTTTACTTTTCTTTGTTTCCTTGTTACTATCAATAATTAGTGAGACTTCTTTTAAGCTACCTTCAACATTGCTTATAAAGCTGCTTTATTAGTGATGACAGAGCCTTAATGGAAGTCATGTTCTGGTTGTAAATTAGAATGCAATGTGCCAGCAAATAGCCCCTTAAGTTTATGTCTCATTACTTCTTGTTCTTTTTTTAATTTAATTTTTATTTTTTGTCAGAGCAAATTTAATTAAAATGTTTTGTTTCTTCTAGGTGTGCAAGATGTGGTTCTTTTAAACATATACATATATCTATTCTTCTTTGGATCATTTTCCCATGTAGGTTATGACACGATGTTGAGTAGTCTTGTCTTGGTATTACGTAGGTCTTTGGTGATTACATATTTCACATGTGTTTCTATATCTATCTTAACCCCAATATCCTAATGTATCCAATCCTCACACCTTTCCATTTGGTGAACCATAAGTTTGTTTAATGAATCTGTGATTGCATTTCTCTGTGGAAATATCTTCATTGGTATCAATTTTTAGCTAAAACCTATAAGTGATATTATAGGATATGTGTCTTTTGCTTTCTGACTTAGTACAATTTGCCTGATTACCTCAAGAATCATACATGGTGCTGCAAATGGCATTGTTTCATTTTTTTCCCTGGCTAATATTCCATCTGTACATGTACCAGTTCTTCTTTGGCCACGCACCTCTTGATGGACTTTCTGGTTGCCTCCATGTCTTGGCTATTGCAATACTGCTGCAATGCACATTTGCTTGCCTGTGTCTTTCCAGTTATATCTTCTTATGTTATAGGCCAAGGAGTGGGCTTGCTGTATCATATGGTAGCTCAGTGTGTATGTTTTAAAGGCACCCCCATTCAGTTCTCATTAGTGGCTCTTTCCAGGATACGTCCCACTTAAAATTGAGGCTATGCATTTCTCCAAAACACCTTCAATATTTATTATTGGTAGTTTTCTTGCTGATGGTTATTCTAACAGGTGTGAGCTGATACCTATCTGTGGTTGAATTTGCATGTGTCCCATAATCTGTTGAAATTGAGCTTTAAAGCATGCCCTTTTTATTGATCAAACTGTGATTACAGCTTAGTTCTTCAAAGTGTTTTCTTAAAGTAAGTGTCACATTTTGAAAATTTTTGGCCATTAAATCCCTCAAGACATTTTGAGGGCACGTTTCATTTACAGCCCTGAAGTACTTGTTCATATGAAGTGACCATTAGCACAGGTTTTAAAGCTGCTTGTGCAGGTAACGGCCAGAGGGTGGCAGCCTTTCTATGTTCCCAATCTGGTAAATACGGAAAGAGACCTTCAGCCCCAAGAGTGTCCAGCTTTATTTCTCATCCAGCTGTGGGTCTAGATATGGTCACACCAGGTTGCATCACAGCCCCGGAAAGAATTATGTAAAAATTTCTCCCTCTATCACTATCTTTGTTTTTTGGGATTTTAAAGTAATTTATTTTTATAATGGGGTTTACCTGATTTTCACTGCTGTGTTTATGCCCCTTTACACCCATTGATTAACTTACAGAGAGAAATCAATACATAGGTTTTAAGATTTTTACTAGTCAGATATACACTTGTTCGTTGAATAGGGGGTGTTGTGTCCACTTCACGGAGCAAGGAGTATGTCTTGTCTATTACATATTGGGTTTATGGATCGGTATCTGAGCTAATATGAAACCCTTGTTTTATGCATCACCCCACCTCACCTTTCCCGTTAAGCAGCCATAGTGTGTTTTCTAAATGTGTGACTCTATTCTGTTTTGTAATTCAGTTCAATTGTAGCGGTTTTTACATTCCCTCTATAAGTGATATCTTATGATAAGTGTCTTTTTCTGTGTGACTTATTTCACTTAGAATCGTCGAACCTAAATCCACTCATGTTGCTGCTAATAGCCTTATGACATTGATTTCATGGCTGAGTGATATTCCATTGTACATAAGGACCACAACATCGTTATCCATTTTCCTATTTCCTGGGATATTTAAGGTGTAATGAAGAGGAGGTTCTTGTCAAGAGAGCAGCCCTAAACTTTGGTGTGCCTGTGTCTTGCTGATTTTTAGTTTTCCCAATTTATACGCCCATGAGTGGAAGTGCCCTATGCTCTCTAAGCTGTGTTTTTTAGATGTTTCAGGACACACCGTACACTTCTCCAGAGTGGCTGTTGGCAATTTACATTCCGCCATCAGCGTACCAAGGCTCCCATTTCTCCATGGCCAGTGCTGCATTTCTGGTTTTGACACTTTTTTCAGCATGGCCCTTTTGATCGATGGGAAGCGAGACTTCTTTGTAGCGCTGATTTGCCTTTCCAGGTTGCTTGGTTGGCCAAAAAGGGCCTATGCGTTTTTTCCTGAATATATTCAGGAAAAAACGCATAGGCCCTTTTTAGCCAAGGGCATAAGTGTCGACGTTTTGCCGCTTTTCATGTGCTTTAAACGCGATTCGAATCTACCTCAAGTCTGTTTCTGCAGTTCTGCCTTGCTTTCAAATCCTCTTCGTTGCCTTCCCTCAAAATATTTGTGGACGAGAGTTATCATTGATAACTCTGCAGGTTTGTGAATTGCAGTGCCCCTGATCTCCATTTTTCAACTCGCTTTTTTGGGAGTTGGCCGCAGAAGCACAGGATTTCTTCAGGCCCTATTCTACTACCAGGCAGCAGGCTGAGTCTGTGGTTAATTCTTTTTCCTGATGGAAAAATAGAGTGACCTGTGCCTGTCCCAAAACCTAGAGCTTGTCCCTTATTGGTTCCCCCTCTTTCCGTTCATCCTCAGGACAAATTGCAACCTGTACCAAACAGGAGGTTAAAGGTGCTGATTCTCCAAGTACGGAGATTGCAATTATAGCGGCTGGAATGGTGAACCCAAGCACAAGGAGATGAGAAATGAGGTGAAACCTCATTTAGAAACCTTTGCCGATCACACAGTGTACCGTCGTCTGGGTTTCTTATGCGTGTTTTCGATGTAGGAAGATGCCCTTGAACCTAGAGATTTGGGACCAATGAGATGGGTACCACGCAGTATTACTTTAAAGGGTCTGCGTTTGCTCACCCAACCTCACCAAACCTCTCAGCCCCAAGAGTGTACACCCTTATGTCTCATCCAGCTGTGGGTCTAGATATGGTCAATCCAGGTTGCATCACAGCCCCTGAACTAATTTTGTAAGAATTTCTTTCTCTATAACTGTCTTTGTTTCATGGGTTTTTAATTTCTTTTTATAATGGGGTTTAGCTGCTTTTCACTGCTGTGTTTATGCCGCTTTACACCCACTTGACACACTAACAGAGAGATTTCAATACATAGGTTTTAAGATTATTACTAGTCAGGTATATTCTTGTGTGGTGAATAGGGGGTGTTGAGTCCAGTTCTCTGAGCAAGGAGTGGGTCTTGTCTATTACATATTGGGTTTATGGAACGGTATCTCAGCTAATATGAAACCCTTGTTTTATGTATCACCCCAACTCACCTTTCCCGTTAAGCAGCCATAGTGTGTTTTCTGCATGTGTGACACTGTTCTGTTTTGTAATTCAGTTCAAGTGTAACGGTTTTTACTTTCCCTGTATAAGTGATATCTTATGAGAAGTGTAGTTTTCTGTGTGACTTATTTCACTTAGAATCGTCGTACCTAAATCCACTCATCATGCTGCTACTAGCCTTATGACATTGATTTCATGGCTGAATGATATTCCATTGTACATAAGGACCACAACTTCTTTATCCATTTTTCCCTTTCTTGGGATATTTAAGGTGGAATGAAGTGGAGGTCCTTGGCAACAGAGCAGCCCTAAACTTTGGTGTGCTTGTGTCTTACTGATTTTTAATTTTTCCAATTTATACCCCCATGCGTGGAAGTGCCCTATGCTCTCTAAGGTGTGTTTTTTAGATGTTTCAGGACACACCGTACCCTTCTCCAGAGTGGCTGTTGGCAATTTACATCCCGCCCATCAGCGTAGCAGGGCTCCCATTTCTCCATGGCCTTTCCTGCATTTCTGGTTTTGACACTTTTCTCAGTATGGCCCTTTTGACCGATGGGACGCGAGACTTCTTTGAAGCGCTGATTTGCCTTTCCAGGTTGCTTGGTTGGCCAAAAAGGGCGTATGCGTTTTTTCCTGAATATATTCAAGAAAACACGCATACGCCCTTTTTGGCCAAGGACATCATTGTCAACGTTTTGCCGCTTTTGATGTGCTTTAAAGGCGTTTCAGATCTACCTCATGAAATCTGTTTCCTGCAATTCTGCCTTGATTTCAAATCCTCTTCTTTGCCTTCCCTCAATATATTTGTGGACGAGAGTTATCGTTTATAACTCTGCAGGTTTGTGAATTGCAGTGCGCTGATCCTCCATTTTACAACTCGCTTTTTTGGGAGGGGGCCGCAAAAGCGCAGGATGGCTTCAGGCCCTGTTTTGGTTCTGGAGGGCAGGCTGAGCCTGTGGTTAATTCTTCTTCCTGATGGGAAAATAGAGTGACCTGTGTCTGTCCCAATACCAAGAGCTAGTCTCTCATTGGTTCCCCGTCTTCCCGTTCATCCTCAGCACAAATTGCAACCTGTACGGAACAGGAGGTTAAAGGTGATGATACTCCAAGTAGGGAGATTGCTAGTAAAGTGGCTGGAATGGCGAACGCGAGCACAAGGAGATGAGAAATGAGGTGCGTTTTAGAAACCTTTGCCCATCACACGGTGTACCATCTTCTGGGTTTCACATGCATGTTTTCGCTGTAGGAAGATGCCCTTGAACCTGGAGATTTGGGACCCATTGGATGGGTAGCACGCAGTGTTACTTTAAAGGGTCTGCGTTTGCTCACCCAACCTCACCAAACCTCTCAGCCCCAAGAGTGTCCACCCTTATGTCTCATCCAGCTGTGGGTCTAGATATGGTCAATCCAGGTTGCATCACAGCCCCTGAACGAATTGTGTAAGAATTTCTCTCTCTTTCCCTGTCTTTCTTTCCTGGGTTTTTAAAAGTAATTTATTTTTATAATGGGGTTTAGCTGCTTTTCATGGCTGTGTTTATGCCGCTTTACACCCACTTGACACACTAACAGAGAGATATCAATACATAGGTTTTAAGATTATTACTAGTCAGATATATTCTTGTGCGGTGAATCGGGCGTGTTGAGTCCAGTTCTCTGAGCAAGGAGTAGGTCTTGTCTATTCCATATTGGGTTTATGGAACGGTATCTGAGCTAATTTGAAACTCTTGTTTTATGTATCACCCCACCTCACCTTTCCCGTTAAGCAGCCATAGTGTGTTTTCTGCATGTGTGACTCTGTTCTGTTTTGTAATTCAGTTCAAGTGTAACGGTTTTTACATTCCCTCTATAAGTGACACCTTATGAGAAGTGTCCTTTTCTGTGTGACTTATTTCACTTAGAATCGTCTTACCTAAATCCACTCATCATGCTGCTACTTGCCTTATGACATTGATTCCATGGCTGAGTGATATTCCATTGTACATAAGGACCACAACTTTTTTATCCATTTTTCGCTTTCCTTGGATATTTAAGGTGGAATGAAGTGGAGGTCCTTCTCAACAGAGCAGCCCTAAACTTTTGGGTGCTTGTGTCTTGCTGATTTTCAATTTTCCCACTTTTTACCCCCATGCGTGGAAGTGCCCTATGCTCTCTAAGCTGTGTTTTTTAGATGTTTCAGGACACACCGTACACTTCTCCAGAGTGGCTGTTGGCAATTTACATCCCGCCCATCAGTGTAGCAAGGCTCCCATTTCTCCATGGCCTGTCCTGCATTTCTGGTTTTGACACTTTTTTCAGCATGGCCCTTTTGACCGATGGGAAGCGAGACTTCTTTGTAGCGCTGATTTGCCTTTCCAGGTTGCTTGGTTGGCCAAAAAGGGCCTATGCGTTTTTTCCTGAATATATTCAGGAAAAAACGCATTGGCCCTTTTTAGCCAAGGGCATAAGTGTCGACGTTTTGCCGCTTTTCATGTGCTTTAAACGCGATTCGAATCTACCTCAAGTCTGTTTCTGCAGTTCTGCCTTGCTTTCAAATCCTCTTCGTTGCCTTCCCTCAATATATTTGTGGACGAGAGTTATCATTGATAACTCTGCAGGTTTGTGAATTGCAGTGCCCCTGATCTCCATTTTTCAACTCGCTTTTTTGGGAGTTGGCCGCAGAAGCACAGGATTTCTTCAGGCCCTATTCTACTTCCAGGCAGCAGGCTGAGTCTGTGGTTAATTCTTTTTCCTGATGGAAAAATAGAGTGACCTGTGCCTGTCCCAAAACCTAGAGCTTGTCCCTTATTGGTTCCCCCTCTTTCCGTTCATCCTCAGGACAAATTGCAACCTGTACCAAACAGGAGGTTAAAGGTGCTGATTCTCCAAGTACGGAGATTGCAATTATAGCGGCTGGAATGGTGAACCCAAGCACAAGGAGATGAGAAATGAGGTGTGTTTTAGAAACCTTTGCCGATCACACAGTGTACCGTCGTCTGGGTTTCTTATGCGTGTTTTCGATGTAGGAAGATGCCCTTGAACCTAGAGATTTGGGACCAATGAGATGGGTACCACGCAGTATTACTTTAAAGGGTCTGCGTTTGCTCACCCAACCTCACCAAACCTCTCAGCCCCAAGAGTGTACACCCTTATGTCTCATCCAGCTGTGGGTCTAGATATGGTCAATCCAGGTTGCATCACAGCCCCTGAACTAATTTTGTAAGAATTTCTTTCTCTATAACTGTCTTTGTTTCATGGGTTTTTAATTTCTTTTTATAATGGGGTTTAGCTGCTTTTCACTGCTGTGTTTATGCCGCTTTACACCCACTTGACACACTAACAGAGAGATTTCAATACACAGGTTTTAAGATTATTACTAGTCAGGTATATTCTTGTGTGGTGAATAGGGGGTGTTGAGTCCAGTTCTCTGAGCAAGGAGTGGGTCTTGTCTATTACATATTGGGTTTATGGAACGGTATCTCAGCTAATATGAAACCCTTGTTTTATGTATCACCCCAACTCACCTTTCCCGTTAAGCAGCCATAGTGTGTTTTCTGCATGTGTGACACTGTTCTGTTTTGTAATTCAGTTCAAGTGTAACGGTTTTTACTTTCCCTGTATAAGTGATATCTTATGAGAAGTGTAGTTTTCTGTGTGACTTATTTCACTTAGAATCGTCGTACCTAAATCCACTCATCATGCTGCTACTAGCCTTATGACATTGATTTCATGGCTGAATGATATTCCATTGTACATAAGGACCACAACTTCTTTATCCATTTTTCCCTTTCTTGGGATATTTAAGGTGGAATGAAGTGGAGGTCCTTGGTAACAGAGCAGCCCTAAACTTTGGTGTGCTTGTGTCTTACTGATTTTTAATTTTTCCAATTTATACCCCCATGCGTGGAAGTGCCCTATGCTCTCTAAGGTGTGTTTTTTAGATGTTTCAGGACACACCGTACCCTTCTCCAGAGTGGCTGTTGGCAATTTACATCCCGCCCATCAGCGTAGCAGGGCTCCCATTTCTCCATGGCCTTTCCTGCATTTCTGGTTTTGACACTTTTCTCAGTATGGCCCTTTTGACCGATGGGACGCGAGACTTCTTTGAAGCGCTGATTTGCCTTTCCAGGTTGCTTGGTTGGCCAAAAAGGGCGTATGCGTTTTTTCCTGAATATATTCAAGAAAACACGCATACGCCCTTTTTGGCCAAGGACATCATTGTCAACGTTTTGCCGCTTTTGATGTGCTTTAAAGGCGTTTCAGATCTACCTCATGAAATCTGTTTCCTGCAATTCTGCCTTGATTTCAAATCCTCTTCTTTGCCTTCCCTCAATATATTTGTGGACGAGAGTTATCGTTTATAACTCTGCAGGTTTGTGAATTGCAGTGCGCTGATCCTCCATTTTACAACTCGCTTTTTTGGGAGGGGGCCGCAAAAGCGCAGGATGGCTTCAGGCCCTGTTTTGGTTCTGGAGGGCAGGCTGAGCCTGTGGTTAATTCTTCTTCCTGATGGGAAAATAGAGTGACCTGTGTCTGTCCCAATACCAAGAGCTAGTCTCTCATTGGTTCCCCGTCTTCCCGTTCATCCTCAGCACAAATTGCAACCTGTACGGAACAGGAGGTTAAAGGTGATGATACTCCAAGTAGGGAGATTGCTAGTAAAGTGGCTGGAATGGCGAACGCGAGCACAAGGAGATGAGAAATGAGGTGCGTTTTAGAAACCTTTGTCCATCACACGGTGTACCATCTTCTGGGTTTCACATGCATGTTTTCGATGTAGGAAGATGCCCTTGAACCTGGAGATTTGGGACCCATTGGATGGGTAGCACGCAGTGTTACTTTAAAGGGTCTGCGTTTGCTCACCCAACCTCACCAAACCTCTCAGCCCCAAGAGTGTCCACCCTTATGTCTCATCCAGCTGTGGGTCTAGATATGGTCAATCCAGGTTGCATCAAAGCCCCTGAACGAATTGTGTAAGAATTTCTCTCTCTTTCCCTGTCTTTCTTTCCTGGGTTTTTAAAAGTAATTTATTTTTATAATGGGGTTTAGCTGCTTTTCATGGCTGTGTTTATGCCGCTTTACACCCACTTGACACACTAACAGAGAGATATCAATACATAGGTTTTAAGATTATTACTAGTCAGATATATTCTTGTGCGGTGAATCGGGCGTGTTGAGTCCAGTTCTCTGAGCAAGGAGTAGGTCTTGTCTATTCCATATTGGGTTTATGGAACGGTATCTGAGCTAATTTGAAACTCTTGTTTTATGTATCACCCCACCTCACCTTTCCCGTTAAGCAGCCATAGTGTGTTTTCTGCATGTGTGACTCTGTTCTGTTTTGTAATTCAGTTCAAGTGTAACGGTTTTTACATTCCCTCTATAAGTGAAACCTTATGAGAAGTGTCCTTTTCTGTGTGACTTATTTCACTTAGAATCGTCTTACCTAAATCCACTCATCATGCTGCTACTTGCCTTATGACATTGATTCCATGGCTGAGTGATATTCCATTGTACATAAGGACCACAACTTTTTTATCCATTTTTCGCTTTCCTGGGATATTTAAGGTGGAATGAAGTGGAGGTCCTTCTCAACAGAGCAGCCCTAAACTTTTGGGTGCTTGTGTCTTGCTGATTTTCAATTTTCCCACTTTTTACCCCCATGCGTGGAAGTGCCCTATGCTCTCTAAGCTGTGTTTTTTAGATGTTTCAGGACACACCGTACACTTCTCCAGAGTGGCTGTTGGCAATTTACATCCCGCCCATCAGTGTAGCAAGGCTCCCATTTCTCCATGGCCTGTCCTGCATTTCTGGTTTTGACACTTTTTTCAGCATGGCCCTTTTGACCGATGGGAAGCGAGACTTCTTTGTAGCGCTGATTTGCCTTTCCAGGTTGCTTGGTTGGCCAAAAAGGGCCTATGCGTTTTTTCCTGAATATATTCAGGAAAAAACGCATAGGCCCTTTTTAGCCAAGGGCATAAGTGTCGACGTTTTGCCGCTTTTCATGTGCTTTAAACGCGATTCGAATCTACCTCAAGTCTGTTTCTGCAGTTCTGCCTTGCTTTCAAATCCTCTTCGTTGCCTTCCCTCAATATATTTGTGGACGAGAGTTATCATTGATAACTCTGCAGGTTTGTGAATTGCAGTGCCCCTGATCTCCATTTTTCAACTCGCTTTTTTGGGAGTTGGCCGCAGAAGCACAGGATTTCTTCAGGCCCTATTCTACTTCCAGGCAGCAGGCTGAGTCTGTGGTTAATTCTTTTTCCTGATGGAAAAATAGAGTGACCTGTGCCTGTCCCAAAACCTAGAGCTTGTCCCTTATTGGTTCCCCCTCTTTCCGTTCATCCTCAGGACAAATTGCAACCTGTACCAAACAGGAGGTTAAAGGTGCTGATTCTCCAAGTACGGAGATTGCAATTATAGCGGCTGGAATGGTGAACCCAAGCACAAGGAGATGAGAAATGAGGTGTGTTTTAGAAACCTTTGCCGATCACACAGTGTACCGTCGTCTGGGTTTCTTATGCGTGTTTTCGATGTAGGAAGATGCCCTTGAACCTAGAGATTTGGGACCAATGAGATGGGTACCACGCAGTATTACTTTAAAGGGTCTGTGTTTGCTCACCCAACCTCACCAAACCTCTCAGCCCCAAGAGTGTACACCCTTATGTCTCATCCAGCTGTGGGTCTAGATATGGTCAATCCAGGTTGCATCACAGCCCCTGAACTAATTTTGTAAGAATTTCTTTCTCTATAACTGTCTTTGTTTCATGGGTTTTTAATTTCTTTTTATAATGGGGTTTAGCTGCTTTTCACTGCTGTGTTTATGCCGCTTTACACCCACTTGACACACTAACAGAGAGATTTCAATACATAGGTTTTAAGATTATTACTAGTCAGGTATATTCTTGTGTGGTGAATAGGGGGTGTTGAGTCCAGTTCTCTGAGCAAGGAGTGGGTCTTGTCTATTACATATTGGGTTTATGGAACGGTATCTCAGCTAATATGAAACCCTTGTTTTATGTATCACCCCAACTCACCTTTCCCGTTAAGCAGCCATAGTGTGTTTTCTGCATGTGTGACACTGTTCTGTTTTGTAATTCAGTTCAAGTGTAACGGTTTTTACTTTCCCTGTATAAGTGATATCTTATGAGAAGTGTAGTTTTCTGTGTGACTTATTTCACTTAGAATCGTCGTACCTAAATCCACTCATCATGCTGCTACTAGCCTTATGACATTGATTTCATGGCTGAATGATATTCCATTGTACATAAGGACCACAACTTCTTTATCCATTTTTCCCTTTCTTGGGATATTTAAGGTGGAATGAAGTGGAGGTCCTTGGCAACAGAGCAGCCCTAAACTTTGGTGTGCTTGTGTCTTACTGATTTTTAATTTTTCCAATTTATACCCCCATGCGTGGAAGTGCCCTATGCTCTCTAAGGTGTGTTTTTTAGATGTTTCAGGACACACCGTACCCTTCTCCAGAGTGGCTGTTGGCAATTTACATCCCGCCCATCAGCGTAGCAGGGCTCCCATTTCTCCATGGCCTTTCCTGCATTTCTGGTTTTGACACTTTTCTCAGTATGGCCCTTTTGACCGATGGGACGCGAGACTTCTTTGAAGCGCTGATTTGCCTTTCCAGGTTGCTTGGTTGGCCAAAAAGGGCGTATGCGTTTTTTCCTGAATATATTCAAGAAAACACGCATACGCCCTTTTTGGCCAAGGACATCATTGTCAACGTTTTGCCGCTTTTGATGTGCTTTAAAGGCGTTTCAGATCTACCTCATGAAATCTGTTTCCTGCAATTCTGCCTTGATTTCAAATCCTCTTCTTTGCCTTCCCTCAATATATTTGTGGACGAGAGTTATCGTTTATAACTCTGCAGGTTTGTGAATTGCAGTGCGCTGATCCTCCATTTTACAACTCGCTTTTTTGGGAGGGGGCCGCAAAAGCGCAGGATGGCTTCAGGCCCTGTTTTGGTTCTGGAGGGCAGGCTGAGCCTGTGGTTAATTCTTCTTCCTGATGGGAAAATAGAGTGACCTGTGTCTGTCCCAATACCAAGAGCTAGTCTCTCATTGGTTCCCCGTCTTCCCGTTCATCCTCAGCACAAATTGCAACCTGTACGGAACAGGAGGTTAAAGGTGATGATACTCCAAGTAGGGAGATGGCTAGTAAAGTGGCTGGAATGGCGAACGCGAGCACAAGGAGATGAGAAATGAGGTGCGTTTTAGAAACCTTTGCCCATCACACGGTGTACCATCTTCTGGGTTTCACATGCATGTTTTCGATGTAGGAAGATGCCCTTGAACCTGGAGATTTGGGACCCATTGGATGGGTAGCACGCAGTGTTACTTTAAAGGGTCTGCGTTTGCTCACCCAACCTCACCAAACCTCTCAGCCCCAAGAGTGTCCACCCTTATGTCTCATCCAGCTGTGGGTCTAGATATGGTCAATCCAGGTTGCATCACAGCCCCTGAACGAATTGTGTAAGAATTTCTCTCTCTTTCCCTGTCTTTCTTTCCTGGGTTTTTAAAAGTAATTTATTTTTATAATGGGGTTTAACTGCTTTTCATGGCTGTGTTTATGCCGCTTTACACCCACTTGACACACTAACAGAGAGATATCAATACATAGGTTTTAAGATTATTACTAGTCAGATATATTCTTGTGCGGTGAATCGGGCGTGTTGAGTCCAGTTCTCTGAGCAAGGAGTAGGTCTTGTCTATTCCATATTGGGTTTATGGAACGGTATCTGAGCTAATTTGAAACTCTTGTTTTATGTATCACCCCACCTCACCTTTCCCGTTAAGCAGCCATAGTGTGTTTTCTGCATGTGTGACTCTGTTCTGTTTTGTAATTCAGTTCAAGTGTAACGGTTTTTACATTCCCTCTATAAGTGACACCTTATGAGAAGTGTCCTTTTCTGTGTGACTTATTTCACTTAGAATCGTCTTACCTAAATCCACTCATCATGCTGCTACTTGCCTTATGACATTGATTCCATGGCTGAGTGATATTCCATTGTACATAAGGACCACAACTTTTTTATCCATTTTTCGCTTTCCTGGGATATTTAAGGTGGAATGAAGTGGAGGTCCTTCTCAACAGAGCAGCCCTAAACTTTTGGGTGCTTGTGTCTTGCTGATTTTCAATTTTCCCACTTTTTACCCCCATGCGTGGAAGTGCCCTATGCTCTCTAAGCTGTGTTTTTTAGATGTTTCAGGACACACCGTACACTTCTCCAGAGTGGCTGTTGGCAATTTACATCCCGCCCATCAGTGTAGCAAGGCTCCCATTTCTCCATGGCCTGTCCTGCATTTCTGGTTTTGACACTTTTTTCAGCATGGCCCTTTTGACCGATGGGAAGCGAGACTTCTTTGTAGCGCTGATTTGCCTTTCCAGGTTGCTTGGTTGGCCAAAAAGGGCGTATGCGTTTTTTCCTGAATATATTCAGGAAAAAAGGCATACGCCCTTTTTGGCCAAGGGCATCATTGTCAACGTTTTGCCGCTTTTCATGTGCTTTAAAGGCGATTCGAATCTACCTCCTGAAATCTGTTTCCTGCAATTCTGCCTTGATTTCAAATCCTCTTCTTTGCCTTCCCTCAATATATTTGTGGACGAGAGTTATCATTTATAACTCTGCAGGTTTGTGAATTGCAGTGCCCTGAAGCTCCATTTTACAACTCGCTTTTTTGGGAGGTGGCCGCAAAAGCGCAGGATGGCTTCAGGCCCTTTTCTGGTTCCGGGGGGCAGGCTGAGCCTGTGGTTAATTCTTCTCCCTGATGGGAAAATAGAGTGACCTGTGCCTGTCCCAACACCAAGAGCTAATCTCTCATTGGTTCCCCGTCTTCCCGTTCATCCTCAGGACAAATTGCAACCTGTATGGAACAGGAGGTTAAAGGTGCTGATGCTCCAAGTAGGGAGATTGCTAGTAAAGTGGCTGGAATGGCGAACCCGAGCACAGGGAGATGAGAAATGAGGTGCGTTTTAGAAACCTTTCCCCATCACACGGTGTACCATCTTCTGGGTTTCTCATGCATGTTTTCGTTGTACGAAGATGCCCTTGAACCTGGAGATTTGGGACCCATGCGATGGGTAGCACGCTGTATTACTTTAAAGGGTCTGCGTTTGCTCACCCAACCTCACCAAACCTCTCAGCCCCAAGAGTGTCCACCCTGATGTCTCATCCAGCTGTGGGTCTAGATATGGTCAATCCAGGTTGCATCACAGCCCCTGAACGAATTGTGTAAGAATTTCTCTCTCTTTCCCTGTCTTTGTTTCATGGGTTTTTAAAAGTAAATTATTTTTATAATGGGGTTTAGCTGCTTTTCACGGCTGTGTTTATGCCGCTTTACACCCACTTGACACACTAACAGAGAGATATCAATACATAGGTTTTAAGATTATTACTAGTCAGATATATTCTTGTGCGGTGAATCGGGCGTGTTGAGTCCAGTTCTCTGAGCAAGGAGTAGGTCTTGTCTATTACATATTGGGTTTATGGAACGGTATCTGAGCTAATTTGAAACTCTTGTTTTATGTATCACCCCACCTCACCTTTCCCGTTAAGCAGCCATAGTGTGATTTCTGCATGTGTGACTCTGTTCTGTTTTGTAATTCAGTTCAAGTGTAACGGTTTTTACATTCCCTCTATGAGTGACACCTTATGAGAAGTGTCCTTTTCTGTGTGACTTATTTCACTTAGAATCGTCTTACCTAAATCCACTCATCATGCTGCTACTAGCCTTATGACATTGATTTCATGGCTGAGTGATATTCCATTGTACATAAGGACCACAACTTTTTTATCCATTTTTCGCTTTCCTGGGATATTTAAGGTGGAAGGAAGTGGAGGTCCTTGTCAACAGAGCAGCCCTAAACTTAGGGGTGCTTGTGTCTTGCTGATTTTCAATTTTCCCACTTTATACCCCCATGCGTGGAAGTGCCCTATGCTCTCTAAGCTGTGTTTTTTAGATGTTTCAGGACACACCGTACACTTCTCCAGAGTGGCTGTTGGCAATTTACATCCCGCCCATCAGTGTAGCAAGGCTCCCATTTCTCCATGGCCTGTCCTGCATTTCTGGTTTTGACACTTTTTTCAGCATGGCCCTTTTGACCGATGGGAAGCGAGACTTCTTTGTCGCGCTGATTTGCCTTTCCAGGTTGCTTGGTTGGCCAAAAAGGGCGTATGCGTTTTTTCCTGAATATATTCAGGAAAAAACGCATACGCCCTTTTTGGCCAAGGGCATCATTGTCAACGTTTTGCCGCTTTTCATGTGCTTTAAAGGCGATTCGAATCTACCTCCTGAAATCTGTTTCCTGCAATTCTGCCTTGATTTCAAATCCTCTTCTTTGCCTTCCCTCAATATATTTGTGGATGAGAGTTATCATTTATAACTCTGCAGGTTTGTGAATTGCAGTGCCCTGAAGCTCCATTTTACAAGTCGGTTTTTTGGGAGCTGGCCGCAACAGCACAGGACGGCATCAGGCCCTATTCTGGTTCCGGGCGACAGGCTGAGCCTGTGGTTAATTCTTCTTCCTGATGGGAAAATAGAGTGACCTGTGCCTGTCCCAACACCTAGAGCTACTCTCTCATTGGCTCCCCGTCTTCCCGTTCATCCTCAGGACAAATTGCAACCTGTACGGAACAGGAGGTTAAAGGTGCTGATTCTCCAAGGAGGGAGATTGCTAGTAAAGCGGCTGGAATGGCGAACCCGAGCACAAGGAGATGAGAAATGAGGTGCGTTTTAGAAACCTTTCCTGGTCACACGGTCTACCACCTTCTGGGTTTCTCATGCATGTTTTCGATGTAGGAAGATGCCCTTGAACCTGTAGATTTGGGACCCATGGGATGGGTAACAGGCAGTAGTACTTTAAAGGCTCTGTTTTGCTCACCCAACCTCACCAAATCTCTCAGCCCCGAGAGTATCCACCCTTACGTTTCATCCAGCTGTGGGTCTAGATATGGTCAATCCAGGTGGCATCACAGCCCCTGAACGAATTTTTTAAGAATTTCTCTGTCTTTCACTGTCTTTGTTTCACGGGTTTTTAAAATTAATTTATTTTTATAATGGGGTTTAGCTGCTTTTCACGGCTGTGTTTATGCTGCTTTACACCCACTTGACTCACATCCAGAGAGATATCAATACATAGGTTTTAAGATTCTTACTAATCAGATATATTCTTGTGCGGTCAATAGGGGGTGTTGAGTCCAGTTCACTGAGCAAGGAGTAGGTCTTTCTATTACATATTAGGTTTATGGAACGGTATCTCAGCTAATTTGAAACCCTTGTTTTATGCATCACCCCACCTCACCTTTCCCGTTAAGCAGCCATAGTGTGTTTTCTAAACGTGTGACTCTGTTCTGTTTTGTAATTCAGTTCAAGTGTAGCGGTTTTTACATTCCCTCTATAAGTGATAGCTTATGATACGTGTCTTTTTCTGTGTGACTTATTTCACTTAGTATCGTCGTACCTAAATCCACTCATCATGCTGCTACTAGCCTTATGACATTGATTTCATGGCTGAGTGATATTCCATTGTACATAAGGACCAACACTTCTTTATCCATTTTTCTCTTTCCTGGGATATTTAAGGTGTCATGAAGTGGAGGTTCTTGTCAACAGAGCAGCCCTAAACTTTGGAGTGCCTGTGTCTTGCTGATTTTTAGTTTTCCCAATTTATTCGCCCGTGAGGGGAAGTGCCCTATGCGCTCTAAGCTGTGTTTTTTCGATGTTTCAGGACACACCGTACACTTCTCCAGAGTGGCTGTTGGGAATTTACATCCTGCCCATCAGCGTAGCAAGGCTCCCATTTCTCCATGGCCTGTCCTGCATTTCTGGTTTTGACACTTTTTTCAGCATGGCACTTTTGACCGATGGGAAGCGAGACTTCTTTGTAGCGCTGATTTGCCTTTCCTGGTTGCTTTGTTGGCCAAAAAGGGCGTATGCTATTTTTCCTGAATATATTCAGGAAAAAACACATACGCCCTTTTTGGCCAAGGGCATCATTATCGACGTTTTGCCGCTTCTCATGTGCTTTAAAGGCAATTCGAATCTACCTCCTGAAATCTGTTTCCTGCAATTCTGCCTTGATTTCAAATCGTCTTCTTTGCCTTCCCTCAAGATATTTGTGGACGAGAGTTATCATTTATAACTCTGCAGGTTTGTGAATTGCAGTGCCCCTGCGCTCCATTTTACAACTCGCTTTTTTGGGAGCTGGCCGCAAATGCGCAGGATGGCCTCAGGCACTATTCTGGTTCCCGGCGGCAGGCTGAGCTTGCGGTTAATTCTTCTTCCTGATGGGAAAATAGAGTGACCTGTGCCTGTCCCAACACCTAGAGCTAGTCTCTCATTGGCTACCCCTCTTCCCGTTCATCCTCAGGACAAATTGCAAGCTGTACGGAACAGGAGGTTAAAGGTGCTGATTCTCCAAGGAGGGAGATTGCTAGTAAAGTGGCTGGAATGGCGAACCCGAGCACAAGGAGATGAAAAATGAGGTGCGTTTTAGAAACGTTTCCCGGTCACACGGTCTACCACCTTCTGGGTTTCTCATGCATGTTTTCGATGTAGGAAGATGCCCTTGAACCTGGAGATTTGGGACCCATGGGATGGGTAACAGGCAGTAGTACTTTAAAGGCTCTGCATTTGCTTCCCCTACCTCACCAAAGCTCTCAGCCCCAAGAGTGTCCACCCTTACGTCTCATCCAGCTGTGGGTCTAGATATGGTCAATCCAGGTGGCATCACAGCCTCTGAATGAATTGTATAAGAATTTCTCTCTCTTTCACTGTCTTTGTTTCATGGGGTTTTAAAAGTTCTTTGTTTTTATAGTGGGGTTAACTTCTTTTCACTGCTGTGTTTATGCCGCTTTACACCCCCTTGACACACTTACAGACAGATATCAATACATAGGTTTTAAGATTCTTACTAGTCAGATATGTTCTTGTGCCGTGAATAGGGGGTGTTTAGTCCAGTTCACTGAGCAAGGAGTAGGTCTTGTCTATTACATATTGTGTTTATGGAACGTTATCTGAGCTAATTTGAAATCCTTGTTTTATGCATCACCCCACCTCACCTTTCCCGTTAAGCATCCATAGTGTGTTTTCTAAATGTGTGACTCTGTTCTGTTTTGTAATTCCGTTCAAGTGTAGCGGTTTTTACATTCCCTCTGTTAGTGATATCTTATGATAAGTGTCTTTTTCTGTGTGACTTATTTCACTTCGAATCATCGTACCTAAATCCACTCATCATGCTGCTACTAGCCTTATGATATTGATTTCACCCTCGATTGATATTCCATTTTACATATGGAGCACAACTTCTTTATCCATTTTTCTCTTTCGTGGGATATTTAAGGTAGAATTAAGTGGAGGTTCTTGTCAACAGAGCAGCCCTAAATTTTGGAGTGCCTGTGTTTTGCTGATTTTTAATTTTCCCAATTTATACGCCCATGAGTGGATGTGCCCCTTTCTCTCTAGCTGTGTTTTTTAGATGTTTTAGGAAACACCATACCCTCCTCCAGAGTCGTCATTGGCAATTTACATCCCACCCATCAGTGTAACAAGGCTCCCTTTCCTCCCTGTCCTCTCCTGCATTTCTTCTTTTTACACTTTTTTAGGAAGGCCATTTTGACCGATGGGAAGTCAGACTTCTTTGTAGTGCTGAATTGCATTTCCGGCTTGCTTGGTTGGCCAAAAGGGGCCTATGGTTTTTTTCCTGAATTCATACAGAAAAAAACGCATATGCTCTTTTTGTCCAAGTGCATCATTGTCGGGTCTGAAGTGTCGGGTGTGGGTCCTCTGCATGTGGAAACCTAGGAGCAAGTGAAATTAGACAAAGCACAAAGGAAAAAATGGTTAGACTTTATTTTATTGCCCAGATTCTATTGTTATCTCCCAGGAATTTTTAATGGGCTTTGCCAGTGACAAAGCCCTCCTCTGCCTTTTGTCCCATTCCTCATTCTTGGGGCGCTGAGGGTGCAGACACGTCTTCTGTAAATGCTTCATGCTGAGTTGGGTGTCCTCATACCCGGGGGGAGGGGCAGGACTTCTCCCCAGCAGCCTCCAGGTGAGGTTGATTGTCCGCAGGCCTCCTCCCTCACTGCTCGTCTGCCTGAGCACCAGCATTGGCAGTTTTATAGATTCTAATGACCTTTAAGGGTCCAGGAAAGAGATGTGCAGAGACGCTGGGGGGGTGGGCGGTTTTACCCTGCTCCACATTGGTTTGGCCCCCTTAGGCTGACGGTTTCTGCCAGCCTAGATGCTCTGACCAGTAGTCTGCGCTTTCTTCAGTTAGGCCTCTGAATTAACGTACAAACAGCACCAGGTGTCAGAGCCCTGCTTGCTCAACTCCCAGACAGTCCAGGGCCGGTGGTGATCCAGGACCATGACGGCCACTCAGTCAACGGCCTTTTGAAGTAGCCAGGAGTACAGCCGGTCTCACTGGCCGCCGTCACCGCGGTGTCTGTAGGCTTTTCTATGGTGGCAGCGTTATTTACGGTTCCCCTGCCAAGTTTATTAGCTCCGCTCTGGGTGCAGTAAGTCCTGTAAGCAATAGTCTGTTCTTTTGGGGCACACTCTTGTTGTTTCCTGAGAGAAGCTCCAGGTCAAGTGATGGTCACACGAGTCGTCATGGGGGCCCATTGCCCCAAGTTGTCTCTCTGGAGGTTGGTGTTGGAGGGCCTCCTCACTCGAGGTCATTGTGCCCACGGAGCAATCCCTGCAACTTCAGGGCATGGTGGGTGGTTAGGATCACCAAGTGGCGTCCTTTTCCCTTAGGAGGGAGCTGGCCTTGCGGGCTGCTGATTTCCAGGTTTTTAGATACCCCCAGTATCCTGGTCGAATGGGGTGGCTGGCCAATGCCTGGAGGGCATTCTTGCATTGTTCCATTTCAAGTGGTCCCAGTTTTTGCACTAATACTCCAAGGGCGATTCACCTTGGACCAGGAATGTAAAGGTCAAAGGGTTTAGCTAACTTAGGGAGGTCCAGGGCCAGGGTCTGAATTGACTGCTCTTTCCAATCTTGAAAGGCCGCTTCTGGATTCTATTCAAAAGGATCATCATCTTTTCCTTTCAGTGTTTCATATAGAGGCCCAGCTATTAGACTGTAGTTAGGGATCCAGATGCAGCAAATCCCGGTCTCCCCAGGAACCCCTAAGCTGTCTTCTAGTTTCAGGAAGGCTGAGGCTGCAAATGGCTTATTCCCTTTCCTGGGGTGGGCTTCTCCGACCTTCTGTTCGAATGAAGCCCAGGAAGGCCACCTTAGTTTGTGATATTTGAGCCTTTTCCTTGGACACCTTCTATCTTTTATTGGCTAGGGAGTTCAGAGGCCTCCTTAGTCGGGCTGGTGATCAGAATGTCATCTGCATATTGAAGGAGGGTTCCCTTCTCCAGAGGTAGATCTTTTAGGTCTTTAGCTAACGTTTCCCCAAAGACGGTGTGGGAATTTTTGAACCCCTGGGGCAGGACGGCCCAGCAGTATTGTTTTTGTTGTATGTTGAGTCCTGCCACTCACAGCCAACATTTCTTGTGACTCTGGGACTAATGGAATACAGAAGAAGGCATCATTGAAGTCTAATACAGAATGCCATGTCCTGGTGGATGGTAGAATGACCAGCAGGGTGTAGGAATTAGGAACTACTAGATGTATATCCACTGTGGCTTCACTGACTGTCCTGGCATCCTCTACCAGGTCCCCAGCAGCCCACGGGGCTCTCGTGGTCAGGCCACTCCCAGGATATGGAGCTCACCTGGGCAGGTACGCAGCAGCCCACGGGGCTCTCGTGGGCAGGCCCCTCCCTGGATATGGAGCTCCCATGGACAGGTACCCCGGCAGGGCTGGGCACACAGGAACCGTGCACATAGCCCTCATTGCAGAGCACCCCCAGCACACCTGTCACTCAGAGCTGACACAGAGCACCTCAGAGCAGAGCTTGAACTAACAAACAGCAGCTCCAACAGGTCTGTGACCCTAGGCTTCACTCTGTGCGGCCTCCCTCTGCCTGGTCTTCCAGGGGCTTCCACTGCAGCCGGAGCACCAGGCCTCTGTCTCCACCCACCACCCCTCCTCTCCCTGACTCCTGGGTTCCTCTCATTAGCAGAGGTTCTTCTTGAAGTTGTCTCCCACTCATGGACCAGATAAAATGATTAGAAAACAAGCCAGGGCTGCCGCCCCTTATCTATCCTGACTCTCGGGACCCTACACCTGTTCCTTGGATCTGGCCGGTGCAGCAAGACCCATTTTCTGCAACTCTGAGCCCCTGAGGGGCGAGGATTGGCTGACCTGGGCAGCCTGACCCGGCCGGCCAGCCCTTCCCAGGTGTGCCTGGGTTGAGGTCAATATAAACACCCCTCCAGGCAGCAAAAGCCTCTGCAGCTGTGCCTGACGCCATATTCTCTGCCCCGTCAGCAGTCTCGGGGTTGGGCTGGTGGGAGAGAGTAGGGCCCACGGCTCTATGAGTGGCCCGGTGTGACTGGGGCTCTGCTGGACTTTCTGCAGGAGTTGCCGGGCTGCCACCTGCTAAAGAAGAGGATGTGTCACCCATACTTGCTGCTGGAATTTCTCCCCGGGCAGAGGTGAGGAAGGACAAAAGCAGTGGGGGCCGGGACAGGAGGGGTACCTCAGGCAGGGAAATGGAAAGCTTCCAGACGAGCGCCCGGGGCCAGGACCATCCTGGCTGGCCTGCAGGCACCAAGTCGGCCTGCGTGCTGTCGCTGGTGTGACTCCAAACCCCTTCCTCTAGTTTTTAAAGTCTTTGCACACATTCAGGTGTTTTACCTGGGAAGGGTGGGAAAAGTTCAGCAGCAGCTGGCCTGGGGCTCAGCTCACGTTTACTCAGAGACGCCTCCTCACGGTCCCCCAGCTTTGCAATGAGGACGCTCCTCGTGTGGGGGCTGCTGGCTGCATGGGAGATGATTCCCACCTGTGACCAACTTCAGAATTGTTTACCACTGGAGCAAGTGCCCTGATAGTGTTTTCCTCTGTATGACCAGTGGGTTCTGTTTTTTTTTTTTTTTCTTTTTTGGTTCAAGGTAAGTTTTATTCCTCTTTTTGTATTTATGGATATAAGCATGGAAATAATTCATTCATATAAATACGTCTATGGGAAGGACAGAACTTTTTTTTCTGTTTTATTTTTTTAAGTATTATTTATTTTTTAATTTTTGAATTTATTTTATTCATTTTTTTATACAGCAGGCTCTTATTGGTTACCTATTTTATACATATAAGTGTATATATGTCAATCCCAGGCTCGCAATTCATCCCACCACCACCACCCTGACACTTTCCCCCCTTGGTGTCCATACATTTGTTCTCTACATCTGTGTCTCTATTTCTGCCTTGCAAACCGGTTCATCTTTACCATTTTTCTAGGTTCCACATATATGTGTTAATATACGATATTTGTTTTTCTCTTTCTGACTTACTTCACTCTGTATGCCAGTCTCTAGATCTATCCACGTCTCCACAAATGACCCAATTTCATTCCTTTTTATGGCTGAGTAATATTCCATTTTATATATGTAGCACATCTTTTCTGTTCGTCTGTCTATGGGCATTTAGGTTGCTTCCATGACCTGGTTATTGTAAATAGTGCTGCAATGAATATTGTGGTGAATATGTCTTTTTGAATTATGGATTTCTCTGGGTATATGGCCAGTAGTGGGATTGCTGGGTCATATGGTAATTCTATTTTTAGTATTTTAAGGAACCTCCATGCTGTTCTCCATAGTGACTGTATCAATTTACATTCCCACAAATAGTGTAAGAGGGTTCCCTTTTCTCCACACCCTCTCCAGCATTTGTTGCTTGTAGATTTTCTGATGATGCCCATTCTAACTCGTGTGAGGTGATACCTCATTGTAGTTTTGGTTTATATTTCTCTAATAATTAGTGATGTTGAGCAGCTTTTCATGTGCTTCTTGGTCATCTGTATGTCTTCTTGGGACAAATGTCTATTTACGTCATCTGCCCATTTTTGGATTGGGTTGTTTGTTTTTTTACTGTTGAGCTGCATGAGCTGTTTATATACATTGGAGATTACTCCTTTGTCCATTGATTCGTTTGCAAATATTTTCTCCCATTGTGAGGGTTGTCTTTTCGTCTTGTTTGTAGTTTCCTTTGCTTTGCAAAAGCTTTTAGGTTTCATTTGCTCCCATATGTTTATTTTTTTTTAATTCCATTACTCTAGGAGGTGGATCAAAAAAGATCTTGCTGTGATTTATGTCAAAGAGTATTCTTCCTATGTTTTCCTCTAAGAGTTTTATAGTGTCCGGTCTTATATTTCGGTCTCTAATCCATTTTGAGTTTATTTTTTGTGTATGGTGTTAGGGAGTGTTCTAATTTCATTCTTTTACATGTAGCTGTCCATTTTTCCCAGCACCACTTATTGAAGAGACTTTCTTTTCTCCTTTTTATACCCTTGCCTCCTTTGTCATAGATTAGTGGGCCATAGGTGTGTAGGTTTATCTCTGGGCTTTTTTTTTCTTTTACATCTTTATTGGAGTATAATTGCTTTACAATTGTGTGTTAGTTTCTGCTGTATAAAAAAAGTGAATCAGCTGTGCGTATACACATAACACCATATCCCCTCCCTCTTGCACCTCCCTCTCACTCCCTTATCCCACCCTTTTAGGTGGTCACAAAGCAAAGAGCTGATCTCCCTGTGCTATGTGGTTGCTTCCCAGTAGCTATCAATTTTACATTTGGTAGTGTATATATGTCCATACCACTCTCACTTTGTCCCAGCTTACCCTTCCCTCTCCCCATGTCCTCAAGTCCTTTCTCTACGTCTGTGTCCTTAATCCTTTCCTGCCCCTAGGTTCTTCATAAACTTTTTTTTTAAGATTCCATATATATGTGTTAGCATACGGTATTTGTTTTTCTCTTTCTGACTTACTTCACTCTGTAGGACAGACTCTAGATCCATCCACCTCACTAAAAATAACTCAATTTCGTTTCTTTTTATGGCTGAATAATGTTCCATTGTATATATATGTGCCACATCTTCTTTATCCATTTATCTGTTGATGGACACTTAAGTTGCTTCCATGTCCTGGCTATTGTAAATAGAGCTACAGTGAACATTGTGGTACATGACTCTTTTTGAATTATGGTTTTCTCAGGGTAAATATCCAGGAGTGGGTTTGCTGGGTTGTATGGTAGTTCTATTTTTAGTTTTTAAGGAACCCCCATACCGTTCTCCCTAGTGGCTATATCAATTTACATTCCCACCAACAGTGCAAGAGGGTTCCCTTTTCTCCAATAAATGCCTCTCCAGCATTTATTGTTGGTAGATTTTTTGATGATGGCCATTCTGACTGGTGTGAGGTGATACCTCACTGTAGTTTTGATTTGCATTTCTCTAATGATTAGTGATATTCAGCATCCTTTCATGTGTTTGTTGGCAACCTGTATATCTTCTTTGGAGAAATGTCTATTTAGGTCTTCTGCCCATTTTTGGATTGGGTTGTTTGGTTTTGTGATATTGAGCTACATGAGCTGCTTTTTGGAGATTAATCCTTTGCCATTTGCTTCATTTGAAAATATTTTCTCCCATTCTGATGGTTGTCTTTTCATCTTGCTTATGTTTTCCTTTGCTGTGCAAAATAATTTATGTTTCATTCGGTCCCATTTTTTTATTTTTGTTTTTATTTCCATTTCTCTAGGAGGTGGGTCAAAAAGGATCTTGCTGTGATTTATGTCATAGACTGTTCTGCTTATGTTTTCCTCTAAGAGTTTTGTAGTGGCTGGTCTTATATTTAGGTCTCTAATCCATTTTGAGTTTATTTTTGTGTATGGTGTTAGGGAGTGTACTAATTTCATTCTTTTACATGTAACTGTCCAGTTTTCCCAGCACCACTTGCTGAAGACACTGTCTTTTCTCCATTGTATACCCTTGCCTCCTTTGTCATAGATTAGTGAACCATAGGTACGTGGGTTTATCTCTGTGCTTTCTATCCTGTTCTATTGACCTATATTTCTGTTTTTGTGTCAGTACCATATTATCTTGATTACTCTAGCTTTGTAATATAGTCTGAAGTCTGGAAGTCTGATTCCTCCAGCTCTTTTTTTCCCCCCTCAAGACTGCTTTGGCTATCCAGGGTCTTTTGTGTCTCCCTACAAATTTTAAGATTTTTTTTTTCTTGTTCTGTAGAAAATGCCAAAGGTATTTTGATCGGGATTGCATTGAATCTGTAGATTGCTTTGGGTAGTATAGTCATTTTCACAATATTGATTCTTCTAATCCGAGAACATGGTATATGTCTCCATCTGTTTATATCATCTTTGATTTCTTTCTTCAGTGTCTTTTAGTTTTCTGAGTACAGGTCTTTTACTTCCTTAGGTAGGTTTATTCCTAGGTATTTTATTCTTATTGTTGCAGTGGTAATGGGATTGTTTCCTTAATTTCTCTTTCTGATCTTTCATTGTTAGTGTAGAGGAATGCAAGCAATTTCTGTGCATTAATTTTGTATCCTGCAACTTTACCAAATTCATTGATTAGCTCCAGTGGTTTTCTGGTGGCATCTTTAGGATTCTCTATCTATGATATCATGTCATCTGCAAACAGTGACAATTTTACTTCTTCTTTTCCTTTTTGTATTCCTTTTATTTCTTTTTCTTCTCTGATTGCCATGGCTAGGACTTCCAAAACTATGTTGAATAGCAGTGGTGAGAGTGGACATCCTTGTCTTGTTCCTGATCTTAGAGGAAACGCTTTCAGTTTTTCACCATTGAGAATGCTGTTTGCTGTGGGTTTGTCATATATGGCCTTTATTATGTTGAGGTAGTTTCCCTCTATGCCCACACTCCAGAGTTTTTATCGTAAATGAGTGTTGAATTTTCTCAAAATCTTTTCCTTCATCTATTGAGATGATCATATGGTTTTATTCTACAATTTGTTAATATGGTGTATCACATTGATTTGTGTATATTGAAGAATCCTTGCATCCCTGGGATAAACCCCACTTGATCATGGTGTATGATCCTTTTAATGTGTTGTTCGATTCTGTTTGCTAGTATTTTGTTGAGGATTTTTACATCTATATTCATCAGTGATATTGGTCTATAATTTTCTTTCCTTGTAGTATCTCTGTCTGATTTTGGTATCAGGGTGATGGTGGTCTCATAGAATGAGTTTGGGAGTGTTCCTTCCCCTGCAATTGTTTTGAAGAATTTGAGAAGGTTGGGTGTTAGCTCTTCTCTAAATGTTTGATAGAATTCACCTGTGATGCCATCTGGTTCTGGACTTTGGTTTATTGGAAGATTTTTAATCACAGTTTCAATTTCATTGCTTGTGATAGGTTTGTTCATATTTTCTATTTCTTCCTGGTTCAGTCTTAGAAGGTTATCCCTTTCTAAGAATTTGTCCATTTCTTCCAGATTGTCCATTTTATTGGCCTAGAGTTGCTTGTAGTAGTCTCTTAGGATGCTTTGTATTCCTGTTGTGTCTGTTGTAACTTCTGCTTTTTCACTTCTAATTTTGTTGATTTGCGTCTTCTCCCTCTTTTTCTTAAGTCTGGCTAAAGGTTGATCATTTTTGCTTATCTTCTCAAAGAACCAGCTTTTAGTTTTATTGATCTTTGCTTTCGTTTTCTTTGTTTCTATTTCATTTATTTCTGCTCTGATGTTTATGATTTCTTTCCTTCTACTAACTTTGGGTTTTGTTCTTCTTTCTCTAGTTCCTCTAGGTGTAAGGTTCGATTGTTTATTTGGGATTTTTCTTGTTTCTTGAGGTAGGCTTGTATTGCTATAAACTTCCCTCTTAGAACTCCTTTTGCTGCATCCCATAGGTTTTGGATCATCGTGTTTTTGTTGTCATTTGTCTCTAGGTAGTTTTTGATTTCCTCTTTGATTTCTTCAGTGATCTCTTGGTTATTTAGTAACGTATTGTTTAGCCTCCATGTGTTTGTGTTTTTTACGTTTTTTTCCGTGTAATTGATTTCTAATCTCATAGCATTGTGGTCGGAACAGCTGCTTGATATGATTTCAGTTTTCTTAAATTTACTGAGGCTTTATCTGTGACCCAAGATATGATCTATCCTGGAGAATGTTCCGTGTGCAGTTGAGAAGAACGTGTAATCTGCTGTTTTTGGATGGAATGTCCTATAAATATCAATTAACTCTATCTGGTCTATTGTGTCATTTAAAGCTTGTGTTTCCTTATTAATTTTCTGTCTGGCTGATCTCCACTGGTGTAAGTGAGCTGTTAAAGTCCCCCGCTATTATTGTGTTACTGTCGATTTCCTCTTTTATAGCTGTTAGCAGTTGCCTTATACATTGAGGTGCTCCTATTTTGGGTACATATATATTTATAATTGTTATATCTTCTTCTTG
The DNA here is from genome assembly GCF_965194825.1 of Balaenoptera physalus. Classification (NCBI taxonomy): domain Eukaryota; kingdom Metazoa; phylum Chordata; class Mammalia; order Artiodactyla; family Balaenopteridae; genus Balaenoptera; species Balaenoptera physalus. Next base: position 433,673 of record NW_028126310.1, on the reverse strand, counting down.
GATTGATCCCCTGACCATTATGTAGTGTCTTTCCTTGTCTCTTGTAACATTCTTTATTTTAAAGTCTATTTTATCTGATATGAGTATTGCTACTCCAGCTTTCTTTTGATTTTCATTTGCATAGAGTATATTTTTCCATCGCCTCACTTTGAGTCTGTATGTGTCCCTAGGTCTGAAATGGATCTCTTGTAGACAGCATATATATGGGTCTTGTTTTTGTATCCATTCAGCGAGCCTGTGTCTTTTGGTTGGAACATTTAGTGCATTCACGTTTAAGGTAATTATCGATATGTATGTTCCTACTACTATTTTCTTAATTGTTATGGGTTTGTCTTGGTGGGTCCTTTTCTTCTCTTGTGTTTCCCACTTAGAGAAGTTCCTTTAGCATTTGGTGTAGAGCTGGTTTCATGGTGCTGAATTCTCTTAGCTTTTGCTTGTCTGTAAGGCTTTTGATTTCTCCATCAAATCTGAATGAGCTCTTTGCAGGATGGAGTACTCTTGGTTGTAGGTTCTTCCCTTTCATCACTTTAAATTTATCATGCCACTTCCTTCTGGCTTGTAGATTTTCTGCTGAGAAATCAGTTGTTATCCTTATGGGAGTTCCCTTGTATGTTATTGGTCATTTTTCCCTTGCTGCTTTCAATCATTTTTCTTTGTCGTTAATTTTTGTCAATTTGATTACTATGTGTCTTGTCATTTTTCTCCTTTGGTTTATCCTGCCTGGGACACTCTGTGCTTCTGGACTTGGGTGGCTATTTCTTTTCCCATGCTAGGGAAGTTTTTGACCATAATCTCTTCAAATATATTCTCGGGTCCTTTCTCTCTCTCTTCTCCTTCTGGGACCCCTATAATGCGAATGTTGTTGCGTTTAATGTTGTCCCAGAGGACTCTTGGGGTGTCTTCGTTTATTTTCATTCATTTTCTTTATTCTGTTCCATGGCAGTGATTTCCACCTCTCTGTCTTCCAGGTCACTTATCCGTTCTTCTGCCACAGTTATTCTGCTACTGATTCCTTCTAGTGTATTTTTCATTTCAGTTATTACATTGTTCACCTCTGTTTGTTGGTTCTTTAATTCTTCTAGGTCCTTGTTAAACATTTCTTGCATCTTCTCGATCTTTGCCTCCTTTTTTTTTCCAAGGTCTTGGCTCAACTTCACTATCATTATTCTGAATTCTTTTTCTGGAAGGTTCCCTATCTCCACCTCATTTCGTTTTTTTTCTGGGGTTTTATCTTGTTCCTTGATCTGGTATAAAGTCCTCTGCCTTTTCATTTTGTCTATCTTTCTGTGAATGTGGTTTTCCTTCCACAGGCTGCAGAATTGTAGTTCTTCTTGCTTCTGTTGTCTGCTCTCCGGTGGATGAGTCTATCTTAGAGGCTAGTGCAAGCTTCCTGATGGGAGGGACTGGTGGTGGGTAGAGCTGGGTGTTGCTTTGGTGGGCAGAGCTTTAATCCGCTTGTCTACGGATTAAATAAAACTTTAATAAAAAGTTTAATCCGCTTGTCTGCTGATGCATGGGGCTGGGTTCCCTCCCTGTTGGTTGTTTGGCCTGAGGCGACCCAGCCCTGGAGCCTACCTTGCTCTTGGTGGGGCTAATGGCGGACTCTGGGAGGGCACACACCAAGGAGTATTTCCCAGAACTTCTGCTGCCAGTGTCGTTGTCCTCACGGTGAGCCACAGCCACAGCCACCACCTGCCTCTGCAGGAGACCCTCTAAAAGTAGCAGGTAGTTCTGGTCATTCTCCTACAGGGTCACTGCTCCTTCCCCTGGGTCCTGATGTGCACACTACTTTGTGTGTGCCCTCCAAGAGTGGAGTATCTGAGTGGAGTTGAGACTCTGAGACTCTGTGTGGACTCGCACAGACTCTGGGTCCTGTGAAGCTTCGATGTTTTCTGATTCTAGAAATCCTATAGGAGACGGTCCACAGCAGGTGACGCTAATGTTGTCAGTAGAGGTGTTGAAGCCAAAGATCTGCAGTTCCAACTAGAGGTGCCGATGTACATACAGGACAAAATCATCTCGTGTGAATGTAGTTCAGGCATGTTTAAGATGAATGCAGTCATGTTAATGCCTACCATATTCTATCTTGAGCCTCTCTTCAGGGACCCCCTCCTCAGTTCCTGAGGCTCCTGTAAGTCATGTACAGGGGACTGGAGAGTGGGCTCTGTCCAGTCTGAGCCCTGAGTTACCCTGTGTGTATCTTAGGATACTTTGTATTTCTGTGGTGTCTGTTGTAACATCATCTCTTTCATTTCAGATTTATTTGGGCCCTCTCTTTTTAAAAAAACATATGACTGTTTTCTTTTATTCTTTACAGAAGTTTAATAAGTGTTTGATCTACTATCCTTACCCTATGTATACTTTTTGCAGTGAGATTTTTACTTTTCTTTGTTTCCTTGTTACTATCAATAATTAGTGAGACTTCTTTTAAGCTACCTTCAACATTGCTTATAAAGCTGCTTTATTAGTGATGACAGAGCCTTAATGGAAGTCATGTTCTGGTTGTAAATTAGAATGCAATGTGCCAGCAAATAGCCCCTTAAGTTTATGTCTCATTACTTCTTGTTCTTTTTTTAATTTAATTTTTATTTTTTGTCAGAGCAAATTTAATTAAAATGTTTTGTTTCTTCTAGGTGTGCAAGATGTGGTTCTTTTAAACATATACATATATCTATTCTTCTTTGGATCATTTTCCCATGTAGGTTATGACACGATGTTGAGTAGTCTTGTCTTGGTATTACGTAGGTCTTTGGTGATTACATATTTCACATGTGTTTCTATATCTATCTTAACCCCAATATCCTAATGTATCCAATCCTCACACCTTTCCATTTGGTGAACCATAAGTTTGTTTAATGAATCTGTGATTGCATTTCTCTGTGGAAATATCTTCATTGGTATCAATTTTTAGCTAAAACCTATAAGTGATATTATAGGATATGTGTCTTTTGCTTTCTGACTTAGTACAATTTGCCTGATTACCTCAAGAATCATACATGGTGCTGCAAATGGCATTGTTTCATTTTTTTCCCTGGCTAATATTCCATCTGTACATGTACCAGTTCTTCTTTGGCCACGCACCTCTTGATGGACTTTCTGGTTGCCTCCATGTCTTGGCTATTGCAATACTGCTGCAATGCACATTTGCTTGCCTGTGTCTTTCCAGTTATATCTTCTTATGTTATAGGCCAAGGAGTGGGCTTGCTGTATCATATGGTAGCTCAGTGTGTATGTTTTAAAGGCACCCCCATTCAGTTCTCATTAGTGGCTCTTTCCAGGATACGTCCCACTTAAAATTGAGGCTATGCATTTCTCCAAAACACCTTCAATATTTATTATTGGTAGTTTTCTTGCTGATGGTTATTCTAACAGGTGTGAGCTGATACCTATCTGTGGTTGAATTTGCATGTGTCCCATAATCTGTTGAAATTGAGCTTTAAAGCATGCCCTTTTTATTGATCAAACTGTGATTACAGCTTAGTTCTTCAAAGTGTTTTCTTAAAGTAAGTGTCACATTTTGAAAATTTTTGGCCATTAAATCCCTCAAGACATTTTGAGGGCACGTTTCATTTACAGCCCTGAAGTACTTGTTCATATGAAGTGACCATTAGCACAGGTTTTAAAGCTGCTTGTGCAGGTAACGGCCAGAGGGTGGCAGCCTTTCTATGTTCCCAATCTGGTAAATACGGAAAGAGACCTTCAGCCCCAAGAGTGTCCAGCTTTATTTCTCATCCAGCTGTGGGTCTAGATATGGTCACACCAGGTTGCATCACAGCCCCGGAAAGAATTATGTAAAAATTTCTCCCTCTATCACTATCTTTGTTTTTTGGGATTTTAAAGTAATTTATTTTTATAATGGGGTTTACCTGATTTTCACTGCTGTGTTTATGCCCCTTTAAACCCATTGATTAACTTACAGAGAGAAATCAATACATAGGTTTTAAGATTTTTACTAGTCAGATATACACTTGTTCGTTGAATAGGGGGTGTTGTGTCCACTTCACGGAGCAAGGAGTATGTCTTGTCTATTACATATTGGGTTTATGGATCGGTATCTGAGCTAATATGAAACCCTTGTTTTATGCATCACCCCACCTCACCTTTCCCGTTAAGCAGCCATAGTGTGTTTTCTAAATGTGTGACTCTATTCTGTTTTGTAATTCAGTTCAATTGTAGCGGTTTTTACATTCCCTCTATAAGTGATATCTTATGATAAGTGTCTTTTTCTGTGTGACTTATTTCACTTAGAATCGTCGAACCTAAATCCACTCATCTTGCTGCTAATAGCCTTATGACATTGATTTCATGGCTGAGTGATATTCCATTGTACATAAGGACCACAACATCGTTATCCATTTTCCTATTTCCTGGGATATTTAAGGTGTAATGAAGAGGAGGTTCTTGTCAAGAGAGCAGCCCTAAACTTTGGTGTGCCTGTGTCTTGCTGATTTTTAGTTTTCCCAATTTATACGCCCATGAGTGGAAGTGCCCTATGCCCTCTAAGCTGTGTTTTTTAGATGTTTCAGGACACACCGTACACTTCTCCAGAGTGGCTGTTGGCAATTTACATTCCGCCATCAGCGTACCAAGGCTCCCATTTCTCCATGGCCAGTGCTGCATTTCTGGTTTTGACACTTTTTTCAGCATGGCCCTTTTGATCGATGGGAAGCGAGACTTCTTTGTAGCGCTGATTTGCCTTTCCAGGTTGCTTGGTTGGCCAAAAAGGGCCTATGCGTTTTTTCCTGAATATATTCAGGAAAAAACGCATAGGCCCTTTTTAGCCAAGGGCATAAGTGTCGACGTTTTGCCGCTTTTCATGTGCTTTAAACGCGATTCGAATCTACCTCAAGTCTGTTTCTGCAGTTCTGCCTTGCTTTCAAATCCTCTTCGTTGCCTTCCCTCAATATATTTGTGGACGAGAGTTATCATTGATAACTCTGCAGGTTTGTGAATTGCAGTGCCCCTGATCTCCATTTTTCAACTCGCTTTTTTGGGAGTTGGCCGCAGAAGCACAGGATTTCTTCAGGCCCTATTCTACTTCCAGGCAGCAGGCTGAGTCTGTGGTTAATTCTTTTTCCTGATGGAAAAATAGAGTGACCTGTGCCTGTCCCAAAACCTAGAGCTTGTCCCTTATTGGTTCCCCCTCTTTCCGTTCATCCTCAGGACAAATTGCAACCTGTACCAAACAGGAGGTTAAAGGTGCTGATTCTCCAAGTACGGAGATTGCAATTATAGCGGCTGGAATGGTGAACCCAAGCACAAGGAGATGAGAAATGAGGTGTGTTTTAGAAACCTTTGCCGATCACACAGTGTACCGTCGTCTGGGTTTCTTATGCGTGTTTTCGATGTAGGAAGATGCCCTTGAACCTAGAGATTTGGGACCAGTGAGATGGGTACCACGCAGTATTACTTTAAAGGGTCTGCGTTTGCTCACCCAACCTCACCAAACCTCTCAGCCCCAAGAGTGTACACCCTTATGTCTCATCCAGCTGTGGGTCTAGATATGGTCAATCCAGGTTGCATCACAGCCCCTGAACTAATTTTGTAAGAATTTCTTTCTCTATAACTGTCTTTGTTTCATGGGTTTTTAATTTCTTTTTATAATGGGGTTTAGCTGCTTTTCACTGCTGTGTTTATGCCGCTTTACACCCACTTGACACACTAACAGAGAGATTTCAATACATAGGTTTTAAGATTATTACTAGTCAGGTATATTCTTGTGTGGTGAATAGGGGGTGTTGAGTCCAGTTCTCTGAGCAAGGAGTGGGTCTTGTCTATTACATATTGGGTTTATGGAACGGTATCTCAGCTAATATGAAACCCTTGTTTTATGTATCACCCCAACTCACCTTTCCCGTTAAGCAGCCATAGTGTGTTTTCTGCATGTGTGACACTGTTCTGTTTTGTAATTCAGTTCAAGTGTAACGGTTTTTACTTTCCCTGTATAAGTGATATCTTATGAGAAGTGTAGTTTTCTGTGTGACTTATTTCACTTAGAATCGTCGTACCTAAATCCACTCATCATGCTGCTACTAGCCTTATGACATTGATTTCATGGCTGAATGATATTCCATTGTACATAAGGACCACAACTTCTTTATCCATTTTTCCCTTTCTTGGGATATTTAAGGTGGAATGAAGTGGAGGTCCTTGGCAACAGAGCAGCCCTAAACTTTGGTGTGCTTGTGTCTTACTGATTTTTAATTTTTCCAATTTATACCCCCATGCGTGGAAGTGCCCTATGCTCTCTAAGGTGTGTTTTTTAGATGTTTCAGGACACACCGTACCCTTCTCCAGAGTGGCTGTTGGCAATTTACATCCCGCCCATCAGCGTAGCAGGGCTCCCATTTCTCCATGGCCTTTCCTGCATTTCTGGTTTTGACACTTTTCTCAGTATGGCCCTTTTGACCGATGGGACGCGAGACTTCTTTGAAGCGCTGATTTGCCTTTCCAGGTTGCTTGGTTGGCCAAAAAGGGCGTATGCGTTTTTTCCTGAATATATTCAAGAAAACACGCATACGCCCTTTTTGGCCAAGGACATCATTGTCAACGTTTTGCCGCTTTTGATGTGCTTTAAAGGCGTTTCAGATCTACCTCATGAAATCTGTTTCCTGCAATTCTGCCTTGATTTCAAATCCTCTTCTTTGCCTTCCCTCAATATATTTGTGGACGAGAGTTATCGTTTATAACTCTGCAGGTTTGTGAATTGCAGTGCGCTGATCCTCCATTTTACAACTCGCTTTTTTGGGAGGGGGCCGCAAAAGCGCAGGATGGCTTCAGGCCCTGTTTTGGTTCTGGAGGGCAGGCTGAGCCTGTGGTTAATTCTTCTTCCTGATGGGAAAATAGAGTGACCTGTGTCTGTCCCAATACCAAGAGCTAGTCTCTCATTGGTTCCCCGTCTTCCCGTTCATCCTCAGCACAAATTGCAACCTGTACGGAACAGGAGGTTAAAGGTGATGATACTCCAAGTAGGGAGATTGCTAGTAAAGTGGCTGGAATGGCGAACGCGAGCACAAGGAGATGAGAAATGAGGTGCGTTTTAGAAACCTTTGCCCATCACACGGTGTACCATCTTCTGGGTTTCACATGCATGTTTTCGATGTAGGAAGATGCCCTTGAACCTGGAGATTTGGGACCCATTGGATGGGTAGCACGCAGTGTTACTTTAAAGGGTCTGCGTTTGCTCACCCAACCTCACCAAACCTCTCAGCCCCAAGAGTGTCCACCCTTATGTCTCATCCAGCTGTGGGTCTAGATATGGTCAATCCAGGTTGCATCACAGCCCCTGAACGAATTGTGTAAGAATTTCTCTCTCTTTCCCTGTCTTTCTTTCCTGGGTTTTTAAAAGTAATTTATTTTTATAATGGGGTTTAGCTGCTTTTCATGGCTGTGTTTATGCCGCTTTACACCCACTTGACACACTAACAGAGAGATATCAATACATAGGTTTTAAGATTATTACTAGTCAGATATATTCTTGTGCGGTGAATCGGGCGTGTTGAGTCCAGTTCTCTGAGCAAGGAGTAGGTCTTGTCTATTCCATATTGGGTTTATGGAACGGTATCTGAGCTAATTTGAAACTCTTGTTTTATGTATCACCCCACCTCACCTTTCCCGTTAAGCAGCCACAGTGTGTTTTCTGCATGTGTGACTCTGTTCTGTTTTGTAATTCAGTTCAAGTGTAACGGTTTTTACATTCCCTCTATAAGTGACACCTTATGAGAAGTGTCCTTTTCTGTGTGACTTATTTCACTTAGAATCGTCTTACCTAAATCCACTCATCATGCTGCTACTTGCCTTATGACATTGATTCCATGGCTGAGTGATATTCCATTGTACATAAGGACCACAACTTTTTTATCCATTTTTCGCTTTCCTGGGATATTTAAGGTGGAATGAAGTGGAGGTCCTTCTCAACAGAGCAGCCCTAAACTTTTGGGTGCTTGTGTCTTGCTGATTTTCAATTTTCCCACTTTTTACCCCCATGCGTGGAAGTGCCCTATGCTCTCTAAGCTGTGTTTTTTAGATGTTTCAGGACACACCGTACACTTCTCCAGAGTGGCTGTTGGCAATTTACATCCCGCCCATCAGTGTAGCAAGGCTCCCATTTCTCCATGGCCTGTCCTGCATTTCTGGTTTTGACACTTTTTTCAGCATGGCCCTTTTGACCGATGGGAAGCGAGACTTCTTTGTAGCGCTGATTTGCCTTTCCAGGTTGCTTGGTTGGCCAAAAAGGGCGTATGCGTTTTTTCCTGAATATATTCAGGAAAAAAGGCATACGCCCTTTTTGGCCAAGGGCATCATTGTCAACGTTTTGCCGCTTTTCATGTGCTTTAAAGGCGATTCGAATCTACCTCCTGAAATCTGTTTCCTGCAATTCTGCCTTGATTTCAAATCCTCTTCTTTGCCTTCCCTCAATATATTTGTGGACGAGAGTTATCATTTATAACTCTGCAGGTTTGTGAATTGCAGTGCCCTGAAGCTCCATTTTACAACTCGCTTTTTTGGGAGGTGGCCGCAAAAGCGCAGGATGGCTTCAGGCCCTTTTCTGGTTCCGGGGGGCAGGCTGAGCCTGTGGTTAATTCTTCTCCCTGATGGGAAAATAGAGTGACCTGTGCCTGTCCCAACACCAAGAGCTAATCTCTCATTGGTTCCCCGTCTTCCCGTTCATCCTCAGGACAAATTGCAACCTGTATGGAACAGGAGGTTAAAGGTGCTGATGCTCCAAGTAGGGAGATTGCTAGTAAAGTGGCTGGAATGGCGAACCCGAGCACAGGGAGATGAGAAATGAGGTGCGTTTTAGAAACCTTTCCCCATCACACGGTGTACCATCTTCTGGGTTTCTCATGCATGTTTTCGATGTACGAAGATGCCCTTGAACCTGGAGATTTGGGACCCATGCGATGGGTAGCACGCTATATTACTTTAAAGGGTCTGCGTTTGCTCACCCAACCTCACCAAACCTCTCAGCCCCAAGAGTGTCCACCCTGATGTCTCATCCAGCTGTGGGTCTAGATATGGTCAATCCAGGTTGCATCACAGCCCCTGAACGAATTGTGTAAGAATTTCTCTCTCTTTCCCTGTCTTTGTTTCATGGGTTTTTAAAAGTAATTTATTTTTATAATGGGGTTTAGCTGCTTTTCACGGCTGTGTTTATGCCGCTTTACACCCACTTGACACACTAACAGAGAGATATCAATACATAGGTTTTAAGATTATTACTAGTCAGATATATTCTTGTGCGGTGAATCGGGCGTGTTGAGTCCAGTTCTCTGAGCAAGGAGTAGGTCTTGTCTATTACATATTGGGTTTATGGAACGGTATCTGAGCTAATTTGAAACTCTTGTTTTATGTATCACCCCACCTCACCTTTCCCGTTAAGCAGCCATAGTGTGATTTCTGCATGTGTGACTCTGTTCTGTTTTGTAATTCAGTTCAAGTGTAACGGTTTTTACATTCCCTCTATGAGTGACACCTTATGAGAAGTGTCCTTTTCTGTGTGACTTATTTCACTTAGAATCGTCTTACCTAAATCCACTCATCATGCTGCTACTAGCCTTATGACATTGATTTCATGGCTGAGTGATATTCCATTGTACATAAGGACCACAACTTTTTTATCCATTTTTCGCTTTCCTGGGATATTTAAGGTGGAAGGAAGTGGAGGTCCTTGTCAACAGAGCAGCCCTAAACTTAGGGGTGCTTGTGTCTTGCTGATTTTCAATTTTCCCACTTTATCCCCCCATGCGTGGAAGTGCCCTATGCTCTCTAAGCTGTGTTTTTTAGATGTTTCAGGACACACCGTACACTTCTCCAGAGTGGCTGTTGGCAATTTACATCCCGCCCATCAGTGTAGCAAGGCTCCCATTTCTCCATGGCCTGTCCTGCATTTCTGGTTTTGACACTTTTTTCAGCATGGCCCTTTTGACCGATGGGAAGCGAGACTTCTTTGTCGCGCTGATTTGCCTTTCCAGGTTGCTTGGTTGGCCAAAAAGGGCGTATGCGTTTTTTCCTGAATATATTCAGGAAAAAACGCATACGCCCTTTTTGGCCAAGGGCATCATTGTCAACGTTTTGCCGCTTTTCATGTGCTTTAAAGGCGATTCGAATCTACCTCCTGAAATCTGTTTCCTGCAATTCTGCCTTGATTTCAAATCCTCTTCTTTGCCTTCCCTCAATATATTTGTGGATGAGAGTTATCATTTATAACTCTGCAGGTTTGTGAATTGCAGTGCCCTGAAGCTCCATTTTACAAGTCGGTTTTTTGGGAGCTGGCCGCAAAAGCACAGGACGGCATCAGGCCCTATTCTGGTTCCGGGCGACAGGCTGAGCCTGTGGTTAATTCTTCTTCCTGATGGGAAAATAGAGTGACCTGTGCCTGTCCCAACACCTAGAGCTACTCTCTCATTGGCTCCCCGTCTTCCCGTTCATCCTCAGGACAAATTGCAACCTGTACGGAACAGGAGGTTAAAGGTGCTGATTCTCCAAGGAGGGAGATTGCTAGTAAAGCGGCTGGAATGGCGAACCCGAGCACAAGGAGATGAGAAATGAGGTGCGTTTTAGAAACCTTTCCTGGTCACACGGTCTACCACCTTCTGGGTTTCTCATGCATGTTTTCGATGTAGGAAGATGCCCTTGAACCTGTAGATTTGGGACCCATGGGATGGGTAACAGGCAGTAGTACTTTAAAGGCTCTGTTTTGCTCACCCAACCTCACCAAATCTCTCAGCCCCGAGAGTATCCACCCTTACGTTTCATCCAGCTGTGGGTCTAGATATGGTCAATCCAGGTGGCATCACAGCCCCTGAACGAATTTTTTAAGAATTTCTCTGTCTTTCACTGTCTTTGTTTCACGGGTTTTTAAAATTAATTTATTTTTATAATGGGGTTTAGCTGCTTTTCACGGCTGTGTTTATGCTGCTTTACACCCACTTGACTCACATCCAGAGAGATATCAATACATAGGTTTTAAGATTCTTACTAATCAGATATATTCTTGTGCGGTCAATAGGGGGTGTTGAGTCCAGTTCACTGAGCAAGGAGTAGGTCTTTCTATTACATATTAGGTTTATGGAACGGTATCTCAGCTAATTTGAAACCCTTGTTTTATGCATCACCCCACCTCACCTTTCCCGTTAAGCAGCCATAGTGTGTTTTCTAAACGTGTGACTCTGTTCTGTTTTGTAATTCAGTTCAAGTGTAGCGGTTTTTACATTCCCTGTATAAGTGATAGCTTATGATACGTGTCTTTTTCTGTGTGACTTATTTCACTTAGTATCGTCGTACCTAAATCCACTCATCATGCTGCTACTAGCCTTATGACATTGATTTCATGGCTGAGTGATATTCCATTGTACATAAGGACCAACACTTCTTTATCCATTTTTCTCTTTCCTGGGATATTTAAGGTGTCATGAAGTGGAGGTTCTTGTCAACAGAGCAGCCCTAAACTTTGGAGTGCCTGTGTCTTGCTGATTTTTAGTTTTCCCAATTTATTCGCCCGTGAGGGGAAGTGCCCTATGCGCTCTAAGCTGTGTTTTTTCGATGTTTCAGGACACACCGTACACTTCTCCAGAGTGGCTGTTGGGAATTTACATCCTGCCCATCAGCGTAGCAAGGCTCCCATTTCTCCATGGCCTGTCCTGCATTTCTGGTTTTGACACTTTTTTCAGCATGGCACTTTTGACCGATGGGAAGCGAGACTTCTTTGTAGCGCTGATTTGCCTTTCCTGGTTGCTTTGTTGGCCAAAAAGGGCGTATGCTATTTTTCCTGAATATATTCAGGAAAAAACACATACGCCCTTTTTGGCCAAGGGCATCATTATCGACGTTTTGCCGCTTCTCATGTGCTTTAAAGGCAATTCGAATCTACCTCCTGAAATCTGTTTCCTGCAATTCTGCCTTGATTTCAAATCGTCTTCTTTGCCTTCCCTCAAGATATTTGTGGACGAGAGTTATCATTTATAACTCTGCAGGTTTGTGAATTGCAGTGCCCCTGCGCTCCATTTTACAACTCGCTTTTTTGGGAGCTGGCCGCAAATGCGCAGGATGGCCTCAGGCACTATTCTGGTTCCCGGCGGCAGGCTGAGCTTGCGGTTAATTCTTCTTCCTGATGGGAAAATAGAGTGACCTGTGCCTGTCCCAACACCTAGAGCTAGTCTCTCATTGGCTACCCCTCTTCCCGTTCATCCTCAGGACAAATTGCAAGCTGTACGGAACAGGAGGTTAAAGGTGCTGATTCTCCAAGGAGGGAGATTGCTAGTAAAGTGGCTGGAATGGCGAACCCGAGCACAAGGAGATGAAAAATGAGGTGCGTTTTAGAAACGTTTCCCGGTCACACGGTCTACCACCTTCTGGGTTTCTCATGCATGTTTTCGATGTAGGAAGATGCCCTTGAACCTGGAGATTTGGGACCCATGGGATGGGTAACAGGCAGTAGTACTTTAAAGGCTCTGCATTTGCTCCCCCTACCTCACCAAAGCTCTCAGCCCCAAGAGTGTCCACCCTTACGTCTCATCCAGCTGTGGGTCTAGATATGGTCAATCCAGGTGGCATCACAGCCTCTGAATGAATTGTATAAGAATTTCTCTCTCTTTCACTGTCTTTGTTTCATGGGGTTTTAAAAGTTCTTTGTTTTTATAGTGGGGTTAACTTCTTTTCACTGCTGTGTTTATGCCGCTTTACACCCCCTTGACACACTTACAGACAGATATCAATACATAGGTTTTAAGATTCTTACTAGTCAGATATGTTCTTGTGCCGTGAATAGGGGGTGTTTAGTCCAGTTCACTGAGCAAGGAGTAGGTCTTGTCTATTACATATTGTGTTTATGGAACGTTATCTGAGCTAATTTGAAATCCTTGTTTTATGCATCACCCCACCTCACCTTTCCCGTTAAGCATCCATAGTGTGTTTTCTAAATGTGTGACTCTGTTCTGTTTTGTAATTCCGTTCAAGTGTAGCGGTTTTTACATTCCCTCTGTTAGTGATATCTTATGATAAGTGTCTTTTTCTGTGTGACTTATTTCACTTCGAATCATCGTACCTAAATCCACTCATCATGCTGCTACTAGCCTTATGATATTGATTTCACCCTCGATTGATATTCCATTTTACATATGGAGCACAACTTCTTTATCCATTTTTCTCTTTCGTGGGATATTTAAGGTAGAATTAAGTGGAGGTTCTTGTCAACAGAGCAGCCCTAAATTTTGGAGTGCCTGTGTTTTGCTGATTTTTAATTTTCCCAATTTATACACCCATGAGTGGATGTGCCCCTTTCTCTCTAGCTGTGTTTTTTAGATGTTTTAGGAAACACCATACCCTCCTCCAGAGTCGTCATTGGCAATTTACATCCCACCCATCAGTGTAACAAGGCTCCCTTTCCTCCCTGTCCTCTCCTGCATTTCTTCTTTTTACACTTTTTTAGGAAGGCCATTTTGACCGATGGGAAGTCAGACTTCTTTGTAGTGCTGAATTGCATTTCCGGCTTGCTTGGTTGGCCAAAAGGGGCCTATGGTTTTTTTCCTGAATTCATACAGAAAAAAACGCATATGCTCTTTTTGTCCAAGTGCATCATTGTCGGGTCTGAAGTGTCGGGTGTGGGTCCTCTGCATGTGGAAACCTAGGAGCAAGTGAAATTAGACAAAGCACAAAGGAAAAAATGGTTAGACTTTATTTTATTGCCCAGATTCTATTGTTATCTCCCAGGAATTTTTAATGGGCTTTGCCAGTGACAAAGCCCTCCTCTGCCTTTTGTCCCATTCCTCATTCTTGGGGCGCTGAGGGTGCAGACACGTCTTCTGTAAATGCTTCATGCTGAGTTGGGTGTCCTCATACCCGGGGGGAGGGGCAGGACTTCTCCCCAGCAGCCTCCAGGTGAGGTTGATTGTCCGCAGGCCTCCTCCCTCACTGCTCGTCTGCCTGAGCACCAGCATTGGCAGTTTTATAGATTCTAATGACCTTTAAGGGTCCAGGAAAGAGATGTGCAGAGACGCTGGGGGGGTGGGCGGTTTTACCCTGCTCCACATTGGTTTGGCCCCCTTAGGCTGACGGTTTCTGCCAGCCTAGATGCTCTGACCAGTAGTCTGCGCTTTCTTCAGTTAGGCCTCTGAATTAACGTACAAACAGCACCAGGTGTCAGAGCCCTGCTTGCTCAACTCCCAGACAGTCCAGGGCCGGTGGTGATCCAGGACCATGACGGCCACTCAGTCAACGGCCTTTTGAAGTAGCCAGGAGTACAGCCGGTCTCACTGGCCGCCGTCACCGCGGTGTCTGTAGGCTTTTCTATGGTGGCAGCGTTATTTACGGTTCCCCTGCCAAGTTTATTAGCTCCGCTCTGGGTGCAGTAAGTCCTGTAAGCAATAGTCTGTTCTTTTGGGGCACACTCTTGTTGTTTCCTGAGAGAAGCTCCAGGTCAAGTGATGGTCACACGAGTCGTCATGGGGGCCCATTGCCCCAAGTTGTCTCTCTGGAGGTTGGTGTTGGAGGGCCTCCTCACTCGAGGTCATTGTGCCCACGGAGCAATCCCTGCAACTTCAGGGCATGGTGGGTGGTTAGGATCACCAAGTGGCGTCCTTTTCCCTTAGGAGGGAGCTGGCCTTGCGGGCTGCTGATTTCCAGGTTTTTAGATACCCCCAGTATCCTGGTCGAATGGGGTGGCTGGCCAATGCCTGGAGGGCATTCTTGCATTGTTCCATTTCAAGTGGTCCCAGTTTTTGCACTAATACTCCAAGGGCGATTCACCTTGGACCAGGAATGTAAAGGTCAAAGGGTTTAGCTAACTTAGGGAGGTCCAGGGCCAGGGTCTGAATTGACTGCTCTTTCCAATCTTGAAAGGCCGCTTCTGGATTCTATTCAAAAGGATCATCATCTTTTCCTTTCAGTGTTTCATATAGAGGCCCAGCTATTAGACTGTAGTTAGGGATCCAGATGCAGCAAATCCCGGTCTCCCCAGGAACCCCTAAGCTGTCTTCTAGTTTCAGGAAGGCTGAGGCTGCAAATGGCTTATTCCCTTTCCTGGGGTGGGCTTCTCCGACCTTCTGTTCGAATGAAGCCCAGGAAGGCCACCTTAGTTTGTGATATTTGAGCCTTTTCCTTGGACACCTTCTATCTTTTATTGGCTAGGGAGTTCAGAGGCCTCCTTAGTCGGGCTGGTGATCAGAATGTCATCTGCATATTGAAGGAGGGTTCCCTTCTCCAGAGGTAGATCTTTTAGGTCTTTAGCTAACGTTTCCCCAAAGACGGTGTGGGAATTTTTGAACCCCTGGGGCAGGACGGCCCAGCAGTATTGTTTTTGTTGTATGTTGAGTCCTGCCACTCACAGCCAACATTTCTTGTGACTCTGGGACTAATGGAATACAGAAGAAGGCATCATTGAAGTCTAATACAGAATGCCATGTCCTGGTGGATGGTAGAATGACCAGCAGGGTGTAGGAATTAGGAACTACTAGATGTATATCCACTGTGGCTTCACTGACTGTCCTGGCATCCTCTACCAGGTCCCCAGCAGCCCACGGGGCTCTCGTGGTCAGGCCACTCCCAGGATATGGAGCTCACCTGGGCAGGTACGCAGCAGCCCACGGGGCTCTCGTGGGCAGGCCCCTCCCTGGATATGGAGCTCCCATGGACAGGTACCCCGGCAGGGCTGGGCACACAGGAACCGTGCACATAGCCCTCATTGCAGAACACCCCCAGCACACCTGTCACTCAGAGCTGACACAGAGCACCTCAGAGCAGAGCTTGAACTAACAAACAGCAGCTCCAACAGGTCTGTGACCCTAGGCTTCACTCTGTGCGGCCTCCCTCTGCCTGGTCTTCCAGGGGCTTCCACTGCAGCCGGAGCACCAGGCCTCTGTCTCCACCCACCACCCCTCCTCTCCCTGACTCCTGGGTTCCTCTCATTAGCAGAGGTTCTTCTTGAAGTTGTCTCCCACTCATGGACCAGATAAAATGATTAGAAAACAAGCCAGGGCTGCCGCCCCTTATCTATCCTGACTCTCGGGACCCTACACCTGTTCCTTGGATCTGGCCGGTGCAGCAAGACCCATTTTCTGCAACTCTGAGCCCCTGAGGGGCGAGGATTGGCTGACCTGGGCAGCCTGACCCGGCCGGCCAGCCCTTCCCAGGTGTGCCTGGGTTGAGGTCAATATAAACACCCCTCCAGGCAGCAAAAGCCTCTGCAGCTGTGCCTGACGCCATATTCTCTGCCCTGTCAGCAGTCTCGGGGTTGGGCTGGTGGGAGAGAGTAGGGCCCACGGCTCTATGAGTGGCCCGGTGTGACTGGGGCTCTGCTGGACTTTCTGCAGGAGTTGCCGGGCTGCCACCTGCTAAAGAAGAGGATGTGTCACCCATACTTGCTGCTGGAATTTCTCCCCGGGCAGAGGTGAGGAAGGACAAAAGCAGTGGGGGCCGGGACAGGAGGGGTACCTCAGGCAGGGAAATGGAAAGCTTCCAGACGAGCGCCCGGGGCCAGGACCATCCTGGCTGGCCTGCAGGCACCAAGTCGGCCTGCGTGCTGTCGCTGGTGTGACTCCAAGCCCCTTCCTCTAGTTTTTAAAGTCTTTGCACACATTCAGGTGTTTTACCTGGGAAGGGTGGGAAAAGTTCAGCAGCAGCTGGCCTGGGGCTCAGCTCACGTTTACTCAGAGACGCCTCCTCACGGTCCCCCAGCTTTGCAATGAGGACGCTCCTCGTGTGGGGGCTGCTGGCTGCATGGGAGATGATTCCCACCTGTGACCAACTTCAGAATTGTTTACCACTGGAGCAAGTGCCCTGATAGTGTTTTCCTCTGTATGACCAGTGGGTTCTGTTTTTTTTTTTTTCTTTTTTGGTTCAAGGTAAGTTTTATTCCTCTTTTTGTATTTATGGATATAAGCATGGAAA
This sequence comes from Balaenoptera physalus, assembly GCF_965194825.1. NCBI lineage: Eukaryota > Metazoa > Chordata > Mammalia > Artiodactyla > Balaenopteridae > Balaenoptera > Balaenoptera physalus. Next base: position 416,789 of record NW_028126310.1, on the reverse strand, counting down.
TAATTCATTCATATAAATACGTCTATGGGAAGGACAGAACTTTTTTTTCTGTTTTATTTTTTTAAGTATTATTTATTTTTTAATTTTTGAATTTATTTTATTCATTTTTTTATACAGCAGGCTCTTATTGGTTACCTATTTTATACATATAAGTGTATATATGTCAATCCCAGGCTCGCAATTCATCCCACCACCACCACCCTGCCACTTTCCCCCCTTGGTGTCCATACATTTGTTCTCTACATCTGTGTCTCTATTTCTGCCTTGCAAACCGGTTCATCTTTACCATTTTTCTAGGTTCCACATGTATGTGTTAATATACGATATTTGTTTTTCTCTTTCTGACTTACTTCACTCTGTATGCCAGTCTCTAGATCTATCCACGTCTCCACAAATGACCCAATTTCATTCCTTTTTATGGCTGAGTAATATTCCATTTTATATATGTAGCACATCTTTTCTGTTCGTCTGTCTATGGGCATTTAGGTTGCTTCCATGACCTGGCTATTGTAAATAGTGCTGCAATGAATATTGTGGTGAATATGTCTTTTTGAATTATGGATTTCTCTGGGTATATGGCCAGTAGTGGGATTGCTGGGTCATATGGTAATTCTATTTTTAGTATTTTAAGGAACCTCCATGCTGTTCTCCATAGTGACTGTATCAATTTACATTCCCACAAATAGTGTAAGAGGGTTCCCTTTTCTCCACACCCTCTCCAGCATTTGTTGCTTGTAGATTTTCTGATGATGCCCATTCTAACTCGTGTGAGGTGATACCTCATTGTAGTTTTGGTTTATATTTCTCTAATAATTAGTGATGTTGAGCAGCTTTTCATGTGCTTCTTGGTCATCTGTATGTCTTCTTGGGACAAATGTCTATTTACGTCATCTGCCCATTTTTGGATTGGGTTGTTTGTTTTTTTACTGTTGAGCTGCATGAGCTGTTTATATACATTGGAGATTACTCCTTTGTCCATTGATTCGTTTGCAAATATTTTCTCCCATTGTGAGGGTTGTCTTTTCGTCTTGTTTGTAGTTTCCTTTGCTTTGCAAAAGCTTTTAGGTTTCATTTGCTCCCATATGTTTATTTTTTTTTAATTCCATTACTCTAGGAGGTGGATCAAAAAAGATCTTGCTGTGATTTATGTCAAAGAGTATTCTTCCTATGTTTTCCTCTAAGAGTTTTATAGTGTCCGGTCTTACATTTCGGTCTCTAATCCATTTTGAGTTTATTTTTTGTGTATGGTGTTAGGGAGTGTTCTAATTTCATTCTTTTACATGTAGCTGTCCATTTTTCCCAGCACCACTTATTGAAGAGACTTTCTTTTCTCCTTTTTATACCCTTGCCTCCTTTGTCATAGATTAGTGGGCCATAGGTGTGTAGGTTTATCTCTGGGCTTTTTTTTTCTTTTACATCTTTATTGGAGTATAATTGCTTTACAATTGTGTGTTAGTTTCTGCTGTATAAAAAAAGTGAATCAGCTGTGCGTATACACATAACACCATATCCCCTCCCTCTTGCACCTCCCTCTCACTCCCTTATCCCACCCTTTTAGGTGGTCACAAAGCAAAGAGCTGATCTCCCTGTGCTATGTGGTTGCTTCCCAGTAGCTATCAATTTTACATTTGGTAGTGTATATATGTCCATACCACTCTCACTTTGTCCCAGCTTACCCTTCCCTCTCCCCATGTCCTCAAGTCCTTTCTCTACGTCTGTGTCCTTAATCCTTTCCTGCCCCTAGGTTCTTCATAAACTTTTTTTTTAAGATTCCATATATATGTGTTAGCATACGGTATTTGTTTTTCTCTTTCTGACTTACTTCACTCTGTAGGACAGACTCTAGATCCATCCACCTCACTAAAAATAACTCAATTTCGTTTCTTTTTATGGCTGAATAATGTTCCATTGTATATATATGTGCCACATCTTCTTTATCCATTTATCTGTTGATGGACACTTAAGTTGCTTCCATGTCCTGGCTATTGTAAATAGAGCTACAGTGAACATTGTGGTACATGACTCTTTTTGAATTATGGTTTTCTCAGGGTAAATATCCAGGAGTGGGTTTGCTGGGTTGTATGGTAGTTCTATTTTTAGTTTTTAAGGAACCCCCATACCGTTCTCCCTAGTGGCTATATCAATTTACATTCCCACCAACAGTGCAAGAGGGTTCCCTTTTCTCCAATAAATGCCTCTCCAGCATTTATTGTTGGTAGATTTTTTGATGATGGCCATTCTGACTGGTGTGAGGTGATACCTCACTGTAGTTTTGATTTGCATTTCTCTAATGATTAGTGATATTCAGCATCCTTTCATGTGTTTGTTGGCAACCTGTATATCTTCTTTGGAGAAATGTCTATTTAGGTCTTCTGCCCATTTTTGGATTGGGTTGTTTGGTTTTGTGATATTGAGCTACATGAGCTGCTTTTTGGAGATTAATCCTTTGCCATTTGCTTCATTTGAAAATATTTTCTCCCATTCTGATGGTTGTCTTTTCATCTTGCTTATGTTTTCCTTTGCTGTGCAAAATAATTTATGTTTCATTCGGTCCCATTTTTTTATTTTTGTTTTTATTTCCATTTCTCTAGGAGGTGGGTCAAAAAGGATCTTGCTGTGATTTATGTCATAGACTGTTCTGCTTATGTTTTCCTCTAAGAGTTTTGTAGTGGCTGGTCTTATATTTAGGTCTCTAATCCATTTTGAGTTTATTTTTGTGTATGGTGTTAGGGAGTGTACTAATTTCATTCTTTTACATGTAACTGTCCAGTTTTCCCAGCACCACTTGCTGAAGACACTGTCTTTTCTCCATTGTATACCCTTGCCTCCTTTGTCATAGATTAGTGAACCATAGGTACGTGGGTTTATCTCTGTGCTTTCTATCCTGTTCTATTGACCTATATTTCTGTTTTTGTGTCAGTACCATATTATCTTGATTACTCTAGCTTTGTAATATAGTCTGAAGTCTGGAAGTCTGATTCCTCCAGCTCTTTTTTTCCCCCCTCAAGACTGCTTTGGCTATCCAGGGTCTTTTGTGTCTCCCTACAAATTTTAAGATTTTTTTTTTCTTGTTCTGTAGAAAATGCCAAAGGTATTTTGATCGGGATTGCATTGAATCTGTAGATTGCTTTGGGTAGTATAGTCATTTTCACAATATTGATTCTTCTAATCCGAGAACATGGTATATGTCTCCATCTGTTTATATCATCTTTGATTTCTTTCTTCAGTGTCTTTTAGTTTTCTGAGTACAGGTCTTTTACTTCCTTAGGTAGGTTTATTCCTAGGTATTTTATTCTTATTGTTGCAGTGGTAATGGGATTGTTTCCTTAATTTCTCTTTCTGATCTTTCATTGTTAGTGTAGAGGAATGCAAGCAATTTCTGTGCATTAATTTTGTATCCTGCAACTTTACCAAATTCATTGATTAGCTCCAGTGGTTTTCTGGTGGCATCTTTAGGATTCTCTATCTATGATATCATGTCATCTGCAAACAGTGACAATTTTACTTCTTCTTTTCCTTTTTGTATTCCTTTTATTTCTTTTTCTTCTCTGATTGCCATGGCTAGGACTTCCAAAACTATGTTGAATAGCAGTGGTGAGAGTGGACATCCTTGTCTTGTTCCTGATCTTAGAGGAAACGCTTTCAGTTTTTCACCATTGAGAATGCTGTTTGCTGTGGGTTTGTCATATATGGCCTTTATTATGTTGAGGTAGTTTCCCTCTATGCCCACACTCCAGAGTTTTTATCGTAAATGAGTGTTGAATTTTCTCAAAATCTTTTCCTTCATCTATTGAGATGATCATATGGTTTTATTCTACAATTTGTTAATATGGTGTATCACATTGATTTGTGTATATTGAAGAATCCTTGCATCCCTGGGATAAACCCCACTTGATCATGGTGTATGATCCTTTTAATGTGTTGTTCGATTCTGTTTGCTAGTATTTTGTTGAGGATTTTTACATCTATATTCATCAGTGATATTGGTCTATAATTTTCTTTCCTTGTAGTATCTCTGTCTGATTTTGGTATCAGGGTGATGGTGGTCTCATAGAATGAGTTTGGGAGTGTTCCTTCCCCTGCAATTGTTTTGAAGAATTTGAGAAGGTTGGGTGTTAGCTCTTCTCTAAATGTTTGATAGAATTCACCTGTGATGCCATCTGGTTCTGGACTTTGGTTTATTGGAAGATTTTTAATCACAGTTTCAATTTCATTGCTTGTGATAGGTTTGTTCATATTTTCTATTTCTTCCTGGTTCAGTCTTAGAAGGTTATCCCTTTCTAAGAATTTGTCCATTTCTTCCAGATTGTCCATTTTATTGGCCTAGAGTTGCTTGTAGTAGTCTCTTAGGATGCTTTGTATTCCTGTTGTGTCTGTTGTAACTTCTGCTTTTTCACTTCTAATTTTGTTGATTTGCGTCTTCTCCCTCTTTTTCTTAAGTCTGGCTAAAGGTTGATCATTTTTGCTTATCTTCTCAAAGAACCAGCTTTTAGTTTTATTGATCTTTGCTTTCGTTTTCTTTGTTTCTATTTCATTTATTTCTGCTCTGATGTTTATGATTTCTTTCCTTCTACTAACTTTGGGTTTTGTTCTTCTTTCTCTAGTTCCTCTAGGTGTAAGGTTCGATTGTTTATTTGGGATTTTTCTTGTTTCTTGAGGTAGGCTTGTATTGCTATAAACTTCCCTCTTAGAACTCCTTTTGCTGCATCCCATAGGTTTTGGATCATCGTGTTTTTGTTGTCATTTGTCTCTAGGTAGTTTTTGATTTCCTCTTTGATTTCTTCAGTGATCTCTTGGTTATTTAGTAACGTATTGTTTAGCCTCCATGTGTTTGTGTTTTTTACGTTTTTTTCCGTGTAATTGATTTCTAATCTCATAGCATTGTGGTCGGAACAGCTGCTTGATATGATTTCAGTTTTCTTAAATTTACTGAGGCTTTATCTGTGACCCAAGATATGATCTATCCTGGAGAATGTTCCGTGTGCAGTTGAGAAGAACGTGTAATCTGCTGTTTTTGGATGGAATGTCCTATAAATATCAATTAACTCTATCTGGTCTATTGTGTCATTTAAAGCTTGTGTTTCCTTATTAATTTTCTGTCTGGCTGATCTCCACTGGTGTAAGTGAGCTGTTAAAGTCCCCCGCTATTATTGTGTTACTGTCGATTTCCTCTTTTATAGCTGTTAGCAGTTGCCTTATACATTGAGGTGCTCCTATTTTGGGTACATATATATTTATAATTGTTATATCTTCTTCTTGGATTGATCCCCTGACCATTATGTAGTGTCTTTCCTTGTCTCTTGTAACATTCTTTATTTTAAAGTCTATTTTATCTGATATGAGTATTGCTACTCCAGCTTTCTTTTGATTTTCATTTGCATAGAGTATATTTTTCCATCGCCTCACTTTGAGTCTGTATGTGTCCCTAGGTCTGAAATGGATCTCTTGTAGACAGCATATATATGGGTCTTGTTTTTGTATCCATTCAGCGAGCCTGTGTCTTTTTGTTGGAACATTTAGTGCATTCACGTTTAAGGTAATTATCGATATGTATGTTCCTACTACTATTTTCTTAATTGTTATGGGTTTGTCTTGGTGGGTCCTTTTCTTCTCTTGTGTTTCCCACTTAGAGAAGTTCCTTTAGCATTTGGTGTAGAGCTGGTTTCATGGTGCTGAATTCTCTTAGCTTTTGCTTGTCTGTAAGGCTTTTGATTTCTCCATCAAATCTGAATGAGCTCTTTGCAGGATGGAGTACTCTTGGTTGTAGGTTCTTCCCTTTCATCACTTTAAATTTATCATGCCACTTCCTTCTGGCTTGTAGATTTTCTGCTGAGAAATCAGTTGTTATCCTTATGGGAGTTCCCTTGTATGTTATTGGTCATTTTTCCCTTGCTGCTTTCAATCATTTTTCTTTGTCGTTAATTTTTGTCAATTTGATTACTATGTGTCTTGTCATTTTTCTCCTTTGGTTTATCCTGCCTGGGACACTCTGTGCTTCTGGACTTGGGTGGCTATTTCTTTTCCCATGCTAGGGAAGTTTTTGACCATAATCTCTTCAAATATATTCTCGGGTCCTTTCTCTCTCTCTTCTCCTTCTGGGACCCCTATAATGCGAATGTTGTTGCGTTTAATGTTGTCCCAGAGGACTCTTGGGGTGTCTTCGTTTATTTTCATTCATTTTCTTTATTCTGTTCCATGGCAGTGATTTCCACCTCTCTGTCTTCCAGGTCACTTATCCGTTCTTCTGCCACAGTTATTCTGCTACTGATTCCTTCTAGTGTATTTTTCATTTCAGTTATTACATTGTTCACCTCTGTTTGTTGGTTCTTTAATTCTTCTAGGTCCTTGTTAAACATTTCTTGCATCTTCTCGATCTTTGCCTCCTTTTTTTTTCCAAGGTCTTGGCTCAACTTCACTATCATTATTCTGAATTCTTTTTCTGGAAGGTTCCCTATCTCCACCTCATTTCGTTTTTTTTCTGGGGTTTTATCTTGTTCCTTGATCTGGTATAAAGTCCTCTGCCTTTTCATTTTGTCTATCTTTCTGTGAATGTGGTTTTCCTTCCACAGGCTGCAGAATTGTAGTTCTTCTTGCTTCTGTTGTCTGCTCTCCGGTGGATGAGTCTATCTTAGAGGCTAGTGCAAGCTTCCTGATGGGAGGGACTGGTGGTGGGTAGAGCTGGGTGTTGCTTTGGTGGGCAGAGCTTTAATCCGCTTGTCTACGGATTAAATAAAACTTTAATAAAAAGTTTAATCCGCTTGTCTGCTGATGCATGGGGCTGGGTTCCCTCCCTGTTGGTTGTTTTGCCTGAGGCGACCCAGCCCTGGAGCCTACCTTGCTCTTGGTGGGGCTAATGGCGGACTCTGGGAGGGCACACACCAAGGAGTATTTCCCAGAACTTCTGCTGCCAGTGTCGTTGTCCTCACGGTGAGCCACAGCCACAGCCACCACCTGCCTCTGCAGGAGACCCTCTAAAAGTAGCAGGTAGTTCTGGTCATTCTCCTACAGGGTCACTGCTCCTTCCCCTGGGTCCTGATGTGCACACTACTTTGTGTGTGCCCTCCAAGAGTGGAGTATCTGAGTGGAGTTGAGACTCTGAGACTCTGTGTGGACTCGCACAGACTCTGGGTCCTGTGAAGCTTCGATGTTTTCTGATTCTAGAAATCCTATAGGAGACGGTCCACAGCAGGTGACGCTAATGTTGTCAGTAGAGGTGTTGAAGCCAAAGATCTGCAGTTCCAACTAGAGGTGCCGATGTACATACAGGACAAAATCATCTCGTGTGAATGTAGTTCAGGCATGTTTAAGATGAATGCAGTCATGTTAATGCCTACCATATTCTATCTTGAGCCTCTCTTCAGGGACCCCCTCCTCAGTTCCTGAGGCTCCTGTAAGTCATGTACAGGGGACTGGAGAGTGGGCTCTGTCCAGTCTGAGCCCTGAGTTACCCTGTGTGTATCTTAGGATACTTTGTATTTCTGTGGTGTCTGTTGTAACATCATCTCTTTCATTTCAGATTTATTTGGGCCCTCTCTTTTTAAAAAAACATATGACTGTTTTCTTTTATTCTTTACAGAAGTTTAATAAGTGTTTGATCTACTATCCTTACCCTATGTATACTTTTTGCAGTGAGATTTTTACTTTTCTTTGTTTCCTTGTTACTATCAATAATTAGTGAGACTTCTTTTAAGCTACCTTCAACATTGCTTATAAAGCTGCTTTATTAGTGATGACAGAGCCTTAATGGAAGTCATGTTCTGGTTGTAAATTAGAATGCAATGTGCCAGCAAATAGCCCCTTAAGTTTATGTCTCATTACTTCTTGTTCTTTTTTTAATTTAATTTTTATTTTTTGTCAGAGCAAATTTAATTAAAATGTTTTGTTTCTTCTAGGTGTGCAAGATGTGGTTCTTTTAAACATATACATATATCTATTCTTCTTTGGATCATTTTCCCATGTAGGTTATGACACGATGTTGAGTAGTCTTGTCTTGGTATTACGTAGGTCTTTGGTGATTACATATTTCACATGTGTTTCTATATCTATCTTAACCCCAATATCCTAATGTATCCAATCCTCACACCTTTCCATTTGGTGAACCATAAGTTTGTTTAATGAATCTGTGATTGCATTTCTCTGTGGAAATATCTTCATTGGTATCAATTTTTAGCTAAGACCTATAAGTGATATTATAGGATATGTGTCTTTTGCTTTCTGACTTAGTACAATTTGCCTGATTACCTCAAGAATCATACATGGTGCTGCAAATGGCATTGTTTCATTTTTTTCCCTGGCTAATATTCCATCTGTACATGTACCAGTTCTTCTTTGGCCACGCACCTCTTGATGGACTTTCTGGTTGCCTCCATGTCTTGGCTATTGCAATACTGCTGCAATGCACATTTGCTTGCCTGTGTCTTTCCAGTTATATCTTCTTATGTTATAGGCCAAGGAGTGGGCTTGCTGTATCATATGGTAGCTCAGTGTGTATGTTTTAAAGGCACCCCCATTCAGTTCTCATTAGTGGCTCTTTCCAGGATACGTCCCACTTAAAATTGAGGCTATGCATTTCTCCAAAACACCTTCAATATTTATTATTGGTAGTTTTCTTGCTGATGGTTATTCTAACAGGTGTGAGCTGATACCTATCTGTGGTTGAATTTGCATGTGTCCCATAATCTGTTGAAATTGAGCTTTAAAGCATGCCCTTTTTATTGATCAAACTGTGATTACAGCTTAGTTCTTCAAAGTGTTTTCTTAAAGTAAGTGTCACATTTTGAAAATTTTTGGCCATTAAATCCCTCAAGACATTTTGAGGGCACGTTTCATTTACAGCCCTGAAGTACTTGTTCATATGAAGTGACCATTAGCACAGGTTTTAAAGCTGCTTGTGCAGGTAACGGCCAGAGGGTGGCAGCCTTTCTATGTTCCCAATCTGGTAAATACGGAAAGAGACCTTCAGCCCCAAGAGTGTCCAGCTTTATTTCTCATCCAGCTGTGGGTCTAGATATGGTCACACCAGGTTGCATCACAGCCCCGGAAAGAATTATGTAAAAATTTCTCCCTCTATCACTATCTTTGTTTTTTGGGATTTTAAAGTAATTTATTTTTATAATGGGGTTTACCTGATTTTCACTGCTGTGTTTATGCCCCTTTACACCCATTGATTAACTTACAGAGAGAAATCAATACATAGGTTTTAAGATTTTTACTAGTCAGATATACACTTGTTCGTTGAATAGGGGGTGTTGTGTCCACTTCACGGAGCAAGGAGTATGTCTTGTCTATTACATATTGGGTTTATGGATCGGTATCTGAGCTAATATGAAACCCTTGTTTTATGCATCACCCCACCTCACCTTTCCCGTTAAGCAGCCATAGTGTGTTTTCTAAATGTGTGACTCTATTCTGTTTTGTAATTCAGTTCAATTGTAGCGGTTTTTACATTCCCTCTATAAGTGATATCTTATGATAAGTGTCTTTTTCTGTGTGACTTATTTCACTTAGAATCGTCGAACCTAAATCCACTCATCTTGCTGCTAATAGCCTTATGACATTGATTTCATGGCTGAGTGATATTCCATTGTACATAAGGACCACAACATCGTTATCCATTTTCCTATTTCCTGGGATATTTAAGGTGTAATGAAGAGGAGGTTCTTGTCAAGAGAGCAGCCCTAAACTTTGGTGTGCCTGTGTCTTGCTGATTTTTAGTTTTCCCAATTTATACGCCCATGAGTGGAAGTGCCCTATGCCCTCTAAGCTGTGTTTTTTAGATGTTTCAGGACACACCGTACACTTCTCCAGAGTGGCTGTTGGCAATTTACATTCCGCCATCAGCGTACCAAGGCTCCCATTTCTCCATGGCCAGTGCTGCATTTCTGGTTTTGACACTTTTTTCAGCATGGCCCTTTTGATCGATGGGAAGCGAGACTTCTTTGTAGCGCTGATTTGCCTTTCCAGGTTGCTTGGTTGGCCAAAAAGGGCCTATGCGTTTTTTCCTGAATATATTCAGGAAAAAACGCATAGGCCCTTTTTAGCCAAGGGCATAAGTGTCGACGTTTTGCCGCTTTTCATGTGCTTTAAACGCGATTCGAATCTACCTCAAGTCTGTTTCTGCAGTTCTGCCTTGCTTTCAAATCCTCTTCGTTGCCTTCCCTCAATATATTTGTGGACGAGAGTTATCATTGATAACTCTGCAGGTTTGTGAATTGCAGTGCCCCTGATCTCCATTTTTCAACTCGCTTTTTTGGGAGTTGGCCGCAGAAGCACAGGATTTCTTCAGGCCCTATTCTACTTCCAGGCAGCAGGCTGAGTCTGTGGTTAATTCTTTTTCCTGATGGAAAAATAGAGTGACCTGTGCCTGTCCCAAAACCTAGAGCTTGTCCCTTATTGGTTCCCCCTCTTTCCGTTCATCCTCAGGACAAATTGCAACCTGTACCAAACAGGAGGTTAAAGGTGCTGATTCTCCAAGTACGGAGATTGCAATTATAGCGGCTGGAATGGTGAACCCAAGCACAAGGAGATGAGAAATGAGGTGTGTTTTAGAAACCTTTGCCGATCACACAGTGTACCGTCGTCTGGGTTTCTTATGCGTGTTTTCGATGTAGGAAGATGCCCTTGAACCTAGAGATTTGGGACCAATGAGATGGGTACCACGCAGTATTACTTTAAAGGGTCTGCGTTTGCTCACCCAACCTCACCAAACCTCTCAGCCCCAAGAGTGTACACCCTTATGTCTCATCCAGCTGTGGGTCTAGATATGGTCAATCCAGGTTGCATCACAGCCCCTGAACTAATTTTGTAAGAATTTCTTTCTCTATAACTGTCTTTGTTTCATGGGTTTTTAATTTCTTTTTATAATGGGGTTTAGCTGCTTTTCACTGCTGTGTTTATGCCGCTTTACACCCACTTGACACACTAACAGAGAGATTTCAATACATAGGTTTTAAGATTATTACTAGTCAGGTATATTCTTGTGTGGTGAATAGGGGGTGTTGAGTCCAGTTCTCTGAGCAAGGAGTGGGTCTTGTCTATTACATATTGGGTTTATGGAACGGTATCTCAGCTAATATGAAACCCTTGTTTTATGTATCACCCCAACTCACCTTTCCCGTTAAGCAGCCATAGTGTGTTTTCTGCATGTGTGACACTGTTCTGTTTTGTAATTCAGTTCAAGTGTAACGGTTTTTACTTTCCCTGTATAAGTGATATCTTATGAGAAGTGTAGTTTTCTGTGTGACTTATTTCACTTAGAATCGTCGTACCTAAATCCACTCATCATGCTGCTACTAGCCTTATGACATTGATTTCATGGCTGAATGATATTCCATTGTACATAAGGACCACAACTTCTTTATCCATTTTTCCCTTTCTTGGGATATTTAAGGTGGAATGAAGTGGAGGTCCTTGGCAACAGAGCAGCCCTAAACTTTGGTGTGCTTGTGTCTTACTGATTTTTAATTTTTCCAATTTATACCCCCATGCGTGGAAGTGCCCTATGCTCTCTAAGGTGTGTTTTTTAGATGTTTCAGGACACACCGTACCCTTCTCCAGAGTGGCTGTTGGCAATTTACATCCCGCCCATCAGCGTAGCAGGGCTCCCATTTCTCCATGGCCTTTCCTGCATTTCTGGTTTTGACACTTTTCTCAGTATGGCCCTTTTGACCGATGGGACGCGAGACTTCTTTGAAGCGCTGATTTGCCTTTCCAGGTTGCTTGGTTGGCCAAAAAGGGCGTATGCGTTTTTTCCTGAATATATTCAAGAAAACACGCATACGCCCTTTTTGGCCAAGGACATCATTGTCAACGTTTTGCCGCTTTTGATGTGCTTTAAAGGCGTTTCAGATCTACCTCATGAAATCTGTTTCCTGCAATTCTGCCTTGATTTCAAATCCTCTTCTTTGCCTTCCCTCAATATATTTGTGGACGAGAGTTATCGTTTATAACTCTGCAGGTTTGTGAATTGCAGTGCGCTGATCCTCCATTTTACAACTCGCTTTTTTGGGAGGGGGCCGCAAAAGCGCAGGATGGCTTCAGGCCCTGTTTTGGTTCTGGAGGGCAGGCTGAGCCTGTGGTTAATTCTTCTTCCTGATGGGAAAATAGAGTGACCTGTGTCTGTCCCAATACCAAGAGCTAGTCTCTCATTGGTTCCCCGTCTTCCCGTTCATCCTCAGCACAAATTGCAACCTGTACGGAACAGGAGGTTAAAGGTGATGATACTCCAAGTAGGGAGATTGCTAGTAAAGTGGCTGGAATGGCGAACGCGAGCACAAGGAGATGAGAAATGAGGTGCGTTTTAGAAACCTTTGCCCATCACACGGTGTACCATCTTCTGGGTTTCACATGCATGTTTTCGATGTAGGAAGATGCCCTTGAACCTGGAGATTTGGGACCCATTGGATGGGTAGCACGCAGTGTTACTTTAAAGGGTCTGCGTTTGCTCACCCAACCTCACCAAACCTCTCAGCCCCAAGAGTGTCCACCCTTATGTCTCATCCAGCTGTGGGTCTAGATATGGTCAATCCAGGTTGCATCACAGCCCCTGAACGAATTGTGTAAGAATTTCTCTCTCTTTCCCTGTCTTTCTTTCCTGGGTTTTTAAAAGTAATTTATTTTTATAATGGGGTTTAGCTGCTTTTCATGGCTGTGTTTATGCCGCTTTACACCCACTTGACACACTAACAGAGAGATATCAATACATAGGTTTTAAGATTATTACTAGTCAGATATATTCTTGTGCGGTGAATCGGGCGTGTTGAGTCCAGTTCTCTGAGCAAGGAGTAGGTCTTGTCTATTCCATATTGGGTTTATGGAACGGTATCTGAGCTAATTTGAAACTCTTGTTTTATGTATCACCCCACCTCACCTTTCCCGTTAAGCAGCCATAGTGTGTTTTCTGCATGTGTGACTCTGTTCTGTTTTGTAATTCAGTTCAAGTGTAACGGTTTTTACATTCCCTCTATAAGTGACACCTTATGAGAAGTGTCCTTTTCTGTGTGACTTATTTCACTTAGAATCGTCTTACCTAAATCCACTCATCATGCTGCTACTTGCCTTATGACATTGATTCCATGGCTGAGTGATATTCCATTGTACATAAGGACCACAACTTTTTTATCCATTTTTCGCTTTCCTGGGATATTTAAGGTGGAATGAAGTGGAGGTCCTTCTCAACAGAGCAGCCCTAAACTTTTGGGTGCTTGTGTCTTGCTGATTTTCAATTTTCCCACTTTTTACCCCCATGCGTGGAAGTGCCCTATGCTCTCTAAGCTGTGTTTTTTAGATGTTTCAGGACACACCGTACACTTCTCCAGAGTGGCTGTTGGCAATTTACATCCCGCCCATCAGTGTAGCAAGGCTCCCATTTCTCCATGGCCTGTCCTGCATTTCTGGTTTTGACACTTTTTTCAGCATGGCCCTTTTGACCGATGGGAAGCGAGACTTCTTTGTAGCGCTGATTTGCCTTTCCAGGTTGCTTGGTTGGCCAAAAAGGGCGTATGCGTTTTTTCCTGAATATATTCAGGAAAAAAGGCATACGCCCTTTTTGGCCAAGGGCATCATTGTCAACGTTTTGCCGCTTTTCATGTGCTTTAAAGGCGATTCGAATCTACCTCCTGAAATCTGTTTCCTGCAATTCTGCCTTGATTTCAAATCCTCTTCTTTGCCTTCCCTCAATATATTTGTGGACGAGAGTTATCATTTATAACTCTGCAGGTTTGTGAATTGCAGTGCCCTGAAGCTCCATTTTACAACTCGCTTTTTTGGGAGGTGGCCGCAAAAGCGCAGGATGGCTTCAGGCCCTTTTCTGGTTCCGGGGGGCAGGCTGAGCCTGTGGTTAATTCTTCTCCCTGATGGGAAAATAGAGTGACCTGTGCCTGTCCCAACACCAAGAGCTAATCTCTCATTGGTTCCCCGTCTTCCCGTTCATCCTCAGGACAAATTGCAACCTGTATGGAACAGGAGGTTAAAGGTGCTGATGCTCCAAGTAGGGAGATTGCTAGTAAAGTGGCTGGAATGGCGAACCCGAGCACAGGGAGATGAGAAATGAGGTGCGTTTTAGAAACCTTTCCCCATCACACGGTGTACCATCTTCTGGGTTTCTCATGCATGTTTTCGATGTACGAAGATGCCCTTGAACCTGGAGATTTGGGACCCATGCGATGGGTAGCACGCTGTATTACTTTAAAGGGTCTGCGTTTGCTCACCCAACCTCACCAAACCTCTCAGCCCCAAGAGTGTCCACCCTGATGTCTCATCCAGCTGTGGGTCTAGATATGGTCAATCCAGGTTGCATCACAGCCCCTGAACGAATTGTGTAAGAATTTCTCTCTCTTTCCCTGTCTTTGTTTCATGGGTTTTTAAAAGTAATTTATTTTTATAATGGGGTTTAGCTGCTTTTCACGGCTGTGTTTATGCCGCTTTACACCCACTTGACACACTAACAGAGAGATATCAATACATAGGTTTTAAGATTATTACTAGTCAGATATATTCTTGTGCGGTGAATCGGGCGTGTTGAGTCCAGTTCTCTGAGCAAGGAGTAGGTCTTGTCTATTACATATTGGGTTTATGGAACGGTATCTGAGCTAATTTGAAACTCTTGTTTTATGTATCACCCCACCTCACCTTTCCCGTTAAGCAGCCATAGTGTGATTTCTGCATGTGTGACTCTGTTCTGTTTTGTAATTCAGTTCAAGTGTAACGGTTTTTACATTCCCTCTATGAGTGACACCTTATGAGAAGTGTCCTTTTCTGTGTGACTTATTTCACTTAGAATCGTCTTACCTAAATCCACTCATCATGCTGCTACTAGCCTTATGACATTGATTTCATGGCTGAGTGATATTCCATTGTACATAAGGACCACAACTTTTTTATCCATTTTTCGCTTTCCTGGGATATTTAAGGTGGAAGGAAGTGGAGGTCCTTGTCAACAGAGCAGCCCTAAACTTAGGGGTGCTTGTGTCTTGCTGATTTTCAATTTTCCCACTTTATCCCCCCATGCGTGGAAGTGCCCTATGCTCTCTAAGCTGTGTTTTTTAGATGTTTCAGGACACACCGTACACTTCTCCAGAGTGGCTGTTGGCAATTTACATCCCGCCCATCAGTGTAGCAAGGCTCCCATTTCTCCATGGCCTGTCCTGCATTTCTGGTTTTGACACTTTTTTCAGCATGGCCCTTTTGACCGATGGGAAGCGAGACTTCTTTGTAGCGCTGATTTGCCTTTCCAGGTTGCTTGGTTGGCCAAAAAGGGCGTATGCGTTTTTTCCTGAATATATTAAGGAAAAAACGCATACGCCCTTTTTGGCCAAGGGCATCATTGTCAACGTTTTGCCGCTTTTCATGTGCTTTAAAGGCGATTCGAATCTACCTCCTGAAATCTGTTTCCTGCAATTCTGCCTTGATTTCAAATCCTCTTCTTTGCCTTCCCTCAATATATTTGTGGATGAGAGTTATCATTTATAACTCTGCAGGTTTGTGAATTGCAGTGCCCTGAAGCTCCATTTTACAAGTCGGTTTTTTGGGAGCTGGCCGCAAAAGCACAGGACGGCATCAGGCCCTATTCTGGTTCCGGGCGACAGGCTGAGCCTGTGGTTAATTCTTCTTCCTGATGGGAAAATAGAGTGACCTGTGCCTGTCCCAACACCTAGAGCTACTCTCTCATTGGCTCCCCGTCTTCCCGTTCATCCTCAGGACAAATTGCAACCTGTACGGAACAGGAGGTTAAAGGTGCTGATTCTCCAAGGAGGGAGATTGCTAGTAAAGCGGCTGGAATGGCGAACCCGAGCACAAGGAGATGAGAAATGAGGTGCGTTTTAGAAACCTTTCCTGGTCACACGGTCTACCACCTTCTGGGTTTCTCATGCATGTTTTCGATGTAGGAAGATGCCCTTGAACCTGTAGATTTGGGACCCATGGGATGGGTAACAGGCAGTAGTACTTTAAAGGCTCTGTTTTGCTCACCCAACCTCACCAAATCTCTCAGCCCCGAGAGTATCCACCCTTACGTTTCATCCAGCTGTGGGTCTAGATATGGTCAATCCAGGTGGCATCACAGCCCCTGAACGAATTTTTTAAGAATTTCTCTGTCTTTCACTGTCTTTGTTTCACGGGTTTTTAAAATTAATTTATTTTTATAATGGGGTTTAGCTGCTTTTCACGGCTGTGTTTATGCTGCTTTACACCCACTTGACTCACATCCAGAGAGATATCAATACATAGGTTTTAAGATTCTTACTAATCAGATATATTCTTGTGCGGTCAATAGGGGGTGTTGAGTCCAGTTCACTGAGCAAGGAGTAGGTCTTTCTATTACATATTAGGTTTATGGAACGGTATCTCAGCTAATTTGAAACCCTTGTTTTATGCATCACCCCACCTCACCTTTCCCGTTAAGCAGCCATAGTGTGTTTTCTAAACGTGTGACTCTGTTCTGTTTTGTAATTCAGTTCAAGTGTAGCGGTTTTTACATTCCCTCTATAAGTGATAGCTTATGATACGTGTCTTTTTCTGTGTGACTTATTTCACTTAGTATCGTCGTACCTAAATCCACTCATCATGCTGCTACTAGCCTTATGACATTGATTTCATGGCTGAGTGATATTCCATTGTACATAAGGACCAACACTTCTTTATCCATTTTTCTCTTTCCTGGGATATTTAAGGTGTCATGAAGTGGAGGTTCTTGTCAACAGAGCAGCCCTAAACTTTGGAGTGCCTGTGTCTTGCTGATTTTTAGTTTTCCCAATTTATTCGCCCGTGAGGGGAAGTGCCCTATGCGCTCTAAGCTGTGTTTTTTCGATGTTTCAGGACACACCGTACACTTCTCCAGAGTGGCTGTTGGGAATTTACATCCTGCCCATCAGCGTAGCAAGGCTCCCATTTCTCCATGGCCTGTCCTGCATTTCTGGTTTTGACACTTTTTTCAGCATGGCACTTTTGACCGATGGGAAGCGAGACTTCTTTGTAGCGCTGATTTGCCTTTCCTGGTTGCTTTGTTGGCCAAAAAGGGCGTATGCTATTTTTCCTGAATATATTCAGGAAAAAACACATACGCCCTTTTTGGCCAAGGGCATCATTATCGACGTTTTGCCGCTTCTCATGTGCTTTAAAGGCAATTCGAATCTACCTCCTGAAATCTGTTTCCTGCAATTCTGCCTTGATTTCAAATCGTCTTCTTTGCCTTCCCTCAAGATATTTGTGGACGAGAGTTATCATTTATAACTCTGCAGGTTTGTGAATTGCAGTGCCCCTGCGCTCCATTTTACAACTCGCTTTTTTGGGAGCTGGCCGCAAATGCGCAGGATGGCCTCAGGCACTATTCTGGTTCCCGGCGGCAGGCTGAGCTTGCGGTTAATTCTTCTTCCTGATGGGAAAATAGAGTGACCTGTGCCTGTCCCAACACCTAGAGCTAGTCTCTCATTGGCTACCCCTCTTCCCGTTCATCCTCAGGACAAATTGCAAGCTGTACGGAACAGGAGGTTAAAGGTGCTGATTCTCCAAGGAGGGAGATTGCTAGTAAAGTGGCTGGAATGGCGAACCCGAGCACAAGGAGATGAAAAATGAGGTGCGTTTTAGAAACGTTTCCCGGTCACACGGTCTACCACCTTCTGGGTTTCTCATGCATGTTTTCGATGTAGGAAGATGCCCTTGAACCTGGAGATTTGGGACCCATGGGATGGGTAACAGGCAGTAGTACTTTAAAGGCTCTGCATTTGCTTCCCCTACCTCACCAAAGCTCTCAGCCCCAAGAGTGTCCACCCTTACGTCTCATCCAGCTGTGGGTCTAGATATGGTCAATCCAGGTGGCATCACAGCCTCTGAATGAATTGTATAAGAATTTCTCTCTCTTTCACTGTCTTTGTTTCATGGGGTTTTAAAAGTTCTTTGTTTTTATAGTGGGGTTAACTTCTTTTCACTGCTGTGTTTATGCCGCTTTACACCCCCTTGACACACTTACAGACAGATATCAATACATAGGTTTTAAGATTCTTACTAGTCAGATATGTTCTTGTGCCGTGAATAGGGGGTGTTTAGTCCAGTTCACTGAGCAAGGAGTAGGTCTTGTCTATTACATATTGTGTTTATGGAACGTTATCTGAGCTAATTTGAAATCCTTGTTTTATGCATCACCCCACCTCACCTTTCCCGTTAAGCATCCATAGTGTGTTTTCTAAATGTGTGACTCTGTTCTGTTTTGTAATTCCGTTCAAGTGTAGCGGTTTTTACATTCCCTCTGTTAGTGATATCTTATGATAAGTGTCTTTTTCTGTGTGACTTATTTCACTTCGAATCATCGTACCTAAATCCACTCATCATGCTGCTACTAGCCTTATGATATTGATTTCACCCTCGATTGATATTCCATTTTACATATGGAGCACAACTTCTTTATCCATTTTTCTCTTTCGTGGGATATTTAAGGTAGAATTAAGTGGAGGTTCTTGTCAACAGAGCAGCCCTAAATTTTGGAGTGCCTGTGTTTTGCTGATTTTTAATTTTCCCAATTTATACGCCCATGAGTGGATGTGCCCCTTTCTCTCTAGCTGTGTTTTTTAGATGTTTTAGGAAACACCATACCCTCCTCCAGAGTCGTCATTGGCAATTTACATCCCACCCATCAGTGTAACAAGGCTCCCTTTCCTCCCTGTCCTCTCCTGCATTTCTTCTTTTTACACTTTTTTAGGAAGGCCATTTTGACCGATGGGAAGTCAGACTTCTTTGTAGTGCTGAATTGCATTTCCGGCTTGCTTGGTTGGCCAAAAGGGGCCTATGGTTTTTTTCCTGAATTCATACAGAAAAAAACGCATATGCTCTTTTTGTCCAAGTGCATCATTGTCGGGTCTGAAGTGTCGGGTGTGGGTCCTCTGCATGTGGAAACCTAGGAGCAAGTGAAATTAGACAAAGCACAAAGGAAAAAATGGTTAGACTTTATTTTATTGCCCAGATTCTATTGTTATCTCCCAGGAATTTTTAATGGGCTTTGCCAGTGACAAAGCCCTCCTCTGCCTTTTGTCCCATTCCTCATTCTTGGGGCGCTGAGGGTGCAGACACGTCTTCTGTAAATGCTTCATGCTGAGTTGGGTGTCCTCATACCCGGGGGGAGGGGCAGGACTTCTCCCCAGCAGCCTCCAGGTGAGGTTGATTGTCCGCAGGCCTCCTCCCTCACTGCTCGTCTGCCTGAGCACCAGCATTGGCAGTTTTATAGATTCTAATGACCTTTAAGGGTCCAGGAAAGAGATGTGCAGAGACGCTGGGGGGGTGGGCGGTTTTACCCTGCTCCACATTGGTTTGGCCCCCTTAGGCTGACGGTTTCTGCCAGCCTAGATGCTCTGACCAGTAGTCTGCGCTTTCTTCAGTTAGGCCTCTGAATTAACGTACAAACAGCACCAGGTGTCAGAGCCCTGCTTGCTCAACTCCCAGACAGTCCAGGGCCGGTGGTGATCCAGGACCATGACGGCCACTCAGTCAACGGCCTTTTGAAGTAGCCAGGAGTACAGCCGGTCTCACTGGCCGCCGTCACCGCGGTGTCTGTAGGCTTTTCTATGGTGGCAGCGTTATTTACGGTTCCCCTGCCAAGTTTATTAGCTCCGCTCTGGGTGCAGTAAGTCCTGTAAGCAATAGTCTGTTCTTTTGGGGCACACTCTTGTTGTTTCCTGAGAGAAGCTCCAGGTCAAGTGATGGTCACACGAGTCGTCATGGGGGCCCATTGCCCCAAGTTGTCTCTCTGGAGGTTGGTGTTGGAGGGCCTCCTCACTCGAGGTCATTGTGCCCACGGAGCAATCCCTGCAACTTCAGGGCATGGTGGGTGGTTAGGATCACCAAGTGGCGTCCTTTTCCCTTAGGAGGGAGCTGGCCTTGCGGGCTGCTGATTTCCAGGTTTTTAGATACCCCCAGTATCCTGGTCGAATGGGGTGGCTGGCCAATGCCTGGAGGGCATTCTTGCATTGTTCCATTTCAAGTGGTCCCAGTTTTTGCACTAATACTCCAAGGGCGATTCACCTTGGACCAGGAATGTAAAGGTCAAAGGGTTTAGCTAACTTAGGGAGGTCCAGGGCCAGGGTCTGAATTGACTGCTCTTTCCAATCTTGAAAGGCCGCTTCTGGATTCTATTCAAAAGGATCATCATCTTTTCCTTTCAGTGTTTCATATAGAGGCCCAGCTATTAGACTGTAGTTAGGGATCCAGATGCAGCAAATCCCGGTCTCCCCAGGAACCCCTAAGCTGTCTTCTAGTTTCAGGAAGGCTGAGGCTGCAAATGGCTTATTCCCTTTCCTGGGGTGGGCTTCTCCGACCTTCTGTTCGAATGAAGCCCAGGAAGGCCACCTTAGTTTGTGATATTTGAGCCTTTTCCTTGGACACCTTCTATCTTTTATTGGCTAGGGAGTTCAGAGGCCTCCTTAGTCGGGCTGGTGATCAGAATGTCATCTGCATATTGAAGGAGGGTTCCCTTCTCCAGAGGTAGATCTTTTAGGTCTTTAGCTAACGTTTCCCCAAAGACGGTGTGGGAATTTTTGAACCCCTGGGGCAGGACGGCCCAGCAGTATTGTTTTTGTTGTATGTTGAGTCCTGCCACTCACAGCCAACATTTCTTGTGACTCTGGGACTAATGGAATACAGAAGAAGGCATCATTGAAGTCTAATACAGAATGCCATGTCCTGGTGGATGGTAGAATGACCAGCAGGGTGTAGGAATTAGGAACTACTAGATGTATATCCACTGTGGCTTCACTGACTGTCCTGGCATCCTCTACCAGGTCCCCAGCAGCCCACGGGGCTCTCGTGGTCAGGCCACTCCCAGGATATGGAGCTCACCTGGGCAGGTACGCAGCAGCCCACGGGGCTCTCGTGGGCAGGCCCCTCCCTGGATATGGAGCTCCCATGGACAGGTACCCCGGCAGGGCTGGGCACACAGGAACCGTGCACATAGCCCTCATTGCAGAGCACCCCCAGCACACCTGTCACTCAGAGCTGACACAGAGCACCTCAGAGCAGAGCTTGAACTAACAAACAGCAGCTCCAACAGGTCTGTGACCCTAGGCTTCACTCTGTGCGGCCTCCCTCTGCCTGGTCTTCCAGGGGCTTCCACTGCAGCTGGAGCACCAGGCCTCTGTCTCCACCCACCACCCCTCCTCTCCCTGACTCCTGGGTTCCTCTCATTAGCAGAGGTTCTTCTTGAAGTTGTCTCCCACTCATGGACCAGATAAAATGATTAGAAAACAAGCCAGGGCTGCCGCCCCTTATCTATCCTGACTCTCGGGACCCTACACCTGTTCCTTGGATCTGGCCGGTGCAGCAAGACCCATTTTCTGCAACTCTGAGCCCCTGAGGGGCGAGGATTGGCTGACCTGGGCAGCCTGACCCGGCCGGCCAGCCCTTCCCAGGTGTGCCTGGGTTGAGGTCAATATAAACACCCCTCCAGGCAGCAAAAGCCTCTGCAGCTGTGCCTGACGCCATATTCTCTGCCCCGTCAGCAGTCTCGGGGTTGGGCTGGTGGGAGAGAGTAGGGCCCACGGCTCTATGAGTGGCCCGGTGTGACTGGGGCTCTGCTGGACTTTCTGCAGGAGTTGCCGGGCTGCCACCTGCTAAAGAAGAGGATGTGTCACCCATACTTGCTGCTGGAATTTCTCCCCGGGCAGAGGTGAGGAAGGACAAAAGCAGTGGGGGCCGGGACAGGAGGGGTACCTCAGGCAGGGAAATGGAAAGCTTCCAGACGAGCGCCCGGGGCCAGGACCATCCTGGCTGGCCTGCAGGCACCAAGTCGGCCTGCGTGCTGTCGCTGGTGTGACTCCAAGCCCCTTCCTCTAGTTTTTAAAGTCTTTGCACACATTCAGGTGTTTTACCTGGGAAGGGTGGGAAAAGTTCAGCAGCAGCTGGCCTGGGGCTCAGCTCACGTTTACTCAGAGACGCCTCCTCACGGTCCCCCAGCTTTGCAATGAGGACGCTCCTCGTGTGGGGGCTGCTGGCTGCATGGGAGATGATTCCCACCTGTGACCAACTTCAGAATTGTTTACCACTGGAGCAAGTGCCCTGATAGTGTTTTCCTCTGTATGACCAGTGGGTTCTGTTTTTTTTTTTTTTTCTTTTTTGGTTCAAGGTAAGTTTTATTCCTCTTTTTGTATTTATGGATATAAGCATGGAAATAATTCATTCATATAAATACGTCTATGGGAAGGACAGAACTTTTTTTTCTGTTTTATTTTTTTAAGTATTATTTATTTTTTAATTTTTGAATTTATTTTATTCATTTTTTTATACAGCAGGCTCTTATTGGTTACCTATTTTATACATATAAGTGTATATATGTCAATCCCAGGCTCGCAATTCATCCCACCACCACCACCCTGACACTTTCCCCCCTTGGTGTCCATACATTTGTTCTCTACATCTGTGTCTCTATTTCTGCCTTGCAAACCGGTTCATCTTTACCATTTTTCTAGGTTCCACATGTATGTGTTAATATACGATATTTGTTTTTCTCTTTCTGACTTACTTCACTCTGTATGCCAGTCTCTAGATCTATCCACGTCTCCACAAATGACCCAATTTCATTCCTTTTTATGGCTGAGTAATATTCCATTTTATATATGTAGCACATCTTTTCTGTTCGTCTGTCTATGGGCATTTAGGTTGCTTCCATGACCTGGCTATTGTAAATAGTGCTGCAATGAATATTGTGGTGAATATGTCTTTTTGAATTATGGATTTCTCTGGGTATATGGCCAGTAGTGGGATTGCTGGGTCATATGGTAATTCTATTTTTAGTATTTTAAGGAACCTCCATGCTGTTCTCCATAGTGACTGTATCAATTTACATTCCCACAAATAGTGTAAGAGGGTTCCCTTTTCTCCACACCCTCTCCAGCATTTGTTGCTTGTAGATTTTCTGATGATGCCCATTCTAACTCGTGTGAGGTGATACCTCATTGTAGTTTTGGTTTATATTTCTCTAATAATTAGTGATGTTGAGCAGCTTTTCATGTGCTTCTTGGTCATCTGTATGTCTTCTTGGGACAAATGTCTATTTACGTCATCTGCCCATTTTTGGATTGGGTTGTTTGTTTTTTTACTGTTGAGCTGCATGAGCTGTTTATATACATTGGAGATTACTCCTTTGTCCATTGATTCGTTTGCAAATATTTTCTCCCATTGTGAGGGTTGTCTTTTCGTCTTGTTTGTAGTTTCCTTTGCTTTGCAAAAGCTTTTAGGTTTCATTTGCTCCCATATGTTTATTTTTTTTTAATTCCATTACTCTAGGAGGTGGATCAAAAAAGATCTTGCTGTGATTTATGTCAAAGAGTATTCTTCCTATGTTTTCCTCTAAGAGTTTTATAGTGTCCGGTCTTACATTTCGGTCTCTAATCCATTTTGAGTTTATTTTTTGTGTATGGTGTTAGGGAGTGTTCTAATTTCATTCTTTTACATGTAGCTGTCCATTTTTCCCAGCACCACTTATTGAAGAGACTTTCTTTTCTCCTTTTTATACCCTTGCCTCCTTTGTCATAGATTAGTGGGCCATAGGTGTGTAGGTTTATCTCTGGGCTTTTTTTTTCTTTTACATCTTTATTGGAGTATAATTGCTTTACAATTGTGTGTTAGTTTCTGCTGTATAAAAAAAGTGAATCAGCTGTGCGTATACACATAACACCATATCCCCTCCCTCTTGCACCTCCCTCTCACTCCCTTATCCCACCCTTTTAGGTGGTCACAAAGCAAAGAGCTGATCTCCCTGTGCTATGTGGTTGCTTCCCAGTAGCTATCAATTTTACATTTGGTAGTGTATATATGTCCATACCACTCTCACTTTGTCCCAGCTTACCCTTCCCTCTCCCCATGTCCTCAAGTCCTTTCTCTACGTCTGTGTCCTTAATCCTTTCCTGCCCCTAGGTTCTTCATAAACTTTTTTTTTAAGATTCCATATATATGTGTTAGCATACGGTATTTGTTTTTCTCTTTCTGACTTACTTCACTCTGTAGGACAGACTCTAGATCCATCCACCTCACTAAAAATAACTCAATTTCGTTTCTTTTTATGGCTGAATAATGTTCCATTGTATATATATGTGCCACATCTTCTTTATCCATTTATCTGTTGATGGACACTTAAGTTGTTTCCATGTCCTGGCTATTGTAAATAGAGCTACAGTGAACATTGTGGTACATGACTCTTTTTGAATTATGGTTTTCTCAGGGTAAATATCCAGGAGTGGGTTTGCTGGGTTGTATGGTAGTTCTATTTTTAGTTTTTAAGGAACCCCCATACCGTTCTCCCTAGTGGCTATATCAATTTACATTCCCACCAACAGTGCAAGAGGGTTCCCTTTTCTCCAATAAATGCCTCTCCAGCATTTATTGTTGGTAGATTTTTTGATGATGGCCATTCTGACTGGTGTGAGGTGATACCTCACTGTAGTTTTGATTTGCATTTCTCTAATGATTAGTGATATTCAGCATCCTTTCATGTGTTTGTTGGCAACCTGTATATCTTCTTTGGAGAAATGTCTATTTAGGTCTTCTGCCCATTTTTGGATTGGGTTGTTTGGTTTTGTGATATTGAGCTACATGAGCTGCTTTTTGGAGATTAATCCTTTGCCATTTGCTTCATTTGAAAATATTTTCTCCCATTCTGATGGTTGTCTTTTCATCTTGCTTATGTTTTCCTTTGCTGTGCAAAATAATTTATGTTTCATTCGGTCCCATTTTTTTATTTTTGTTTTTATTTCCATTTCTCTAGGAGGTGGGTCAAAAAGGATCTTGCTGTGATTTATGTCATAGACTGTTCTGCTTATGTTTTCCTCTAAGAGTTTTGTAGTGGCTGGTCTTATATTTAGGTCTCTAATCCATTTTGAGTTTATTTTTGTGTATGGTGTTAGGGAGTGTACTAATTTCATTCTTTTACATGTAACTGTCCAGTTTTCCCAGCACCACTTGCTGAAGACACTGTCTTTTCTCCATTGTATACCCTTGCCTCCTTTGTCATAGATTAGTGAACCATAGGTACGTGGGTTTATCTCTGTGCTTTCTATCCTGTTCTATTGACCTATATTTCTGTTTTTGTGTCAGTACCATATTATCTTGATTACTCTAGCTTTGTAATATAGTCTGAAGTCTGGAAGTCTGATTCCTCCAGCTCTTTTTTTCCCCCCTCAAGACTGCTTTGGCTATCCAGGGTCTTTTGTGTCTCCCTACAAATTTTAAGATTTTTTTTTTCTTGTTCTGTAGAAAATGCCAAAGGTATTTTGATCGGGATTGCATTGAATCTGTAGATTGCTTTGGGTAGTATAGTCATTTTCACAATATTGATTCTTCTAATCCGAGAACATGGTATATGTCTCCATCTGTTTATATCATCTTTGATTTCTTTCTTCAGTGTCTTTTAGTTTTCTGAGTACAGGTCTTTTACTTCCTTAGGTAGGTTTATTCCTAGGTATTTTATTCTTATTGTTGCAGTGGTAATGGGATTGTTTCCTTAATTTCTCTTTCTGATCTTTCATTGTTAGTGTAGAGGAATGCAAGCAATTTCTGTGCATTAATTTTGTATCCTGCAACTTTACCAAATTCATTGATTAGCTCCAGTGGTTTTCTGGTGGCATCTTTAGGATTCTCTATCTATGATATCATGTCATCTGCAAACAGTGACAATTTTACTTCTTCTTTTCCTTTTTGTATTCCTTTTATTTCTTTTTCTTCTCTGATTGCCATGGCTAGGACTTCCAAAACTATGTTGAATAGCAGTGGTGAGAGTGGACATCCTTGTCTTGTTCCTGATCTTAGAGGAAACGCTTTCAGTTTTTCACCATTGAGAATGCTGTTTGCTGTGGGTTTGTCATATATGGCCTTTATTATGTTGAGGTAGTTTCCCTCTATGCCCACACTCCAGAGTTTTTATCGTAAATGAGTGTTGAATTTTCTCAAAATCTTTTCCTTCATCTATTGAGATGATCATATGGTTTTATTCTACAATTTGTTAATATGGTGTATCACATTGATTTGTGTATATTGAAGAATCCTTGCATCCCTGGGATAAACCCCACTTGATCATGGTGTATGATCCTTTTAATGTGTTGTTCGATTCTGTTTGCTAGTATTTTGTTGAGGATTTTTACATCTATATTCATCAGTGATATTGGTCTATAATTTTCTTTCCTTGTAGTATCTCTGTCTGATTTTGGTATCAGGGTGATGGTGGTCTCATAGAATGAGTTTGGGAGTGTTCCTTCCCCTGCAATTGTTTTGAAGAATTTGAGAAGGTTGGGTGTTAGCTCTTCTCTAAATGTTTGATAGAATTCACCTGTGATGCCATCTGGTTCTGGACTTTGGTTTATTGGAAGATTTTTAATCACAGTTTCAATTTCATTGCTTGTGATAGGTTTGTTCATATTTTCTATTTCTTCCTGGTTCAGTCTTAGAAGGTTATCCCTTTCTAAGAATTTGTCCATTTCTTCCAGATTGTCCATTTTATTGGCCTAGAGTTGCTTGTAGTAGTCTCTTAGGATGCTTTGTATTCCTGTTGTGTCTGTTGTAACTTCTGCTTTTTCACTTCTAATTTTGTTGATTTGCGTCTTCTCCCTCTTTTTCTTAAGTCTGGCTAAAGGTTGATCATTTTTGCTTATCTTCTCAAAGAACCAGCTTTTAGTTTTATTGATCTTTGCTTTCGTTTTCTTTGTTTCTATTTCATTTATTTCTGCTCTGATGTTTATGATTTCTTTCCTTCTACTAACTTTGGGTTTTGTTCTTCTTTCTCTAGTTCCTCTAGGTGTAAGGTTCGATTGTTTATTTGGGATTTTTCTTGTTTCTTGAGGTAGGCTTGTATTGCTATAAACTTCCCTCTTAGAACTCCTTTTGCTGCATCCCATAGGTTTTGGATCATCGTGTTTTTGTTGTCATTTGTCTCTAGGTAGTTTTTGATTTCCTCTTTGATTTCTTCAGTGATCTCTTGGTTATTTAGTAACGTATTGTTTAGCCTCCATGTGTTTGTGTTTTTTACGTTTTTTTCCGTGTAATTGATTTCTAATCTCATAGCATTGTGGTCGGAACAGCTGCTTGATATGATTTCAGTTTTCTTAAATTTACTGAGGCTTTATCTGTGACCCAAGATATGATCTATCCTGGAGAATGTTCCGTGTGCAGTTGAGAAGAACGTGTAATCTGCTGTTTTTGGATGGAATGTCCTATAAATATCAATTAACTCTATCTGGTCTATTGTGTCATTTAAAGCTTGTGTTTCCTTATTAATTTTCTGTCTGGCTGATCTCCACTGGTGTAAGTGAGCTGTTAAAGTCCCCCGCTATTATTGTGTTACTGTCGATTTCCTCTTTTATAGCTGTTAGCAGTTGCCTTATACATTGAGGTGCTCCTATTTTGGGTACATATATATTTATAATTGTTATATCTTCTTCTTGGATTGATCCCCTGACCATTATGTAGTGTCTTTCCTTGTCTCTTGTAACATTCTTTATTTTAAAGTCTATTTTATCTGATATGAGTATTGCTACTCCAGCTTTCTTTTGATTTTCATTTGCATAGAGTATATTTTTCCATCGCCTCACTTTGAGTCTGTATGTGTCCCTAGGTCTGAAATGGATCTCTTGTAGACAGCATATATATGGGTCTTGTTTTTGTATCCATTCAGCGAGCCTGTGTCTTTTGGTTGGAACATTTAGTGCATTCACGTTTAAGGTAATTATCGATATGTATGTTCCTACTACTATTTTCTTAATTGTTATGGGTTTGTCTTGGTGGGTCCTTTTCTTCTCTTGTGTTTCCCACTTAGAGAAGTTCCTTTAGCATTTGGTGTAGAGCTGGTTTCATGGTGCTGAATTCTCTTAGCTTTTGCTTGTCTGTAAGGCTTTTGATTTCTCCATCAAATCTGAATGAGCTCTTTGCAGGATGGAGTACTCTTGGTTGTAGGTTCTTCCCTTTCATCACTTTAAATTTATCATGCCACTTCCTTCTGGCTTGTAGATTTTCTGCTGAGAAATCAGTTGTTATCCTTATGGGAGTTCCCTTGTATGTTATTGGTCATTTTTCCCTTGCTGCTTTCAATCATTTTTCTTTGTCGTTAATTTTTGTCAATTTGATTACTATGTGTCTTGTCATTTTTCTCCTTTGGTTTATCCTGCCTGGGACACTCTGTGCTTCTGGACTTGGGTGGCTATTTCTTTTCCCATGCTAGGGAAGTTTTTGACCATAATCTCTTCAAATATATTCTCGGGTCCTTTCTCTCTCTCTTCTCCTTCTGGGACCCCTATAATGCGAATGTTGTTGCGTTTAATGTTGTCCCAGAGGACTCTTGGGGTGTCTTCGTTTATTTTCATTCATTTTCTTTATTCTGTTCCATGGCAGTGATTTCCACCTCTCTGTCTTCCAGGTCACTTATCCGTTCTTCTGCCACAGTTATTCTGCTACTGATTCCTTCTAGTGTATTTTTCATTTCAGTTATTACATTGTTCACCTCTGTTTGTTGGTTCTTTAATTCTTCTAGGTCCTTGTTAAACATTTCTTGCATCTTCTCGATCTTTGCCTCCTTTTTTTTTCCAAGGTCTTGGCTCAACTTCACTATCATTATTCTGAATTCTTTTTCTGGAAGGTTCCCTATCTCCACCTCATTTCGTTTTTTTTCTGGGGTTTTATCTTGTTCCTTGATCTGGTATAAAGTCCTCTGCCTTTTCATTTTGTCTATCTTTCTGTGAATGTGGTTTTCCTTCCACAGGCTGCAGAATTGTAGTTCTTCTTGCTTCTGTTGTCTGCTCTCCGGTGGATGAGTCTATCTTAGAGGCTAGTGCAAGCTTCCTGATGGGAGGGACTGGTGGTGGGTAGAGCTGGGTGTTGCTTTGGTGGGCAGAGCTTTAATCCGCTTGTCTACGGATTAAATAAAACTTTAATAAAAAGTTTAATCCGCTTGTCTGCTGATGCATGGGGCTGGGTTCCCTCCCTGTTGGTTGTTTGGCCTGAGGCGACCCAGCCCTGGAGCCTACCTTGCTCTTGGTGGGGCTAATGGCGGACTCTGGGAGGGCACACACCAAGGAGTATTTCCCAGAACTTCTGCTGCCAGTGTCGTTGTCCTCACGGTGAGCCACAGCCACAGCCACCACCTGCCTCTGCAGGAGACCCTCTAAAAGTAGCAGGTAGTTCTGGTCATTCTCCTACAGGGTCACTGCTCCTTCCCCTGGGTCCTGATGTGCACACTACTTTGTGTGTGCCCTCCAAGAGTGGAGTATCTGAGTGGAGTTGAGACTCTGAGACTCTGTGTGGACTCGCACAGACTCTGGGTCCTGTGAAGCTTCGATGTTTTCTGATTCTAGAAATCCTATAGGAGACGGTCCACAGCAGGTGACGCTAATGTTGTCAGTAGAGGTGTTGAAGCCAAAGATCTGCAGTTCCAACTAGAGGTGCCGATGTACATACAGGACAAAATCATCTCGTGTGAATGTAGTTCAGGCATGTTTAAGATGAATGCAGTCATGTTAATGCCTACCATATTCTATCTTGAGCCTCTCTTCAGGGACCCCCTCCTCAGTTCCTGAGGCTCCTGTAAGTCATGTACAGGGGACTGGAGAGTGGGCTCTGTCCAGTCTGAGCCCTGAGTTACCCTGTGTGTATCTTAGGATACTTTGTATTTCTGTGGTGTCTGTTGTAACATCATCTCTTTCATTTCAGATTTATTTGGGCCCTCTCTTTTTAAAAAAACATATGACTGTTTTCTTTTATTCTTTACAGAAGTTTAATAAGTGTTTGATCTACTATCCTTACCCTATGTATACTTTTTGCAGTGAGATTTTTACTTTTCTTTGTTTCCTTGTTACTATCAATAATTAGTGAGACTTCTTTTAAGCTACCTTCAACATTGCTTATAAAGCTGCTTTATTAGTGATGACAGAGCCTTAATGGAAGTCATGTTCTGGTTGTAAATTAGAATGCAATGTGCCAGCAAATAGCCCCTTAAGTTTATGTCTCATTACTTCTTGTTCTTTTTTTAATTTAATTTTTATTTTTTGTCAGAGCAAATTTAATTAAAATGTTTTGTTTCTTCTAGGTGTGCAAGATGTGGTTCTTTTAAACATATACATATATCTATTCTTCTTTGGATCATTTTCCCATGTAGGTTATGACACGATGTTGAGTAGTCTTGTCTTGGTATTACGTAGGTCTTTGGTGATTACATATTTCACATGTGTTTCTATATCTATCTTAACCCCAATATCCTAATGTATCCAATCCTCACACCTTTCCATTTGGTGAACCATAAGTTTGTTTAATGAATCTGTGATTGCATTTCTCTGTGGAAATATCTTCATTGGTATCAATTTTTAGCTAAGACCTATAAGTGATATTATAGGATATGTGTCTTTTGCTTTCTGACTTAGTACAATTTGCCTGATTACCTCAAGAATCATACATGGTGCTGCAAATGGCATTGTTTCATTTTTTTCCCTGGCTAATATTCCATCTGTACATGTACCAGTTCTTCTTTGGCCACGCACCTCTTGATGGACTTTCTGGTTGCCTCCATGTCTTGGCTATTGCAATACTGCTGCAATGCACATTTGCTTGCCTGTGTCTTTCCAGTTATATCTTCTTATGTTATAGGCCAAGGAGTGGGCTTGCTGTATCATATGGTAGCTCAGTGTGTATGTTTTAAAGGCACCCCCATTCAGTTCTCATTAGTGGCTCTTTCCAGGATACGTCCCACTTAAAATTGAGGCTATGCATTTCTCCAAAACACCTTCAATATTTATTATTGGTAGTTTTCTTGCTGATGGTTATTCTAACAGGTGTGAGCTGATACCTATCTGTGGTTGAATTTGCATGTGTCCCATAATCTGTTGAAATTGAGCTTTAAAGCATGCCCTTTTTATTGATCAAACTGTGATTACAGCTTAGTTCTTCAAAGTGTTTTCTTAAAGTAAGTGTCACATTTTGAAAATTTTTGGCCATTAAATCCCTCAAGACATTTTGAGGGCACGTTTCATTTACAGCCCTGAAGTACTTGTTCATATGAAGTGACCATTAGCACAGGTTTTAAAGCTGCTTGTGCAGGTAACGGCCAGAGGGTGGCAGCCTTTCTATGTTCCCAATCTGGTAAATACGGAAAGAGACCTTCAGCCCCAAGAGTGTCCAGCTTTATTTCTCATCCAGCTGTGGGTCTAGATATGGTCACACCAGGTTGCATCACAGCCCCGGAAAGAATTATGTAAAAATTTCTCCCTCTATCACTATCTTTGTTTTTTGGGATTTTAAAGTAATTTATTTTTATAATGGGGTTTACCTGATTTTCACTGCTGTGTTTATGCCCCTTTACACCCATTGATTAACTTACAGAGAGAAATCAATACATAGGTTTTAAGATTTTTACTAGTCAGATATACACTTGTTCGTTGAATAGGGGGTGTTGTGTCCACTTCACGGAGCAAGGAGTATGTCTTGTCTATTACATATTGGGTTTATGGATCGGTATCTGAGCTAATATGAAACCCTTGTTTTATGCATCACCCCACCTCACCTTTCCCGTTAAGCAGCCATAGTGTGTTTTCTAAATGTGTGACTCTATTCTGTTTTGTAATTCAGTTCAATTGTAGCGGTTTTTACATTCCCTCTATAAGTGATATCTTATGATAAGTGTCTTTTTCTGTGTGACTTATTTCACTTAGAATCGTCGAACCTAAATCCACTCATCATGCTGCTACTAGCCTTATGACATTGATTTCATGGCTGAGTGATATTCCACTGTACATAAGGACCACAACTTTTTTATCCATTTTTCGCTTTCCTGGGATATTTAAGGTGGAATGAAGTGGAGGTCCTTGTCAACAGAGCAGCCCTAAACTTTGGGGTTCTTGTGTCTTGCTGATTTTTAATTTTCCCACTTTATCCCCCCATGCGTGGAAGTGCCCTATGCTCTCTAAGCTGTGTTTTTTAGATGTTTCAGGACACACCGTACACTTCTCCAGAGTGG
Organism: Balaenoptera physalus; assembly: GCF_965194825.1. NCBI lineage: Eukaryota > Metazoa > Chordata > Mammalia > Artiodactyla > Balaenopteridae > Balaenoptera > Balaenoptera physalus. Next base: position 384,832 of record NW_028126310.1, on the reverse strand, counting down.
CTGTTGGCAATTTACATTCCGCCATCAGCGTACCAAGGCTCCCATTTCTCCATGGCCAGTGCTGCATTTCTGGTTTTGACACTTTTTTCAGCATGGCCCTTTTGATCGATGGGAAGCAAGACTTCTTTGTAGCGCTGATTTGCCTTTCCAGGTTGCTTGGTTGGCCAAAAAGGGCCTATGCGTTTTTTCCTGAATATATTCAGGAAAAAACGCATAGGCCCTTTTTAGCCAAGGGCATAAGTGTCGACGTTTTGCCGCTTTTCATGTGCTTTAAACGCGATTCGAATCTACCTCCTTAACTCTGTTTCTGCAGTTCTGCCTTGCTTTCAAATCCTCTTCGTTGCCTTCCCTCAATATATTTGTGGACGAGAGTTATCATTGATAACTCTGCAGGTTTGTGAATTGCAGTGCCCCTGATCTCCATTTTTCAACTCGCTTTTTTGGGAGTTGGCCGCAGAAGCACAGGATTTCTTCAGGCCCTATTCTACTTCCAGGCAGCAGGCTGAGTCTGTGGTTAATTCTTTTTCCTGATGGAAAAATAGAGTGACCTGTGCCTGTCCCAAAACCTAGAGCTTGTCCCTTATTGGTTCCCCCTCTTTCCGTTCATCCTCAGGACAAATTGCAACCTGTACCAAACAGGAGGTTAAAGGTGCTGATTCTCCAAGTACGGAGATTGCAATTATAGCGGCTGGAATGGTGAACCCAAGCACAAGGAGATGAGAAATGAGGTGTGTTTTAGAAACCTTTGCCGATCACACAGTGTACCGTCGTCTGGGTTTCTTATGCGTGTTTTCGATGTAGGAAGATGCCCTTGAACCTAGAGATTTGGGACCAATGAGATGGGTACCACGCAGTATTACTTTAAAGGGTCTGCGTTTGCTCACCCAACCTCACCAAACCTCTCAGCCCCAAGAGTGTACACCCTTATGTCTCATCCAGCTGTGGGTCTAGATATGGTCAATCCAGGTTGCATCACAGCCCCTGAACTAATTTTGTAAGAATTTCTTTCTCTATAACTGTCTTTGTTTCATGGGTTTTTAATTTCTTTTTATAATGGGGTTTAGCTGCTTTTCACTGCTGTGTTTATGCCGCTTTACACCCACTTGACACACTAACAGAGAGATTTCAATACATAGGTTTTAAGATTATTACTAGTCAGGTATATTCCTGTGTGGTGAATAGGGGGTGTTGAGTCCAGTTCTCTGAGCAAGGAGTGGGTCTTGTCTATTACATATTGGGTTTATGGAACGGTATCTCAGCTAATTTGAAACCCTTGTTTTATGTATCACCCCAACTCACCTTTCCCGTTAAGCAGCCATAGTGTGTTTTCTGCATGTGTGACACTGTTCTGTTTTGTAATTCAGTTCAAGTGTAACGGTTTTTACTTTCCCTGTATAAGTGATATCTTATGAGAAGTGTAGTTTTCTGTGTGACTTATTTCACTTAGAATCGTCGTACCTAAATCCACTCATCATGCTGCTACTAGCCTTATGACATTGATTTCATGGCTGAATGATATTCCATTGTACATAAGGACCACAACTTCTTTATCCATTTTTCCCTTTCTTGGGATATTTAAGGTGGAATGAAGTGGAGGTCCTTGGCAACAGAGCAGCCCTAAACTTTGGTGTGCTTGTGTCTTACTGATTTTTAATTTTTCCAATTTATACCCCCATGCGTGGAAGTGCCCTATGCTCTCTAAGGTGTGTTTTTTAGATGTTTCAGGACACACCGTACCCTTCTCCAGAGTGGCTGTTGGCAATTTACATCCCGCCCATCAGCGTAGCAGGGCTCCCATTTCTCCATGGCCTTTCCTGCATTTCTGGTTTTGACACTTTTCTCAGTATGGCCCTTTTGACCGATGGGACGCGAGACTTCTTTGAAGCGCTGATTTGCCTTTCCAGGTTGCTTGGTTGGCTAAAAAGGGCGTATGCGTTTTTTCCTGAATATATTCAAGAAAACACGCATACGCCCTTTTTGGCCAAGGACATCATTGTCAACGTTTTGCCGCTTTTGATGTGCTTTAAAGGCGTTTCAGATCTACCTCATGAAATCTGTTTCCTGCAATTCTGCCTTGATTTCAAATCCTCTTCTTTGCCTTCCCTCAATATATTTGTGGACGAGAGTTATCGTTTATAACTCTGCAGGTTTGTGAATTGCAGTGCGCTGATCCTCCATTTTACAACTCGCTTTTTTGGGAGGGGGCCGCAAAAGCGCAGGATGGCTTCAGGCCCTGTTTTTGTTCTGGAGGGCAGGCTGAGCCTGTGGTTAATTCTTCTTCCTGATGGGAAAATAGAGTGACCTGTGTCTGTCCCAATACCAAGAGCTAGTCTCTCATTGGTTCCCCGTCTTCCCGTTCATCCTCAGCACAAATTGCAACCTGTACGGAACAGGAGGTTAAAGGTGATGATACTCCAAGTAGGGAGATTGCTAGTAAAGTGGCTGGAATGGCGAACGCGAGCACAAGGAGATGAGAAATGAGGTGCGTTTTAGAAACCTTTGCCCATCACACGGTGTACCATCTTCTGGGTTTCACATGCATGTTTTCGATGTAGGAAGATGCCCTTGAACCTGGAGATTTGGGACCCATTCGATGGGTAGCACGCAGTGTTACTTTAAAGGGTCTGCGTTTGCTCACCCAACCTCACCAAACCTCTCAGCCCCAAGAGTGTCCACCCTTATGTCTCATCCAGCTATGGGTCTAGATATGGTCAATCCAGGTTGCATCACAGCCCCTGAACGAATTGTGTAAGAATTTCTCTTTCTTTCCCTGTCTTTGTTTCCTGGGTTTTTAAAAGTAATTTATTTTTATAATGGGGTTTAGCTGCTTTTCATGGCTGTGTTTATGCCGCTTTACACCCACTTGACACACTAACAGAGAGATATCAATACATAGGTTTTAAGATTATTACTAGTCAGATATATTCTTGTGCGGTGAATCGGGCGTGTTGAGTCCAGTTCTCTGAGCAAGGAGTAGGTCTTGTCTATTCCATATTGGGTTTATGGAACGGTATCTGAGCTAATTTGAAACTCTTGTTTTATGTATCACCCCACCTCACCTTTCCCGTTAAGCAGCCATAGTGTGTTTTCTGCATGTGTGACTCTGTTCTGTTTTGTAATTCAGTTCAAGTGTAACGGTTTTTACATTCCCTCTATAAGTGACACCTTATGAGAAGTGTCCTTTTCTGTGTGACTTATTTCACTTAGAATCGTCTTACCTAAATCCACTCATCATGCTGCTACTAGCCTTATGACATTGATTTCATGGCTGAGTGATATTCCATTGTACATAAGGACCACAACTTTTTTATCCATTTTTCGCTTTCCTGGGATATTTAAGGTGGAATGAAGTGGAGGTCCTTGTCAACAGAGCAGCCCTAAACTTTGGGGTGCTTGTGTCTTCCTGATTTTCAATTTTCCCACTTTATCCCCCCATGCGTGGAAGTGCCCTGTGCTCTCTAAGCTGTGTTTTTTAGATGTTTCATGACACACCGTACACTTCTCCAGAGTGGCTGTTGGCAATTTACATCCCGCCCATCAGTGTAGCAAGGCTCCAATTTCTCCATGGCCTGTCCTGCATTTCTGGTTTTGACACTTTTTTCAGCATGGCCCTTTTGACCGATGGGAAGCGAGACTTCTTTGTAGCGCTGATTTGCCTTTCCAGGTTGCTTGGTTGGCCAAAAAGGGCGTATGCGTTTTTTCCTGAATATATTCAGGAAAAAACGCATACGCCCTTTTTGGCCAAGGGCATCATTGTCAACGTTTTGCCGCTTTTCATGTGCTTTAAAGGCGATTCGAATCTACCTCCTGAAATCTGTTTCCTGCAATTCTGCCTTGATTTCAAATCCTCTTCTTTGCCTTCCCTCAATATATTTGTGGACGAGAGTTATCATTTATAACTCTGCAGGTTTGTGAATTGCAGTGCCCTGAAGCTCCATTTTACAAGTCGCTTTTTTGGGAGCCGGCCGCAAAAGCGCAGGATGGCTTCAGGCCCTGTTCTGGTTCCGGGGGGCAGGCTGAGCCTGTGGTTAATTCTTCTTCCTGAAGGGAAAATAGAGTGACCTGTGCCTGTCCCAACACCAAGAGCTAGTCTCTCATTGGTTCCCCGTCTTCCCGTTCATCCTCAGGACAAATTGCAACCTGTACGGAACAGGAGGTTAAAGGTGCTGATGCTCCAAGTAGGGAGATTGCTAGTAAAGTGGCTGGAATGGCGAACCCGAGCACAAGGAGATGAGAAATGAGGTGCGTTTTAGAAACCTTTCCCCATCACACGGTGTACCATCTTCTGGGTTTCTCATGCATGTTTTCGATGTAGGAAGATGCCCTTGAACCTGGAGATTTGGGACCCATGCGATGGGTAGCACGCAGTATTACTTTAAAGGGTCTGCGTTTGCTCACCCAACCTCACCAAACCTCTCAGCCCCAAGAGTGTCCACCCTTATGTCTCATCCAGCTGTGGGTCTAGATATGGTCAATCCAGGTTGCATCACAGCCCCTGAACGAATTGTGTAAGAATATCTCTCTCTTTCCCTGTCTTTGTTTCATGGGTTTTTAAAAGTAATTTATTTTTATAATGGGGTTTAGCTGCTTTTCACGGCTGTGTTTATGCCGCTTTACACCCACTTGACACACTAACAGAGAGATATCAATACATAGGTTTTAAGATTATTACTAGTCAGATATATTCTTGTGCGGTGAATCGGGCGTGTTGAGTCCAGTTCTCTGAGCAAGGAGTAGGTCTTGTCTATTCCATATTGGGTTTATGGAACGGTATCTGAGCTAATTTGAAACTCTTGTTTTATGTATCACCCCACCTCACCTTTCCCGTTAAGCAGCCTTAGTGTGTTTTCTGCATGTGTGACTCTGTTCTGTTTTGTAATTCAGTTCAAGTGTAACGGTTTTTACATTCCCTCTATAAGTGACACCTTATGAGAAGTGTCCTTTTCTGTGTGACTTATTTCACTTAGAATCGTCTTACCTAAATCCACTCATCATGCTGCTACTAGCCTTATGACATTGATTTCATGGCTGAGTGATATTCCATTGTACATAATGACCACAACTTTTTTATCCATTTTTCGCTTTCCTGGGATATTTAAGGTGGAATGAAGTGGAGGTCCTTGTCAACAGAGCAGCCCTAAACTTTGGGGTGCTTGTGTCTTGCTGATTTTCAATTTTCCCACTTTATCCCCCCATGCGTGGAAGTGCCCTATGCTCTCTAAGCTGTGTTTTTTAGATGTTTCAGGACACACCGTACACTTCTCCAGAGTGGCTGTTGGCAATGTACATCCCGCCCATCAGTGTAGCAAGGCTCCCATTTCTCCATGGCCTGTCCTGCATTTCTGGTTTTGACACTTTTTTCAGCATGGCCCTTTTGACCGATGGGAAGCGAGACTTCTTTGGAGCGCTGATTTGCCTTTCCAGGTTGCTTGGTTGGCCAAAAAGGGCGTATGCGTTTTTTCCTGAATATATTCAGGAAAAAACGCATACGCCCTTTTTGGCCAAGGGCATCATTGTCAACGTTTTGCCGCTTTTCATGTGCTTTAAAGGCGATTCGAATCTACCTCCTGAAATCTGTTTCCTGCAATTCTGCCTTGATTTCAAATCCTCTTCTTTGCCTTCCCTCAATATATTTGTGGACGAGAGTTATCATTTATAACTCTGCAGGTTTGTGAATTGCAGTGCCCTGAAGCTCCATTTTACAAGTCGCTTTTTCAGGAGCCGGCCGCAAAAGCGCAGGATGGCTTCAGGCCCTGTTCTGGTTCCGGGGGGCAGGCTGAGCCTGTGGTTAATTCTTCTTCCTGATGGGAAAATAGAGTGACCTGTGCCTGTCCCAACACCAAGAGCTAGTCTCTCATTGGTTCCCCGTCTTCCCGTTCATCCTGAGGACAAATTGCAACCTGTACGGAACAGGAGGTTAAAGGTGCTGATGCTCCAAGTAGGGAGGTTGCTAGTAAAGTGGCTGGAATGGCGAACCCGAGCACAAGGAGATGAGAAATGAGGTGCGTTTTAGAAACCTTTCCCCATCACACGGTGTACCATCTTCTGGGTTTCTCATGCATGTTTTCGATGTAGGAAGATGCCCTTGAACCTGGAGATTTGGGACCCATGCGATGGGTCGCACGCAGTATTACTTTAAAGGGTCTGCGTTTGCTCACCCAACCTCACCAAACCTCTCAGCCCCAAGAGTGTCAACCCTTATGTCTCATCCAGCTGTGGGTCTAGATATGGTCAATCCAGGTTGCATCACAGCCCCTGAACGAATTGTGTAAGAATTTCTCTCTCTTTCCCTGTCTTTGTTTCATGGGTTTTTAAAAGTAATTTATTTTTATAATGGGGTTTAGCTGCTTTTCACGGCTGTGTTTATGCCGCTTTACACCCACTTGACACACTAACAGAGAGATATCAATACATAGGTTTTAAGATTATTACTAGTCAGATATATTCTTGTGCGGTGAATCGGGCGTGTTGAGTCCAGTTCTCTGAGCAAGGAGTAGGTCTTGTCTATTACATATTGGGTTTATGGAACGGTATCTGAGCTAATTTGAAACTCTTGTTTTATGTATCACCCCACCTCACCTTTCCCGTTAAGCAGCCATAGTGTGTTTTCTGCATGTGTGACTCTGTTCTGTTTTGTAATTCAGTTCAAGTGTAACGGTTTTTACATTCCCTCTATAAGTGACACCTTATGAGAAGTGTCCTTTTCTGTGTGACTTATTTCACTTAGAATCGTCTTACCTAAATCCACTCATCATGCTGCTACTAGCCTTATGACATTGATTTCATGGCTGAGTGATATTCCATTGTACATAAGGACCACAACATTTTTATCCATTTTTCGCTTTCCTGGGATATTTAAGGTGGAATGAAGTGGAGGTCCTTGTCAACAGAGCAGCCCTAAACTTTGGGGTGCTTGTGTCTTGCTGATTTTCAATTTTCCCACTTTATCCCCCCATGCGTGGAAGTGCCCTATGCTCTCTAAGCTGTGTTTTTTAGATGTTTCAGGACACACCGTACACTTCTCCAGAGTGGCTGTTGGCAATTCACATCCCGCCCATCAGTGTAGCAAGGCTCCCATTTCTCCATGGCCTGCCCTGCATTTCTGGTTTTGACACTTTTTTCAGCATGGCCCTTTTGACCGATGGGAAGCGAGACTTCTTTGTAGCGCTGATTTGCCTTTCCAGGTTGCTTGGTTGGCCAAAAAGGGCGTATGCGTTTTTTCCTGAATATATTCAGGAAAAAACGCATACGCCCTTTTTGGCCAAGGGCATCATTGTCAACGTTTTGCCGCTTTTCATGTGCTTTAAAGGCGATTCGAATCTACCTCCTGAAATCTGTTTACTGAAATTCTGCCTTGATTTCAAATCCTCTTCTTTGCCTTCCCTCAATATATTTGTGGACGAGAGTTATCATTTATAACTCTGCAGGTTTGTGAATTGCAGTGCCCTGAAGCTCCATTTTACAAGTCGCTTTTTCGGGAGCCGGCCGCAAAAGCGCAGGATGGCTTCAGGGCCTGTTCTGGTTCCGGGGGCAGGCTGAGCCTGTGGTTAATTCTTCTTCCTGATGGGAAAATAGAGTGACCTGTGCCTGTCCCAACACCAAGAGCTAGTCTCTCATTGGTTCCCCGTCTTCCCGTTCATCCTCAGGACAAATTGCAACCTGTACGGAACAGGAGGTTAAAGGTGCTGATGCTCCAAGTAGGGAGATTGCTAGTAAAGTGGCTGGAATGGCGAACCCGAGCACAAGGAGATGAGAAATGAGGTGCGTTTTAGAAACCTTTCCCCATCACACGGTGTACCATCTTCTGGGTTTCTCATGCATGTTTTCGATGTAGGAAGATGCCCTTGAACCTGGAGATTTGGGACCCATGCGATGGGTAACACGCAGTATTACTTTAAAGGGTCTGCGTTTGCTCACCCAACCTCACCAAACCTCTCAGCCCCAAGAGTGTCCACCCTTATGTCTCATCCAGCTGTGGGTCTACATATGGTCAATCCAGGTTGCATCACAGCCCCTGAACGAATTGTGTAAGAATTTCTCTCTCTTTCCCTGTCTTTGTTTCATGGGTTTTTAAAAGTAATTTATTTTTATAATGGGGTTTAGCTGCTTTTCACGGCTGTGTTTATGCCGCTTTACACCCACTTGACACACTAACAGAGAGATATCAATACACAGGTTTTAAGATTATTAGTAGTCAGATATATTCTTGTGCGGTGAATCGGGCGTGTTGAGTCCAGTTATCTGAGCAAGGAGTAGGTCTTGTCTATTCCATATTGGGTTTATGGAACGGTATCTGAACTAATTTGAAACTCTTGTTTTATGTATCACCCCACCTCACCTTTCCCATTAAGCAGCCATAGTGTGTTTTCTGCATGTGTGACTCTGTTCTGTTTTGTAAATCAGTTCAAGTGTAACGGTTTTTACATTCCCTCTATAAGTGACACCTTATGAGAAGTTTCCTTTTCTGTGTGATTTATTTCACTTAGAATCGTCTTACCTAAATCCACTCATCATGCTGCTACTAGCCTTATGACATTGATTTCATGGCTGAGTGATATTCCATTGTACATAAGGACCACAACTTTTTTATCCATTTTTCGCTTTCCTGGGATATTTCAGGTGGAAGGAAGTGGAGGTCCTTGTCAACAGAGCAGCCCTAAACTTTGGGGTGCTTGTGTCTTGCTGATTTTCAATTTTCCCACTTTATCCCCCCATGCGTGGAAGTGCCCTATGCTCTCTAAGCTGTGTTTTTTAGATGTTTCAGGACACACCGTACACTTCTCCAGAGTGGCTGTTGGCAATTTACATCCCACCCATCAGTGTAGCAAGGCTCCCATTTCTCCATGGCCTATCCTGCATTTCTGGTTTTGACACTTTTTTCAGCATGGCCCTTTTGACCGATGGGAAGCGAGACTTCTTTGTCGCGCTGATTTGCCTTTCCAGGTTGCTTGGTTGGCCAAAAAGGGCGTATGCGTTTTTTCCTGAATATATTCAGGAAAAAACGAATACGCCCTTTTTGGCCAAGGGCATCATTGTCAACGTTTTGCCGCTTTTCATGTGCTTTAAAGGCGATTCGAATCTACCTCCTGAAATCTGTTTCCTGCAATTCTGCCTTGATTTCAAATCCTCTTCTTTGCCTTCCCTCAATATATTTGTGGATGAGAGTTATCATTTATAACTCTGCAGGTTTGTGAATTGCAGTGCCCTGAAGCTCCATTTTACAAGTCGGTTTTTTGGGAGCTGGCCGCAAAAGCACAGGACGGCATCAGGCCCTATTCTGGTTCCGGGCGACAGGCTGAGCCTGTGGTTAATTCTTCTTCCTGACGGGAAAATAGAGTGACCTGTGCCTGTCCCAACACTTAGAGCTACTCTCTCATTGGCTCCCCGTCTTCCCGTTCATCCTCAGGACAAATTGCAAGCTGTACGGAACAGGAGGTTAAAGGTGCTGATTCTCCAAGGAGGGAGATTGCTAGTAAAGCGGCTGGAATGGCGAACCCGAGCACAAGGAGATGAAAAATGAGGTGCGTTTTAGAAACGTTTCCCGGTCACACGGTCTACCACCTTCTGGGTTTCTCATGCATGTTTTCGATGTAGGAAGATGCCCTTGAACCTGGAGATTTGGGACCCATGGGATGGGTAACAGGCAGTAGTACTTTAAAGGCTCTGCATTTGCTCCCCCTACCTCACCAAAGCTCTCAGCCCCAAGAGTGTCCACCCTTACGTCTCATCCAGCTGTGGGTCTAGATATGGTCAATCCAGGTGGCATCACAGCCTCTGAATGAATTGTATAAGAATTTCTCTCTCTTTCACTGTCTTTGTTTCATGGGGTTTTAAAAGTTCTTTGTTTTTATAGTGGGGTTAACTTCTTTTCACTGCTGTGTTTATGCCGCTTTACACCCCCTTGACACACTTACAGACAGATATCAATACATAGGTTTTAAGATTCTTACTAGTCAGATATGTTCTTGTGCCGTGAATAGGGGGTGTTTAGTCCAGTTCACTGAGCAAGGAGTAGGTCTTGTCTATTACATATTGTGTTTATGGAACGTTATCTGAGCTAATTTGAAATCCTTGTTTTATGCATCACCCCACCTCACCTTTCCCGTTAAGCATCCATAGTGTGTTTTCTAAATGTGTGACTCTGTTCTGTTTTGTAATTCCGTTCAAGTGTAGCGGTTTTTACATTCCCTCTGTTAGTGATATCTTATGATAAGTGTCTTTTTCTGTGTGACTTATTTCACTTCGAATCATCGTACCTAAATCCACTCATCATGCTGCTACTAGCCTTATGATATTGATTTCACCCTCGATTGATATTCCATTTTACATATGGAGCACAACTTCTTTATCCATTTTTCTCTTTCGTGGGATATTTAAGGTAGAATTAAGTGGAGGTTCTTGTCAACAGAGCAGCCCTAAATTTTGGAGTGCCTGTGTTTTGCTGATTTTTAATTTTCCCAATTTATACGCCCATGAGTGGATGTGCCCCTTTCTCTCTAGCTGTGTTTTTTAGATGTTTTAGGAAACACCATACCCTCCTCCAGAGTCGTCATTGGCAATTTACATCCCACCCATCAGTGTAACAAGGCTCCCTTTCCTCCCTGTCCTCTCCTGCATTTCTTCTTTTTACACTTTTTTAGGAAGGCCATTTTGACCGATGGGAAGTCAGACTTCTTTGTAGTGCTGAATTGCATTTCCGGCTTGCTTGGTTGGCCAAAAGGGGCCTATGGTTTTTTTCCTGAATTCATACAGAAAAAAACGCATATGCTCTTTTTGTCCAAGTGCATCATTGTCGGGTCTGAAGTGTCGGGTGTGGGTCCTCTGCATGTGGAAACCTAGGAGCAAGTGAAATTAGACAAAGCACAAAGGAAAAAATGGTTAGACTTTATTTTATTGCCCAGATTCTATTGTTATCTCCCAGGAATTTTTAATGGGCTTTGCCAGTGACAAAGCCCTCCTCTGCCTTTTGTCCCATTCCTCATTCTTGGGGCGCTGAGGGTGCAGACACGTCTTCTGTAAATGCTTCATGCTGAGTTGGGTGTCCTCATACCCGGGGGGAGGGGCAGGACTTCTCCCCAGCAGCCTCCAGGTGAGGTTGATTGTCCGCAGGCCTCCTCCCTCACTGCTCGTCTGCCTGAGCACCAGCATTGGCAGTTTTATAGATTCTAATGACCTTTAAGGGTCCAGGAAAGAGATGTGCAGAGACGCTGGGGGGGTGGGCGGTTTTACCCTGCTCCACATTGGTTTGGCCCCCTTAGGCTGACGGTTTCTGCCAGCCTAGATGCTCTGACCAGTAGTCTGCGCTTTCTTCAGTTAGGCCTCTGAATTAACGTACAAACAGCACCAGGTGTCAGAGCCCTGCTTGCTCAACTCCCAGACAGTCCAGGGCCGGTGGTGATCCAGGACCATGACGGCCACTCAGTCAACGGCCTTTTGAAGTAGCCAGGAGTACAGCCGGTCTCACTGGCCGCCGTCACCGCGGTGTCTGTAGGCTTTTCTATGGTGGCAGCGTTATTTACGGTTCCCCTGCCAAGTTTATTAGCTCCGCTCTGGGTGCAGTAAGTCCTGTAAGCAATAGTCTGTTCTTTTGGGGCACACTCTTGTTGTTTCCTGAGAGAAGCTCCAGGTCAAGTGATGGTCACACGAGTCGTCATGGGGGCCCATTGCCCCAAGTTGTCTCTCTGGAGGTTGGTGTTGGAGGGCCTCCTCACTCGAGGTCATTGTGCCCACAGAGCAATCCCTGCAACTTCAGGGCATGGTGGGTGGTTAGGATCACCAAGTGGCGTCCTTTTCCCTTAGCAGGGAGCTGGCCTTGCGGGCTGCTGATTTCCAGGTTTTTAGATACCCCCAGTATCCTGGTCGAATGGGGTGGCTGGCCAATGCCTGGAGGGCATTCTTGCATTGTTCCATTTCAAGTGGTCCCAGTTTTTGCACTAATACTCCAAGGGCGATTCACCTTGGACCAGGAATGTAAAGGTCAAAGGGTTTAGCTAACTTAGGGAGGTCCAGGGCCAGGGTCTGAATTGACTGCTCTTTCCAATCTTGAAAGGCCGCTTCTGGATTCTATTCAAAAGGATCATCATCTTTTCCTTTCAGTGTTTCATATAGAGGCCCAGCTATTAGACTGTAGTTAGGGATCCAGATGCAGCAAATCCCGGTCTCCCCAGGAACCCCTAAGCTGTCTTCTAGTTTCAGGAAGGCTGAGGCTGCAAATGGCTTATTCCCTTTCCTGGGGTGGGCTTCTCCGACCTTCTGTTCGAATGAAGCCCAGGAAGGCCACCTTAGTTTGTGATATTTGAGCCTTTTCCTTGGACACCTTCTATCTTTTATTGGCTAGGGAGTTCAGAGGCCTCCTTAGTCGGGCTGGTGATCAGAATGTCATCTGCATATTGAAGGAGGGTTCCCTTCTCCAGAGGTAGATCTTTTAGGTCTTTAGCTAACGTTTCCCCAAAGACGGTGTGGGAATTTTTGAACCCCTGGGGCAGGACGGCCCAGCAGTATTGTTTTTGTTGTATGTTGAGTCCTGCCACTCACAGCCAACATTTCTTGTGACTCTGGGACTAATGGAATACAGAAGAAGGCATCATTGAAGTCTAATACAGAATGCCATGTCCTGGTGGATGGTAGAATGACCAGCAGGGTGTAGGAATTAGGAACTACTAGATGTATATCCACTGTGGCTTCACTGACTGTCCTGGCATCCTCTACCAGGTCCCCAGCAGCCCACGGGGCTCTCGTGGTCAGGCCACTCCCAGGATATGGAGCTCACCTGGGCAGGTACGCAGCAGCCCACGGGGCTCTCGTGGGCAGGCCCCTCCCTGGATATGGAGCTCCCATGGACAGGTACCCCGGCAGGGCTGGGCACACAGGAACCGTGCACATAGCCCTCATTGCAGAGCACCCCCAGCACACCTGTCACTCAGAGCTGACACAGAGCACCTCAGAGCAGAGCTTGAACTAACAAACAGCAGCTCCAACAGGTCTGTGACCCTAGGCTTCACTCTGTGCGGCCTCCCTCTGCCTGGTCTTCCAGGGGCTTCCACTGCAGCCGGAGCACCAGGCCTCTGTCTCCACCCACCACCCCTCCTCTCCCTGACTCCTGGGTTCCTCTCATTAGCAGAGGTTCTTCTTGAAGTTGTCTCCCACTCATGGACCAGATAAAATGATTAGAAAACAAGCCAGGGCTGCCGCCCCTTATCTATCCTGACTCTCGGGACCCTACACCTGTTCCTTGGATCTGGCCGGTGCAGCAAGACCCATTTTCTGCAACTCTGAGCCCCTGAGGGGCGAGGATTGGCTGACCTGGGCAGCCTGACCCGGCCGGCCAGCCCTTCCCAGGTGTGCCTGGGTTGAGGTCAATATAAACACCCCTCCAGGCAGCAAAAGCCTCTGCAGCTGTGCCTGACGCCATATTCTCTGCCCCGTCAGCAGTCTCGGGGTTGGGCTGGTGGGAGAGAGTAGGGCCCACGGCTCTATGAGTGGCCCGGTGTGACTGGGGCTCTGCTGGACTTTCTGCAGGAGTTGCCGGGCTGCCACCTGCTAAAGAAGAGGATGTGTCACCCATACTTGCTGCTGGAATTTCTCCCCGGGCAGAGGTGAGGAAGGACAAAAGCAGTGGGGGCCGGGACAGGAGGGGTACCTCAGGCAGGGAAATGGAAAGCTTCCAGACGAGCGCCCGGGGCCAGGACCATCCTGGCTGGCCTGCAGGCACCAAGTCGGCCTGCGTGCTGTCGCTGGTGTGACTCCAAGCCCCTTCCTCTAGTTTTTAAAGTCTTTGCACACATTCAGGTGTTTTACCTGGGAAGGGTGGGAAAAGTTCAGCAGCAGCTGGCCTGGGGCTCAGCTCACGTTTACTCAGAGACGCCTCCTCACGGTCCCCCAGCTTTGCAATGAGGACGCTCCTCGTGTGGGGGCTGCTGGCTGCATGGGAGATGATTCCCACCTGTGACCAACTTCAGAATTGTTTACCACTGGAGCAAGTGCCCTGATAGTGTTTTCCTCTGTATGACCAGTGGGTTCTGTTTTTTTTTTTTTCTTTTTTGGTTCAAGGTAAGTTTTATTCCTCTTTTTGTATTTATGGATATAAGCATGGAAATAATTCATTCATATAAATACGTCTATGGGAAGGACAGAACTTTTTTTTCTGTTTTATTTTTTTAAGTATTATTTATTTTTTAATTTTTGAATTTATTTTATTCATTTTTTTATACAGCAGGCTCTTATTGGTTACCTATTTTATACATATAAGTGTATATATGTCAATCCCAGGCTCGCAATTCATCCCACCACCACCACCCTGACACTTTCCCCCCTTGGTGTCCATACATTTGTTCTCTACATCTGTGTCTCTATTTCTGCCTTGCAAACCGGTTCATCTTTACCATTTTTCTAGGTTCCACATGTATGTGTTAATATACGATATTTGTTTTTCTCTTTCTGACTTACTTCACTCTGTATGCCAGTCTCTAGATCTATCCACGTCTCCACAAATGACCCAATTTCATTCCTTTTTATGGCTGAGTAATATTCCATTTTATATATGTAGCACATCTTTTCTGTTCGTCTGTCTATGGGCATTTAGGTTGCTTCCATGACCTGGCTATTGTAAATAGTGCTGCAATGAATATTGTGGTGAATATGTCTTTTTGAATTATGGATTTCTCTGGGTATATGGCCAGTAGTGGGATTGCTGGGTCATATGGTAATTCTATTTTTAGTATTTTAAGGAACCTCCATGCTGTTCTCCATAGTGACTGTATCAATTTACATTCCCACAAATAGTGTAAGAGGGTTCCCTTTTCTCCACACCCTCTCCAGCATTTGTTGCTTGTAGATTTTCTGATGATGCCCATTCTAACTCGTGTGAGGTGATACCTCATTGTAGTTTTGGTTTATATTTCTCTAATAATTAGTGATGTTGAGCAGCTTTTCATGTGCTTCTTGGTCATCTGTATGTCTTCTTGGGACAAATGTCTATTTACGTCATCTGCCCATTTTTGGATTGGGTTGTTTGTTTTTTTACTGTTGAGCTGCATGAGCTGTTTATATACATTGGAGATTACTCCTTTGTCCATTGATTCGTTTGCAAATATTTTCTCCCATTGTGAGGGTTGTCTTTTCGTCTTGTTTGTAGTTTCCTTTGCTTTGCAAAAGCTTTTAGGTTTCATTTGCTCCCATATGTTTATTTTTTTTTAATTCCATTACTCTAGGAGGTGGATCAAAAAAGATCTTGCTGTGATTTATGTCAAAGAGTATTCTTCCTATGTTTTCCTCTAAGAGTTTTATAGTGTCCGGTCTTACATTTCGGTCTCTAATCCATTTTGAGTTTATTTTTTGTGTATGGTGTTAGGGAGTGTTCTAATTTCATTCTTTTACATGTAGCTGTCCATTTTTCCCAGCACCACTTATTGAAGAGACTTTCTTTTCTCCTTTTTATACCCTTGCCTCCTTTGTCATAGATTAGTGGGCCATAGGTGTGTAGGTTTATCTCTGGGCTTTTTTTTTTCTTTTACATCTTTATTGGAGTATAATTGCTTTACAATTGTGTGTTAGTTTCTGCTGTATAAAAAAAGTGAATCAGCTGTGCGTATACACATAACACCATATCCCCTCCCTCTTGCACCTCCCTCTCACTCCCTTATCCCACCCTTTTAGGTGGTCACAAAGCAAAGAGCTGATCTCCCTGTGCTATGTGGTTGCTTCCCAGTAGCTATCAATTTTACATTTGGTAGTGTATATATGTCCATACCACTCTCACTTTGTCCCAGCTTACCCTTCCCTCTCCCCATGTCCTCAAGTCCTTTCTCTACGTCTGTGTCCTTAATCCTTTCCTGCCCCTAGGTTCTTCATAAACTTTTTTTTTAAGATTCCATATATATGTGTTAGCATACGGTATTTGTTTTTCTCTTTCTGACTTACTTCACTCTGTAGGACAGACTCTAGATCCATCCACCTCACTAAAAATAACTCAATTTCGTTTCTTTTTATGGCTGAATAATGTTCCATTGTATATATATGTGCCACATCTTCTTTATCCATTTATCTGTTGATGGACACTTAAGTTGCTTCCATGTCCTGGCTATTGTAAATAGAGCTACAGTGAACATTGTGGTACATGACTCTTTTTGAATTATGGTTTTCTCAGGGTAAATATCCAGGAGTGGGTTTGCTGGGTTGTATGGTAGTTCTATTTTTAGTTTTTAAGGAACCCCCATACCGTTCTCCCTAGTGGCTATATCAATTTACATTCCCACCAACAGTGCAAGAGGGTTCCCTTTTCTCCAATAAATGCCTCTCCAGCATTTATTGTTGGTAGATTTTTTGATGATGGCCATTCTGACTGGTGTGAGGTGATACCTCACTGTAGTTTTGATTTGCATTTCTCTAATGATTAGTGATATTCAGCATCCTTTCATGTGTTTGTTGGCAACCTGTATATCTTCTTTGGAGAAATGTCTATTTAGGTCTTCTGCCCATTTTTGGATTGGGTTGTTTGGTTTTGTGATATTGAGCTACATGAGCTGCTTTTTGGAGATTAATCCTTTGCCATTTGCTTCATTTGAAAATATTTTCTCCCATTCTGATGGTTGTCTTTTCATCTTGCTTATGTTTTCCTTTGCTGTGCAAAATAATTTATGTTTCATTCGGTCCCATTTTTTTATTTTTGTTTTTATTTCCATTTCTCTAGGAGGTGGGTCAAAAAGGATCTTGCTGTGATTTATGTCATAGACTGCTCTGCTTATGTTTTCCTCTAAGAGTTTTGTAGTGGCTGGTCTTATATTTAGGTCTCTAATCCATTTTGAGTTTATTTTTGTGTATGGTGTTAGGGAGTGTACTAATTTCATTCTTTTACATGTAACTGTCCAGTTTTCCCAGCACCACTTGCTGAAGACACTGTCTTTTCTCCATTGTATACCCTTGCCTCCTTTGTCATAGATTAGTGAACCATAGGTACGTGGGTTTATCTCTGTGCTTTCTATCCTGTTCTATTGACCTATATTTCTGTTTTTGTGTCAGTACCATATTATCTTGATTACTCTAGCTTTGTAATATAGTCTGAAGTCTGGAAGTCTGATTCCTCCAGCTCTTTTTTTCCCCCCTCAAGACTGCTTTGGCTATCCAGGGTCTTTTGTGTCTCCCTACAAATTTTAAGATTTTTTTTTTCTTGTTCTGTAGAAAATGCCAAAGGTATTTTGATCGGGATTGCATTGAATCTGTAGATTGCTTTGGGTAGTATAGTCATTTTCACAATATTGATTCTTCTAATCCGAGAACATGGTATATGTCTCCATCTGTTTATATCATCTTTGATTTCTTTCTTCAGTGTCTTTTAGTTTTCTGAGTACAGGTCTTTTACTTCCTTAGGTAGGTTTATTCCTAGGTATTTTATTCTTATTGTTGCAGTGGTAATGGGATTGTTTCCTTAATTTCTCTTTCTGATCTTTCATTGTTAGTGTAGAGGAATGCAAGCAATTTCTGTGCATTAATTTTGTATCCTGCAACTTTACCAAATTCATTGATTAGCTCCAGTGGTTTTCTGGTGGCATCTTTAGGATTCTCTATCTATGATATCATGTCATCTGCAAACAGTGACAATTTTACTTCTTCTTTTCCTTTTTGTATTCCTTTTATTTCTTTTTCTTCTCTGATTGCCATGGCTAGGACTTCCAAAACTATGTTGAATAGCAGTGGTGAGAGTGGACATCCTTGTCTTGTTCCTGATCTTAGAGGAAACGCTTTCAGTTTTTCACCATTGAGAATGCTGTTTGCTGTGGGTTTGTCATATATGGCCTTTATTATGTTGAGGTAGTTTCCCTCTATGCCCACACTCCAGAGTTTTTATCGTAAATGAGTGTTGAATTTTCTCAAAATCTTTTCCTTCATCTATTGAGATGATCATATGGTTTTATTCTACAATTTGTTAATATGGTGTATCACATTGATTTGTGTATATTGAAGAATCCTTGCATCCCTGGGATAAACCCCACTTGATCATGGTGTATGATCCTTTTAATGTGTTGTTCGATTCTGTTTGCTAGTATTTTGTTGAGGATTTTTACATCTATATTCATCAGTGATATTGGTCTATAATTTTCTTTCCTTGTAGTATCTCTGTCTGATTTTGGTATCAGGGTGATGGTGGTCTCATAGAATGAGTTTGGGAGTGTTCCTTCCCCTGCAATTGTTTTGAAGAATTTGAGAAGGTTGGGTGTTAGCTCTTCTCTAAATGTTTGATAGAATTCACCTGTGATGCCATCTGGTTCTGGACTTTGGTTTATTGGAAGATTTTTAATCACAGTTTCAATTTCATTGCTTGTGATAGGTTTGTTCATATTTTCTATTTCTTCCTGGTTCAGTCTTAGAAGGTTATCCCTTTCTAAGAATTTGTCCATTTCTTCCAGATTGTCCATTTTATTGGCCTAGAGTTGCTTGTAGTAGTCTCTTAGGATGCTTTGTATTCCTGTTGTGTCTGTTGTAACTTCTGCTTTTTCACTTCTAATTTTGTTGATTTGCGTCTTCTCCCTCTTTTTCTTAAGTCTGGCTAAAGGTTGATCATTTTTGCTTATCTTCTCAAAGAACCAGCTTTTAGTTTTATTGATCTTTGCTTTCGTTTTCTTTGTTTCTATTTCATTTATTTCTGCTCTGATGTTTATGATTTCTTTCCTTCTACTAACTTTGGGTTTTGTTCTTCTTTCTCTAGTTCCTCTAGGTGTAAGGTTCGATTGTTTATTTGGGATTTTTCTTGTTTCTTGAGGTAGGCTTGTATTGCTATAAACTTCCCTCTTAGAACTCCTTTTGCTGCATCCCATAGGTTTTGGATCATCGTGTTTTTGTTGTCATTTGTCTCTAGGTAGTTTTTGATTTCCTCTTTGATTTCTTCAGTGATCTCTTGGTTATTTAGTAACGTATTGTTTAGCCTCCATGTGTTTGTGTTTTTTACGTTTTTTTCCGTGTAATTGATTTCTAATCTCATAGCATTGTGGTCGGAACAGCTGCTTGATATGATTTCAGTTTTCTTAAATTTACTGAGGCTTTATCTGTGACCCAAGATATGATCTATCCTGGAGAATGTTCCGTGTGCAGTTGAGAAGAACGTGTAATCTGCTGTTTTTGGATGGAATGTCCTATAAATATCAATTAACTCTATCTGGTCTATTGTGTCATTTAAAGCTTGTGTTTCCTTATTAATTTTCTGTCTGGCTGATCTCCACTGGTGTAAGTGAGCTGTTAAAGTCCCCCGCTATTATTGTGTTACTGTCGATTTCCTCTTTTATAGCTGTTAGCAGTTGCCTTATACATTGAGGTGCTCCTATTTTGGGTACATATATATTTATAATTGTTATATCTTCTTCTTGGATTGATCCCCTGACCATTATGTAGTGTCTTTCCTTGTCTCTTGTAACATTCTTTATTTTAAAGTCTATTTTATCTGATATGAGTATTGCTACTCCAGCTTTCTTTTGATTTTCATTTGCATAGAGTATATTTTTCCATCGCCTCACTTTGAGTCTGTATGTGTCCCTAGGTCTGAAATGGATCTCTTGTAGACAGCATATATATGGGTCTTGTTTTTGTATCCATTCAGCGAGCCTGTGTCTTTTGGTTGGAACATTTAGTGCATTCACGTTTAAGGTAATTATCGATATGTATGTTCCTACTACTATTTTCTTAATTGTTATGGGTTTGTCTTGGTGGGTCCTTTTCTTCTCTTGTGTTTCCCACTTAGAGAAGTTCCTTTAGCATTTGGTTTAGAGCTGGTTTCATGGTGCTGAATTCTCTTAGCTTTTGCTTGTCTGTAAGGCTTTTGATTTCTCCATCAAATCTGAATGAGCTCTTTGCAGGATGGAGTACTCTTGGTTGTAGGTTCTTCCCTTTCATCACTTTAAATTTATCATGCCACTTCCTTCTGGCTTGTAGATTTTCTGCTGAGAAATCAGTTGTTATCCTTATGGGAGTTCCCTTGTATGTTATTGGTCATTTTTCCCTTGCTGCTTTCAATCATTTTTCTTTGTCGTTAATTTTTGTCAATTTGATTACTATGTGTCTTGTCATTTTTCTCCTTTGGTTTATCCTGCCTGGGACACTCTGTGCTTCTGGACTTGGGTGGCTATTTCTTTTCCCATGCTAGGGAAGTTTTTGACCATAATCTCTTCAAATATATTCTCGGGTCCTTTCTCTCTCTCTTCTCCTTCTGGGACCCCTATAATGCGAATGTTGTTGCGTTTAATGTTGTCCCAGAGGACTCTTGGGGTGTCTTCGTTTATTTTCATTCTTTTTCTTTATTCTGTTCCATGGCAGTGATTTCCACCTCTCTGTCTTCCAGGTCACTTATCCGTTCTTCTGCCACAGTTATTCTGCTACTGATTCCTTCTAGTGTATTTTTCATTTCAGTTATTACATTGTTCACCTCTGTTTGTTGGTTCTTTAATTCTTCTAGGTCCTTGTTAAACATTTCTTGCATCTTCTCGATCTTTGCCTCCTTTTTTTTTCCAAGGTCTTGGCTCAACTTCACTATCATTATTCTGAATTCTTTTTCTGGAAGGTTCCCTATCTCCACCTCATTTCGTTTTTTTTCTGGGGTTTTATCTTGTTCCTTGATCTGGTATAAAGTCCTCTGCCTTTTCATTTTGTCTATCTTTCTGTGAATGTGGTTTTCCTTCCACAGGCTGCAGAATTGTAGTTCTTCTTGCTTCTGTTGTCTGCTCTCCGGTGGATGAGTCTATCTTAGAGGCTAGTGCAAGCTTCCTGATGGGAGGGACTGGTGGTGGGTAGAGCTGGGTGTTGCTTTGGTGGGCAGAGCTTTAATCCGCTTGTCTACGGATTAAATAAAACTTTAATAAAAAGTTTAATCCGCTTGTCTGCTGATGCATGGGGCTGGGTTCCCTCCCTGTTGGTTGTTTGGCCTGAGGCGACCCAGCCCTGGAGCCTACCTTGCTCTTGGTGGGGCTAATGGCGGACTCTGGGAGGGCACACACCAAGGAGTATTTCCCAGAACTTCTGCTGCCAGTGTCGTTGTCCTCACGGTGAGCCACAGCCACAGCCACCACCTGCCTCTGCAGGAGACCCTCTAAAAGTAGCAGGTAGTTCTGGTCATTCTCCTACAGGGTCACTGCTCCTTCCCCTGGGTCCTGATGTGCACACTACTTTGTGTGTGCCCTCCAAGAGTGGAGTATCTGAGTGGAGTTGAGACTCTGAGACTCTGTGTGGACTCGCACAGACTCTGGGTCCTGTGAAGCTTCGATGTTTTCTGATTCTAGAAATCCTATAGGAGACGGTCCACAGCAGGTGACGCTAATGTTGTCAGTAGAGGTGTTGAAGCCAAAGATCTGCAGTTCCAACTAGAGGTGCCGATGTACATACAGGACAAAATCATCTCGTGTGAATGTAGTTCAGGCATGTTTAAGATGAATGCAGTCATGTTAATGCCTACCATATTCTATCTTGAGCCTCTCTTCAGGGACCCCCTCCTCAGTTCCTGAGGCTCCTGTAAGTCATGTACAGGGGACTGGAGAGTGGGCTCTGTCCAGTCTGAGCCCTGAGTTACCCTGTGTGTATCTTAGGATACTTTGTATTTCTGTGGTGTCTGTTGTAACATCATCTCTTTCATTTCAGATTTATTTGGGCCCTCTCTTTTTAAAAAAACATATGACTGTTTTCTTTTATTCTTTACAGAAGTTTAATAAGTGTTTGATCTACTATCCTTACCCTATGTATACTTTTTGCAGTGAGATTTTTACTTTTCTTTGTTTCCTTGTTACTATCAATAATTAGTGAGACTTCTTTTAAGCTACCTTCAACATTGCTTATAAAGCTGCTTTATTAGTGATGACAGAGCCTTAATGGAAGTCATGTTCTGGTTGTAAATTAGAATGCAATGTGCCAGCAAATAGCCCCTTAAGTTTATGTCTCATTACTTCTTGTTCTTTTTTTAATTTAATTTTTATTTTTTGTCAGAGCAAATTTAATTAAAATGTTTTGTTTCTTCTAGGTGTGCAAGATGTGGTTCTTTTAAACATATACATATATCTATTCTTCTTTGGATCATTTTCCCATGTAGGTTATGACACGATGTTGAGTAGTCTTGTCTTGGTATTACGTAGGTCTTTGGTGATTACATATTTCACATGTGTTTCTATATCTATCTTAACCCCAATATCCTAATGTATCCAATCCTCACACCTTTCCATTTGGTGAACCATAAGTTTGTTTAATGAATCTGTGATTGCATTTCTCTGTGGAAATATCTTCATTGGTATCAATTTTTAGCTAAGACCTATAAGTGATATTATAGGATATGTGTCTTTTGCTTTCTGACTTAGTACAATTTGCCTGATTACCTCAAGAATCATACATGGTGCTGCAAATGGCATTGTTTCATTTTTTTCCCTGGCTAATATTCCATCTGTACATGTACCAGTTCTTCTTTGGCCACGCACCTCTTGATGGACTTTCTGGTTGCCTCCATGTCTTGGCTATTGCAATACTGCTGCAATGCACATTTGCTTGCCTGTGTCTTTCCAGTTATATCTTCTTATGTTATAGGCCAAGGAGTGGGCTTGCTGTATCATATGGTAGCTCAGTGTGTATGTTTTAAAGGCACCCCCATTCAGTTCTCATTAGTGGCTCTTTCCAGGATACGTCCCACTTAAAATTGAGGCTATGCATTTCTCCAAAACACCTTCAATATTTATTATTGGTAGTTTTCTTGCTGATGGTTATTCTAACAGGTGTGAGCTGATACCTATCTGTGGTTGAATTTGCATGTGTCCCATAATCTGTTGAAATTGAGCTTTAAAGCATGCCCTTTTTATTGATCAAACTGTGATTACAGCTTAGTTCTTCAAAGTGTTTTCTTAAAGTAAGTGTCACATTTTGAAAATTTTTGGCCATTAAATCCCTCAAGACATTTTGAGGGCACGTTTCATTTACAGCCCTGAAGTACTTGTTCATATGAAGTGACCATTAGCACAGGTTTTAAAGCTGCTTGTGCAGGTAACGGCCAGAGGGTGGCAGCCTTTCTATGTTCCCAATCTGGTAAATACGGAAAGAGACCTTCAGCCCCAAGAGTGTCCAGCTTTATTTCTCATCCAGCTGTGGGTCTAGATATGGTCACACCAGGTTGCATCACAGCCCCGGAAAGAATTATGTAAAAATTTCTCCCTCTATCACTATCTTTGTTTTTTGGGATTTTAAAGTAATTTATTTTTATAATGGGGTTTACCTGATTTTCACTGCTGTGTTTATGGCCCTTTACACCCATTGATTAACTTACAGAGAGAAATCAATACATAGGTTTTAAGATTTTTACTAGTCAGATATACACTTGTTCGTTGAATAGGGGGTGTTGTGTCCACTTCACGGAGCAAGGAGTATGTCTTGTCTATTACATATTGGGTTTATGGATCGGTATCTGAGCTAATATGAAACCCTTGTTTTATGCATCACCCCACCTCACCTTTCCCGTTAAGCAGCCATAGTGTGTTTTCTAAATGTGTGACTCTATTCTGTTTTGTAATTCAGTTCAATTGTAGCGGTTTTTACATTCCCTCTATAAGTGATATCTTATGATAAGTGTCTTTTTCTGTGTGACTTATTTCACTTAGAATCGTCGAACCTAAATCCACTCATCTTGCTGCTAATAGCCTTATGACATTGATTTCATGGCTGAGTGATATTCCATTGTACATAAGGACCACAACATCGTTATCCATTTTCCTATTTCCTGGGATATTTAAGGTGTAATGAAGAGGAGGTTCTTGTCAAGAGAGCAGCCCTAAACTTTGGTGTGCCTGTGTCTTGCTGATTTTTAGTTTTCCCAATTTATACGCCCATGAGTGGAAGTGCCCTATGCCCTCTAAGCTGTGTTTTTTAGATGTTTCAGGACACACCGTACACTTCTCCAGAGTGGCTGTTGGCAATTTACATTCCGCCATCAGCGTACCAAGGCTCCCATTTCTCCATGGCCAGTGCTGCATTTCTGGTTTTGACACTTTTTTCAGCATGGCCCTTTTGATCGATGGGAAGCGAGACTTCTTTGTAGCGCTGATTTGCCTTTCCAGGTTGCTTGGTTGGCCAAAAAGGGCCTATGCGTTTTTTCCTGAATATATTCAGGAAAAAACGCATAGGCCCTTTTTAGCCAAGGGCATAAGTGTCGACGTTTTGCCGCTTTTCATGTGCTTTAAACGCGATTCGAATCTACCTCCTTAAGTCTGTTTCTGCAGTTCTGCCTTGCTTTCAAATCCTCTTCGTTGCCTTCCCTCAATATATTTGTGGACGAGAGTTATCATTGGTAACTCTGCAGGTTTGTGAATTGCAGTGCCCCTGATCTCCATTTTTCAACTCGCTTTTTTGGGAGTTGGCCGCAGAAGCACAGGATTTCTTCAGGCCCTATTCTACTTCCAGGCAGCAGGCTGAGTCTGTGGTTAATTCTTTTTCCTGATGGAAAAATAGAGTGACCTGTGCCTGTCCCAAAACCTAGAGCTTGTCCCTTATTGGTTCCCCCTCTTTCCGTTCATCCTCAGGACAAATTGCAACCTGTAACAAACAGGAGGTTAAAGGTGCTGATTCTCCAAGTACGGAGATTGCAATTATAGCGGCTGGAATGGTGAACCCAAGCACAAGGAGATGAGAAATGAGGTGTGTTTTAGAAACCTTTGCCGATCACACAGTGTACCGTCGTCTGGGTTTCTTATGCGTGTTCTCGATGTAGGAAGATGCCCTTGAACCTAGAGATTTGGGACGAATGGGATGGGTACCACGCAGTATTATTTTAAAGGGTCTCCGTTTGCTCACCCAACCTCACCAAACCTCTCAGCCCCAAGAGTGTCCACCCTTATGTCTCATCCAGCTGTGGGTCTAGATATGGTCAATCCAGGTTGCATCACAGCCCCTGAACGAATTGTGTAAGAATTTCTCTCTCTTTCCCTGTCTTTGTTTCCTGGGTTTTTAAAAGTAATTTATTTTTATAATGGGGTTTAGCTGCTTTTTACGGCTGTCTTTATGCCGCTTTACACCCACTTGACACACTAACAGAGAGATTTCAATACATAGGTTTTAAGATTATTACTAGTCAGGTATATTCTTGTGTGGTGAATAGGGGGTGTTGAGTCCAGTTCTCTTTGCAAGGAGTGGGTCTTGTCTATTACATATTGGGTTTATGGAACGGTATCTCAGCTAATTTGAAACCCTTGTTTTATGTATCACCCCAACTCACCTTTCCCGTTAAGCAGCCATAGTGTGTTTTCTGCATGTGTGACACTGTTCTGTTTTGTAATTCAGTTCAAGTGTAACGGTTTTTACTTTCCCTGTATAAGTAATATCTTATGAGAAGTGTAGTTTCTGTGTGACTTATTTCACTTAGAATCGTCGTACCTAAATCCACTCATCATGCTGCTACTAGCCTTATGACATTGATTTCATGGCTGAATGATATTCCATTGTACATAAGGACCACAACTTCTTTATCCATTTTTCCCTTTCTTGGGATATTTAAGGTGGAATGAAGTGGAGGTCCTTGGCAACAGAGCAGCCCTAAACTTTGGTGTGCTTGTGTCTTACTGATTTTTAATTTTTCCAATTTATACCCCCATGCGTGGAAGTGCCCTATGCTCTCTAAGGTGTGTTTTTTAGATGTTTCAGGACACACCGTACCCTTCTCCAGAGTGGCTGTTGGCAATTTACATCCCGCCCATCAGCGTAGCAGGGCTCCCATTTCTCCATGGCCTTTCCTGCATTTCTGGTTTTGACACTTTTCTCAGTATGGCCCTTTTGACCGATGGGACGCGAGACTTCTTTGTAGCGCTGATTTGCCTTTCCAGGTTGCTTGGTTGGCCAAAAAGGGCGTATGCGTTTTTTCCTGAATATATTCAGGAAAAAAGGCATACGCCCTTTTTGGCCAAGGGCATCATTGTCAACGTTTTGCCGCTTTTCATGTGCTTTAAAGGCGATTCGAATCTACCTCCTGAAATCTGTTTCCTGCAATTCTGCCTTGATTTCAAATCCTCTTCTTTGCCTTCCCTCAATATATTTGTGGACGAGAGTTATCATTTATAACTCTGCAGGTTTGTGAATTGCAGTGCCCTGTAGCTCCATTTTACAAGTCGCTTTTTCGGGAGCCGGCCGCAAAAGCGCAGGATGGCTTCAGGCCCTGTTCTGGTTCCGGGGTGCAGGCTGAGCCTGTGGTTAATTCTTCTTCCTGATGGGAAAATAGAGTGACCTGTGCCTGTCCCAACACCAAGAGCTAGTCTCTCATTGGTTCCCCGTCTTCCCGTTCATCCTCAGGACAAATTGCAACCTGTATGGAACAGGAGGTTAAAGGTGCTGATGCTCCAAGTAGGGAGATTGCTAGTAAAGTGGCTGGAATGGCGAACCCGAGCACAAGGAGATGAGAAATGAGGTGCGTTGTAGAAACCTTTCCCCATCACACGGTGTACCATCTTCTGGGTTTCTCATGCATGTTTACGATGTAGGAAGATGCCCTTGAACCTGGAGATTTGGGACCCATGCGATGGGTAGCACGCAGTAGTACTTTAAAGGGTCTGCGTTTGCTCACCCAACCTCACCAAACCTCTCAGCCCCAAGAGTGTCCACCCTTATGTCTCATCCAGCTGTGGGTCTAGATATGGTCAATCCAGGTTGCATCACAGCCCCTGAACGAATTGTGTAAGAATTTCTCTCTCTTTCACTGTCTTTGTTTCATGGGTTTTTAAAAGTAATTTCTTTTTATAATGGGGTTTAGCTGCTTTTCACGGCTGTGTTTAGGCCGCTTTACACCCACTTGACACACTAACAGAGAGATATCAATACATAGGTTTTAAGATTATTACTAGTCAGATATATTCTTGTGCGGTGAATCGGGCGTGTTGAGTCCAGTTCTCTGAGCAAGGAGTAGGTCTTGTCTATTACATATTGGGTTTATGGAACGGTATCTGAGCTAATTTGAAACTCTTGTTTTATGTATCACCCCACCTCACCTTTCCCGTTAAGCAGCCATAGTGTGTTTTCTGCACGTGTGACTCTGTTCTGTTTTGTAATTCAGTTCAAGTGTAACGGTTTTTACATTTCCTCTATAAGTGACACCTTATGAGAAGTGTCCTTTTCTGTGTGACTTATTTCACTTAGAATCGTCGTACCTAAATCCACTCATCATGCTGCTACTAGCCTTATGACATTGATTTCATGGCTGAGTGATATTCCATTGTACATAAGGACCACAACTTTTTTATCCATTTTTCGCTTTCCTGGGATATTTAAGGTGGAATGAAGTGGAGGTCCTTGTCAACAGAGCAGCCCTAATCTTTGGGGTTCTTGTGTCTTGCTGATTTTTAATTTTCCCACTTTATACCCCCATGCGTGGAAGTGCCCTGTGCTCTCTAAGCTGTGTTTTTTAGATGTTTCAGAACACACCGTACACTTCTCCAGAGTGGCTGTTGGCAATTTACATCCCGCCCATCAGTGTAGCAAGGCTCCCATTTCTCCATGGCCTGTCCTGCATTTCTGGTTTTGACACTTTTTTCAGCATGGCCCTTTTGACCGATGGGAAGCGAGACTTCTTTGTAGCACTGATTTGCCTTTCCAGTTTGCTTGGTTGGCCAAAAAGGGCGTATGCGTTTTTTCCTGAATATATTCAGGAAAAAACGCATACGCCGTTTTTGGCCAAGGGCATCATTGTCAACGTTTTCCTGGTTTTCATGTGCTTTAAAGGCGATTCGAATC
Source organism: Balaenoptera physalus (assembly GCF_965194825.1). NCBI lineage: Eukaryota > Metazoa > Chordata > Mammalia > Artiodactyla > Balaenopteridae > Balaenoptera > Balaenoptera physalus. Next base: position 357,118 of record NW_028126310.1, on the reverse strand, counting down.
TACCTCCTGAAATCTGTTTCCTGCAATTCTACCTTGATTTCAAATCCTCTTCTTTGCCTTCCCTCAATATATTTGTGGACGAGAGTTATCATTTATAACTCTGCAGGTTTGTGAATTGCAGTTCCCTGAAGCTCCATTTTACAACTCGCTTTTTTGGGAGCTGGCCGCAAAAGCGCAGGATGGCTTCAGGCCCTGTTCTGGTTCCGGGGTGCAGGCTGAGCCTGTGGTTAATTCTTCTTCCTGATGGGAAAATAGAGTGACCTGTGCCTGTCCCAACACCAAGAGCTAGTCTCTCATTGGTTCCCCGTCTTCCCGTTCATCCTCAGGACAAATTGCAACCTGTATGGAACAGGAGGTTAAAGGTGCTGATGCTCCAAGTAGGGAGATTGCTAGTAAAGTGGCTGGAATGGCGAACCCGAGCACAAGGAGATGAGAAATGAGGTGCGTTTTAGAAACCTTTCCCCATCACACGGTGTACCATCTTCTGGGTTTCTCATGCATGTTTTCGATGTAGGAAGATGCCCTTGAACCTGGAGATTTGGGACCCATGCGATGGGTAGCACGCAGTATTACTTTAAAGGGTCTGCGTTTGCTCACCCAACCTCACCAAACCTCTCAGCCCCAAGAGTGTCCACCCTTATGTCTCATCCAGCTGTGGGTCTAGATATGGTCAATCCAGGTTGCATCACAGCCCCTGAACGAATTGTGTAAGAATTTCTCTCTCTTTCCCTGTCTTTGTTTCCTGGGTTCTTAAAAGTAATTTATTTTTATAATGGGGTTTAGCTGCTTTTCACGGCTGTGTTTATGCCGCTTTACACCCACTTGACACACTAACAGAGAGATATCAATACATAGGTTTTAAGATTATTACTAGTCAGTTATATTCTTGTGCGGTGAATCGGGCGTGTTGAGTCCAGTTCTCTGAGCAAGGAGTAGGTCTTGTCTATTACATATTGGGTTTATGGAACGGTATCTGAGCTAATTTGAAACTCTTGTTTTATGTATCACCCCACCTCACCTTTCCCGTTAAGCAGCCATAGTGTATTTTCTGCATGTGTGACTCTGTTCTGTTTTGTAATTCAGTTCAAGTGTAACGGTTTTTACATTCCCTCTATAAGTGACACCTTATGAGAAGTGTCCTTTTCTGTGTGACTTATTTCACTTAGAATCGTCGTACCAAAATCCACTCATCATGCCGCTACTAGCCTTATGACATTGATTTCATGGCTGAGTGATATTCCATTGTACATAAGGACCACAACTTTTTTATCCATTTTTTGCTTTCCTGGGATATTTAAGGTGGAATGAAGTGGAGGTCCTTGTCAACAGAGCAGCCCTAAACTTTGGGGTTCTTGTGTCTTGCTGATTTTTAATTTTCCCACTTTATACCCCCATGCTTGGAAGTGCCCTATGCTCTCTAAGCTGTGTTTTTTAGGTGTTTCAGAACACACCGTACACTTCTCCAGAGTGGCTGTTGGCAATTTACATAACACCCATCAGTGTAGCAAGGCTCCCATTTCTCCATGGCCTGTCCTGCATTTCTGGTTTTGACACTTTTTTCAGCATGTCCCTTTTGACCGATGGGAAGCGAGACTTCTTTGTAGCGCTGATTTGCCTTTCCAGGTTGCTTGGTTGGCCAAAAAGGGCGTATGCGTTTTTTCCTGAATATATTCAGGAAAAAACGCATACGCCCTTTTTGGCCAAGGGCATCATTGTCAACGTTTTGCTGCTTTTCATGTGCTTTAAAGGCGATTAGAATCTACCTCCTGAAATCTGTTTCCTGCAATTCTACCTTGATTTCAAATCCTCTTCTTTGCCTTCCCTCAATATATTTGTGGACGAGAGTTATCATTTATAACTCTGCAGGTTTGTGAATTGCAGTTCCCTGAAGCTCCATTTTACAACTCGCTTTTTTGGGAGCTGGCCGCAAAAGCGCAGGATGGCTTCAGGCCCTGTTCTGGTTCCGGGGGGCAGGCTGAGCCTGTGGTTAATTCTTCTTCCTGATGGGAAAATAGAGTGACCTGTGCCTGTCCCAACACCAAGAGCTAGTCTCTCATTGGTTCCCCGTCTTCCCGTTCATCCTCAGGACAAATTGCAAGCTGTATGGAACAGGAGGTTAAAGGTGCTGATGCTCCAAGTAGGGAGATTGCTAGTAAAGTGGCTGGAATGGCGAACCCGAGCACAAGGAGATGAGAAATGAGGTGCGTTGTAGAAACCTTTCCCCATCACACGGTGTACCATCTTCTGGGTTTCTCATGCATGTTTACGATGTAGGAAGATGCCCTTGAACCTGGAGATTTGGGACCCATGCGATGGGTAGCACGCAGTAGTACTTTAAAGGGTCTGCGTTTGCTCACCCAACCTCACCAAACCTCTCAGCCCCAAGAGTGTCCACCCTTATGTCTCATCCAGCTGTGGGTCTAGATATGGTCAATCCAGGTTGCATCACAGCCCCTGAACGAATTGTGTAAGAATTTCTCTCTCTTTCCCTGTCTTTGTTTCCTGGGTTTTTAAAAGTAATTTATTTTTATAATGGGGTTTAGCTGCTTTTCACGGCTGTGTTTAGGCCGCTTTACACCCACTTGACACACTAACAGAGAGATATCAATACATAGGTTTTAAGATTATTACTAGTCAGATATATTCTTGTGCGGTGAATCGGGCGTGTTGAGTCCAGTTCTCTGAGCTTGGAGTAGGTCTTGTCTATTACATATTGGGTTTATGGAACGGTATCTGAGCTAATTTGAAACTCTTGTTTTATGTATCACCCCACCTCACCTTTCCCGTTAAGCAGCCATAGTGTGTTTTCTGCACGTGTGACTCTGTTCTGTTTTGTAATTCAGTTCAAGTGTAACGGTTTTTACATTTCCTCTATAAGTGACACCTTATGAGAAGTGTCCTTTTCTGTGTGACTTATTTCACTTAGAATCGTCGTACCTAAATCCACTCATCATGCTGCTACTAGCCTTATGACATTGATTTCATGGCTGAGTGATATTCCATTGTACATAAGGACCACAACTTTTTTATCCATTTTTCGCTTTCCTGGGATATTTAAGGTGGAATGAAGTGGAGGTCCTTGTCAACAGAGCAGCCCTAATCTTTGGGGTTCTTGTGTCTTGCTGATTTTTAATTTTCCCACTTTATACCCCCATGCGTGGAAGTGCCCTATGCTCTCTAAGCTGTGTTTTTTAGATGTTTCAGAACACACCGTACACTTCTCCAGAGTGGCTGTTGGCAATTTACATCCCGCCCATCAGTGTAGCAAGGCTCCCATTTCTCCATGGCCTGTCCTGCATTTCTGGTTTTGACACTTTTTTCAGCATGGCCCTTTTGACCGATGGGAAGCGAGACTTCTTTGTAGCACTGATTTGCCTTTCCAGTTTGCTTGGTTGGCCAAAAAGGGCGTATGCGTTTTTTCCTGAATATATTCAGGAAAAAACGCATACGCCGTTTTTGGCCAAGGGCATCATTGTCAACGTTTTCCTGGTTTTCATGTGCTTTAAAGGCGATTCGAATCTACCTCCTGAAATCTGTTTCCTGCAATTCTGCCTTGATTTCAAATCCTCTTCTTTGCCTTCCCTCAATATATTTGTGGACGAGAGTTATCATTTATAACTGTGCAGGTTTGTGAATTGCAGTGCCCTGAAGCTCCATTTTACAACTCGCTTTTTTGGGAGCTGGCCGCAAATGCACAGGATGTCTTCAGGCCCTGTTCTGGTTCCGGGGGGCAGGCTGAGCCTGTGGTTAATTCTTCTTCCTGATGGGAAAATAGAGTGACCTGTGCCTGTCCCAACACCAAGAGCTAGTCTCTCATTGGTTCCCCGTCCTCCCGTTCATCCTCTGGACAAATTGTAACCTGTACGGAACAGGAGGTTAAAGGTGATGATGCTCCAAGTAGGGAGATTGCTAGTAAAGTGGCTGGAATGGCGAACCCGAGCAAAAGGAGATGAGAAATGAGGTGCGTTTTAGAAACCTTTCCCCATCACACGGTGTACCATCTTCTGGGTTTCTCATGCATGTTTTCGATGTAGGAAGATGCCCTTGAACCTGGCGATTTGGGACCCATGCGATGGGTAGCACGCAGTATTACTTTAAAGGGTCTGCGTTTGCTCACCCAACCTCACCAAACCTCTCAGCCCCAAGAGTGTCCACCCTTATGTCTCATCCAGCTGTGGGTCTAGATATGGTCAATCCAGGGTGCATCACAGCCCCTGAACGAATTGTATAAGAATTTCTCTCTCTTTCCCTGTCTTTGTTTCCTGGGTTTTTAAAAGTAATTTATTTTTATAATGGGGTTTAGCTGCTTTTCACGGCTGTGTTTATGCCGCTTTACACCCACTTGACACACTAACAGAGAGATATCAATACATAGGTTTTAAGATTATTACTAGTCAGTTATATTCTTGTGCAGTGAATCGGGCGTGTTGAGTCCAGTTCTCTGAGCAAGGAGTAGGTCTTGTCTATTACATATTGGGTTTATGGAACGGTATCTGAGCTAATTTGAAACTCTTGTTTTATGTATCACCCCACCTCACCTTTCCCGTTAAGCAGCCATAGTGTATTTTCTGCATGTGTGACTCTGTTCTGTTTTGTAATTCAGTTCAAGTGTAACAGTTTTTACATTCCCTCTATAAGTGACACCTTATGAGAAGTGTCCTTTTCTGCGTGACTTATTTCACTTAGAATCGTCATACCTAAATCCACTCATCATGCTGCTACTAGCCTTATGACATTGATTTCATGGCTGAGTGATATTCCACTGTACATAAGGACCACAACTTTTTTATCCATTTTTCGCTTTCCTGTGATATTTAAGGTGGAATGAAGTGGAGGTCCTTGTCAACAGAGCAGCCCTAAACTTTGGGGTTCTTGTGTCTTGCTGATTTTTAATTTTCCCACTTTATACCCCCATGCGTGGAAGTGCCCTATGCTCTCTAAGCTGTGTTTTTTAGATGTTTCAGAACACACCGTACACTTCTCCAGAGTGGCTGTGGGCAATTTACATCCCGCCCATCAGTGTAGCAAGGCTCCCATTTCTCCATGGCCTGTCCTGCATTTCTGGTTTTGACACTTTTTTCAGCATGGCCCTTTTGACCGATGGGAAGCGAGACTTCTTTGTAGCGCTGATTTGCCTTTCCAGGTTGCTTGGTTGGCCAAAAAGGGCGTATGCGTTTTTTCCTGAATATATTCAGGAAAAAACGCATACGCCCTTTTTGGCCAAGGGCATCATTGTCAACGTTTTGCTGCTTTTCATGTGCTTTAAAGGCGATTCGAATCTACCTCCTGAAATCTGTTTCCTGCAATTCTACCTTGATTTCAAATCCTCTTCTTTGCCTTCCCTCAATATATTTGTGGACGAGAGTTATCATTTATAACTCTGCAGGTTTGTGAATTGCAGTTCCCTGAAGCTCCATTTTACAACTCGCTTTTTTGGGAGCTGGCCGCAAAAGCGCAGGATTGCTTCAGGCCCTGTTCTGGTTCCGGGGTGCAGGCTGAGCCTGTGGTTAATTCTTCTTCCTGATGGGAAAATAGAGTGACCTGTGCCTGTCCCAACACCAAGAGCTAGTCTCTCATTGGTTCCCCGTCTTCCCGTTCATCCTCAGGACAAATTGCAACCTGTATGGAACAGGAGGTTAAAGGTGCTGATGCTCCAAGTAGGGAGATTGCTAGTAAAGTGGCTGGAATGGCGAACCCGAGCACAAGGAGATGAGAAATGAGGTGCGTTTTAGAAACCTTTCCCCATCACACGGTGTACCATCTTCTGGGTTTCTCATGCATGTTTTCGATGTAGGAAGATGCCCTTGAACCTGGAGATTTGGGACCCATGCGATGGGTAGCACGCAGTATTACTTTAAAGGGTCTGCGTTTGCTCACCCAACCTCACCAAACCTCTCAGCCCCAAGAGTGTCCACCCTTATGTCTCATCCAGCTGTGGGTCTAGATATGGTCAATCCAGGTTGCATCACAGCCCCTGAACGAATTGTGTAAGAATTTCTCTCTCTTTCCCTGTCTTTGTTTCCTGGGTTTTTAAAAGTAATTTATTTTTATAATGGGGTTTAGCTGGTTTTCACGGCTGTGTTTATGCCGCTTTACACGCACTTGACACACTAACAGAGAGATATCAATACATAGGTTTTAAGATTATTACTAGTCAGTTATATTCTTGTGCGGTGAATCGGGCGTGTTGAGTCCAGTTCTCTGAGCAAGGAGTAGGTCTTGTCTATTACATATTGGGTTTATGGAACGGTATCTGAGCTAATTTGAAACTCTTGTTTTATGTATCACCCCACCTCACCTTTCCCGTTAAGCAGCCATAGTGTATTTTCTGCATGTGTGACTCTGTTCTGTTTTGTAATTCAGTTCAAGTGTAACGGTTTTTACATTCCCTCTATAAGTGACACCTTATGAGAAGTGTCCTTTTCTGTGTGACTTATTTCACTTAGAATCGTCATACCAAAATCCACTCATCATGCCGCTACTAGCCTTATGACATTGATTTCATGGCTGAGTGATATTCCATTGTACATAAGGACCACAATTTTTTTATCCATTTTTTGCTTTCCTGGGATATTTAAGGTGGAATGAAGTGGAGGTCCTTGTCAACAGAGCAGCCCTAAACTTTGGGGTTCTTGTGTCTTGCTGATTTTTAATTTTCCCACTTTATACCCCCATGCGTGGAAGTGCCCTATGCTCTCTAAGCTGTGTTTTTTAGGTGTTTCAGAACACACCGTACACTTCTCCAGAGTGGCTGTTGGCAATTTACATAACACCCATCAGTGTAGCAAGGCTCCCATTTCTCCATGGCCTGTCCTGCATTTCTGGTTTTGACACTTTTTTCAGCATGTCCCTTTTGACCGATGGGAAGCGAGACTTCTTTGTAGCGCTGATTTGCCTTTCCAGGTTGCTTGGTTGGCCAAAAAGGGCGTATGCGTTTTTTCCTGAATATATTCAGGAAAAAACGCATACGCCCTTTTTGGCCAAGGGCATCATTGTCAACGTTTTGCTGCTTTTCATGTGCTTTAAAGGCGATTCGAATCTACCTCCTGAAATCTGTTTCCTGCAATTCTACCTTGATTTCAAATCCTCTTCTTTGCCTTCCCTCAATATATTTGTGGACGAGAGTTATCATTTATAACTCTGCAGGTTTGTGAATTGCAGTTCCCTGAAGCTCCATTTTACAACTCGCTTTTTTGGGAGCTGGCCGCAAAAGCGCAGGATGGCTTCAGGCCCTGTTCTGGTTCCGGGGTGCAGGCTGAGCCTGTGGTTAATTCTTCTTCCTGATGTGAAAATAGAGTGACCTGTGCCTGTCCCAACACCAAGAGCTAGTCTCTCATTGGTTCCCCGTCTTCCCGTTCATCCTCAGGACAAATTGCAAGCTGTATGGAACAGGAGGTTAAAGGTGCTGATGCTCCAAGTAGGGAGATTGCTAGTAAAGTGGCTGGAATGGCGAACCCGAGCACAAGGAGATGAGAAATGAGGTGCGTTGTAGAAACCTTTCCCCATCACACGGTGTACCATCTTCTGGGTTTCTCATGCATGTTTACGATGTAGGAAGATGCCCTTGAACCTGGAGATTTGGGACCCATGCGATGGGTAGCACGCAGTAGTACTTTAAAGGGTCTGCGTTTGCTCACCCAACCTCACCAAACCTCTCAGCCCCAAGAGTGTCCACCCTTATGTCTCATCCAGCTGTGGGTCTAGATATGGTCAATCCAGGTTGCATCACAGCCCCTGAACGAATTGTGTAAGAATTTCTCTCTCTTTCCCTGTCTTTGTTTCCTGGGTTTTTAAAAGTAATTTATTTTTATAATGGGGTTTAGCTGCTTTTCACGGCTGTGTTTATGCCGCTTTACACCCACTTGACACACTAACAGAGAGATATCAATACATAGGTTTTAAGATTATTACTAGTCAGATATATTCTTGTGCGGTGAATCGGGCGTGTTGAGTCCAGTTCTCTGAGCTTGGAGTAGGTCTTGTCTATTACATATTGGGTTTATGGAACGGTATCTGAGCTAATTTGAAACTCTTGTTTTATGTATCACCCCACCTCACCTTTCCCGTTAAGCAGCCATAGTGTGTTTTCTGCATGTGTGACTCTGTTCTGTTTTGTAATTCAGTTCAAGTGTAACGGCTTTTACATTCCCTCTATAAGTGACAACTTATGAGAAGTGTCCTTTTCTGTGTGACTTATTTCACTTAGAATCGTCGTACCTAAATCCACTCATCATGCCGCTACTAGCCTTATGACATTGATTTCATGGCTGAGTGATATTCCATTGTACATAAGGAACACAACTTTTTTATCCATTTTTCGCTTTCCTGGGATATTTAAGGTGGAATGAAGTGGAGGTCCTTGTCAACAGAGCAGCCCTAAACTTTGGGGTTCTTGTGTCTTGCTGATTTTTAATTTTCCCACTTTATACCCCCATGCGTGGAAGTGCCCTATGCTCTCTAAGCTGTGTTTTTTAGATGTTTCAGAACACACCGTACACTTCTCCAGAGTGGCTGTTGGCAATTTACATCCCGCCCATCAGTGTAGCAAGGCCCCCATTTCTCCATGGCCTGTCCTGCATTTCTGGTTTTGACACTTTTTTCAGCATGGCCCTTTTGACCGATGGGAAGCGAGACTTCTTTGTAGCGCTGATTTGCCTTTCCAGGTTGCTTGGTTGGCCAAAAAGGGCGTATGCGTTTTTTCCTGAATATATTCAGGAAAAAACGCATACGCCGTTTTTGGCCAAGGGCATCATTGTCAACGTTTTCCTGCTTTTCATGTGCTTTAAAGGCGATTCGAATCTACCTCCTGAAATCTGTTTCCTGCAATTCTGCCTTGATTTCAAATCCTCTTCTTTGCCTTCCCTCAATATATTTGTGGACGAGAGTTATCATTTATAACTGTGCAGGTTTGTGAATTGCAGTGCCCTGAAGCTCCATTTTACAACTCGCTTTTTTGGGAGCTGGCCGCAAATGCGCCGGATGGCTTCAGGCCCTGTTCTGGTTCCGGGGGGCAGGCTGAGCCTGTGGTTAATTCTTCTTCCTGATGGGAAAATAGAGTGACCTGTGCCTGTCCCAACACCAAGAGCTAGTCTCTCATTGGTTCCCCGTCTTCCCGTTCATCCTCAGGACAAATTGCAACCTGTATGGAACAGGAGGTTAAAGGTGCTGATGCTCCAAGTAGGGAGATTGCTAGTAAAGTGGCTGGAATGGCGAACCCGAGCAAAAGGAGATGAGAAATGAGGTGCGTTTTAGAAACCTTTCCCCATCACACGGTGTACCATCTTCTGGGTTTCTCATGCATGTTTTCGATGTAGGAAGATGCCCTTGAACCTGGAGATTTGGGACCCATGCGATGGGTAGCACGCAGTATTACTTTAAAGGGTCTGCGTTTGCTCACCCAACCTCACCAAACCTCTCAGCCCCAAGAGTGTCCACCCTTATGTCTCATCCAGCTGTGGGTCTACATATGGTCAATCCAGGTTGCATCACAGCCCCTGAACGAATTGTGTAAGAATTTCTCTCTCTTTCCCTGTCTTTGTTTCCTGGGTTTTTAAAAGTAATTTTTTTTATAATGGGGTTTAGCTGCTTTTCACGGCTGTGTTTATGCCGCTTTACACCCACTTGACACACTAACAGAGAGATATCAATACATAGGTTTTAAGATTATTACTAGTCAGTTATATTCTTGTGCGGTGAATCGGGCGTGTTGAGTCCAGTTCTCTGAGCAAGGAGTAGGTCTTGTCTATTACATATTGGGTTTATGGAACGGTATCTGAGCTAATTTGAAACTCTTGTTTTATGTATCACCCCACCTCACCTTTCCCGTTAAGCAGCCATAGTGTATTTTCTGCATGTGTGACTCTGTTCTGTTTTGTAATTCAGTTCAAGTGTAACGGTTTTTACATTCCCTCTATAAGTGACACCTTATGAGAAGTGTCCTTTTCTGTGTGACTTATTTCACTTAGAATCGTCGTACCAAAATCCACTCATCATGCCGCTACTAGCCTTATGACATTGATTTCATGGCTGAGTGATATTCCATTGTACATAAGGACCACAACTTTTTTATCCATTTTTTGCTTTCCTGGGATATTTAAGGTGGAATGAAGTGGAGGTCCTTGTCAACAGAGCAGCCCTAAACTTTGGGGTTCTTGTGTCTTGCTGATTTTTAATTTTCCCACTTTATACCCCCATGCGTGGAAGTGCCCTATGCTCTCTAAGCTGTGTTTTTTAGATGTTTCAGAACACACCGTACACTTCTCCAGAGTGGCTGTGGCAATTTACATAACACCCATCAGTGTAGCAAGGCTCCCATTTCTCCATGGCCTGTCCTGCATTTCTGGTTTTGACACTTTTTTCAGCATGTCCCTTTTGACCGATGGGAAGCGAGACTTCTTTGTAGCGCTGATTTGCCTTTCCAGGTTGCTTGGTTGGCCAAAAAGGGCGTATGCGTTTTTTCCTGAATATATTCAGGAAAAAACGCATACGCCCTTTTTGGCCAAGGGCATCATTGTCAACGTTTTGCTGCTTTTCATGTGCTTTAAAGGCGATTCGAATCTACCTCCTGAAATCTGTTTCCTGCAATTCTACCTTGATTTCAAATCCTCTTCTTTGCCTTCCCTCAATATATTTGTGGACGAGAGTTATCATTTATAACTCTGCAGGTTTGTGAATTGCAGTTCCCTGAAGCTCCATTTTACAACTCGCTTTTTTGGGAGTTGGCCGCAAAAGCGCAGGATGGCTTCAGGCCCTGTTCTGGTTCCGGGGTGCAGGCTGAGCCTGTGGTTAATTCTTTTTCCTGATGGGAAAATAGAGTGACCTGTGCCTGTCCCAACACCAAGAGCTAATCTCTCATTGGTTCCCCGTCTTCCCATTCATCCTCAGGACAATTTGCAACCTGTATGGAACAGGAGGTTAAAGGTGCTGATGCTCCAAGTAGGGAGATTGCTAGTAAAGTGGCTGGAATGGCGAACCCGAGCACAAGGAGATGAGAAATGAGGTGCGTTGTAGAAACCTTTCCCCATCACACGGTGTACCATCTTCTGAGTTTCTCATGCATGTTTACGATGTAGGAAGATGCCCTTGAACCTGGAGATTTGGGACCCATGCGATGGGTAGCACGCAGTAGTACTTTAAAGGGTCTGCGTTTGCTCACCCAACCTCACCAAACCTCTCAGCCCCAAGAGTGTCCACCCTTATGTCTCATCCAGCTGTGGGTCTAGATATGGTCAATCCAGGTTGCATCACAGCCCCTGAACGAATTGTGTAAGAATTTCTCTCTCTTTCCCTGTCTTTGTTTCCTGGGTTTTTAAAAGTAATTTATTTTTATAATGGGGTTTAGCTGCTTTTCACGGCTGTGTTTATGCCGCTTTACACCCACTTGACACACTAACAGAGAGATATCAATACATAGGTTTTAAGATTATTACTAGTCAGATATATTCTTGTGCGGTGAATCGGGCGTGTTGAGTCCAGTTCTCTGAGCTTGGAGTAGGTCTTGTCTATTACATATTGGGTTTATGGAACGGTATCTGAGCTAATTTGAAACTCTTGTTTTATGTATCACCCCACCTCACCTTTCCCGTTAAGCAGCCATAGTGTGTTTTCTGCATGTGAAACTCTGTTCTGTTTTGTAATTCAGTTCAAGTGTAACGGCTTTTACATTCCCTCTATAAGTGACACCTTATGAGAAGTGTCCTTTTCTGTGTGACTTATTTCACTTAGAATCGTCGTACCTAAATCCACTCATCATGCCGCTACTAGCCTTATGACATTGATTTCATGGCTGAGTGATATTCCATTGTACATAAGGAACACAACTTTTTTATCCATTTTTCGCTTTCCTGGGATATTTAAGGTGGAATGAAGTGGAGGTCCTTGTCAACAGAGCAGCCCTAAACTTTGGGGTTCTTGTGTCTTGCTGATTTTTAATTTTCCCACTTTATACCCCCATGCGTGGAAGTGCCCTATGCTCTCTAAGCTGTGTTTTTTAGATGTTTCAGAACACACCGTACACTTCTCCAGAGTGGCTGTTGGCAATTTACATCCCGCCCATCAGTGTAGCAAGGCCCCCATTGCTCCATGGCCTGTCCTGCATTTCTGGTTTTGACACTTTTTTCAGCATGGCCCTTTTGACCGATGGGAAGCGAGACTTCTTTGTAGCGCTGATTTGCCTTTCCAGGTTGCTTGGTTGGCCAAAAAGGGCGTATGCGTTTTTTCCTGAATATATTCAGGAAAAAACGCATACGCCGTTTTTGGCCAAGGGCATCATTGTCAACGTTTTCCTGCTTTTCATGTGCTTTAAAGGCGATTCGAATCTACCTCCTGAAATCTGTTTCCTGCAATTCTGCCTTGATTTCAAATCCTCTTCTTTGCCTTCCCTCAATATATTTGTGGACGAGAGTTATCATTTATAACTGTGCAGGTTTGTGAATTGCAGTGCCCTGAAGCTCCATTTTACAACTCGCTTTTTTGGGAGCTGGCCGCAAATGCGCAGGATGGCTTCAGGCCCTGTTCTGGTTCCGGGGGGCAGGCTGAGCCTGTGGTTAATTCTTCTTCCTGATGGGAAAATAGAATGACCTGTGCCTGTCCCAACACCAAGAGCTAGTCTCTCATTGGTTCCCCGTCTTCCCGTTCATCCTCAGGACAAATTGCAACCTGTATGGAACAGGAGGTTAAAGGTGCTGATGCTCCAAGTAGGGAGATTGCTAGTAAAGTGGCTGGAATGGCGAACCCGAGCACAAGGAGATGAGAAATGAGGTGCGTTTTAGAAACCTTTCCCCATCACACGGTGTACCATCTTCTGGGTTTCTCATGCATGTTTTCGATGTAGGAAGATGCCCTTGAACCTGGAGATTTGGGACCCATGCGATGGGTAGCACGCAGTATTACTTTAAAGGGTCTGCGTTTGCTCACCCAACCTCACCAAACCTCTCAGCCCCAAGAGTGTCCACCCTTATGTCTCATCCAGCTGTGGGTCTACATATGGTCAATCCAGGTTGCATCACAGCCCCTGAACGAATTGTGTAAGAATTTCTCTCTCTTTCACTGTCTTTGTTTCATGGGTTTTTAAAAGTAATTTATTTTTATAATGGGGTTTAGCTGCTTTTCACGGCTGTGTTTATGCCGCTTTACACCCACTTGACACACTAACAGAGAGATATCAATACATAGGTTTTAACATTATTACTAGTCAGTTATATTCTTGTGCGGTGAATCGGGCGTGTTGAGTCCAGTTCTCTGAGCAAGGAGTAGGTCTTGTCTATTACATATTGGGTTTATGGAACGGTATCTGAGCTAATTTGAAACTCTTGTTTTATGTATCACCCCACCTCACCTTTCCCGTTAAGCAGCCATAGTGTATTTTCTGCATGTGTGACTCTGTTCTGTTTTGTAATTCAGTTCAAGTGTAACGGTTTTTATATTCCCTCTATAAGTGACACCTTATGAGAAGTGTCCTCTTCTGTGTGACTTATTTCACATAGAATCGTCGTACCAAAATCCACTCATCATGCCGCTACTAGCCTTATGACATTGATTTCATGGCTGAGTGATATTCCATTGTACATAAGGACCACAACTTTTTTATCCATTTTTTGCTTTCCTGGGATATTTAAGGTGGAATGAAGTGGAGGTCCTTGTCAACAGAGCAGCCCTAAACTTTGGGGTTCTTGTGTCTTGCTGATTTTTAATTTTCCCACTTTATACCTCCATGCGTGGGAGTGCCCTATGCTCTCTAAGCTGTGTTTTTTAGATGTTTCAGAACACACCGTACACTTCTCCAGAGTGGCTGTTGGCAATTTACATCCCGCCCATCAGTGCAGCAAGGCTCCCATTTCTCCATGGCCTATCCTGCATTTTTGGTTTTGACACTTTTTTCAGCATGGCCCTTTTGACCGATGGGAAGCGAGACTTCTTTGTAGCGCTGATTTGCCTTTCCAGGTTGCTTGGTTGGCCAAAAAGGGCGTATGCGTTTTTTCCTGAATATATTCAGGAAAACACGCATACGCCCTTTTTGGCCAAGGGCATCATTGTCAACGTTTTGCTGCTTTTCATGTGCTTTAAAGGCGATTCGAATCTACCTCCTGAAATCTGTTTCCTGCAATTCTGCCTTGATTTCAAATCCTCTTCTTTGCCTTCCCTCAATATATTTGTGGACGAGAGTTATCATTTATAACTGTGCAGGTTTGTGAATTGCAGTGCCCTGAAGCTCCATTTTACAACTCGCTTTTTTGGGAGGTGGCCTCAAAAGCGCAGGATGGCTTCAGGCCCTGTTCTGGTTCCGGGGGGCAGGCTGAGCCTGTGGTTAATTCTTGTTCCTGATGGGAAAATAGAGTGACCTGTGCCTGTCCCAACACCAAGAGCTAGTCTCTCATTGGTTCCCCGTCCTCCCGTTCATCCTCAGGACAAATTGCAACCTGTACGGAACAGGAGGTTAAAGGTGCTGATGCTCCAAGTAGGGAGATTGCTAGTAAAGTGGCTGGAATGGCGAACCCGAGCAAAAGGAGATGAGAAATGAGGTGCGTTTTAGAAACCTTTCCCCATCACACGGTGTACCATCTTCTGGGTTTCTCATGCATGTTTTCGATGTAGGAAGATGCCCTTGAACCTGGAGATTTGGGACCCATGCGATGGGTAGCACGCAGTATTACTTTAAAGGGTCTGCGTTTGCTCACCCAACCTCACCAAACCTCTCAGCCCCAAGAGTGTCCACCCTTATGTCTCATCCAGCTGTGGGTCTAGATATGGTCAATCCAGGTTGCATCACAGCCCCTGAACGAATTGTGTAAGAATTTCTCTCTCTTTCCCTGTCTTTGTTTCCTGGGTTTTTAAAAGTAATTTATTTTTATAATGGGGTTTAGCTGCTTTTTACGGCTGTCTTTATGCCGCTTTACACCCACTTGACACACTAACAGAGAGATATCAATACATAGGTTTTAAGATTATTACTAGTCAGTTATATTCTTGTGCGGTGAATCGGGCGTGTTGAGTCCAGTTCTCTGAGCAAGGAGTAGGTCTTGTCTATTACATATTGGGTTTATGGAACGGTATCTGAGCTAATTTGAAACTCTTGTTTTATGTATCACCCCACCTCACCTTTCCCGTTAAGTAGCCATAGTGTATTTTCTGCATGTGTGACTCTGTTCTGTTTTGTAATTCAGTTCAAGTGTAACAGTTTTTACATTCCCTCTATAAGTGACACCTTATGAGAAGTGTCCTTTTCTGTGTGACTTATTTCACTTAGAATCGTCATACCTAAATCCACTCATCATGCTGCTACTAGCCTTATGACATTGATTTCATGGCTTAGTGATATTCCACTGTACATAAGGACCACAACTTTTTTATCCATTTTTCGCTTTCCTGGGATATTTAAGGTGGAATGAAGTGGAGGTCCTTGTCAACAGAGCAGCCCTAAACTTTGGGGTTCTTGTGTCTTGCTGATTTTTAATTTTCCCACTTTATACCCCCATGCGTGGAAGTGCCCTATGCTCTCTAAGCTGTGTTTTTTAGATGTTTCAGAACACACCGTACACTTCTCCAGAGTGGCTGTTGGCAATTTACATCCCGCCCATCAGTGTAGCAAGGCTCCCATTTCTCCATGGCCTGTCCTGCATTTCTGGTTTTGACAGTTTTTTCAGCATGGCCCTTTTGACCGATGGGAAGCGAGACTTCTTTGTAGCGCTGATTTGCCTTTCCAGGTTGCTTGGTTGGCCAAAAAGGGCGTATGCGTTTTTTCCTGAATATATTCAGGAAAAAACGCATACGCCCTTTTTGGCCAAGGGCATCATTGTCAACGTTTTGCTGCTTTTCATGTGCTTTAAAGGCGATTCGAATCTACCTCCTGAAATCTGTTTCCTGCAATTCTACCTTGATTTCAAATCCTCTTCTTTGCCTTCCCTCAATATATTTGTGGACGAGAGTTATCATTTATAACTCTGCAGGTTTGTGAATTGCAGTTCCCTGAAGCTCCATTTTACAACTCGCTTTTTTGGGAGCTGGCCGCAAAAGCGCAGGATTGCTTCAGGCCCTGTTCTGGTTCCGGGGTGCAGGCTGAGCCTGTGGTTAATTCTTCTTCCTGATGGGAAAATAGAGTGACCTGTGCCTGTCCCAACACCAAGAGCTAGTCTCTCATTGGTTCCCCGTCTTCCCGTTCATCCTCAGGACAAATTGCAACCTGTATGGAACAGGAGGTTAAAGGTGCTGATGCTCCAAGTAGGGAGATTGCTAGTAAAGTGGCTGGAATGGCGAACCCGAGCACAAGGAGATGAGAAATGAGGTGCGTTTTAGAAACCTTTCCCCATCACACGGTGTACCATCTTCTGGGTTTCTCATGCATGTTTTCGATGTAGGAAGATGCCCTTGAACCTGGAGATTTGGGACCCATGCGATGGGTAGCACGCAGTATTACTTTAAAGGGTCTGCGTTTGCTCACCCAACCTCACCAAACCTCTCAGCCCCAAGAGTGTCCACCCTTATGTCTCATCCAGCTGTGGGTCTAGATATGGTCAATCCAGGTTGCATCACAGCCCCTGAACGAATTGTGTAAGAATTTCTCTCTCTTTCCCTGTCTTTGTTTCCTGGGTTTTTAAAAGTAATTTATTTTTATAATGGGGTTTAGCTGCTTTTTACGGCTGTCTTTATGCCGCTTTACACCCACTTGACACACTAACAGAGAGATTTCAATACATAGGTTTTAAGATTATTACTAGTCAGGTATATTCTTGTGTGGTGAATAGGGGGTGTTGAGTCCAGTTCTCTTTGCAAGGAGTGGGTCTTGTCTATTACATATTGGGTTTATGGAACGGTATCTCAGCTAATTTGAAACCCTTGTTTTATGTATCACCCCAACTCACCTTTCCCGTTAAGCAGCCATAGTGTGTTTTCTGCATGTGTGACACTGTTCTGTTTTGTAATTCAGTTCAAGTGTAACGGTTTTTACTTTCCCTGTATAAGTAATATCTTATGAGAAGTGTAGTTTCTGTGTGACTTATTTCACTTAGAATCGTCGTACCTAAATCCACTCATCATGCTGCTACTAGCCTTATGACATTGATTTCATGGCTGAATGATATTCCATTGTACATAAGGACCACAACTTCTTTATCCATTTTTCCCTTTCTTGGGATATTTAAGGTGGAATGAAGTGGAGGTCCTTGGCAACAGAGCAGCCCTAAACTTTGGTGTGCTTGTGTCTTACTGATTTTTAATTTTTCCAATTTATACCCCCATGCGTGGAAGTGCCCTATGCTCTCTAAGGTGTGTTTTTTAGATGTTTCAGGACACACCGTACCCTTCTCCAGAGTGGCTGTTGGCAATTTACATCCCGCCCATCAGCGTAGCAGGGCTCCCATTTCTCCATGGCCTTTCCTGCATTTCTGGTTTTGACACTTTTCTCAGTATGGCCCTTTTGACCGATGGGACGCGAGACTTCTTTGTAGCGCTGATTTGCCTTTCCAGGTTGCTTGGTTGGCCAAAAAGGGCGTATGCGTTTTTTCCTGAATATATTCAGGAAAAAAGGCATACGCCCTTTTTGGCCAAGGGCATCATTGTCAACGTTTTGCCGCTTTTCATGTGCTTTAAAGGCGATTCGAATCTACCTCCTGAAATCTGTTTCCTGCAATTCTGCCTTGATTTCAAATCCTCTTCTTTGCCTTCCCTCAATATATTTGTGGACGAGAGTTATCATTTATAACTCTGCAGGTTTGTGAATTGCAGTGCCCTGTAGCTCCATTTTACAAGTCGCTTTTTCGGGAGCCGGCCGCAAAAGCGCAGGATGGCTTCAGGCCCTGTTCTGGTTCCGGGGTGCAGGCTGAGCCTGTGGTTAATTCTTCTTCCTGATGGGAAAATAGAGTGACCTGTGCCTGTCCCAACACCAAGAGCTAGTCTCTCATTGGTTCCCCGTCTTCCCGTTCATCCTCAGGACAAATTGCAACCTGTATGGAACAGGAGGTTAAAGGTGCTGATGCTCCAAGTAGGGAGATTGCTAGTAAAGTGGCTGGAATGGCGAACCCGAGCACAAGGAGATGAGAAATGAGGTGCGTTGTAGAAACCTTTCCCCATCACACGGTGTACCATCTTCTGGGTTTCTCATGCATGTTTACGATGTAGGAAGATGCCCTTGAACCTGGAGATTTGGGACCCATGCGATGGGTAGCACGCAGTAGTACTTTAAAGGGTCTGCGTTTGCTCACCCAACCTCACCAAACCTCTCAGCCCCAAGAGTGTCCACCCTTATGTCTCATCCAGCTGTGGGTCTAGATATGGTCAATCCAGGTTGCATCACAGCCCCTGAACGAATTGTGTAAGAATTTCTCTCTCTTTCACTGTCTTTGTTTCATGGGTTTTTAAAAGTAATTTCTTTTTATAATGGGGTTTAGCTGCTTTTCACGGCTGTGTTTAGGCCGCTTTACACCCACTTGACACACTAACAGAGAGATATCAATACATAGGTTTTAAGATTATTACTAGTCAGATATATTCTTGTGCGGTGAATCGGGCGTGTTGAGTCCAGTTCTCTGAGCAAGGAGTAGGTCTTGTCTATTACATATTGGGTTTATGGAACGGTATCTGAGCTAATTTGAAACTCTTGTTTTATGTATCACCCCACCTCACCTTTCCCGTTAAGCAGCCATAGTGTGTTTTCTGCACGTGTGACTCTGTTCTGTTTTGTAATTCAGTTCAAGTGTAACGGTTTTTACATTTCCTCTATAAGTGACACCTTATGAGAAGTGTCCTTTTCTGTGTGACTTATTTCACTTAGAATCGTCGTACCTAAATCCACTCATCATGCTGCTACTAGCCTTATGACATTGATTTCATGGCTGAGTGATATTCCATTGTACATAAGGACCACAACTTTTTTATCCATTTTTCGCTTTCCTGGGATATTTAAGGTGGAATGAAGTGGAGGTCCTTGTCAACAGAGCAGCCCTAATCTTTGGGGTTCTTGTGTCTTGCTGATTTTTAATTTTCCCACTTTATACCCCCATGCGTGGAAGTGCCCTATGCTCTCTAAGCTGTGTTTTTTAGATGTTTCAGAACACACCGTACACTTCTCCAGAGTGGCTGTTGGCAATTTACATCCCGCCCATCAGTGTAGCAAGGCTCCCATTTCTCCATGGCCTGTCCTGCATTTCTGGTTTTGACACTTTTTTCAGCATGGCCCTTTTGACCGATGGGAAGCGAGACTTCTTTGTAGCACTGATTTGCCTTTCCAGTTTGCTTGGTTGGCCAAAAAGGGCGTATGCGTTTTTTCCTGAATATATTCAGGAAAAAACGCATACGCCGTTTTTGGCCAAGGGCATCATTGTCAACGTTTTCCTGGTTTTCATGTGCTTTAAAGGCGATTCGAATCTACCTCCTGAAATCTGTTTCCTGCAATTCTGCCTTGATTTCAAATCCTCTTCTTTGCCTTCCCTCAATATATTTGTGGACGAGAGTTATCATTTATAACTGTGCAGGTTTGTGAATTGCAGTGCCCTGAAGCTCCATTTTACAACTCGCTTTTTTGGGAGCTGGCCGCAAATGCACAGGATGTCTTCAGGCCCTGTTCTGGTTCCGGGGGGCAGGCTGAGCCTGTGGTTAATTCTTCTTCCTGATGGGAAAATAGAGTGACCTGTGCCTGTCCCAACACCAAGAGCTAGTCTCTCATTGGTTCCCCGTCCTCCCGTTCATCCTCTGGACAAATTGTAACCTGTACGGAACAGGAGGTTAAAGGTGATGATGCTCCAAGTAGGGAGATTGCTAGTAAAGTGGCTGGAATGGCGAACCCGAGCAAAAGGAGATGAGAAATGAGGTGCGTTTTAGAAACCTTTCCCCATCACACGGTGTACCATCTTCTGGGTTTCTCATGCATGTTTTCGATGTAGGAAGATGCCCTTGAACCTGGCGATTTGGGACCCATGCGATGGGTAGCACGCAGTATTACTTTAAAGGGTCTGCGTTTGCTCACCCAACCTCACCAAACCTCTCAGCCCCAAGAGTGTCCACCCTTATGTCTCATCCAGCTGTGGGTCTAGATATGGTCAATCCAGGGTGCATCACAGCCCCTGAACGAATTGTATAAGAATTTCTCTCTCTTTCCCTGTCTTTGTTTCCTGGGTTTTTAAAAGTAATTTATTTTTATAATGGGGTTTAGCTGCTTTTCACGGCTGTGTTTATGCCGCTTTACACCCACTTGACACACTAACAGAGAGATATCAATACATAGGTTTTAAGATTATTACTAGTCAGTTATATTCTTGTGCAGTGAATCGGGCGTGTTGAGTCCAGTTCTCTGAGCAAGGAGTAGGTCTTGTCTATTACATATTGGGTTTATGGAACGGTATCTGAGCTAATTTGAAACTCTTGTTTTATGTATCACCCCACCTCACCTTTCCCGTTAAGCAGCCATAGTGTATTTTCTGCATGTGTGACTCTGTTCTGTTTTGTAATTCAGTTCAAGTGTAACAGTTTTTACATTCCCTCTATAAGTGACACCTTATGAGAAGTGTCCTTTTCTGCGTGACTTATTTCACTTAGAATCGTCATACCTAAATCCACTCATCATGCTGCTACTAGCCTTATGACATTGATTTCATGGCTGAGTGATATTCCACTGTACATAAGGACCACAACTTTTTTATCCATTTTTCGCTTTCCTGTGATATTTAAGGTGGAATGAAGTGGAGGTCCTTGTCAACAGAGCAGCCCTAAACTTTGGGGTTCTTGTGTCTTGCTGATTTTTAATTTTCCCACTTTATACCCCCATGCGTGGAAGTGCCCTATGCTCTCTAAGCTGTGTTTTTTAGATGTTTCAGAACACACCGTACACTTCTCCAGAGTGGCTGTGGGCAATTTACATCCCGCCCATCAGTGTAGCAAGGCTCCCATTTCTCCATGGCCTGTCCTGCATTTCTGGTTTTGACACTTTTTTCAGCATGGCCCTTTTGACCGATGGGAAGCGAGACTTCTTTGTAGCGCTGATTTGCCTTTCCAGGTTGCTTGGTTGGCCAAAAAGGGCGTATGCGTTTTTTCCTGAATATATTCAGGAAAAAACGCATACGCCCTTTTTGGCCAAGGGCATCATTGTCAACGTTTTGCTGCTTTTCATGTGCTTTAAAGGCGATTCGAATCTACCTCCTGAAATCTGTTTCCTGCAATTCTACCTTGATTTCAAATCCTCTTCTTTGCCTTCCCTCAATATATTTGTGGACGAGAGTTATCATTTATAACTCTGCAGGTTTGTGAATTGCAGTTCCCTGAAGCTCCATTTTACAACTCGCTTTTTTGGGAGCTGGCCGCAAAAGCGCAGGATTGCTTCAGGCCCTGTTCTGGTTCCGGGGTGCAGGCTGAGCCTGTGGTTAATTCTTCTTCCTGATGGGAAAATAGAGTGACCTGTGCCTGTCCCAACACCAAGAGCTAGTCTCTCATTGGTTCCCCGTCTTCCCGTTCATCCTCAGGACAAATTGCAACCTGTATGGAACAGGAGGTTAAAGGTGCTGATGCTCCAAGTAGGGAGATTGCTAGTAAAGTGGCTGGAATGGCGAACCCGAGCACAAGGAGATGAGAAATGAGGTGCGTTTTAGAAACCTTTCCCCATCACACGGTGTACCATCTTCTGGGTTTCTCATGCATGTTTTCGATGTAGGAAGATGCCCTTGAACCTGGAGATTTGGGACCCATGCGATGGGTAGCACGCAGTATTACTTTAAAGGGTCTGCGTTTGCTCACCCAACCTCACCAAACCTCTCAGCCCCAAGAGTGTCCACCCTTATGTCTCATCCAGCTGTGGGTCTAGATATGGTCAATCCAGGTTGCATCACAGCCCCTGAACGAATTGTGTAAGAATTTCTCTCTCTTTCCCTGTCTTTGTTTCCTGGGTTTTTAAAAGTAATTTATTTTTATAATGGGGTTTAGCTGGTTTTCACGGCTGTGTTTATGCCGCTTTACACGCACTTGACACACTAACAGAGAGATATCAATACATAGGTTTTAAGATTATTACTAGTCAGTTATATTCTTGTGCGGTGAATCGGGCGTGTTGAGTCCAGTTCTCTGAGCAAGGAGTAGGTCTTGTCTATTACATATTGGGTTTATGGAACGGTATCTGAGCTAATTTGAAACTCTTGTTTTATGTATCACCCCACCTCACCTTTCCCGTTAAGCAGCCATAGTGTATTTTCTGCATGTGTGACTCTGTTCTGTTTTGTAATTCAGTTCAAGTGTAACGGTTTTTACATTCCCTCTATAAGTGACACCTTATGAGAAGTGTCCTTTTCTGTGTGACTTATTTCACTTAGAATCGTCATACCAAAATCCACTCATCATGCCGCTACTAGCCTTATGACATTGATTTCATGGCTGAGTGATATTCCATTGTACATAAGGACCACAACTTTTTTATCCATTTTTTGCTTTCCTGGGATATTTAAGGTGGAATGAAGTGGAGGTCCTTGTCAACAGAGCAGCCCTAAACTTTGGGGTTCTTGTGTCTTGCTGATTTTTAATTTTCCCACTTTATACCCCCATGCGTGGAAGTGCCCTATGCTCTCTAAGCTGTGTTTTTTAGGTGTTTCAGAACACACCATACACTTCTCCAGAGTGGCTGTTGGCAATTTACATAACACCCATCAGTGTAGCAAGGCTCCCATTTCTCCATGGCCTGTCCTGCATTTCTGGTTTTGACACTTTTTTCAGCATGTCCCTTTTGACCGATGGGAAGCGAGACTTCTTTGTAGCGCTGATTTGCCTTTCCAGGTTGCTTGGTTGGCCAAAAAGGGCGTATGCGTTTTTTCCTGAATATATTCAGGAAAAAACGCATACGCCCTTTTTGGCCAAGGGCATCATTGTCAACGTTTTGCTGCTTTTCATGTGCTTTAAAGGCGATTCGAATCTACCTCCTGAAATCTGTTTCCTGCAATTCTACCTTGATTTCAAATCCTCTTCTTTGCCTTCCCTCAATATATTTGTGGACGAGAGTTATCATTTATAACTCTGCAGGTTTGTGAATTGCAGTTCCCTGAAGCTCCATTTTACAACTCGCTTTTTTGGGAGCTGGCCGCAAAAGCGCAGGATGGCTTCAGGCCCTGTTCTGGTTCCGGGGTGCAGGCTGAGCCTGTGGTTAATTCTTCTTCCTGATGTGAAAATAGAGTGACCTGTGCCTGTCCCAACACCAAGAGCTAGTCTCTCATTGGTTCCCCGTCTTCCCGTTCATCCTCAGGACAAATTGCAAGCTGTATGGAACAGGAGGTTAAAGGTGCTGATGCTCCAAGTAGGGAGATTGCTAGTAAAGTGGCTGGAATGGCGAACCCGAGCACAAGGAGATGAGAAATGAGGTGCGTTGTAGAAACCTTTCCCCATCACACGGTGTACCATCTTCTGGGTTTCTCATGCATGTTTACGATGTAGGAAGATGCCCTTGAACCTGGAGATTTGGGACCCATGCGATGGGTAGCACGCAGTAGTACTTTAAAGGGTCTGCGTTTGCTCACCCAACCTCACCAAACCTCTCAGCCCCAAGAGTGTCCACCCTTATGTCTCATCCAGCTGTGGGTCTAGATATGGTCAATCCAGGTTGCATCACAGCCCCTGAACGAATTGTGTAAGAATTTCTCTCTCTTTCCCTGTCTTTGTTTCCTGGGTTTTTAAAAGTAATTTATTTTTATAATGGGGTTTAGCTGCTTTTCACGGCTGTGTTTATGCCGCTTTACACCCACTTGACACACTAACAGAGAGATATCAATACATAGGTTTTAAGATTATTACTAGTCAGATATATTCTTGTGCGGTGAACCGGGCGTGTTGAGTCCAGTTCTCTGAGCTTGGAGTAGGTCTTGTCTATTACATATTGGGTTTATGGAACGGTATCTGAGCTAATTTGAAACTCTTGTTTTATGTATCACCCCACCTCACCTTTCCCGTTAAGCAGCCATAGTGTGTTTTCTGCATGTGTGACTCTGTTCTGTTTTGTAATTCAGTTCAAGTGTAACGGCTTTTACATTCCCTCTATAAGTGACAACTTATGAGAAGTGTCCTTTTCTGTGTGACTTATTTCACTTAGAATCGTCGTACCTAAATCCACTCATCATGCCGCTACTAGCCTTATGACATTGATTTCATGGCTGAGTGATATTCCATTGTACATAAGGAACACAACTTTTTTATCCATTTTTCGCTTTCCTGGGATATTTAAGGTGGAATGAAGTGGAGGTCCTTGTCAACAGAGCAGCCCTAAACTTTGGGGTTCTTGTGTCTTGCTGATTTTTAATTTTCCCACTTTATACCCCCATGCGTGGAAGTGCCCTATGCTCTCTAAGCTGTGTTTTTTAGATGTTTCAGAACACACCGTACACTTCTCCAGAGTGGCTGTTGGCAATTTACATCCCGCCCATCAGTGTAGCAAGGCCCCCATTGCTCCATGGCCTGTCCTGCATTTCTGGTTTTGACACTTTTTTCAGCATGGCCCTTTTGACCGATGGGAAGCGAGACTTCTTTGTAGCGCTGATTTGCCTTTCCAGGTTGCTTGGTTGGCCAAAAAGGGCGTATGCGTTTTTTCCTGAATATATTCAGGAAAAAACGCATACGCCGTTTTTGGCCAAGGGCATCATTGTCAACGTTTTCCTGCTTTTCATGTGCTTTAAAGGCGATTCGAATCTACCTCCTGAAATCTGTTTCCTGCAATTCTGCCTTGATTTCAAATCCTCTTCTTTGCCTTCCCTCAATATATTTGTGGACGAGAGTTATCATTTATAACTGTGCAGGTTTGTGAATTGCAGTGCCCTGAAGCTCCATTTTACAACTCGCTTTTTTGGGAGCTGGCCGCAAATGCGCCGGATGGCTTCAGGCCCTGTTCTGGTTCCGGGGGGCAGGCTGAGCCTGTGGTTAATTCTTCTTCCTGATGGGAAAATAGAGTGACCTGTGCCTGTCCCAACACCAAGAGCTAGTCTCTCATTGGTTCCCCGTCTTCCCGTTCATCCTCAGGACAAATTGCAACCTGTATGGAACAGGAGGTTAAAGGTGCTGATGCTCCAAGTAGGGAGATTGCTAGTAAAGTGGCTGGAATGGCGAACCCGAGCAAAAGGAGATGAGAAATGAGGTGCGTTTTAGAAACCTTTCCCCATCACACGGTGTACCATCTTCTGGGTTTCTCATGCATGTTTTCGATGTAGGAAGATGCCCTTGAACCTGGAGATTTGGGACCCATGCGATGGGTAGCACGCAGTATTACTTTAAAGGGTCTGCGTTTGCTCACCCAACCTCACCAAACCTCTCAGCCCCAAGAGTGTCCACCCTTATGTCTCATCCAGCTGTGGGTCTACATATGGTCAATCCAGGTTGCATCACAGCCCCTGAACGAATTGTGTAAGAATTTCTCTCTCTTTCCCTGTCTTTGTTTCCTGGGTTTTTAAAAGTAATTTTTTTTATAATGGGGTTTAGCTGCTTTTCACGGCTGTGTTTATGCCGCTTTACACCCACTTGACACACTAACAGAGAGATATCAATACATAGGTTTTAAGATTATTACTAGTCAGTTATATTCTTGTGCGGTGAATCGGGCGTGTTGAGTCCAGTTCTCTGAGCAAGGAGTAGGTCTTGTCTATTACATATTGGGTTTATGGAACGGTATCTGAGCTAATTTGAAACTCTTGTTTTATGTATCACCCCACCTCACCTTTCCCGTTAAGCAGCCATAGTGTATTTTCTGCATGTGTGACTCTGTTCTGTTTTGTAATTCAGTTCAAGTGTAACGGTTTTTACATTCCCTCTATAAGTGACACCTTATGAGAAGTGTCCTTTTCTGTGTGACTTATTTCACTTAGAATCGTCGTACCAAAATCCACTCATCATGCCGCTACTAGCCTTATGACATTGATTTCATGGCTGAGTGATATTCCATTGTACATAAGGACCACAACTTTTTTATCCATTTTTTGCTTTCCTGGGATATTTAAGGTGGAATGAAGTGGAGGTCCTTGTCAACAGAGCAGCCCTAAACTTTGGGGTTCTTGTGTCTTGCTGATTTTTAATTTTCCCACTTTATACCCCCATGCGTGGAAGTGCCCTATGCTCTCTAAGCTGTGTTTTTTAGATGTTTCAGAACACACCGTACACTTCTCCAGAGTGGCTGTGGCAATTTACATAACACCCATCAGTGTAGCAAGGCTCCCATTTCTCCATGGCCTGTCCTGCATTTCTGGTTTTGACACTTTTTTCAGCATGTCCCTTTTGACCGATGGGAAGCGAGACTTCTTTGTAGCGCTGATTTGCCTTTCCAGGTTGCTTGGTTGGCCAAAAAGGGCGTATGCGTTTTTTCCTGAATATATTCAGGAAAAAACGCATACGCCCTTTTTGGCCAAGGGCATCATTGTCAACGTTTTGCTGCTTTTCATGTGCTTTAAAGGCGATTCGAATCTACCTCCTGAAATCTGTTTCCTGCAATTCTACCTTGATTTCAAATCCTCTTCTTTGCCTTCCCTCAATATATTTGTGGACGAGAGTTATCATTTATAACTCTGCAGGTTTGTGAATTGCAGTTCCCTGAAGCTCCATTTTACAACTCGCTTTTTTGGGAGTTGGCCGCAAAAGCGCAGGATGGCTTCAGGCCCTGTTCTGGTTCCGGGGTGCAGGCTGAGCCTGTGGTTAATTCTTTTTCCTGATGGGAAAATAGAGTGACCTGTGCCTGTCCCAACACCAAGAGCTAATCTCTCATTGGTTCCCCGTCTTCCCATTCATCCTCAGGACAATTTGCAACCTGTATGGAACAGGAGGTTAAAGGTGCTGATGCTCCAAGTAGGGAGATTGCTAGTAAAGTGGCTGGAATGGCGAACCCGAGCACAAGGAGATGAGAAATGAGGTGCGTTGTAGAAACCTTTCCCCATCACACGGTGTACCATCTTCTGGGTTTCTCATGCATGTTTACGATGTAGGAAGATGCCCTTGAACCTGGAGATTTGGGACCCATGCGATGGGTAGCACGCAGTAGTACTTTAAAGGGTCTGCGTTTGCTCACCCAACCTCACCAAACCTCTCAGCCCCAAGAGTGTCCACCCTTATGTCTCATCCAGCTGTGGGTCTAGATATGGTCAATCCAGGTTGCATCACAGCCCCTGAACGAATTGTGTAAGAATTTCTCTCTCTTTCCCTGTCTTTGTTTCCTGGGTTTTTAAAAGTAATTTATTTTTATAATGGGGTTTAGCTGCTTTTCACGGCTGTGTTTATGCCGCTTTACACCCACTTGACACACTAACAGAGAGATATCAATACATAGGTTTTAAGATTATTACTAGTCAGATATATTCTTGTGCGGTGAATCGGGCGTGTTGAGTCCAGTTCTCTGAGCTTGGAGTAGGTCTTGTCTATTACATATTGGGTTTATGGAACGGTATCTGAGCTAATTTGAAACTCTTGTTTTATGTATCACCCCACCTCACCTTTCCCGTTAAGCAGCCATAGTGTGTTTTCTGCATGTGTGACTCTGTTCTGTTTTGTAATTCAGTTCAAGTGTAACGGCTTTTACATTCCCTCTATAAGTGACACCTTATGAGAAGTGTCCTTTTCTGTGTGACTTATTTCACTTAGAATCGTCGTACCTAAATCCACTCATCATGCCGCTACTAGCCTTATGACATTGATTTCATGGCTGAGTGATATTCCATTGTACATAAGGAACACAACTTTTTTATCCATTTTTCGCTTTCCTGGGATATTTAAGGTGGAATGAAGTGGAGGTCCTTGTCAACAGAGCAGCCCTAAACTTTGGGGTTCTTGTGTCTTGCTGATTTTTAATTTTCCCACTTTATACCCCCATGCGTGGAAGTGCCCTATGCTCTCTAAGCTGTGTTTTTTAGATGTTTCAGAACACACCGTACACTTCTCCAGAGTGGCTGTTGGCAATTTACATCCCGCCCATCAGTGTAGCAAGGCCCCCATTGCTCCATGGCCTGTCCTGCATTTCTGGTTTTGACACTTTTTTCAGCATGGCCCTTTTGACCGATGGGAAGCGAGACTTCTTTGTAGCGCTGATTTGCCTTTCCAGGTTGCTTGGTTGGCCAAAAAGGGCGTATGCGTTTTTTCCTGAATATATTCAGGAAAAAACGCATACGCCGTTTTTGGCCAAGGGCATCATTGTCAACGTTTTCCTGCTTTTCATGTGCTTTAAAGGCGATTCGAATCTACCTCCTGAAATCTGTTTCCTGCAATTCTGCCTTGATTTCAAATCCTCTTCTTTGCCTTCCCTCAATATATTTGTGGACGAGAGTTATCATTTATAACTGTGCAGGTTTGTGAATTGCAGTGCCCTGAAGCTCCATTTTACAACTCGCTTTTTTGGGAGCTGGCCGCAAATGCGCAGGATGGCTTCAGGCCCTGTTCTGGTTCCGGGGGGCAGGCTGAGCCTGTGGTTAATTCTTCTTCCTGATGGGAAAATAGAGTGACCTGTGCCTGTCCCAACACCAAGAGCTAGTCTCTCATTGGTTCCCCGTCTTCCCGTTCATCCTCAGGACAAATTGCAACCTGTATGGAACAGGAGGTTAAAGGTGCTGATGCTCCAAGTAGGGAGATTGCTAGTAAAGTGGCTGGAATGGCGAACCCGAGCACAAGGAGATGAGAAATGAGGTGCGTTTTAGAAACCTTTCCCCATCACACGGTGTACCATCTTCTGGGTTTCTCATGCATGTTTTCGATGTAGGAAGATGCCCTTGAACCTGGAGATTTGGGACCCATGCGATGGGTAGCACGCAGTATTACTTTAAAGGGTCTGCGTTTGCTCACCCAACCTCACCAAACCTCTCAGCCCCAAGAGTGTCCACCCTTATGTCTCATCCAGCTGTGGGTCTACATATGGTCAATCCAGGTTGCATCACAGCCCCTGAACGAATTGTGTAAGAATTTCTCTCTCTTTCACTGTCTTTGTTTCATGGGTTTTTAAAAGTAATTTATTTTTATAATGGGGTTTAGCTGCTTTTCACGGCTGTGTTTATGCCGCTTTACACCCACTTGACACACTAACAGAGAGATATCAATACATAGGTTTTAACATTATTACTAGTCAGTTATATTCTTGTGCGGTGAATCGGGCGTGTTGAGTCCAGTTCTCTGAGCAAGGAGTAGGTCTTGTCTATTACATATTGGGTTTATGGAACGGTATCTGAGCTAATTTGAAACTCTTGTTTTATGTATCACCCCACCTCACCTTTCCCGTTAAGCAGCCATAGTGTATTTTCTGCATGTGTGACTCTGTTCTGTTTTGTAATTCAGTTCAAGTGTAACGGTTTTTATATTCCCTCTATAAGTGACACCTTATGAGAAGTGTCCTCTTCTGTGTGACTTATTTCACATAGAATCGTCGTACCAAAATCCACTCATCATGCCGCTACTAGCCTTATGACATTGATTTCATGGCTGAGTGATATTCCATTGTACATAAGGACCACAACTTTTTTATCCATTTTTTGCTTTCCTGGGATATTTAAGGTGGAATGAAGTGGAGGTCCTTGTCAACAGAGCAGCCCTAAACTTTGGGGTTCTTGTGTCTTGCTGATTTTTAATTTTCCCACTTTATACCTCCATGCGTGGGAGTGCCCTATGCTCTCTAAGCTGTGTTTTTTAGATGTTTCAGAACACACCGTACACTTCTCCAGAGTGGCTGTTGGCAATTTACATCCCGCCCATCAGTGCAGCAAGGCTCCCATTTCTCCATGGCCTGTCCTGCATTTTTGGTTTTGACACTTTTTTCAGCATGGCCCTTTTGACCGATGGGAAGCGAGACTTCTTTGTAGCGCTGATTTGCCTTTCCAGGTTGCTTGGTTGGCCAAAAAGGGCGTATGCGTTTTTTCCTGAATATATTCAGGAAAAAACGCATACGCCCTTTTTGGCCAAGGGCATCATTGTCAACGTT
Organism: Balaenoptera physalus; assembly: GCF_965194825.1. Classification (NCBI taxonomy): domain Eukaryota; kingdom Metazoa; phylum Chordata; class Mammalia; order Artiodactyla; family Balaenopteridae; genus Balaenoptera; species Balaenoptera physalus. Next base: position 327,240 of record NW_028126310.1, on the reverse strand, counting down.
TTGCTGCTTTTCATGTGCTTTAAAGGCGATTCGAATCTACCTCCTGAAATCTGTTTCCTGCAATTCTGCCTTGATTTCAAATCCTCTTCTTTGCCTTCCCTCAATATATTTGTGGACGAGAGTTATCATTTATAACTGTGCAGGTTTGTGAATTGCAGTGCCCTGAAGCTCCATTTTACAACTCGCTTTTTTGGGAGGTGGCCTCAAAAGCGCAGGATGGCTTCAGGCCCTGTTCTGGTTCCGGGGGGCAGGCTGAGCCTGTGGTTAATTCTTGTTCCTGATGGGAAAATAGAGTGACCTGTGCCTGTCCCAACACCAAGAGCTAGTCTCTCATTGGTTCCCCGTCCTCCCGTTCATCCTCAGGACAAATTGCAACCTGTACGGAACAGGAGGTTAAAGGTGCTGATGCTCCAAGTAGGGAGATTGCTAGTAAAGTGGCTGGAATGGCGAACCCGAGCAAAAGGAGATGAGAAATGAGGTGCGTTTTAGAAACCTTTCCCCATCACACGGTGTACCATCTTCTGGGTTTCTCATGCATGTTTTCGATGTAGGAAGATGCCCTTGAACCTGGAGATTTGGGACCCATGCGATGGGTAGCACGCAGTATTACTTTAAAGGGTCTGCGTTTGCTCACCCAACCTCACCAAACCTCTCAGCCCCAAGAGTGTCCACCCTTATGTCTCATCCAGCTGTGGGTCTAGATATGGTCAATCCAGGTTGCATCACAGCCCCTGAACGAATTGTGTAAGAATTTCTCTCTCTTTCCCTGTCTTTGTTTCCTGGGTTTTTAAAAGTAATTTATTTTTATAATGGGGTTTAGCTGCTTTTTACGGCTGTCTTTATGCCGCTTTACACCCACTTGACACACTAACAGAGAGATATCAATACATAGGTTTTAAGATTATTACTAGTCAGTTATATTCTTGTGCGGTGAATCGGGCGTGTTGAGTCCAGTTCTCTGAGCAAGGAGTAGGTCTTGTCTATTACATATTGGGTTTATGGAACGGTATCTGAGCTAATTTGAAACTCTTGTTTTATGTATCACCCCACCTCACCTTTCCCGTTAAGTAGCCATAGTGTATTTTCTGCATGTGTGACTCTGTTCTGTTTTGTAATTCAGTTCAAGTGTAACAGTTTTTACATTCCCTCTATAAGTGACACCTTATGAGAAGTGTCCTTTTCTGTGTGACTTATTTCACTTAGAATCGTCATACCTAAATCCACTCATCATGCTGCTACTAGCCTTATGACATTGATTTCATGGCTTAGTGATATTCCACTGTACATAAGGACCACAACTTTTTTATCCATTTTTCGCTTTCCTGGGATATTTAAGGTGGAATGAAGTGGAGGTCCTTGTCAACAGAGCAGCCCTAAACTTTGGGGTTCTTGTGTCTTGCTGATTTTTAATTTTCCCACTTTATACCCCCATGCGTGGAAGTGCCCTATGCTCTCTAAGCTGTGTTTTTTAGATGTTTCAGAACACACCGTACACTTCTCCAGAGTGGCTGTTGGCAATTTACATCCCGCCCATCAGTGTAGCAAGGCTCCCATTTCTCCATGGCCTGTCCTGCATTTCTGGTTTTGACAGTTTTTTCAGCATGGCCCTTTTGACCGATGGGAAGCGAGACTTCTTTGTAGCGCTGATTTGCCTTTCCAGGTTGCTTGGTTGGCCAAAAAGGGCGTATGCGTTTTTTCCTGAATATATTCAGGAAAAAACGCATACGCCCTTTTTGGCCAAGGGCATCATTGTCAACGTTTTGCTGCTTTTCATGTGCTTTAAAGGCGATTCGAATCTACCTCCTAAAATCTGTTTCCTGCAATTCTACCTTGATTTCAAATCCTCTTCTTTGCCTTCCCTCAATATATTTGTGGACGAGAGTTATCATTTATAACTCTGCAGGTTTGTGAATTGCAGTTCCCTGAAGCTCCATTTTACAACTCGCTTTTTTGGGAGCTGGCCGCAAAAGCGCAGGATTGCTTCAGGCCCTGTTCTGGTTCCGGGGTGCAGGCTGAGCCTGTGGTTAATTCTTCTTCCTGATGGGAAAATAGAGTGACCTGTGCCTGTCCCAACACCAAGAGCTAGTCTCTCATTGGTTCCCCGTCTTCCCGTTCATCCTCAGGACAAATTGCAACCTGTATGGAACAGGAGGTTAAAGGTGCTGATGCTCCAAGTAGGGAGATTGCTAGTAAAGTGGCTGGAATGGCGAACCCGAGCACAAGGAGATGAGAAATGAGGTGCGTTTTAGAAACCTTTCCCCATCACACGGTGTACCATCTTCTGGGTTTCTCATGCATGTTTTCGATGTAGGAAGATGCCCTTGAACCTGGAGATTTGGGACCCATGCGATGGGTAGCACGCAGTATTACTTTAAAGGGTCTGCGTTTGCTCACCCAACCTCACCAAACCTCTCAGCCCCAAGAGTGTCCACCCTTATGTCTCATCCAGCTGTGGGTCTAGATATGGTCAATCCAGGTTGCATCACAGCCCCTGAACGAATTGTGTAAGAATTTCTCTCTCTTTCCCTGTCTTTGTTTCCTGGGTTTTTAAAAGTAATTTATTTTTATAATGGGGTTTAGCTGCTTTTCACGGCTGTGTTTATGCCGCTTTACACACACTTGACACACTAACAGAGAGATATCAATACATAGGTTTTAAGATTATTACTAGTCAGTTATATTCTTGTGCGGTGAATCGGGCGTGTTGAGTCCAGTTCTCTGAGCAAGGAGTAGGTCTTGTCTATTACATATTGGGTTTATGGAACGGTATCTGAGCTAATTTGAAACTCTTGTTTTATGTATCACCCCACCTCACCTTTCCCGTTAAGCAGCCATAGTGTATTTTCTGCATGTGTGACTCTGTTCTGTTTTGTAATTCAGTTCAAGTGTAACGGTTTTTACATTCCCTCTATAAGTGACACCTTATGAGAAGTGTCCTTTTCTGTGTGACTTATTTCACTTAGAATCGTCGTACCAAAATCCACTCATCATGCCGCTACTAGCCTTATGACATTGATTTCATGGCTGAGTGATATTCCATTGTACATAAGGACCACAACTTTTTTATCCATTTTTTGCTTTCCTGGGATATTTAAGGTGGAATGAAGTGGAGGTCCTTGTCAACAGAGCAGCCCTAAACTTTGGGGTTCTTGTGTCTTGCTGATTTTTAATTTTCCCACTTTATACCCCCATGCGTGGAAGTGCCCTATGCTCTCTAAGCTGTGTTTTTTAGGTGTTTCAGAACACACCGTACACTTCTCCAGAGTGGCTGTTGGCAATTTACATAACACCCATCAGTGTAGCAAGGCTCCCATTTCTCCATGGCCTGTCCTGCATTTCTGGTTTTGACAATTTTTTCAGCATGTCCCTTTTGACCGATGGGAAGCGAGACTTCTTTGTAGCGCTGATTTGCCTTTCCAGGTTGCTTGGTTGGCCAAAAAGGGCGTATGCGTTTTTTCCTGAATATATTCAGGAAAAAACGCATACGCCCTTTTTGGCCAAGGGCATCATTGTCAACGTTTTGCTGCTTTTCATGTGCTTTAAAGGCGATTCGAATCTACCTCCTGAAATCTGTTTCCTGCAATTCTACCTTGATTTCAAATCCTCTTCTTTGCCTTCCCTCAATATATTTGTGGACGAGAGTTATCATTTATAACTCTGCAGGTTTGTGAATTGCAGTTCCCTGAAGCTCCATTTTACAACTCGCTTTTTTGGGAGCTGGCCGCAAAAGCGCAGGATGGCTTCAGGCCCTGTTCTGGTTCCGGGGTGCAGGCTGAGCCTGTGGTTAATTCTTCTTCCTGATGTGAAAATAGAGTGACCTGTGCCTGTCCCAACACCAAGAGCTAGTCTCTCATTGGTTCCCCGTCTTCCCGTTCATCCTCAGGACAAATTGCAAGCTGTATGGAACAGGAGGTTAAAGGTGCTGATGCTCCAAGTAGGGAGATTGCTAGTAAAGTGGCTGGAATGGCGAACCCGAGCACAAGGAGATGAGAAATGAGGTGCGTTGTAGAAACCTTTCCCCATCACACGGTGTACCATCTTCTGGGTTTCTCATGCATGTTTACGATGTAGGAAGATGCCCTTGAACCTGGAGATTTGGGACCCATGCGATGGGTAGCACGCAGTAGTACTTTAAAGGGTCTGCGTTTGCTCACCCAACCTCACCAAACCTCTCAGCCCCAAGAGTGTCCACCCTTATGTCTCATCCAGCTGTGGGTCTAGATATGGTCAATCCAGGTTGCATCACAGCCCCTGAACGAATTGTGTAAGAATTTCTCTCTCTTTCCCTGTCTTTGTTTCCTGGGTTTTTAAAAGTAATTTATTTTTATAATGGGGTTTAGCTGCTTTTCACGGCTGTGTTTATGCCGCTTTACACCCACTTGACACACTAACAGAGAGATATCAATACATAGGTTTTAAGATTATTACTAGTCAGATATATTCTTGTGCGGTGAATCGGGCGTGTTGAGTCCAGTTCTCTGAGCTTGGAGTAGGTCTTGTCTATTACATATTGGGTTTATGGAACGGTATCTGAGCTAATTTGAAACTCTTGTTTTATGTATCACCCCACCTCACCTTTCCCGTTAAGCAGCCATAGTGTGTTTTCTGCATGTGTGACTCTGTTCTGTTTTGTAATTCAGTTCAAGTGTAACGGCTTTTACATTCCCTCTATAAGTGACAACTTATGAGAAGTGTCCTTTTCTGTGTGACTTATTTCACTTAGAATCGTCGTACCTAAATCCACTCATCATGCCGCTACTAGCCTTATGACATTGATTTCATGGCTGAGTGATATTCCATTGTACATAAGGAACACAACTTTTTTATCCATTTTTCGCTTTCCTGGGATATTTAAGGTGGAATGAAGTGGAGGTCCTTGTCAACAGAGCAGCCCTAAACTTTGGGGTTCTTGTGTCTTGCTGATTTTTAATTTTCCCACTTTATACCCCCATGCGTGGAAGTGCCCTATGCTCTCTAAGCTGTGTTTTTTAGATGTTTCAGAACACACCGTACACTTCTCCAGAGTGGCTGTTGGCAATTTACATCCCGCCCATCAGTGTAGCAAGGCTCCCATTTCTCCATGGCCTGTCCTGCATTTCTGGTTTTGACACTTTTTTCAGCATGGCCCTTTTGACCGATGGGAAGCGAGACTTCTTTGTAGCGCTGATTTGCCTTTCCAGGTTGCTTGGTTGGCCAAAAAGGGCGTATGCGTTTTTTCCTGAATATATTCAGGAAAAAACGCATACGCCCTTTTTGGCCAAGGGCATCATTGTCAACGTTTTCCTGCTTTTCATGTGCTTTAAAGGCGATTCGAATCTACCTCCTGAAATCTGTTTCCTGCAATTCTGCCTTGATTTCAAATCCTCTTCTTTGCCTTCCCTCAATATATTTGTGGACGAGAGTTATCATTTATAACTGTGCAGGTTTGTGAATTGCAGTGCCCTGAAGCTCCATTTTACAACTCGCTTTTTTGGGAGCTGGCCGCAAATGCGCCGGATGGCTTCAGGCCCTGTTCTGGTTCCGGGGGGCAGGCTGAGCCTGTGGTTAATTCTTGTTCCTGATGGGAAAATAGAGTGACCTGTGCCTGTCCCAACACCAAGAGCTAGTCTCTCATTGGTTCCCCGTCTTCCCGTTCATCCTCAGGACAAATTGCAACCTGTATGGAACAGGAGGTTAAAGGTGCTGATGCTCCAAGTAGGGAGATTGCTAGTAAAGTGGCTGGAATGGCGAACCCGAGCAAAAGGAGATGAGAAATGAGGTGCGTTTTAGAAACCTTTCCCCATCACACGGTGTACCATCTTCTGGGTTTCTCATGCATGTTTTCGATGTAGGAAGATGCCCTTGAACCTGGAGATTTGGGACCCATGCGATGGGTAGCACGCAGTATTACTTTAAAGGGTCTGCGTTTGCTCACCCAACCTCACCAAACCTCTCAGCCCCAAGAGTGTCCACCCTTATGTCTCATCCAGCTGTGGGTCTACATATGGTCAATCCAGGTTGCATCACAGCCCCTGAACGAATTGTGTAAGAATTTCTCTCTCTTTCCCTGTCTTTGTTTCCTGGGTTTTTAAAAGTAATTTTTTTTATAATGGGGTTTAGCTGCTTTTCACGGCTGTGTTTATGCCGCTTTACACCCACTTGACACACTAACAGAGAGATATCAATACATAGGTTTTAAGATTATTACTAGTCAGTTATATTCTTGTGCGGTGAATCGGGCGTGTTGAGTCCAGTTCTCTGAGCAAGGAGTAGGTCTTGTCTATTACATATTGGGTTTATGGAACGGTATCTGAGCTAATTTGAAACTCTTGTTTTATGTATCACCCCACCTCACCTTTCCCGTTAAGCAGCCATAGTGTATTTTCTGCATGTGTGACTCTGTTCTGTTTTGTAATTCAGTTCAAGTGTAACGGTTTTTACATTCCCTCTATAAGTGACACCTTATGAGAAGTGTCCTTTTCTGTGTGACTTATTTCACTTAGAATCGTCGTACCAAAATCCACTCATCATGCCGCTACTAGCCTTATGACATTGATTTCATGGCTGAGTGATATTCCATTGTACATAAGGACCACAACTTTTTTATCCATTTTTTGCTTTCCTGGGATATTTAAGGTGGAATGAAGTGGAGGTCCTTGTCAACAGAGCAGCCCTAAACTTTGGGGTTCTTGTGTCTTGCTGATTTTTAATTTTCCCACTTTATACCCCCATGCGTGGAAGTGCCCTATGCTCTCTAAGCTGTGTTTTTTAGATGTTTCAGAACACACCGTACACTTCTCCAGAGTGGCTGTTGGCAATTTACATAACACCCATCAGTGTAGCAAGGCTCCCATTTCTCCATGGCCTGTCCTGCATTTCTGGTTTTGACACTTTTTTCAGCATGTCCCTTTTGACCGATGGGAAGCGAGACTTCTTTGTAGCGCTGATTTGCCTTTCCAGGTTGCTTGGTTGGCCAAAAAGGGCGTATGCGTTTTTTCCTGAATATATTCAGGAAAAAACGCATACGCCCTTTTTGGCCAAGGGCATCATTGTCAACGTTTTGCTGCTTTTCATGTGCTTTAAAGGCGATTCGAATCTACCTCCTGAAATCTGTTTCCTGCAATTCTACCTTGATTTCAAATCCTCTTCTTTGCCTTCCCTCAATATATTTGTGGACGAGAGTTATCATTTATAACTCTGCAGGTTTGTGAATTGCAGTTCCCTGAAGCTCCATTTTACAACTCGCTTTTTTGGGAGCTGGCCGCAAAAGCGCAGGATGGCTTCAGGCCCTGTTCTGGTTCCGGGGTGCAGGCTGAGCCTGTGGTTAATTCTTTTTCCTGATGGGAAAATAGAGTGACCTGTGCCTGTCCCAACACCAAGAGCTAATCTCTCATTGGTTCCCCGTCTTCCCATTCATCCTCAGGACAATTTGCAACCTGTATGGAACAGGAGGTTAAAGGTGCTGATGCTCCAAGTAGGGAGATTGCTAGTAAAGTGGCTGGAATGGCGAACCCGAGCACAAGGAGATGAGAAATGAGGTGCGTTGTAGAAACCTTTCCCCATCACACGGTGTACCATCTTCTGGGTTTCTCATGCATGTTTACGATGTAGGAAGATGCCCTTGAACCTGGAGATTTGGGACCCATGCGATGGGTAGCACGCAGTAGTACTTTAAAGGGTCTGCGTTTGCTCACCCAACCTCACCAAACCTCTCAGCCCCAAGAGTGTCCACCCTTATGTCTCATCCAGCAGTGGGTCTAGATATGGTCAATCCAGGTTGCATCACAGCCCCTGAACGAATTGTGTAAGAATTTCTCTCTCTTTCCCTGTCTTTGTTTCCTGGGTTTTTAAAAGTAATTTATTTTTATAATGGGGTTTAGCTGCTTTTCACGGCTGTGTTTATGCCGCTTTACACCCACTTGACACACTAACAGAGAGATATCAATACATAGGTTTTAAGATTATTACTAGTCAGATATATTCTTGTGCGGTGAATCGGGCGTGTTGAGTCCAGTTCTCTGAGCTTGGAGTAGGTCTTGTCTATTACATATTGGGTTTATGGAACGGTATCTGAGCTAATTTGAAACTCTTGTTTTATGTATCACCCCACCTCACCTTTCCCGTTAAGCAGCCATAGTGTGTTTTCTGCATGTGTGACTCTGTTCTGTTTTGTAATTCAGTTCAAGTGTAACGGCTTTTACATTCCCTCTATAAGTGACACCTTATGAGAAGTGTCCTTTTCTGTGTGACTTATTTCACTTAGAATCGTCGTACCTAAATCCACTCATCATGCCGCTACTAGCCTTATGACATTGATTTCATGGCTGAGTGATATTCCATTGTACATAAGGAACACCACTTTTTTATCCATTTTTCGCTTTCCTGGGATATTTAAGGTGGAATGAAGTGGAGGTCCTTGTCAACAGAGCAGCCCTAAACTTTGGGGTTCTTGTGTCTTGCTGATTTTTAATTTTCCCACTTTATACCCCCATGCGTGGAAGTGCCCTATGCTCTCTAAGCTGTGTTTTTTAGATGTTTCAGAACACACCGTACACTTCTCCAGAGTGGCTGTTGGCAATTTACATCCCGCCCATCAGTGTAGCAAGGCCCCCATTGCTCCATGGCCTGTCCTGCATTTCTGGTTTTGACACTTTTTTCAGCATGGCCCTTTTGACCGATGGGAAGCGAGACTTCTTTGTAGCGCTGATTTGCCTTTCCAGGTTGCTTGGTTGGCCAAAAAGGGCGTATGCGTTTTTTCCTGAATATATTCAGGAAAAAACGCATACGCCCTTTTTGGCCAAGGGCATCATTGTCAACGTTTTGCTGCTTTTCATGTGCTTTAAAGGCGATTAGAATCTACCTCCTGAAATCTGTTTCCTGCAATTCTACCTTGATTTCAAATCCTCTTCTTTGCCTTCCCTCAATATATTTGTGGACGAGAGTTATCATTTATAACTCTGCAGGTTTGTGAATTGCAGTTCCCTGAAGCTCCATTTTACAACTCGCTTTTTTGGGAGCTGGCCGCAAAAGCGCAGGATGGCTTCAGGCCCTGTTCTGGTTCCGGGGGGCAGGCTGAGCCTGTGGTTAATTCTTCTTCCTGATGGGAAAATAGAGTGACCTGTGCCTGTCACAACACCAAGAGCTAGTCTCTCATTGGTTCCCCGTCTTCCCGTTCATCCTCAGGACAAATTGCAAGCTGTATGGAACAGGAGGTTAAAGGTGCTGATGCTCCAAGTAGGGAGATTGCTAGTAAAGTGGCTGGAATGGCGAACCCGAGCACAAGGAGATGAGAAATGAGGTGCGTTGTAGAAACCTTTCCCCATCACACGGTGTACCATCTTCTGGGTTTCTCATGCATGTTTACGATGTAGGAAGATGCCCTTGAACCTGGAGATTTGGGACCCATGCGATGGGTAGCACGCAGTAGTACTTTAAAGGGTCTGCGTTTGCTCACCCAACCTCACCAAACCTCTCAGCCCCAAGAGTGTCCACCCTTATGTCTCATCCAGCTGTGGGTCTAGATATGGTCAATCCAGGTTGCATCACAGCCCCTGAACGAATTGTGTAAGAATTTCTCTCTCTTTCCCTGTCTTTGTTTCCTGGGTTTTTAAAAGTAATTTATTTTTATAATGGGGTTTAGCTGCTTTTCACGGCTGTGTTTAGGCCGCTTTACACCCACTTGACACACTAACAGAGAGATATCAATACATAGGTTTTAAGATTATTACTAGTCAGATATATTCTTGTGCGGTGAATCGGGCGTGTTGAGTCCAGTTCTCTGAGCTTGGAGTAGGTCTTGTCTATTACATATTGGGTTTATGGAACGGTATCTGAGCTAATTTGAAACTCTTGTTTTATGTATCACCCCACCTCACCTTTCCCGTTAAGCAGCCATAGTGTGTTTTCTGCACGTGTGACTCTGTTCTGTTTTGTAATTCAGTTCAAGTGTAACGGTTTTTACATTTCCTCTATAAGTGACACCTTATGAGAAGTGTCCTTTTCTGTGTGACTTATTTCACTTAGAATCGTCGTACCTAAATCCACTCATCATGCTGCTACTAGCCTTATGACATTGATTTCATGGCTGAGTGATATTCCATTGTACATAAGGACCACAACTTTTTTATCCATTTTTCGCTTTCCTGGGATATTTAAGGTGGAATGAAGTGGAGGTCCTTGTCAACAGAGCAGCCCTAATCTTTGGGGTTCTTGTGTCTTGCTGATTTTTAATTTTCCCACTTTATACCCCCATGCGTGGAAGTGCCCTATGCTCTCTAAGCTGTGTTTTTTAGATGTTTCAGAACACACCGTACACTTCTCCAGAGTGGCTGTTGGCAATTTACATCCCGCCCATCAGTGTAGCAAGGCTCCCATTTCTCCATGGCCTGTCCTGCATTTCTGGTTTTGACACTTTTTTCAGCATGGCCCTTTTGACCGATGGGAAGCGAGACTTCTTTGTAGCACTGATTTGCCTTTCCAGTTTGCTTGGTTGGCCAAAAAGGGCGTATGCGTTTTTTCCTGAATATATTCAGGAAAAAACGCATACGCCGTTTTTGGCCAAGGGCATCATTGTCAACGTTTTCCTGGTTTTCATGTGCTTTAAAGGCGATTCGAATCTACCTCCTGAAATCTGTTTCCTGCAATTCTGCCTTGATTTCAAATCCTCTTCTTTGCCTTCCCTCAATATATTTGTGGACGAGAGTTATCATTTATAACTGTGCAGGTTTGTGAATTGCAGTGCCCTGAAGCTCCATTTTACAACTCGCTTTTTTGGGAGCTGGCCGCAAATGCACAGGATGTCTTCAGGCCCTGTTCTGGTTCCGGGGGGCAGGCTGAGCCTGTGGTTAATTCTTCTTCCTGATGGGAAAATAGAGTGACCTGTGCCTGTCCCAACACCAAGAGCTAGTCTCTCATTGGTTCCCCGTCCTCCCGTTCATCCTCTGGACAAATTGTAACCTGTACGGAACAGGAGGTTAAAGGTGATGATGCTCCAAGTAGGGAGATTGCTAGTAAAGTGGCTGGAATGGCGAACCCGAGCAAAAGGAGATGAGAAATGAGGTGCGTTTTAGAAACCTTTCCCCATCACACGGTGTACCATCTTCTGGGTTTCTCATGCATGTTTTCGATGTAGGAAGATGCCCTTGAACCTGGCGATTTGGGACCCATGCGATGGGTAGCACGCAGTATTACTTTAAAGGGTCTGCGTTTGCTCACCCAACCTCACCAAACCTCTCAGCCCCAAGAGTGTCCACCCTTATGTCTCATCCAGCTGTGGGTCTAGATATGGTCAATCCAGGGTGCATCACAGCCCCTGAACGAATTGTATAAGAATTTCTCTCTCTTTCCCTGTCTTTGTTTCCTGGGTTTTTAAAAGTAATTTATTTTTATAATGGGGTTTAGCTGCTTTTCACGGCTGTGTTTATGCCGCTTTACACCCACTTGACACACTAACAGAGAGATATCAATACATAGGTTTTAAGATTATTACTAGTCAGTTATATTCTTGTGCAGTGAATCGGGCGTGTTGAGTCCAGTTCTCTGAGCAAGGAGTAGGTCTTGTCTATTACATATTGGGTTTATGGAACGGTATCTGAGCTAATTTGAAACTCTTGTTTTATGTATCACCCCACCTCACCTTTCCCGTTAAGCAGCCATAGTGTATTTTCTGCATGTGTGACTCTGTTCTGTTTTGTAATTCAGTTCAAGTGTAACAGTTTTTACATTCCCTCTATAAGTGACACCTTATGAGAAGTGTCCTTTTCTGCGTGACTTATTTCACTTAGAATCGTCATACCTAAATCCACTCATCATGCTGCTACTAGCCTTATGACATTGATTTCATGGCTGAGTGATATTCCACTGTACATAAGGACCACAACTTTTTTATCCATTTTTCGCTTTCCTGTGATATTTAAGGTGGAATGAAGTGGAGGTCCTTGTCAACAGAGCAGCCCTAAACTTTGGGGTTCTTGTGTCTTGCTGATTTTTAATTTTCCCACTTTATACCCCCATGCGTGGAAGTGCCCTATGCTCTCTAAGCTGTGTTTTTTAGATGTTTCAGAACACACCGTACACTTCTCCAGAGTGGCTGTGGGCAATTTACATCCCGCCCATCAGTGTAGCAAGGCTCCCATTTCTCCATGGCCTGTCCTGCATTTCTGGTTTTGACACTTTTTTCAGCATGGCCCTTTTGACCGATGGGAAGCGAGACTTCTTTGTAGCGCTGATTTGCCTTTCCAGGTTGCTTGGTTGGCCAAAAAGGGCGTATGCGTTTTTTCCTGAATATATTCAGGAAAAAACGCATACGCCCTTTTTGGCCAAGGGCATCATTGTCAACGTTTTGCTGCTTTTCATGTGCTTTAAAGGCGATTCGAATCTACCTCCTGAAATCTGTTTCCTGCAATTCTACCTTGATTTCAAATCCTCTTCTTTGCCTTCCCTCAATATATTTGTGGACGAGAGTTATCATTTATAACTCTGCAGGTTTGTGAATTGCAGTTCCCTGAAGCTCCATTTTACAACTCGCTTTTTTGGGAGCTGGCCGCAAAAGCGCAGGATTGCTTCAGGCCCTGTTCTGGTTCCGGGGTGCAGGCTGAGCCTGTGGTTAATTCTTCTTCCTGATGGGAAAATAGAGTGACCTGTGCCTGTCCCAACACCAAGAGCTAGTCTCTCATTGGTTCCCCGTCTTCCCGTTCATCCTCAGGACAAATTGCAACCTGTATGGAACAGGAGGTTAAAGGTGCTGATGCTCCAAGTAGGGAGATTGCTAGTAAAGTGGCTGGAATGGCGAACCCGAGCACAAGGAGATGAGAAATGAGGTGCGTTTTAGAAACCTTTCCCCATCACACGGTGTACCATCTTCTGGGTTTCTCATGCATGTTTTCGATGTAGGAAGATGCCCTTGAACCTGGAGATTTGGGACCCATGCGATGGGTAGCACGCAGTATTACTTTAAAGGGTCTGCGTTTGCTCACCCAACCTCACCAAACCTCTCAGCCCCAAGAGTGTCCACCCTTATGTCTCATCCAGCTGTGGGTCTAGATATGGTCAATCCAGGTTGCATCACAGCCCCTGAACGAATTGTGTAAGAATTTCTCTCTCTTTCCCTGTCTTTGTTTCCTGGGTTTTTAAAAGTAATTTATTTTTATAATGGGGTTTAGCTGGTTTTCACGGCTGTGTTTATGCCGCTTTACACGCACTTGACACACTAACAGAGAGATATCAATACATAGGTTTTAAGATTATTACTAGTCAGTTATATTCTTGTGCGGTGAATCGGGCGTGTTGAGTCCAGTTCTCTGAGCAAGGAGTAGGTCTTGTCTATTACATATTGGGTTTATGGAACGGTATCTGAGCTAATTTGAAACTCTTGTTTTATGTATCACCCCACCTCACCTTTCCCGTTAAGCAGCCATAGTGTATTTTCTGCATGTGTGACTCTGTTCTGTTTTGTAATTCAGTTCAAGTGTAACGGTTTTTACATTCCCTCTATAAGTGACACCTTATGAGAAGTGTCCTTTTCTGTGTGACTTATTTCACTTAGAATCGTCATACCAAAATCCACTCATCATGCCGCTACTAGCCTTATGACATTGATTTCATGGCTGAGTGATATTCCATTGTACATAAGGACCACAACTTTTTTATCCATTTTTTGCTTTCCTGGGATATTTAAGGTGGAATGAAGTGGAGGTCCTTGTCAACAGAGCAGCCCTAAACTTTGGGGTTCTTGTGTCTTGCTGATTTTTAATTTTCCCACTTTATACCCCCATGCGTGGAAGTGCCCTATGCTCTCTAAGCTGTGTTTTTTAGGTGTTTCAGAACACACCGTACACTTCTCCAGAGTGGCTGTTGGCAATTTACATAACACCCATCAGTGTAGCAAGGCTCCCATTTCTCCATGGCCTGTCCTGCATTTCTGGTTTTGACACTTTTTTCAGCATGTCCCTTTTGACCGATGGGAAGCGAGACTTCTTTGTAGCGCTGATTTGCCTTTCCAGGTTGCTTGGTTGGCCAAAAAGGGCGTATGCGTTTTTTCCTGAATATATTCAGGAAAAAACGCATACGCCCTTTTTGGCCAAGGGCATCATTGTCAACGTTTTGCTGCTTTTCATGTGCTTTAAAGGCGATTCGAATCTACCTCCTGAAATCTGTTTCCTGCAATTCTACCTTGATTTCAAATCCTCTTCTTTGCCTTCCCTCAATATATTTGTGGACGAGAGTTATCATTTATAACTCTGCAGGTTTGTGAATTGCAGTTCCCTGAAGCTCCATTTTACAACTCGCTTTTTTGGGAGCTGGCCGCAAAAGCGCAGGATGGCTTCAGGCCCTGTTCTGGTTCCGGGGTGCAGGCTGAGCCTGTGGTTAATTCTTCTTCCTGATGTGAAAATAGAGTGACCTGTGCCTGTCCCAACACCAAGAGCTAGTCTCTCATTGGTTCCCCGTCTTCCCGTTCATCCTCAGGACAAATTGCAAGCTGTATGGAACAGGAGGTTAAAGGTGCTGATGCTCCAAGTAGGGAGATTGCTAGTAAAGTGGCTGGAATGGCGAACCCGAGCACAAGGAGATGAGAAATGAGGTGCGTTGTAGAAACCTTTCCCCATCACACGGTGTACCATCTTCTGGGTTTCTCATGCATGTTTACGATGTAGGAAGATGCCCTTGAACCTGGAGATTTGGGACCCATGCGATGGGTAGCACGCAGTAGTACTTTAAAGGGTCTGCGTTTGCTCACCCAACCTCACCAAACCTCTCAGCCCCAAGAGTGTCCACCCTTATGTCTCATCCAGCTGTGGGTCTAGATATGGTCAATCCAGGTTGCATCACAGCCCCTGAACGAATTGTGTAAGAATTTCTCTCTCTTTCCCTGTCTTTGTTTCCTGGGTTTTTAAAAGTAATTTATTTTTATAATGGGGTTTAGCTGCTTTTCACGGCTGTGTTTATGCCGCTTTACACCCACTTGACACACTAACAGAGAGATATCAATACATAGGTTTTAAGATTATTACTAGTCAGATATATTCTTGTGCGGTTAATCGGGCGTGTTGAGTCCAGTTCTCTGAGCTTGGAGTAGGTCTTGTCTATTACATATTGGGTTTATGGAACGGTATCTGAGCTAATTTGAAACTCTTGTTTTATGTATCACCCCACCTCACCTTTCCCGTTAAGCAGCCATAGTGTGTTTTCTGCATGTGTGACTCTGTTCTGTTTTGTAATTCAGTTCAAGTGTAACGGCTTTTACATTCCCTCTATAAGTGACAACTTATGAGAAGTGTCCTTTTCTGTGTGACTTATTTCACTTAGAATCGTCGTACCTAAATCCACTCATCATGCCGCTACTAGCCTTATGACATTGATTTCATGGCTGAGTGATATTCCATTGTACATAAGGAACACAACTTTTTTATCCATTTTTCGCTTTCCTGGGATATTTAAGGTGGAATGAAGTGGAGGTCCTTGTCAACAGAGCAGCCCTAAACTTTGGGGTTCTTGTGTCTTGCTGATTTTTAATTTTCCCACTTTATACCCCCATGCGTGGAAGTGCCCTATGCTCTCTAAGCTGTGTTTTTTAGATGTTTCAGAACACACCGTACACTTCTCCAGAGTGGCTGTTGGCAATTTACATCCCGCCCATCAGTGTAGCAAGGCCCCCATTTCTCCATGGCCTGTCCTGCATTTCTGGTTTTGACACTTTTTTCAGCATGGCCCTTTTGACCGATGGGAAGCGAGACTTCTTTGTAGCGCTGATTTGCCTTTCCAGGTTGCTTGGTTGGCCAAAAAGGGCGTATGCGTTTTTTCCTGAATATATTCAGGAAAAAACGCATACGCCGTTTTTGGCCAAGGGCATCATTGTCAACGTTTTCCTGCTTTTCATGTGCTTTAAAGGCGATTCGAATCTACCTCCTGAAATCTGTTTCCTGCAATTCTGCCTTGATTTCAAATCCTCTTCTTTGCCTTCCCTCAATATATTTGTGGACGAGAGTTATCATTTATAACTGTGCAGGTTTGTGAATTGCAGTGCCCTGAAGCTCCATTTTACAACTCGCTTTTTTGGGAGCTGGCCGCAAATGCGCCGGATGGCTTCAGGCCCTGTTCTGGTTCCGGGGGGCAGGCTGAGCCTGTGGTTAATTCTTCTTCCTGATGGGAAAATAGAGTGACCTGTGCCTGTCCCAACACCAAGAGCTAGTCTCTCATTGGTTCCCCGTCTTCCCGTTCATCCTCAGGACAAATTGCAACCTGTATGGAACAGGAGGTTAAAGGTGCTGATGCTCCAAGTAGGGAGATTGCTAGTAAAGTGGCTGGAATGGCGAACCCGAGCAAAAGGAGATGAGAAATGAGGTGCGTTTTAGAAACCTTTCCCCATCACACGGTGTACCATCTTCTGGGTTTCTCATGCATGTTTTCGATGTAGGAAGATGCCCTTGAACCTGGAGATTTGGGACCCATGCGATGGGTAGCACGCAGTATTACTTTAAAGGGTCTGCGTTTGCTCACCCAACCTCACCAAACCTCTCAGCCCCAAGAGTGTCCACCCTTATGTCTCATCCAGCTGTGGGTCTACATATGGTCAATCCAGGTTGCATCACAGCCCCTGAACGAATTGTGTAAGAATTTCTCTCTCTTTCCCTGTCTTTGTTTCCTGGGTTTTTAAAAGTAATTTTTTTTATAATGGGGTTTAGCTGCTTTTCACGGCTGTGTTTATGCCGCTTTACACCCACTTGACACACTAACAGAGAGATATCAATACATAGGTTTTAAGATTATTACTAGTCAGTTATATTCTTGTGCGGTGAATCGGGCGTGTTGAGTCCAGTTCTCTGAGCAAGGAGTAGGTCTTGTCTATTACATATTGGGTTTATGGAACGGTATCTGAGCTAATTTGAAACTCTTGTTTTATGTATCACCCCACCTCACCTTTCCCGTTAAGCAGCCATAGTGTATTTTCTGCATGTGTGACTCTGTTCTGTTTTGTAATTCAGTTCAAGTGTAACGGTTTTTACATTCCCTCTATAAGTGACACCTTATGAGAAGTGTCCTTTTCTGTGTGACTTATTTCACTTAGAATCGTCGTACCAAAATCCACTCATCATGCCGCTACTAGCCTTATGACATTGATTTCATGGCTGAGTGATATTCCATTGTACATAAGGACCACAACTTTTTTATCCATTTTTTGCTTTCCTGGGATATTTAAGGTGGAATGAAGTGGAGGTCCTTGTCAACAGAGCAGCCCTAAACTTTGGGGTTCTTGTGTCTTGCTGATTTTTAATTTTCCCACTTTATACCCCCATGCGTGGAAGTGCCCTATGCTCTCTAAGCTGTGTTTTTTAGATGTTTCAGAACACACCGTACACTTCTCCAGAGTGGCTGTGGCAATTTACATAACACCCATCAGTGTAGCAAGGCTCCCATTTCTCCATGGCCTGTCCTGCATTTCTGGTTTTGACACTTTTTTCAGCATGTCCCTTTTGACCGATGGGAAGCGAGACTTCTTTGTAGCGCTGATTTGCCTTTCCAGGTTGCTTGGTTGGCCAAAAAGGGCGTATGCGTTTTTTCCTGAATATATTCAGGAAAAAACGCATACGCCCTTTTTGGCCAAGGGCATCATTGTCAACGTTTTGCTGCTTTTCATGTGCTTTAAAGGCGATTCGAATCTACCTCCTGAAATCTGTTTCCTGCAATTCTACCTTGATTTCAAATCCTCTTCTTTGCCTTCCCTCAATATATTTGTGGACGAGAGTTATCATTTATAACTCTGCAGGTTTGTGAATTGCAGTTCCCTGAAGCTCCATTTTACAACTCGCTTTTTTGGGAGTTGGCCGCAAAAGCGCAGGATGGCTTCAGGCCCTGTTCTGGTTCCGGGGTGCAGGCTGAGCCTGTGGTTAATTCTTTTTCCTGATGGGAAAATAGAGTGACCTGTGCCTGTCCCAACACCAAGAGCTAATCTCTCATTGGTTCCCCGTCTTCCCATTCATCCTCAGGACAATTTGCAACCTGTATGGAACAGGAGGTTAAAGGTGCTGATGCTCCAAGTAGGGAGATTGCTAGTAAAGTGGCTGGAATGGCGAACCCGAGCACAAGGAGATGAGAAATGAGGTGCGTTGTAGAAACCTTTCCCCATCACACGGTGTACCATCTTCTGGGTTTCTCATGCATGTTTACGATGTAGGAAGATGCCCTTGAACCTGGAGATTTGGGACCCATGCGATGGGTAGCACGCAGTAGTACTTTAAAGGGTCTGCGTTTGCTCACCCAACCTCACCAAACCTCTCAGCCCCAAGAGTGTCCACCCTTATGTCTCATCCAGCTGTGGGTCTAGATATGGTCAATCCAGGTTGCATCACAGCCCCTGAACGAATTGTGTAAGAATTTCTCTCTCTTTCCCTGTCTTTGTTTCCTGGGTTTTTAAAAGTAATTTATTTTTATAATGGGGTTTAGCTGCTTTTCACGGCTGTGTTTATGCCGCTTTACACCCACTTGACACACTAACAGAGAGATATCAATACATAGGTTTTAAGATTATTACTAGTCAGATATATTCTTGTGCGGTGAATCGGGCGTGTTGAGTCCAGTTCTCTGAGCTTGGAGTAGGTCTTGTCTATTACATATTGGGTTTATGGAACGGTATCTGAGCTAATTTGAAACTCTTGTTTTATGTATCACCCCACCTCACCTTTCCCGTTAAGCAGCCATAGTGTGTTTTCTGCATGTGTGACTCTGTTCTGTTTTGTAATTCAGTTCAAGTGTAACGGCTTTTACATTCCCTCTATAAGTGACACCTTATGAGAAGTGTCCTTTTCTGTGTGACTTATTTCACTTAGAATCGTCGTACCTAAATCCACTCATCATGCCGCTACTAGCCTTATGACATTGATTTCATGGCTGAGTGATATTCCATTGTACATAAGGAACACAACTTTTTTATCCATTTTTCGCTTTCCTGGGATATTTAAGGTGGAATGAAGTGGAGGTCCTTGTCAACAGAGCAGCCCTAAACTTTGGGGTTCTTGTGTCTTGCTGATTTTTAATTTTCCCACTTTATACCCCCATGCGTGGAAGTGCCCTATGCTCTCTAAGCTGTGTTTTTTAGATGTTTCAGAACACACCGTACACTTCTCCAGAGTGGCTGTTGGCAATTTACATCCCGCCCATCAGTGTAGCAAGGCCCCCATTGCTCCATGGCCTGTCCTGCATTTCTGGTTTTGACACTTTTTTCAGCATGGCCCTTTTGACCGATGGGAAGCGAGACTTCTTTGTAGCGCTGATTTGCCTTTCCAGGTTGCTTGGTTGGCCAAAAAGGGCGTATGCGTTTTTTCCTGAATATATTCAGGAAAAAACGCATACGCCGTTTTTGGCCAAGGGCATCATTGTCAACGTTTTCCTGCTTTTCATGTGCTTTAAAGGCGATTCGAATCTACCTCCTGAAATCTGTTTCCTGCAATTCTGCCTTGATTTCAAATCCTCTTCTTTGCCTTCCCTCAATATATTTGTGGACGAGAGTTATCATTTATAACTGTGCAGGTTTGTGAATTGCAGTGCCCTGAAGCTCCATTTTACAACTCGCTTTTTTGGGAGCTGGCCGCAAATGCGCAGGATGGCTTCAGGCCCTGTTCTGGTTCCGGGGGGCAGGCTGAGCCTGTGGTTAATTCTTCTTCCTGATGGGAAAATAGAGTGACCTGTGCCTGTCCCAACACCAAGAGCTAGTCTCTCATTGGTTCCCCGTCTTCCCGTTCATCCTCAGGACAAATTGCAACCTGTATGGAACAGGAGGTTAAAGGTGCTGATGCTCCAAGTAGGGAGATTGCTAGTAAAGTGGCTGGAATGGCGAACCCGAGCACAAGGAGATGAGAAATGAGGTGCGTTTTAGAAACCTTTCCCCATCACACGGTGTACCATCTTCTGGGTTTCTCATGCATGTTTTCGATGTAGGAAGATGCCCTTGAACCTGGAGATTTGGGACCCATGCGATGGGTAGCACGCAGTATTACTTTAAAGGGTCTGCGTTTGCTCACCCAACCTCACCAAACCTCTCAGCCCCAAGAGTGTCCACCCTTATGTCTCATCCAGCTGTGGGTCTACATATGGTCAATCCAGGTTGCATCACAGCCCCTGAACGAATTGTGTAAGAATTTCTCTCTCTTTCACTGTCTTTGTTTCATGGGTTTTTAAAAGTAATTTATTTTTATAATGGGGTTTAGCTGCTTTTCACGGCTGTGTTTATGCCGCTTTACACCCACTTGACACACTAACAGAGAGATATCAATACATAGGTTTTAACATTATTACTAGTCAGTTATATTCTTGTGCGGTGAATCGGGCGTGTTGAGTCCAGTTCTCTGAGCAAGGAGTAGGTCTTGTCTATTACATATTGGGTTTATGGAACGGTATCTGAGCTAATTTGAAACTCTTGTTTTATGTATCACCCCACCTCACCTTTCCCGTTAAGCAGCCATAGTGTATTTTCTGCATGTGTGACTCTGTTCTGTTTTGTAATTCAGTTCAAGTGTAACGGTTTTTATATTCCCTCTATAAGTGACACCTTATGAGAAGTGTCCTCTTCTGTGTGACTTATTTCACATAGAATCGTCGTACCAAAATCCACTCATCATGCCGCTACTAGCCTTATGACATTGATTTCATGGCTGAGTGATATTCCATTGTACATAAGGACCACAACTTTTTTATCCATTTTTTGCTTTCCTGGGATATTTAAGGTGGAATGAAGTGGAGGTCCTTGTCAACAGAGCAGCCCTAAACTTTGGGGTTCTTGTGTCTTGCTGATTTTTAATTTTCCCACTTTATACCTCCATGCGTGGGAGTGCCCTATGCTCTCTAAGCTGTGTTTTTTAGATGTTTCAGAACACACCGTACACTTCTCCAGAGTGGCTGTTGGCAATTTACATCCCGCCCATCAGTGCAGCAAGGCTCCCATTTCTCCATGGCCTGTCCTGCATTTTTGGTTTTGACACTTTTTTCAGCATGGCCCTTTTGACCGATGGGAAGCGAGACTTCTTTGTAGCGCTGATTTGCCTTTCCAGGTTGCTTGGTTGGCCAAAAAGGGCGTATGCGTTTTTTCCTGAATATATTCAGGAAAAAACGCATACGCCCTTTTTGGCCAAGGGCATCATTGTCAACCTTTTGCTGCTTTTCATGTGCTTTAAAGGCGATTCGAATCTACCTCCTGAAATCTGTTTCCTGCAATTCTGCCTTGATTTCAAATCCTCTTCTTTGCCTTCCCTCAATATATTTGTGGACGAGAGTTATCATTTATAACTGTGCAGGTTTGTGAATTGCAGTGCCCTGAAGCTCCATTTTACAACTCGCTTTTTTGGGAGGTGGCCTCAAAAGCGCAGGATGGCTTCAGGCCCTGTTCTGGTTCCGGGGGGCAGGCTGAGCCTGTGGTTAATTCTTGTTCCTGATGGGAAAATAGAGTGACCTGTGCCTGTCCCAACACCAAGAGCTAGTCTCTCATTGGTTCCCCGTCCTCCCGTTCATCCTCAGGACAAATTGCAACCTGTACGGAACAGGAGGTTAAAGGTGCTGATGCTCCAAGTAGGGAGATTGCTAGTAAAGTGGCTGGAATGGCGAACCCGAGCAAAAGGAGATGAGAAATGAGGTGCGTTTTAGAAACCTTTCCCCATCACACGGTGTACCATCTTCTGGGTTTCTCATGCATGTTTTCGATGTAGGAAGATGCCCTTGAACCTGGAGATTTGGGACCCATGCGATGGGTAGCACGCAGTATTACTTTAAAGGGTCTGCGTTTGCTCACCCAACCTCACCAAACCTCTCAGCCCCAAGAGTGTCCACCCTTATGTCTCATCCAGCTGTGGGTCTAGATATGGTCAATCCAGGTTGCATCACAGCCCCTGAACGAATTGTGTAAGAATTTCTCTCTCTTTCCCTGTCTTTGTTTCCTGGGCTTTTAAAAGTAATTTATTTTTATAATGGGGTTTAGCTGCTTTTTACGGCTGTCTTTATGCCGCTTTACACCCACTTGACACACTAACAGAGAGATATCAATACATAGGTTTTAAGATTATTACTAGTCAGTTATATTCTTGTGCGGTGAATCGGGCGTGTTGAGTCCAGTTCTCTGAGCAAGGAGTAGGTCTTGTCTATTACATATTGGGTTTATGGAACGGTATCTGAGCTAATTTGAAACTCTTGTTTTATGTATCACCCCACCTCACCTTTCCCGTTAAGTAGCCATAGTGTATTTTCTGCATGTGTGACTCTGTTCTGTTTTGTAATTCAGTTCAAGTGTAACAGTTTTTACATTCCCTCTATAAGTGACACCTTATGAGAAGTGTCCTTTTCTGTGTGACTTATTTCACTTAGAATCGTCATACCTAAATCCACTCATCATGCTGCTACTAGCCTTATGACATTGATTTCATGGCTTAGTGATATTCCACTGTACATAAGGACCACAACTTTTTTATCCATTTTTCGCTTTCCTGGGATATTTAAGGTGGAATGAAGTGGAGGTCCTTGTCAACAGAGCAGCCCTAAACTTTGGGGTTCTTGTGTCTTGCTGATTTTTAATTTTCCCACTTTATACCCCCATGCGTGGAAGTGCCCTATGCTCTCTAAGCTGTGTTTTTTAGATGTTTCAGAACACACCGTACACTTCTCCAGAGTGGCTGTTGGCAATTTACATCCCGCCCATCAGTGTAGCAAGGCTCCCATTTCTCCATGGCCTGTCCTGCATTTCTGGTTTTGACAGTTTTTTCAGCATGGCCCTTTTGACCGATGGGAAGCGAGACTTCTTTGTAGCGCTGATTTGCCTTTCCAGGTTGCTTGGTTGGCCAAAAAGGGCGTATGCGTTTTTTCCTGAATATATTCAGGAAAAAACGCATACGCCCTTTTTGGCCAAGGGCATCATTGTCAACGTTTTGCTGCTTTTCATGTGCTTTAAAGGCGATTCGAATCTACCTCCTAAAATCTGTTTCCTGCAATTCTACCTTGATTTCAAATCCTCTTCTTTGCCTTCCCTCAATATATTTGTGGACGAGAGTTATCATTTATAACTCTGCAGGTTTGTGAATTGCAGTTCCCTGAAGCTCCATTTTACAACTCGCTTTTTTGGGAGCTGGCCGCAAAAGCGCAGGATTGCTTCAGGCCCTGTTCTGATTCCGGGGTGCAGGCTGAGCCTGTGGTTAATTCTTCTTCCTGATGGGAAAATAGAGTGACCTGTGCCTGTCCCAACACCAAGAGCTAGTCTCTCATTGGTTCCCCGTCTTCCCGTTCATCCTCAGGACAAATTGCAACCTGTATGGAACAGGAGGTTAAAGGTGCTGATGCTCCAAGTAGGGAGATTGCTAGTAAAGTGGCTGGAATGGCGAACCCGAGCACAAGGAGATGAGAAATGAGGTGCGTTTTAGAAACCTTTCCCCATCACACGGTGTACCATCTTCTGGGTTTCTCATGCATGTTTTCGATGTAGGAAGATGCCCTTGAACCTGGAGATTTGGGACCCATGCGATGGGTAGCACGCAGTATTACTTTAAAGGGTCTGCGTTTGCTCACCCAACCTCACCAAACCTCTCAGCCCCAAGAGTGTCCACCCTTATGTCTCATCCAGCTGTGGGTCTAGATATGGTCAATCCAGGTTGCATCACAGCCCCTGAACGAATTGTGTAAGAATTTCTCTCTCTTTCCCTGTCTTTGTTTCCTGGGTTTTTAAAAGTAATTTATTTTTATAATGGGGTTTAGCTGCTTTTCACGGCTGTGTTTATGCCGCTTTACACACACTTGACACACTAACAGAGAGATATCAATACATAGGTTTTAAGATTATTACTAGTCAGTTATATTCTTGTGCGGTGAATCGGGCGTGTTGAGTCCAGTTCTCTGAGCAAGGAGTAGGTCTTGTCTATTACATATTGGGTTTATGGACCGGTATCTGAGCTAATTTGAAACTCTTGTTTTATGTATCACCCCACCTCACCTTTCCCGTTAAGCAGCCATAGTGTATTTTCTGCATGTGTGACTCTGTTCTGTTTTGTAATTCAGTTCAAGTGTAACGGTTTTTACATTCCCTCTATAAGTGACACCTTATGAGAAGTGTCCTTTTCTGTGTGACTTATTTCACTTAGAATCGTCGTACCAAAATCCACTCATCATGCCGCTACTAGCCTTATGACATTGATTTCATGGCTGAGTGATATTCCATTGTACATAAGGACCACAACTTTTTTATCCATTTTTTGCTTTCCTGGGATATTTAAGGTGGAATGAAGTGGAGGTCCTTGTCAACAGAGCAGCCCTAAACTTTGGGGTTCTTGTGTCTTGCTGATTTTTAATTTTCCCACTTTATACCCCCATGCGTGGAAGTGCCCTATGCTCTCTAAGCTGTGTTTTTTAGGTGTTTCAGAACACACCGTACACTTCTCCAGAGTGGCTGTTGGCAATTTACATAACACCCATCAGTGTAGCAAGGCTCCCATTTCTCCATGGCCTGTCCTGCATTTCTGGTTTTGACAATTTTTTCAGCATGTCCCTTTTGACCGATGGGAAGCGAGACTTCTTTGTAGCGCTGATTTGCCTTTCCAGGTTGCTTGGTTGGCCAAAAAGGGCGTATGCGTTTTTTCCTGAATATATTCAGGAAAAAACGCATACGCCCTTTTTGGCCAAGGGCATCATTGTCAACGTTTTGCTGCTTTTCATGTGCTTTAAAGGCGATTCGAATCTACCTCCTGAAATCTGTTTCCTGCAATTCTACCTTGATTTCAAATCCTCTTCTTTGCCTTCCCTCAATATATTTGTGGACGAGAGTTATCATTTATAACTCTGCAGGTTTGTGAATTGCAGTTCCCTGAAGCTCCATTTTACAACTCGCTTTTTTGGGAGCTGGCCGCAAAAGCGCAGGATGGCTTCAGGCCCTGTTCTGGTTCCGGGGTGCAGGCTGAGCCTGTGGTTAATTCTTCTTCCTGATGTGAAAATAGAGTGACCTGTGCCTGTCCCAACACCAAGAGCTAGTCTCTCATTGGTTCCCCGTCTTCCCGTTCATCCTCAGGACAAATTGCAAGCTGTATGGAACAGGAGGTTAAAGGTGCTGATGCTCCAAGTAGGGAGATTGCTAGTAAAGTGGCTGGAATGGCGAACCCGAGCACAAGGAGATGAGAAATGAGGTGCGTTGTAGAAACCTTTCCCCATCACACGGTGTACCATCTTCTGGGTTTCTCATGCATGTTTACGATGTAGGAAGATGCCCTTGAACCTGGAGATTTGGGACCCATGCGATGGGTAGCACGCAGTAGTACTTTAAAGGGTCTGCGTTTGCTCACCCAACCTCACCAAACCTCTCAGCCCCAAGAGTGTCCACCCTTATGTCTCATCCAGCTGTGGGTCTAGATATGGTCAATCCAGGTTGCATCACAGCCCCTGAACGAATTGTGTAAGAATTTCTCTCTCTTTCCCTGTCTTTGTTTCCTGGGTTTTTAAAAGTAATTTATTTTTATAATGGGGTTTAGCTGCTTTTCACGGCTGTGTTTATGCCGCTTTACACCCACTTGACACACTAACAGAGAGATATCAATACATAGGTTTTAAGATTATTACTAGTCAGATATATTCTTGTGCGGTGAATCGGGCGTGTTGAGTCCAGTTCTCTGAGCTTGGAGTAGGTCTTGTCTATTACATATTGGGTTTATGGAACGGTATCTGAGCTAATTTGAAACTCTTGTTTTATGTATCACCCCACCTCACCTTTCCCGTTAAGCAGCCATAGTGTGTTTTCTGCATGTGTGACTCTGTTCTGTTTTGTAATTCAGTTCAAGTGTAACGGCTTTTACATTCCCTCTATAAGTGACAACTTATGAGAAGTGTCCTTTTCTGTGTGACTTATTTGACTTAGAATCGTCGTACCTAAATCCACTCATCATGCCGCTACTAGCCTTATGACATTGATTTCATGGCTGAGTGATATTCCATTGTACATAAGGAACACAACTTTTTTATCCATTTTTCGCTTTCCTGGGATATTTAAGGTGGAATGAAGTGGAGGTCCTTGTCAACAGAGCAGCCCTAAACTTTGGGGTTCTTGTGTCTTGCTGATTTTTAATTTTCCCACTTTATACCCCCATGCGTGGAAGTGCCCTATGCTCTCTAAGCTGTGTTTTTTAGATGTTTCAGAACACACCGTACACTTCTCCAGAGTGGCTGTTGGCAATTTACATCCCGCCCATCAGTGTAGCAAGGCTCCCATTTCTCCATGGCCTGTCCTGCATTTCTGGTTTTGACACTTTTTTCAGCATGGCCCTTTTGACCGATGGGAAGCGAGACTTCTTTGTAGCGCTGATTTGCCTTTCCAGGTTGCTTGGTTGGCCAAAAAGGGCGTATGCGTTTTTTCCTGAATATATTCAGGAAAAAACGCATACGCCCTTTTTGGCCAAGGGCATCATTGTCAACGTTTTCCTGCTTTTCATGTGCTTTAAAGGCGATTCGAATCTACCTCCTGAAATCTGTTTCCTGCAATTCTGCCTTGATTTCAAATCCTCTTCTTTGCCTTCCCTCAATATATTTGTGGACGAGAGTTATCATTTATAACTGTGCAGGTTTGTGAATTGCAGTGCCCTGAAGCTCCATTTTACAACTCGCTTTTTTGGGAGCTGGCCGCAAATGCGCCGGATGGCTTCAGGCCCTGTTCTGGTTCCGGGGGGCAGGCTGAGCCTGTGGTTAATTCTTCTTCCTGATGGGAAAATAGAGTGACCTGTGCCTGTCCCAACACCAAGAGCTAGTCTCTCATTGGTTCCCCGTCTTCCCGTTCATCCTCAGGACAAATTGCAACCTGTATGGAACAGGAGGTTAAAGGTGCTGATGCTCCAAGTAGGGAGATTGCTAGTAAAGTGGCTGGAATGGCGAACCCGAGCAAAAGGAGATGAGAAATGAGGTGCGTTTTAGAAACCTTTCCCCATCACACGGTGTACCATCTTCTGGGTTTCTCATGCATGTTTTCGATGTAGGAAGATGCCCTTGAACCTGGAGATTTGGGACCCATGCGATGGGTAGCACGCAGTATTACTTTAAAGGGTCTGCGTTTGCTCACCCAACCTCACCAAACCTCTCAGCCCCAAGAGTGTCCACCCTTATGTCTCATCCAGCTGTGGGTCTACATATGGTCAATCCAGGTTGCATCACAGCCCCTGAACGAATTGTGTAAGAATTTCTCTCTCTTTCCCTGTCTTTGTTTCCTGGGTTTTTAAAAGTAATTTTTTTTATAATGGGGTTTAGCTGCTTTTCACGGCTGTGTTTATGCCGCTTTACACCCACTTGACACACTAACAGAGAGATATCAATACATAGGTTTTAAGATTATTACTAGTCAGTTATATTCTTGTGCGGTGAATCGGGCGTGTTGAGTCCAGTTCTCTGAGCAAGGAGTAGGTCTTGTCTATTACATATTGGGTTTATGGAACGGTATCTGAGCTAATTTGAAACTCTTGTTTTATGTATCACCCCACCTCACCTTTCCCGTTAAGCAGCCATAGTGTATTTTCTGCATGTGTGACTCTGTTCTGTTTTGTAATTCAGTTCAAGTGTAACGGTTTTTACATTCCCTCTATAAGTGACACCTTATGAGAAGTGTCCTTTTCTGTGTGACTTATTTCACTTAGAATCGTCGTACCAAAATCCACTCATCATGCCGCTACTAGCCTTATGACATTGATTTCATGGCTGAGTGATATTCCATTGTACATAAGGACCACAACTTTTTTATCCATTTTTTGCTTTCCTGGGATATTTAAGGTGGAATGAAGTGGAGGTCCTTGTCAACAGAGCAGCCCTAAACTTTGGGGTTCTTGTGTCTTGCTGATTTTTAATTTTCCCACTTTATACCCCCATGCGTGGAAGTGCCCTATGCTCTCTAAGCTGTGTTTTTTAGATGTTTCAGAACACACCGTACACTTCTCCAGAGTGGCTGTTGGCAATTTACATAACACCCATCAGTGTAGCAAGGCTCCCATTTCTCCATGGCCTGTCCTGCATTTCTGGTTTTGACACTTTTTTCAGCATGTCCCTTTTGACCGATGGGAAGCGAGACTTCTTTGTAGCGCTGATTTGCCTTTCCAGGTTGCTTGGTTGGCCAAAAAGGGCGTATGCGTTTTTTCCTGAATATATTCAGGAAAAAACGCATACGCCCTTTTTGGCCAAGGGCATCATTGTCAACGTTTTGCTGCTTTTCATGTGCTTTAAAGGCGATTCGAATCTACCTCCTGAAATCTGTTTCCTGCAATTCTACCTTGATTTCAAATCCTCTTCTTTGCCTTCCCTCAATATATTTGTGGACGAGAGTTATCATTTATAACTCTGCAGGTTTGTGAATTGCAGTTCCCTGAAGCTCCATTTTACAACTCGCTTTTTTGGGAGCTGGCCGCAAAAGCGCAGGATGGCTTCAGGCCCTGTTCTGGTTCCGGGGTGCAGGCTGAGCCTGTGGTTAATTCTTTTTCCTGATGGGAAAATAGAGTGACCTGTGCCTGTCCCAACACCAAGAGCTAATCTCTCATTGGTTCCCCGTCTTCCCATTCATCCTCAGGACAATTTGCAACCTGTATGGAACAGGAGGTTAAAGGTGCTGATGCTCCAAGTAGGGAGATTGCTAGTAAAGTGGCTGGAATGGCGAACCCGAGCACAAGGAGATGAGAAATGAGGTGCGTTGTAGAAACCTTTCCCCATCACACGGTGTACCATCTTCTGGGTTTCTCATGCATGTTTACGATGTAGGAAGATGCCCTTGAACCTGGAGATTTGGGACCCATGCGATGGGTAGCACGCAGTAGTACTTTAAAGGGTCTGCGTTTGCTCACCCAACCTCACCAAACCTCTCAGCCCCAAGAGTGTCCACCCTTATGTCTCATCCAGCTGTGGGTCTAGATATGGTCAATCCAGGTTGCATCACAGCCCCTGAACGAATTGTGTAAGAATTTCTCTCTCTTTCCCTGTCTTTGTTTCCTGGGTTTTTAAAAGTAATTTATTTTTATAATGGGGTTTAGCTGCTTTTCACGGCTGTGTTTATGCCGCTTTACACCCACTTGACACACTAACAGAGAGATATCAATACATAGGTTTTAAGATTATTACTAGTCAGATATATTCTTGTGCGGTGAATCGGGCGTGTTGAGTCCAGTTCTCTGAGCTTGGAGTAGGTCTTGTCTATTACATATTGGGTTTATGGAACGGTATCTGAGCTAATTTGAAACTCTTGTTTTATGTATCACCCCACCTCACCTTTCCCGTTAAGCAGCCATAGTGTGTTTTCTGCATGTGTGACTCTGTTCTGTTTTGTAATTCAGTTCAAGTGTAACGGCTTTTACATTCCCTCTATAAGTGACACCTTATGAGAAGTGTCCTTTTCTGTGTGACTTATTTCACTTAGAATCGTCGTACCTAAATCCACTCATCATGCCGCTACTAGCCTTATGACATTGATTTCATGGCTGAGTGATATTCCATTGTACATAAGGAACACAACTTTTTTATCCATTTTTCGCTTTCCTGGGATATTTAAGGTGGAATGAAGTGGAGGTCCTTGTCAACAGAGCAGCCCTAAACTTTGGGGTTCTTGTGTCTTGCTGATTTTTAATTTTCCCACTTTATACCCCCATGCGTGGAAGTGCCCTATGCTCTCTAAGCTGTGTTTTTTAGATGTTTCAGAACACACCGTACACTTCTCCAGAGTGGCTGTTGGCAATTTACATCCCGCCCATCAGTGTAGCAAGGCCCCCATTGCTCCATGGCCTGTCCTGCATTTCTGGTTTTGACACTTTTTTCAGCATGGCCCTTTTGACCGATGGGAAGCGAGACTTCTTTGTAGCGCTGATTTGCCTTTCCAGGTTGCTTGGTTGGCCAAAAAGGGCGTATGCGTTTTTTCCTGAATATATTCAGGAAAAAACGCATACGCCGTTTTTGGCCAAGGGCATCATTGTCAACGTTTTCCTGCTTTTCATGTGCTTTAAAGGCGATTCGAATCTACCTCCTGAAATCTGTTTCCTGCAATTCTGCCTTGATTTCAAATCCTCTTCTTTGCCTTCCCTCAATATATTTGTGGACGAGAGTTATCATTTATAACTGTGCAGGTTTGTGAATTGCAGTGCCCTGAAGCTCCATTTTACAACTCGCTTTTTTGGGAGCTGGCCGCAAATGCGCAGGATGGCTTCAGGCCCTGTTCTGGTTCCGGGGGGCAGGCTGAGCCTGTGGTTAATTCTTCTTCCTGATGGGAAAATAGAGTGACCTGTGCCTGTCCCAACACCAAGAGCTAGTCTCTCATTGGTTCCCCGTCTTCCCGTTCATCCTCAGGACAAATTGCAACCTGTATGGAACAGGAGGTTAAAGGTGCTGATGCTCCAAGTAGGGAGATTGCTAGTAAAGTGGCTGGAATGGCGAACCCGAGCACAAGGAGATGAGAAATGAGGTGCGTTTTAGAAACCTTTCCCCATCACACGGTGTACCATCTTCTGGGTTTCTCATGCATGTTTTCGATGTAGGAAGATGCCCTTGAACCTGGAGATTTGGGACCCATGCGATGGGTAGCACGCAGTATTACTTTAAAGGGTCTGCGTTTGCTCACCCAACCTCACCAAACCTCTCAGCCCCAAGAGTGTCCACCCTTATGTCTCATCCAGCTGTGGGTCTACATATGGTCAATCCAGGTTGCATCACAGCCCCTGAACGAATTGTGTAAGAATTTCTCTCTCTTTCACTGTCTTTGTTTCATGGGTTTTTAAAAGTAATTTATTTTTATAATGGGGTTTAGCTGCTTTTCACGGCTGTGTTTATGCCGCTTTACACCCACTTGACACACTAACAGAGAGATATCAATACATAGGTTTTAACATTATTACTAGTCAGTTATATTCTTGTGCGGTGAATCGGGCGTGTTGAGTCCAGTTCTCTGAGCAAGGAGTAGGTCTTGTCTATTACATATTGGGTTTATGGAACGGTATCTGAGCTAATTTGAAACTCTTGTTTTATGTATCACCCCACCTCACCTTTCCCGTTAAGCAGCCATAGTGTATTTTCTGCATGTGTGACTGTGTTCTGTTTTGTAATTCAGTTCAAGTGTAACGGTTTTTATATTCCCTCTATAAGTGACACCTTATGAGAAGTGTCCTCTTCTGTGTGACTTATTTCACATAGAATCGTCGTACCAAAATCCACTCATCATGCCGCTACTAGCCTTATGACATTGATTTCATGGCTGAGTGATATTCCATTGTACATAAGGACCACAACTTTTTTATCCATTTTTTGCTTTCCTGGGATATTTAAGGTGGAATGAAGTGGAGGTCCTTGTCAACAGAGCAGCCCTAAACTTTGGGGTTCTTGTGTCTTGCTGATTTTTAATTTTCCCACTTTATACCTCCATGCGTGGGAGTGCCCTATGCTCTCTAAGCTGTGTTTTTTAGATGTTTCAGAACACACCGTACACTTCTCCAGAGTGGCTGTTGGCAATTTACATAACACCCATCAGTGTAGCAAGGCTCCCATTTCTCCATGGCCTGTCCTGCATTTCTGGTTTTGACAATTTTTTCAGCATGTCCCTTTTGACCGATGGGAAGCGAGACTTCTTTGTAGCGCTGATTTGCCTTTCCAGGTTGCTTGGTTGGCCAAAAAGGGCGTATGCGTTTTTTCCTGAATATATTCAGGAAAAAACGCATACGCCCTTTTTGGCCAAGGGCATCATTGTCAACGTTTTGCTGCTTTTCATGTGCTTTAAAGGCGATTCGAATCTACCTCCTGAAATCTGTTTCCTGCAATTCTACCTTGATTTCAAATCCTCTTCTTTGCCTTCCCTCAATATATTTGTGGACGAGAGTTATCATTTATAACTCTGCAGGTTTGTGAATTGCAGTTCCCTGAAGCTCCATTTTACAACTCGCTTTTTTGGGAGCTGGCCGCAAAAGCGCAGGATGGCTTCAGGCCCTGTTCTGGTTCCGGGGTGCAGGCTGAGCCTGTGGTTAATTCTTCTTCCTGATGTGAAAATAGAGTGACCTGTGCCTGTCCCAACACCAAGAGCTAGTCTCTCATTGGTTCCCCGTCTTCCCGTTCATCCTCAGGACAAATTGCAAGCTGTATGGAACAGGAGGTTAAAGGTGCTGATGCTCCAAGTAGGGAGATTGCTAGTAAAGTGGCTGGAATGGCGAACCCGAGCACAAGGAGATGAGAAATGAGGTGCGTTGTAGAAACCTTTCCCCATCACACGGTGTACCATCTTCTGGGTTTCTCATGCATGTTTACGATGTAGGAAGATGCCCTTGAACCTGGAGATTTGGGACCCATGCGATGGGTAGCACGCAGTAGTACTTTAAAGGGTCTGCGTTTGCTCACCCAACCTCACCAAACCTCTCAGCCCCAAGAGTGTCCACCCTTATGTCTCATCCAGCTGTGGGTCTAGATATGGTCAATCCAGGTTGCATCACAGCCCCTGAACGAATTGTGTAAGAATTTCTCTCTCTTTCCCTGTCTTTGTTTCCTGGGTTTTTAAAAGTAATTTATTTTTATAATGGGGTTTAGCTGCTTTTCACGGCTGTGTTTATGCCGCTTTACACCCACTTGACACACTAACAGAGAGATATCAATACATAGGTTTTAAGATTATTACTAGTCAGATATATTCTTGTGCGGTGAATCGGGCGTGTTGAGTCCAGTTCTCTGAGCTTGGAGTAGGTCTTGTCTATTACATATTGGGTTTATGGAACGGTATCTGAGCTAATTTGAAACTCTTGTTTTATGTATCACCCCACCTCACCTTTCCCGTTAAGCAGCCATAGTGTGTTTTCTGCATGTGTGACTCTGTTCTGTTTTGTAATTCAGTTCAAGTGTAACGGCTTTTACATTCCCTCTATAAGTGACAACTTATGAGAAGTGTCCTTTTCTGTGTGACTTATTTCACTTAGAATCGTCGTACCTAAATCCACTCATCATGCCGCTACTAGCCTTATGACATTGATTTCATGGCTGAGTGATATTCCATTGTACATAAGGAACACAACTTTTTTATCCATTTTTCGCTTTCCTGGGATATTTAAGGTGGAATGAAGTGGAGGTCCTTGTCAACAGAGCAGCCCTAAACTTTGGGGTTCTTGTGTCTTGCTGATTTTTAATTTTCCCACTTTATACCCCCATGCGTGGAAGTGCCCTATGCTCTCTAAGCTGTGTTTTTTAGATGTTTCAGAACACACCGTACACTTCTCCAGAGTGGCTGTTGGCAATTTACATCCCGCCCATCAGTGTAGCAAGGCTCCCATTTCTCCATGGCCTGTCCTGCATTTCTGGTTTTGACACTTTTTTCAGCATGGCCCTTTTGACCGATGGGAAGCGAGACTTCTTTGTAGCGCTGATTTGCCTTTCCAGGTTGCTTGGTTGGCCAAAAAGGGCGTATGCGTTTTTTCCTGAATATATTCAGGAAAAAACGCATACGCCCTTTTTGGCCAAGGGCATCATTGTCAACGTTTTCCTGCTTTTCATGTGCTTTAAAGGCGATTCGAATCTACCTCCTGAAATCTGTTTCCTGCAATTCTGCCTTGATTTCAAATCCTCTTCTTTGCCTTCCCTCAATATATTTGTGGACGAGAGTTATCATTTATAACTGTGCAGGTTTGTGAATTGCAGTGCCCTGAAGCTCCATTTTACAACTCGCTTTTTTGGGAGCTGGCCGCAAATGCGCCGGATGGCTTCAGGCCCTGTTCTGGTTCCGGGGGGCAGGCTGAGCCTGTGGTTAATTCTTCTTCCTGATGGGAAAATAGAGTGACCTGTGCCTGTCCCAACACCAAGAGCTAGTCTCTCATTGGTTCCCCGTCTTCCCGTTCATCCTCAGGACAAATTGCAACCTGTATGGAACAGGAGGTTAAAGGTGCTGATGCTCCAAGTAGGGAGATTGCTAGTAAAGTGGCTGGAATGGCGAACCCGAGCAAAAGGAGATGAGAAATGAGGTGCGTTTTAGAAACCTTTCCCCATCACACGGTGTACCATCTTCTGGGTTTCTCATGCATGTTTTCGATGTAGGAAGATGCCCTTGAACCTGGAGATTTGGGACCCATGCGATGGGTAGCACGCAGTATTACTTTAAAGGGTCTGCGTTTGCTCACCCAACCTCACCAAACCTCTCAGCCCCAAGAGTGTCCACCCTTATGTCTCATCCAGCTGTGGGTCTACATATGGTCAATCCAGGTTGCATCACAGCCCCTGAACGAATTGTGTAAGAATTTCTCTCTCTTTCCCTGTCTTTGTTTCCTGGGTTTTTAAAAGTAATTTTTTTTATAATGGGGTTTAGCTGCTTTTCACGGCTGTGTTTATGCCGCTTTACACCCACTTGACACACTAACAGAGAGATATCAATACATAGGTTTTAAGATTATTACTAGTCAGTTATATTCTTGTGCGGTGAATCGGGCGTGTTGAGTCCAGTTCTCTGAGCAAGGAGTAGGTCTTGTCTATTACATATTGGGTTTATGGAACGGTATCTGAGCTAATTTGAAACTCTTGTTTTATGTATCACCCCACCTCACCTTTCCCGTTAAGCAGCCATAGTGTATTTTCTGCATGTGTGACTCTGTTCTGTTTTGCAATTCAGTTCAAGTGTAACGGTTTTTACATTCCCTCTATAAGTGACACCTTATGAGAAGTGTCCTTTTCTGTGTGACTTATTTCACTTAGAATCGTCGTACCAAAATCCACTCATCATGCCGCTACTAGCCTTATGACATTGATTTCATGGCTGAGTGATATTCCATTGTACATAAGGACCACAACTTTTTTATCCATTTTTTGCTTTCCTGGGATATTTAAGGTGGAATGAAGTGGAGGTCCTTGTCAACAGAGCAGCCCTAAACTTTGGGGTTCTTGTGTCTTGCTGATTTTTAATTTTCCCACTTTATACCCCCATGCGTGGAAGTGCCCTATGCTCTCTAAGCTGTGTTTTTTAGATGTTTCAGAACACACCGTACACTTCTCCAGAGTGGCTGTTGGCAATTTACATAACACCCATCAGTGTAGCAAGGCTCCCATTTCTCCATGGCCTGTCCTGCATTTCTGGTTTTGACACTTTTTTCAGCATGTCCCTTTTGACCGATGGGAAGCGAGACTTCTTTGTAGCGCTGATTTGCCTTTCCAGGTTGCTTGGTTGGCCAAAAAGGGCGTATGCGTTTTTTCCTGAATATATTCAGGAAAAAACGCATACGCCCTTTTTGGCCAAGGGCATCATTGTCAACGTTTTGCTGCTTTTCATGTGCTTTAAAGGCGATTCGAATCTACCTCCTGAAATCTGTTTCCTGCAATTCTACCTTGATTTCAAATCCTCTTCTTTGCCTTCCCTCAATATATTTGTGGACGAGAGTTATCATTTATAACTCTGCAGGTTTGTGAATTGCAGTTCCCTGAAGCTCCATTTTACAACTCGCTTTTTTGGGAGCTGGCCGCAAAAGCGCAGGATGGCTTCAGGCCCTGTTCTGGTTCCGGGGTGCAGGCTGAGCCTGTGGTTAATTCTTTTTCCTGATGGGAAAATAGAGTGACCTGTGCCTGTCCCAACACCAAGAGCTAATCTCTCATTGGTTCCCCGTCTTCCCATTCATCCTCAGGACAATTTGCAACCTGTATGGAACAGGAGGTTAAAGGTGCTGATGCTCCAAGTAGGGAGATTGCTAGTAAAGTGGCTGGAATGGCGAACCCGAGCACAAGGAGATGAGAAATGAGGTGCGTTGTAGAAACCTTTCCCCATCACACGGTGTACCATCTTCTGGGTTTCTCATGCATGTTTACGATGTAGGAAGATGCCCTTGAACCTGGAGATTTGGGACCCATGCGATGGGTAGCACGCAGTAGTACTTTAAAGGCTCTGCGTTTGCTCACCCAACCTCACCAAACCTCTCAGCCCCAAGAGTGTCCACCCTTATGTCTCATCCAGCTGTGGGTCTAGATATGGTCAATCCAGGTTGCATCACAGCCCCTGAACGAATTGTGTAAGAATTTCTCTCTCTTTCCCTGTCTTTGTTTCCTGGGTTTTTAAAAGTAATTTATTTTTATAATGGGGTTTAGCTGCTTTTCACGGCTGTGTTTATGCCGCTTTACACCCACTTGACACACTAACAGAGAGATATCAATACATAGGTTTTAAGATTATTACTAGTCAGATATATTCTTGTGCGGTGAATCGGGCGTGTTGAGTCCAGTTCTCTGAGCTTGGAGTAGGTCTTGTCTATTACATATTGGGTTTATGGAACGGTATCTGAGCTAATTTGAAACTCTTGTTTTATGTATCACCCCACCTCACCTTTCCCGTTAAGCAGCCATAGTGTGTTTTCTGCATGTGTGACTCTGTTCTGTTTTGTAATTCAGTTCAAGTGTAACGGTTTTTACTTTCCCTGTATAAGTGATATCTTATGAGAAGTGTAGTTTCTGTGTGACTTATTTCACTTAGAATCGTCGTACCTAAATCCACTCATCATGCTGCTACTAGCCTTATGACATTGATTTCATGGCTGAATGATATTCCATTGTACATAAGGACCACAACTTCTTTATCCATTTTTCCCTTTCTTGGGATATTTAAGGTGGAATGAAGTGGAGGTCCTTGGCAACAGAGCAGCCCTAAACTTTGGTGTGCTTGTGTCTTACTGATTTTTAATTTTTCCAATTTATACCCCCATGCGTGGAAGTGCCCTATGCTCTCTAAGGTGTGTTTTTTAGATGTTTCAGGACACACCGTACCCTTCTCCAGAGTGGCTGTTGGCAATTTACATCCCGCCCATCAGCGTAGCAGGGCTCCCATTTCTCCATGGCCTTTCCTGCATTTCTGGTTTTGACACTTTTCTCAGTATGGCCCTTTTGACCGATGGGACGCGAGACTTCTTTGTAGCGCTGATTTGCCTTTCCAGGTTGCTTGGTTGGCCAAAAAGGGCGTATGCGTTTTTTCCTGAATATATTCAGGAAAAAAGGCATACGCCCTTTTTGGCCAAGGGCATCATTGTCAACGTTTTGCCGCTTTTCATGTGCTTTAAAGGCGATTCGAATCTACCTCCTGAAATCTGTTTCCTGCAATTCTGCCTTGATTTCAAATCCTCTTCTTTGCCTTCCCTCAATATATTTGTGGACGAGAGTTATCATTTATAACTCTGCAGGTTTGTGAATTGCAGTGCCCTGTAGCTCCATTTTACAAGTCGCTTTTTCGGGAGCCGGCCGCAAAAGCGCAGGATGGCTTCAGGCCCTGTTCTGGTTCCGGGGTGCAGGCTGAGCCTGTGGTTAATTCTTCTTCCTGATGGGAAAATAGAGTGACCTGTGCCTGTCCCAACACCAAGAGCTAGTCTCTCATTGGTTCCCCGTCTTCCCGTTCATCCTCAGGACAAATTGCAACCTGTATGGAACAGGAGGTTAAAGGTGCTGATGCTCCAAGTAGGGAGATTGCTAGTAAAGTGGCTGGAATGGCGAACCCGAGCACAAGGAGATGAGAAATGAGGTGCGTTGTAGAAACCTTTCCCCATCACACGGTGTACCATCTTCTGGGTTTCTCATGCATGTTTACGATGTAGGAAGATGCCCTTGAACCTGGAGATTTGGGACCCATGCGATGGGTAGCACGCAGTAGTACTTTAAAGGGTCTGCGTTTGCTCACCCAACCTCACCAAACCTCTCAGCCCCAAGAGTGTCCACCCTTATGTCTCATCCAGCTGTGGGTCTAGATATGGTCAATCCAGGTTGCATCACAGCCCCTGAACGAATTGTGTAAGAATTTCTCTCTCTTTCACTGTCTTTGTTTCATGGGTTTTTAAAAGTAATTTCTTTTTATAATGGGGTTTAGCTGCTTTTCACGGCTGTGTTTAGGCCGCTTTACACCCACTTGACACACTAACAGAGAGATATCAATACATAGGTTTTAAGATTATTACTAGTCAGATATATTCTTGTGCGGTGAATCGGGCGTGTTGAGTCCAGTTCTCTGAGCAAGGAGTAGGTCTTGTCTATTACATATTGGGTTTATGGAACGGTATCTGAGCTAATTTGAAACTCTTGTTTTATGTATCACCCCACCTCACCTTTCCCGTTAAGCAGCCATAGTGTGTTTTCTGCACGTGTGACTCTGTTCTGTTTTGTAATTCAGTTCAAGTGTAACGGTTTTTACATTTCCTCTATAAGTGACACCTTATGAGAAGTGTCCTTTTCTGTGTGACTTATTTCACTTAGAATCGTCGTACCTAAATCCACTCATCATGCTGCTACTAGCCTTATGACATTGATTTCATGGCTGAGTGATATTCCATTGTACATAAGGACCACAACTTTTTTATCCATTTTTCGCTTTCCTGGGATATTTAAGGTGGAATGAAGTGGAGGTCCTTGTCAACAGAGCAGCCCTAATCTTTGGGGTTCTTGTGTCTTGCTGATTTTTAATTTTCCCACTTTATACCCCCATGCGTGGAAGTGCCCTGTGCTCTCTAAGCTGTGTTTTTTAGATGTTTCAGAACACACCGTACACTTCTCCAGAGTGGCTGTTGGCAATTTACATCCCGCCCATCAGTGTAGCAAGGCTCCCATTTCTCCATGGCCTGTCCTGCATTTCTGGTTTTGACACTTTTTTCAGCATGGCCCTTTTGACCGATGGGAAGCGAGACTTCTTTGTAGCACTGATTTGCCTTTCCAGTTTGCTTGGTTGGCCAAAAAGGGCGTATGCGTTTTTTCCTGAATATATTCAGGAAAAAACGCATACGCCGTTTTTGGCCAAGGGCATCATTGTCAACGTTTTCCTGGTTTTCATGTGCTTTAAAGGCGATTCGAATCTACCTCCTGAAATCTGTTTCCTGCAATTCTACCTTGATTTCAAATCCTCTTCTTTGCCTTCCCTCAATATATTTGTGGACGAGAGTTATCATTTATAACTCTGCAGGTTTGTGAATTGCAGTTCCCTGAAGCTCCATTTTACAACTCGCTTTTTTGGGAGCTGGCCGCAAAAGCGCAGGATGGCTTCAGGCCCTGTTCTGATTCAGGGGGGCAGGCTGAGCCTGTGGTTAATTCTTCTTCCTGATGGGAAAATAGAGTGACCTGTGCCTGTCCCAACACCAAGAGCTAGTCTCTCATTGGTTCCCCGTCTTCCCGTTCATCCTCAGGACAAATTGCAACCTGTATGGAACAGGAGGTTAAAGGTGCTGATGCTCCAAGTAGGGAGATTGCTAGTAAAGTGGCTGGAATGGCGAACCCGAGCACAAGGAGATGAGAAATGAGGTGCGTTGTAGAAACCTTTCCCCATCACACGGTGTACCATCTTCTGGGTTTCTCATGCATGTTTTCGATGTAGGAAGATGCCCTTGAACCTGGAGATTTGGGACCCATGCGATGGGTAGCACGCAGTATTACTTTAAAGGGTCTGCGTTTGCTCACCCAACCTCACCAAACCTCTCAGCCCCAAGAATGTCCACCCTTATGTCTCATCCAGCTGTGGGTCTAGATATGGTCAATCCAGGTTGCATCACAGCCCCTGAACGAATTGTGTAAGAATTTCTCTCTCTTTCCCTGTCTTTGTTTCCTGGGTTCTTAAAAGTAATTTATTTTTATAATGGGGTTTAGCTGCTTTTCACGGCTGTGTTTATGCCGCTTTACACCCACTTGACACACTAACAGAGAGATATCAATACATAGGTTTTAAGATTATTACTAGTCAGTTATATTCTTGTGCGGTGAATCGGGCGTGTTGAGTCCAGTTCTCTGAGCAAGGAGTAGGTCTTGTCTATTACATATTGGGTTTATGGAACGGTATCTGAGCTAATTTGAAACTCTTGTTTTATGTATCACCCCACCTCACCTTTCCCGTTAAGCAGCCATAGTGTATTTTCTGCATGTGTGACTCTGTTCTGTTTTGTAATTCAGTTCAAGTGTAACGGTTTTTACATTCCCTCTATAAGTGACACCTTATGAGAAGTGTCCTTTTCTGTGTGACTTATTTCACTTAGAATCGTCGTACCAAAATCCACTCATCATGCCGCTACTAGCCTTATGACATTGATTTCATGGCTGAGTGATATTCCATTGTACATAAGGACCACAACTTTTTTATCCATTTTTTGCTTTCCTGGGATATTTAAGGTGGAATGAAGTGGAGGTCCTTGTCAACAGAGCAGCCCTAAACTTTGGGGTTCTTGTGTCTTGCTGATTTTTAATTTTCCCACTTTATACCCCCATGCTTGGAAGTGCCCTATGCTCTCTAAGCTGTGTTTTTTAGGTGTTTCAGAACACACCGT
Source organism: Balaenoptera physalus (assembly GCF_965194825.1). NCBI lineage: Eukaryota > Metazoa > Chordata > Mammalia > Artiodactyla > Balaenopteridae > Balaenoptera > Balaenoptera physalus. The sequence goes on along the minus strand of NW_028126310.1, from coordinate 287,035 downwards.
ACACTTCTCCAGAGTGGCTGTTGGCAACTTACATAACACCCATCAGTGTAGCAAGGCTCCCATTTCTCCATGGCCTGTCCTGCATTTCTGGTTTTGACACTTTTTTCAGCATGTCCCTTTTGACCGATGGGAAGCGAGACTTCTTTGTAGCGCTGATTTGCCTTTCCAGGTTGCTTGGTTGGCCAAAAAGGGCGTATGCGTTTTTTCCTGAATATATTCAGGAAAAAACGCATACGCCCTTTTTGGCCAAGGGCATCATTGTCAACGTTTTGCTGCTTTTCATGTGCTTTAAAGGCGATTCGAATCTACCTCCTGAAATCTGTTTCCTGCAATTCTACCTTGATTTCAAATCCTCTTCTTTGCCTTCCCTCAATATATTTGTGGACGAGAGTTATCATTTATAACTCTGCAGGTTTGTGAATTGCAGTTCCCTGAAGCTCCATTTTACAACTCGCTTTTTTGGGAGCTGGCCGCAAAAGCGCAGGATGGCTTCAGGCCCTGTTCTGGTTCCGGGGGGCAGGCTGAGCCTGTGGTTAATTCTTCTTCCTGATGTGAAAATAGAGTGACCTGTGCCTGTCCCAACACCAAGAGCTAGTCTCTCATTGGTTCCCCGTCTTCCCGTTCATCCTCAGGACAAATTGCAAGCTGTATGGAACAGGAGGTTAAAGGTGCTGATGCTCCAAGTAGGGAGATTGCTAGTAAAGTGGCTGGAATGGCGAACCCGAGCACAAGGAGATGAGAAATGAGGTGCGTTGTAGAAACCTTTCCCCATCACACGGTGTACCATCTTCTGGGTTTCTCATGCATGTTTACGATGTAGGAAGATGCCCTTGAACCTGGAGATTTGGGACCCATGCGATGGGTAGCACGCAGTAGTACTTTAAAGGGTCTGCGTTTGCTCACCCAACCTCACCAAACCTCTCAGCCCCAAGAGTGTCCACCCTTATGTCTCATCCAGCTGTGGGTCTAGATATGGTCAATCCAGGTTGCATCACAGCCCCTGAACGAATTGTGTAAGAATTTCTCTCTCTTTCCCTGTCTTTGTTTCCTGGGTTTTTAAAAGTAATTTATTTTTATAATGGGGTTTAGCTGCTTTTCACGGCTGTGTTTAGGCCGCTTTACACCCACTTGACACACTAACAGAGAGATATCAATACATAGGTTTTAAGATTATTACTAGTCAGATATATTCTTGTGCGGTGAATCGGGCGTGTTGAGTCCAGTTCTCTGAGCTTGGAGTAGGTCTTGTCTATTACATATTGGGTTTATGGAACGGTATCTGAGCTAATTTGAAACTCTTGTTTTATGTATCACCCCACCTCACCTTTCCCGTTAAGCAGCCATAGTGTGTTTTCTGCACGTGTGACTCTGTTCTGTTTTGTAATTCAGTTCAAGTGTAACGGTTTTTACATTTCCTCTATAAGTGACACCTTATGAGAAGTGTCCTTTTCTGTGTGACTTATTTCACTTAGAATCGTCGTACCTAAATCCACTCATCATGCTGCTACTAGCCTTATGACATTGATTTCATGGCTGAGTGATATTCCATTGTACATAAGGACCACAACTTTTTTATCCATTTTTCGCTTTCCTGGGATATTTAAGGTGGAATGAAGTGGAGGTCCTTGTCAACAGAGCAGCCCTAATCTTTGGGGTTCTTGTGTCTTGCTGATTTTTAATTTTCCCACTTTATACCCCCATGCGTGGAAGTGCCCTATGCTCTCTAAGCTGTGTTTTTTAGATGTTTCAGAACACACCGTACACTTCTCCAGAGTGGCTGTTGGCAATTTACATCCCGCCCATCAGTGTAGCAAGGCTCCCATTTCTCCATGGCCTGTCCTGCATTTCTGGTTTTGACACTTTTTTCAGCATGGCCCTTTTGACCGATGGGAAGCGAGACTTCTTTGTAGCACTGATTTGCCTTTCCAGTTTGCTTGGTTGGCCAAAAAGGGCGTATGCGTTTTTTCCTGAATATATTCAGGAAAAAACGCATACGCCGTTTTTGGCCAAGGGCATCATTGTCAACGTTTTCCTGGTTTTCATGTGCTTTAAAGGCGATTCGAATCTACCTCCTGAAATCTGTTTCCTGCAATTCTGCCTTGATTTCAAATCCTCTTCTTTGCCTTCCCTCAATATATTTGTGGACGAGAGTTATCATTTATAACTGTGCAGGTTTGTGAATTGCAGTGCCCTGAAGCTCCATTTTACAACTCGCTTTTTTGGGAGCTGGCCGCAAATGCACAGGATGTCTTCAGGCCCTGTTCTGGTTCCGGGGGGCAGGCTGAGCCTGTGGTTAATTCTTCTTCCTGATGGGAAAATAGAGTGACCTGTGCCTGTCCCAACACCAAGAGCTAGTCTCTCATTGGTTCCCCGTCCTCCCGTTCATCCTCTGGACAAATTGTAACCTGTACGGAACAGGAGGTTAAAGGTGATGATGCTCCAAGTAGGGAGATTGCTAGTAAAGTGGCTGGAATGGCGAACCCGAGCAAAAGGAGATGAGAAATGAGGTGCGTTTTAGAAACCTTTCCCCATCACACGGTGTACCATCTTCTGGGTTTCTCATGCATGTTTTCGATGTAGGAAGATGCCCTTGAACCTGGCGATTTGGGACCCATGCGATGGGTAGCACGCAGTATTACTTTAAAGGGTCTGCGTTTGCTCACCCAACCTCACCAAACCTCTCAGCCCCAAGAGTGTCCACCCTTATGTCTCATCCAGCTGTGGGTCTAGATATGGTCAATCCAGGGTGCATCACAGCCCCTGAACGAATTGTATAAGAATTTCTCTCTCTTTCCCTGTCTTTGTTTCCTGGGTTTTTAAAAGTAATTTATTTTTATAATGGGGTTTAGCTGCTTTTCACGGCTGTGTTTATGCCGCTTTACACCCACTTGACACACTAACAGAGAGATATCAATACATAGGTTTTAAGATTATTACTAGTCAGTTATATTCTTGTGCAGTGAATCGGGCGTGTTGAGTCCAGTTCTCTGAGCAAGGAGTAGGTCTTGTCTATTACATATTGGGTTTATGGAACGGTATCTGAGCTAATTTGAAACTCTTGTTTTATGTATCACCCCACCTCACCTTTCCCGTTAAGCAGCCATAGTGTATTTTCTGCATGTGTGACTCTGTTCTGTTTTGTAATTCAGTTCAAGTGTAACAGTTTTTACATTCCCTCTATAAGTGACACCTTATGAGAAGTGTCCTTTTCTGCGTGACTTATTTCACTTAGAATCGTCATACCTAAATCCAATCATCATGCTGCTACTAGCCTTATGACATTGATTTCATGGCTGAGTGATATTCCACTGTACATAAGGACCACAACTTTTTTATCCATTTTTCGCTTTCCTGTGATATTTAAGGTGGAATGAAGTGGAGGTCCTTGTCAACAGAGCAGCCCTAAACTTTGGGGTTCTTGTGTCTTGCTGATTTTTAATTTTCCCACTTTATACCCCCATGCGTGGAAGTGCCCTATGCTCTCTAAGCTGTGTTTTTTAGATGTTTCAGAACACACCGTACACTTCTCCAGAGTGGCTGTGGGCAATTTACATCCCGCCCATCAGTGTAGCAAGGCTCCCATTTCTCCATGGCCTGTCCTGCATTTCTGGTTTTGACACTTTTTTCAGCATGGCCCTTTTGACCGATGGGAAGCGAGACTTCTTTGTAGCGCTGATTTGCCTTTCCAGGTTGCTTGGTTGGCCAAAAAGGGCGTATGCGTTTTTTCCTGAATATATTCAGGAAAAAACGCATACGCCCTTTTTGGCCAAGGGCATCATTGTCAACGTTTTCCTGCTTTTCATGTGCTTTAAAGGCGATTCGAATCTACCTCCTGAAATCTGTTTCCTGCAATTCTACCTTGATTTCAAATCCTCTTCTTTGCCTTCCCTCAATATATTTGTGGACGAGAGTTATCATTTATAACTCTGCAGGTTTGTGAATTGCAGTTCCCTGAAGCTCCATTTTACAACTCGCTTTTTTGGGAGCTGGCCGCAAAAGCGCAGGATTGCTTCAGGCCCTGTTCTGGTTCCGGGGTGCAGGCTGAGCCTGTGGTTAATTCTTCTTCCTGATGGGAAAATAGAGTGACCTGTGCCTGTCCCAACACCAAGAGCTAGTCTCTCATTGGTTCCCCGTCTTCCCGTTCATCCTCAGGACAAATTGCAACCTGTATGGAACAGGAGGTTAAAGGTGCTGATGCTCCAAGTAGGGAGATTGCTAGTAAAGTGGCTGGAATGGCGAACCCGAGCACAAGGAGATGAGAAATGAGGTGCGTTTTAGAAACCTTTCCCCATCACACGGTGTACCATCTTCTGGGTTTCTCATGCATGTTTTCGATGTAGGAAGATGCCCTTGAACCTGGAGATTTGGGACCCATGCGATGGGTAGCACGCAGTATTACTTTAAAGGGTCTGCGTTTGCTCACCCAACCTCACCAAACCTCTCAGCCCCAAGAGTGTCCACCCTTATGTCTCATCCAGCTGTGGGTCTAGATATGGTCAATCCAGGTTGCATCACAGCCCCTGAACGAATTGTGTAAGAATTTCTCTCTCTTTCCCTGTCTTTGTTTCCTGGGTTTTTAAAAGTAATTTATTTTTATAATGGGGTTTAGCTGGTTTTCACGGCTGTGTTTATGCCGCTTTACACGCACTTGACACACTAACAGAGAGATATCAATACATAGGTTTTAAGATTATTACTAGTCAGTTATATTCTTGTGCGGTGAATCGGGCGTGTTGAGTCCAGTTCTCTGAGCAAGGAGTAGGTCTTGTCTATTACATATTGGGTTTATGGAACGGTATCTGAGCTAATTTGAAACTCTTGTTTTATGTATCACCCCACCTCACCTTTCCCGTTAAGCAGCCATAGTGTATTTTCTGCATGTGTGACTCTGTTCTGTTTTGTAATTCAGTTCAAGTGTAACGGTTTTTACATTCCCTCTATAAGTGACACCTTATGAGAAGTGTCCTTTTCTGTGTGACTTATTTCACTTAGAATCGTCATACCAAAATCCACTCATCATGCCGCTACTAGCCTTATGACATTGATTTCATGGCTGAGTGATATTCCATTGTACATAAGGACCACAACTTTTTTATCCATTTTTTGCTTTCCTGGGATATTTAAGGTGGAATGAAGTGGAGGTCCTTGTCAACAGAGCAGCCCTAAACTTTGGGGTTCTTGTGTCTTGCTGATTTTTAATTTTCCCACTTTATACCCCCATGCGTGGAAGTGCCCTATGCTCTCTAAGCTGTGTTTTTTAGGTGTTTCAGAACACACCGTACACTTCTCCAGAGTGGCTGTTGGCAATTTACATAACACCCATCAGTGTAGCAAGGCTCCCATTTCTCCATGGCCTGTCCTGCATTTCTGGTTTTGACACTTTTTTCAGCATGTCCCTTTTGACCGATGGGAAGCGAGACTTCTTTGTAGCGCTGATTTGCCTTTCCAGGTTGCTTGGTTGGCCAAAAAGGGCGTATGCGTTTTTTCCTGAATATATTCAGGAAAAAACGCATACGCCCTTTTTGGCCAAGGGCATCATTGTCAACGTTTTGCTGCTTTTCATGTGCTTTAAAGGCGATTAGAATCTACCTCCTGAAATCTGTTTCCTGCAATTCTACCTTGATTTCAAATCCTCTTCTTTGCCTTCCCTCAATATATTTGTGGACGAGAGTTATCATTTATAACTCTGCAGGTTTGTGAATTGCAGTTCCCTGAAGCTCCATTTTACAACTCGCTTTTTTGGGAGCTGGCCGCAAAAGCGCAGGATGGCTTCAGGCCCTGTTCTGGTTCCGGGGTGCAGGCTGAGCCTGTGGTTAATTCTTCTTCCTGATGTGAAAATAGAGTGACCTGTGCCTGTCCCAACACCAAGAGCTAGTCTCTCATTGGTTCCCCGTCTTCCCGTTCATCCTCAGGACAAATTGCAAGCTGTATGGAACAGGAGGTTAAAGGTGCTGATGCTCCAAGTAGGGAGATTGCTAGTAAAGTGGCTGGAATGGCGAACCCGAGCACAAGGAGATGAGAAATGAGGTGCGTTGTAGAAACCTTTCCCCATCACACGGTGTACCATCTTCTGGGTTTCTCATGCATGTTTACGATGTAGGAAGATGCCCTTGAACCTGGAGATTTGGGACCCATGCGATGGGTAGCACGCAGTAGTACTTTAAAGGGTCTGCGTTTGCTCACCCAACCTCACCAAACCTCTCAGCCCCAAGAGTGTCCACCCTTATGTCTCATCCAGCTGTGGGTCTAGATATGGTCAATCCAGGTTGCATCACAGCCCCTGAACGAATTGTGTAAGAATTTCTCTCTCTTTCCCTGTCTTTGTTTCCTGGGTTTTTAAAAGTAATTTATTTTTATAATGGGGTTTAGCTGCTTTTCACGGCTGTGTTTATGCCGCTTTACACCCACTTGACACACTAACAGAGAGATATCAATACATAGGTTTTAAGATTATTACTAGTCAGATATATTCTTGTGCGGTGAATCGGGCGTGTTGAGTCCAGTTCTCTGAGCTTGGAGTAGGTCTTGTCTATTACATATTGGGTTTATGGAACGGTATCTGAGCTAATTTGAAACTCTTGTTTTATGTATCACCCCACCTCACCTTTCCCGTTAAGCAGCCATAGTGTGTTTTCTGCATGTGTGACTCTGTTCTGTTTTGTAATTCAGTTCAAGTGTAACGGCTTTTACATTCCCTCTATAAGTGACAACTTATGAGAAGTGTCCTTTTCTGTGTGACTTATTTCACTTAGAATCGTCGTACCTAAATCCACTCATCATGCCGCTACTAGCCTTATGACATTGATTTCATGGCTGAGTGATATTCCATTGTACATAAGGAACACAACTTTTTTATCCATTTTTCGCTTTCCTGGGATATTTAAGGTGGAATGAAGTGGAGGTCCTTGTCAACAGAGCAGCCCTAAACTTTGGGGTTCTTGTGTCTTGCTGATTTTTAATTTTCCCACTTTATACCCCCATGCGTGGAAGTGCCCTATGCTCTCTAAGCTGTGTTTTTTAGATGTTTCAGAACACACCGTACACTTCTCCAGAGTGGCTGTTGGCAATTTACATCCCGCCCATCAGTGTAGCAAGGCCCCCATTTCTCCATGGCCTGTCCTGCATTTCTGGTTTTGACACTTTTTTCAGCATGGCCCTTTTGACCGATGGGAAGCGAGACTTCTTTGTAGCGCTGATTTGCCTTTCCAGGTTGCTTGGTTGGCCAAAAAGGGCGTATGCGTTTTTTCCTGAATATATTCAGGAAAAAACGCATACGCCGTTTTTGGCCAAGGGCATCATTGTCAACGTTTTCCTGCTTTTCATGTGCTTTAAAGGCGATTCGAATCTACCTCCTGAAATCTGTTTCCTGCAATTCTGCCTTGATTTCAAATCCTCTTCTTTGCCTTCCCTCAATATATTTGTGGACGAGAGTTATCATTTATAACTGTGCAGGTTTGTGAATTGCAGTGCCCTGAAGCTCCATTTTACAACTCGCTTTTTTGGGAGCTGGCCGCAAATGCGCCGGATGGCTTCAGGCCCTGTTCTGGTTCCGGGGGGCAGGCTGAGCCTGTGGTTAATTCTTCTTCCTGATGGGAAAATAGAGTGACCTGTGCCTGTCCCAACACCAAGAGCTAGTCTCTCATTGGTTCCCCGTCTTCCCGTTCATCCTCAGGACAAATTGCAACCTGTATGGAACAGGAGGTTAAAGGTGCTGATGCTCCAAGTAGGGAGATTGCTAGTAAAGTGGCTGGAATGGCGAACCCGAGCAAAAGGAGATGAGAAATGAGGTGCGTTTTAGAAACCTTTCCCCATCACACGGTGTACCATCTTCTGGGTTTCTCATGCATGTTTTCGATGTAGGAAGATGCCCTTGAACCTGGAGATTTGGGACCCATGCGATGGGTAGCACGCAGTATTACTTTAAAGGGTCTGCGTTTGCTCACCCAACCTCACCAAACCTCTCAGCCCCAAGAGTGTCCACCCTTATGTCTCATCCAGCTGTGGGTCTACATATGGTCAATCCAGGTTGCATCACAGCCCCTGAACGAATTGTGTAAGAATTTCTCTCTCTTTCCCTGTCTTTGTTTCCTGGGTTTTTAAAAGTAATTTTTTTTATAATGGGGTTTAGCTGCTTTTCACGGCTGTGTTTATGCCGCTTTACACCCACTTGACACACTAACAGAGAGATATCAATACATAGGTTTTAAGATTATTACTAGTCAGTTATATTCTTGTGCGGTGAATCGGGCGTGTTGAGTCCAGTTCTCTGAGCAAGGAGTAGGTCTTGTCTATTACATATTGGGTTTATGGAACGGTATCTGAGCTAATTTGAAACTCTTGTTTTATGTATCACCCCACCTCACCTTTCCCGTTAAGCAGCCATAGTGTATTTTCTGCATGTGTGACTCTGTTCTGTTTTGTAATTCAGTTCAAGTGTAACGGTTTTTACATTCCCTCTATAAGTGACACCTTATGAGAAGTGTCCTTTTCTGTGTGACTTATTTCACTTAGAATCGTCGTACCAAAATCCACTCATCATGCCGCTACTAGCCTTATGACATTGATTTCATGGCTGAGTGATATTCCATTGTACATAAGGACCACAACTTTTTTATCCATTTTTTGCTTTCCTGGGATATTTAAGGTGGAATGAAGTGGAGGTCCTTGTCAGCAGAGCAGCCCTAAACTTTGGGGTTCTTGTGTCTTGCTGATTTTTAATTTTCCCACTTTATACCCCCATGCGTGGAAGTGCCCTATGCTCTCTAAGCTGTGTTTTTTAGATGTTTCAGAACACACCGTACACTTCTCCAGAGTGGCTGTGGCAATTTACATAACACCCATCAGTGTAGCAAGGCTCCCATTTCTCCATGGCCTGTCCTGCATTTCTGGTTTTGACACTTTTTTCAGCATGTCCCTTTTGACCGATGGGAAGCGAGACTTCTTTGTAGCGCTGATTTGCCTTTCCAGGTTGCTTGGTTGGCCAAAAAGGGCGTATGCGTTTTTTCCTGAATATATTCAGGAAAAAACGCATACGCCCTTTTTGGCCAAGGGCATCATTGTCAACGTTTTGCTGCTTTTCATGTGCTTTAAAGGCGATTCGAATCTACCTCCTGAAATCTGTTTCCTGCAATTCTACCTTGATTTCAAATCCTCTTCTTTGCCTTCCCTCAATATATTTGTGGACGAGAGTTATCATTTATAACTCTGCAGGTTTGTGAATTGCAGTTCCCTGAAGCTCCATTTTACAACTCGCTTTTTTGGGAGTTGGCCGCAAAAGCGCAGGATGGCTTCAGGCCCTGTTCTGGTTCCGGGGTGCAGGCTGAGCCTGTGGTTAATTCTTTTTCCTGATGGGAAAATAGAGTGACCTGTGCCTGTCCCAACACCAAGAGCTAATCTCTCATTGGTTCCCCGTCTTCCCATTCATCCTCAGGACAATTTGCAACCTGTATGGAACAGGAGGTTAAAGGTGCTGATGCTCCAAGTAGGGAGATTGCTAGTAAAGTGGCTGGAATGGCGAACCCGAGCACAAGGAGATGAGAAATGAGGTGCGTTGTAGAAACCTTTCCCCATCACACGGTGTACCATCTTCTGGGTTTCTCATGCATGTTTACGATGTAGGAAGATGCCCTTGAACCTGGAGATTTGGGACCCATGCGATGGGTAGCACGCAGTAGTACTTTAAAGGGTCTGCGTTTGCTCACCCAACCTCACCAAACCTCTCAGCCCCAAGAGTGTCCACCCTTATGTCTCATCCAGCTGTGGGTCTAGATATGGTCAATCCAGGTTGCATCACAGCCCCTGAACGAATTGTGTAAGAATTTCTCTCTCTTTCCCTGTCTTTGTTTCCTGGGTTTTTAAAAGTAATTTATTTTTATAATGGGGTTTAGCTGCTTTTCACGGCTGTGTTTATGCCGCTTTACACCCACTTGACACACTAACAGAGAGATATCAATACATAGGTTTTAAGATTATTACTAGTCAGATATATTCTTGTGCGGTGAATCGGGCGTGTTGAGTCCAGTTCTCTGAGCTTGGAGTAGGTCTTGTCTATTACATATTGGGTTTATGGAACGGTATCTGAGCTAATTTGAAACTCTTGTTTTATGTATCACCCCACCTCACCTTTCCCGTTAAGCAGCCATAGTGTGTTTTCTGCATGTGTGACTCTGTTCTGTTTTGTAATTCAGTTCAAGTGTAACGGCTTTTACATTCCCTCTATAAGTGACACCTTATGAGAAGTGTCCTTTTCTGTGTGACTTATTTCACTTAGAATCGTCGTACCTAAATCCACTCATCATGCCGCTACTAGCCTTATGACATTGATTTCATGGCTGAGTGATATTCCATTGTACATAAGGAACACAACTTTTTTATCCATTTTTCGCTTTCCTGGGATATTTAAGGTGGAATGAAGTGGAGGTCCTTGTCAACAGAGCAGCCCTAAACTTTGGGGTTCTTGTGTCTTGCTGATTTTTAATTTTCCCACTTTATACCCCCATGCGTGGAAGTGCCCTATGCTCTCTAAGCTGTGTTTTTTAGATGTTTCAGAACACACCGTACACTTCTCCAGAGTGGCTGTTGGCAATTTACATCCCGCCCATCAGTGTAGCAAGGCCCCCATTGCTCCATGGCCTGTCCTGCATTTCTGGTTTTGACACTTTTTTCAGCATGGCCCTTTTGACCGATGGGAAGCGAGACTTCTTTGTAGCGCTGATTTGCCTTTCCAGGTTGCTTGGTTGGCCAAAAAGGGCGTATGCGTTTTTTCCTGAATATATTCAGGAAAAAACGCATACGCCGTTTTTGGCCAAGGGCATCATTGTCAACGTTTTCCTGCTTTTCATGTGCTTTAAAGGCGATTCGAATCTACCTCCTGAAATCTGTTTCCTGCAATTCTGCCTTGATTTCAAATCCTCTTCTGTGCCTTCCCTCAATATATTTGTGGACGAGAGTTATCATTTATAACTGTGCAGGTTTGTGAATTGCAGTGCCCTGAAGCTCCATTTTACAACTCGCTTTTTTGAGAGCTGGCCGCAAATGCGCAGGATGGCTTCAGGCCCTGTTCTGGTTCCGGGGGGCAGGCTGAGCCTGTGGTTAATTCTTCTTCCTGATGGGAAAATAGAGTGACCTGTGCCTGTCCCAACACCAAGAGCTAGTCTCTCATTGGTTCCCCGTCTTCCCGTTCATCCTCAGGACAAATTGCAACCTGTATGGAACAGGAGGTTAAAGGTGCTGATGCTCCAAGTAGGGAGATTGCTAGTAAAGTGGCTGGAATGGCGAACCCGAGCACAAGGAGATGAGAAATGAGGTGCGTTTTAGAAACCTTTCCCCATCACACGGTGTACCATCTTCTGGGTTTCTCATGCATGTTTTCGATGTAGGAAGATGCCCTTGAACCTGGAGATTTGGGACCCATGCGATGGGTAGCACGCAGTATTACTTTAAAGGGTCTGCGTTTGCTCACCCAACCTCACCAAACCTCTCAGCCCCAAGAGTGTCCACCCTTATGTCTCATCCAGCTGTGGGTCTACATATGGTCAATCCAGGTTGCATCACAGCCCCTGAACGAATTGTGTAAGAATTTCTCTCTCTTTCACTGTCTTTGTTTCATGGGTTTTTAAAAGTAATTTATTTTTATAATGGGGTTTAGCTGCTTTTCACGGCTGTGTTTATGCCGCTTTACACCCACTTGACACACTAACAGAGAGATATCAATACATAGGTTTTAACATTATTACTAGTCAGTTATATTCTTGTGCGGTGAATCGGGCGTGTTGAGTCCAGTTCTCTGAGCAAGGAGTAGGTCTTGTCTATTACATATTGGGTTTATGGAACGGTATCTGAGCTAATTTGAAACTCTTGTTTTATGTATCACCCCACCTCACCTTTCCCGTTAAGCAGCCATAGTGTATTTTCTGCATGTGTGACTCTGTTCTGTTTTGTAATTCAGTTCAAGTGTAACGGTTTTTATATTCCCTCTATAAGTGACACCTTATGAGAAGTGTCCTCTTCTGTGTGACTTATTTCACATAGAATCGTCGTACCAAAATCCACTCATCATGCCGCTACTAGCCTTATGACATTGATTTCATGGCTGAGTGATATTCCATTGTACATAAGGACCACAACTTTTTTATCCATTTTTTGCTTTCCTGGGATATTTAAGGTGGAATGAAGTGGAGGTCCTTGTCAACAGAGCAGCCCTAAACTTTGGGGTTCTTGTGTCTTGCTGATTTTTAATTTTCCCACTTTATACCTCCATGCGTGGGAGTGCCCTATGCTCTCTAAGCTGTGTTTTTTAGATGTTTCAGAACACACCGTACACTTCTCCAGAGTGGCTGTTGGCAATTTACATCCCGCCCATCAGTGCAGCAAGGCTCCCATTTCTCCATGGCCTGTCCTGCATTTTTGGTTTTGACACTTTTTTCAGCATGGCCCTTTTGACCGATGGGAAGCGAGACTTCTTTGTAGCGCTGATTTGCCTTTCCAGGTTGCTTGGTTGGCCAAAAAGGGCGTATGCGTTTTTTCCTGAATATATTCAGGAAAAAACGCATACGCCCTTTTTGGCCAAGGGCATCATTGTCAACGTTTTGCTGCTTTTCATGTGCTTTAAAGGCGATTCGAATCTACCTCCTGAAATCTGTTTCCTGCAATTCTGCCTTGATTTCAAATCCTCTTCTTTGCCTTCCCTCAATATATTTGTGGACGAGAGTTATCATTTATAACTGTGCAGGTTTGTGAATTGCAGTGCCCTGAAGCTCCATTTTACAACTCGCTTTTTTGGGAGGTGGCCTCAAAAGCGCAGGATGGCTTCAGGCCCTGTTCTGGTTCCGGGGGGCAGGCTGAGCCTGTGGTTAATTCTTGTTCCTGATGGGAAAATAGAGTGACCTGTGCCTGTCCCAACACCAAGAGCTAGTCTCTCATTGGTTCCCCGTCCTCCCGTTCATCCTCAGGACAAATTGCAACCTGTACGGAACAGGAGGTTAAAGGTGCTGATGCTCCAAGTAGGGAGATTGCTAGTAAAGTGGCTGGAATGGCGAACCCGAGCAAAAGGAGATGAGAAATGAGGTGCGTTTTAGAAACCTTTCCCCATCACACGGTGTACCATCTTCTGGGTTTCTCATGCATGTTTTCGATGTAGGAAGATGCCCTTGAACCTGGAGATTTGGGACCCATGCGATGGGTAGCACGCAGTATTACTTTAAAGGGTCTGCGTTTGCTCACCCAACCTCACCAAACCTCTCAGCCCCAAGAGTGTCCACCCTTATGTCTCATCCAGCTGTGGGTCTAGATATGGTCAATCCAGGTTGCATCACAGCCCCTGAACGAATTGTGTAAGAATTTCTCTCTCTTTCCCTGTCTTTGTTTCCTGGGTTTTTAAAAGTAATTTATTTTTATAATGGGGTTTAGCTGCTTTTTACGGCTGTCTTTATGCCGCTTTACACCCACTTGACACACTAACAGAGAGATATCAATACATAGGTTTTAAGATTATTACTAGTCAGTTATATTCTTGTGCGGTGAATCGGGCGTGTTGAGTCCAGTTCTCTGAGCAAGGAGTAGGTCTTGTCTATTACATATTGGGTTTATGGAACGGTATCTGAGCTAATTTGAAACTCTTGTTTTATGTATCACCCCACCTCACCTTTCCCGTTAAGTAGCCATAGTGTATTTTCTGCATGTGTGACTCTGTTCTGTTTTGTAATTCAGTTCAAGTGTAACAGTTTTTACATTCCCTCTATAAGTGACACCTTATGAGAAGTGTCCTTTTCTGTGTGACTTATTTCACTTAGAATCGTCATACCTAAATCCACTCATCATGCTGCTACTAGCCTTATGACATTGATTTCATGGCTTAGTGATATTCCACTGTACATAAGGACCACAACTTTTTTATCCATTTTTCGCTTTCCTGGGATATTTAAGGTGGAATGAAGTGGAGGTCCTTGTCAACAGAGCAGCCCTAAACTTTGGGGTTCTTGTGTCTTGCTGATTTTTAATTTTCCCACTTTATACCCCCATGCGTGGAAGTGCCCTATGCTCTCTAAGCTGTGTTTTTTAGATGTTTCAGAACACACCGTACACTTCTCCAGAGTGGCTGTTGGCAATTTACATCCCGCCCATCAGTGTAGCAAGGCTCCCATTTCTCCATGGCCTGTCCTGCATTTCTGGTTTTGACAGTTTTTTCAGCATGGCCCTTTTGACCGATGGGAAGCGAGACTTCTTTGTAGCGCTGATTTGCCTTTCCAGGTTGCTTGGTTGGCCAAAAAGGGCGTATGCGTTTTTTCCTGAATATATTCAGGAAAAAACGCATAAGCCCTTTTTGGCCAAGGGCATCATTGTCAACGTTTTGCTGCTTTTCATGTGCTTTAAAGGCGATTCGAATCTACCTCCTAAAATCTGTTTCCTGCAATTCTACCTTGATTTCAAATCCTCTTCTTTGCCTTCCCTCAATATATTTGTGGACGAGAGTTATCATTTATAACTCTGCAGGTTTGTGAATTGCAGTTCCCTGAAGCTCCATTTTACAACTCGCTTTTTTGGGAGCTGGCCGCAAAAGCGCAGGATTGCTTCAGGCCCTGTTCTGGTTCCGGGGTGCAGGCTGAGCCTGTGGTTAATTCTTCTTCCTGATGGGAAAATAGAGTGACCTGTGCCTGTCCCAACACCAAGAGCTAGTCTCTCATTGGTTCCCCGTCTTCCCGTTCATCCTCAGGACAAATTGCAACCTGTATGGAACAGGAGGTTAAAGGTGCTGATGCTCCAAGTAGGGAGATTGCTAGTAAAGTGGCTGGAATGGCGAACCCGAGCACAAGGAGATGAGAAATGAGGTGCGTTTTAGAAACCTTTCCCCATCACACGGTGTACCATCTTCTGGGTTTCTCATGCATGTTTTCGATGTAGGAAGATGCCCTTGAACCTGGAGATTTGGGACCCATGCGATGGGTAGCACGCAGTATTACTTTAAAGGGTCTGCGTTTGCTCACCCAACCTCACCAAACCTCTCAGCCCCAAGAGTGTCCACCCTTATGTCTCATCCAGCTGTGGGTCTAGATATGGTCAATCCAGGTTGCATCACAGCCCCTGAACGAATTGTGTAAGAATTTCTCTCTCTTTCCCTGTCTTTGTTTCCTGGGTTTTTAAAAGTAATTTATTTTTATAATGGGGTTTAGCTGCTTTTCACGGCTGTGTTTATGCCGCTTTACACGCACTTGACACACTAACAGAGAGATATCAATACATAGGTTTTAAGATTATTACTAGTCAGTTATATTCTTGTGCGGTGAATCGGGCGTGTTGAGTCCAGTTCTCTGAGCAAGGAGTAGGTCTTGTCTATTACATATTGGGTTTATGGAACGGTATCTGAGCTAATTTGAAACTCTTGTTTTATGTATCACCCCACCTCACCTTTCCCGTTAAGCAGCCATAGTGTATTTTCTGCATGTGTGACTCTGTTCTGTTTTGTAATTCAGTTCAAGTGTAACGGTTTTTACATTCCCTCTATAAGTGACACCTTATGAGAAGTGTCCTTTTCTGTGTGACTTATTTCACTTAGAATCGTCGTACCAAAATCCACTCATCATGCCGCTACTAGCCTTATGACATTGATTTCATGGCTGAGTGATATTCCATTGTACATAAGGACCACAACTTTTTTATCCATTTTTTGCTTTCCTGGGATATTTAAGGTGGAATGAAGTGGAGGTCCTTGTCAACAGAGCAGCCCTAAACTTTGGGGTTCTTGTGTCTTGCTGATTTTTAATTTTCCCACTTTATACCCCCATGCGTGGAAGTGCCCTATGCTCTCTAAGCTGTGTTTTTTAGGTGTTTCAGAACACACCGTACACTTCTCCAGAGTGGCTGTTGGCAATTTACATAACACCCATCAGTGTAGCAAGGCTCCCATTTCTCCATGGCCTGTCCTGCATTTCTGGTTTTGACAATTTTTTCAGCATGTCCCTTTTGACCGATGGGAAGCGAGACTTCTTTGTAGCGCTGATTTGCCTTTCCAGGTTGCTTGGTTGGCCAAAAAGGGCGTATGCGTTTTTTCCTGAATATATTCAGGAAAAAACGCATACGCCCTTTTTGGCCAAGGGCATCATTGTCAACGTTTTGCTGCTTTTCATGTGCTTTAAAGGCGATTCGAATCTACCTCCTGAAATCTGTTTCCTGCAATTCTACCTTGATTTCAAATCCTCTTCTTTGCCTTCCCTCAATATATTTGTGGACGAGAGTTATCATTTATAACTCTGCAGGTTTGTGAATTGCAGTTCCCTGAAGCTCCATTTTACAACTCGCTTTTTTGGGAGCTGGCCGCAAAAGCGCAGGATGGCTTCAGGCCCTGTTCTGGTTCCGGGGTGCAGGCTGAGCCTGTGGTTAATTCTTCTTCCTGATGTGAAAATAGAGTGACCTGTGCCTGTCCCAACACCAAGAGCTAGTCTCTCATTGGTTCCCCGTCTTCCCGTTCATCCTCAGGACAAATTGCAAGCTGTATGGAACAGGAGGTTAAAGGTGCTGATGCTCCAAGTAGGGAGATTGCTAGTAAAGTGGCTGGAATGGCGAACCCGAGCACAAGGAGATGAGAAATGAGGTGCGTTGTAGAAACCTTTCCCCATCACACGGTGTACCATCTTCTGGGTTTCTCATGCATGTTTACGATGTAGGAAGATGCCCTTGAACCTGGAGATTTGGGACCCATGCGATGGGTAGCACGCAGTAGTACTTTAAAGGGTCTGCGTTTGCTCACCCAACCTCACCAAACCTCTCAGCCCCAAGAGTGTCCACCCTTATGTCTCATCCAGCTGTGGGTCTAGATATGGTCAATCCAGGTTGCATCACAGCCCCTGAACGAATTGTGTAAGAATTTCTCTCTCTTTCCCTGTCTTTGTTTCCTGGGTTTTTAAAAGTAATTTATTTTTATAATGGGGTTTAGCTGCTTTTCACGGCTGTGTTTATGCCGCTTTACACCCACTTGACACACTAACAGAGAGATATCAATACATAGGTTTTAAGATTATTACTAGTCAGATATATTCTTGTGCGGTGAATCGGGCGTGTTGAGTCCAGTTCTCTGAGCTTGGAGTAGGTCTTGTCTATTACATATTGGGTTTATGGAACGGTATCTGAGCTAATTTGAAACTCTTGTTTTATGTATCACCCCACCTCACCTTTCCCGTTAAGCAGCCATAGTGTGTTTTCTGCATGTGTGACTCTGTTCTGTTTTGTAATTCAGTTCAAGTGTAACGGCTTTTACATTCCCTCTATAAGTGACAACTTATGAGAAGTGTCCTTTTCTGTGTGACTTATTTCACTTAGAATCGTCGTACCTAAATCCACTCATCATGCCGCTACTAGCCTTATGACATTGATTTCATGGCTGAGTGATATTCCATTGTACATAAGGAACACAACTTTTTTATCCATTTTTCGCTTTCCTGGGATATTTAAGGTGGAATGAAGTGGAGGTCCTTGTCAACAGAGCAGCCCTAAACTTTGGGGTTCTTGTGTCTTGCTGATTTTTAATTTTCCCACTTTATACCCCCATGCGTGGAAGTGCCCTATGCTCTCTAAGCTGTGTTTTTTAGATGTTTCAGAACACACCGTACACTTCTCCAGAGTGGCTGTTGGCAATTTACATCCCGCCCATCAGTGTAGCAAGGCTCCCATTTCTCCATGGCCTGTCCTGCATTTCTGGTTTTGACACTTTTTTCAGCATGGCCCTTTTGACCGATGGGAAGCGAGACTTCTTTGTAGCGCTGATTTGCCTTTCCAGGTTGCTTGGTTGGCCAAAAAGGGCGTATGCGTTTTTTCCTGAATATATTCAGGAAAAAACGCATACGCCCTTTTTGGCCAAGGGCATCATTGTCAACGTTTTCCTGCTTTTCATGTGCTTTAAAGGCGATTCGAATCTACCTCCTGAAATCTGTTTCCTGCAATTCTGCCTTGATTTCAAATCCTCTTCTTTGCCTTCCCTCAATATATTTGTGGACGAGAGTTATCATTTATAACTGTGCAGGTTTGTGAATTGCAGTGCCCTGAAGCTCCATTTTACAACTCGCTTTTTTGGGAGCTGGCCGCAAATGCGCCGGATGGCTTCAGGCCCTGTTCTGGTTCCGGGGGGCAGGCTGAGCCTGTGGTTAATTCTTCTTCCTGATGGGAAAATAGAGTGACCTGTGCCTGTCCCAACACCAAGAGCTAGTCTCTCATTGGTTCCCCGTCTTCCCGTTCATCCTCAGGACAAATTGCAACCTGTATGGAACAGGAGGTTAAAGGTGCTGATGCTCCAAGTAGGGAGATTGCTAGTAAAGTGGCTGGAATGGCGAACCCGAGCAAAAGGAGATGAGAAATGAGGTGCGTTTTAGAAACCTTTCCCCATCACACGGTGTACCATCTTCTGGGTTTCTCATGCATGTTTTCGATGTAGGAAGATGCCCTTGAACCTGGAGATTTGGGACCCATGCGATGGGTAGCACGCAGTATTACTTTAAAGGGTCTGCGTTTGCTCACCCAACCTCACCAAACCTCTCAGCCCCAAGAGTGTCCACCCTTATGTCTCATCCAGCTGTGGGTCTACATATGGTCAATCCAGGTTGCATCACAGCCCCTGAACGAATTGTGTAAGAATTTCTCTCTCTTTCCCTGTCTTTGTTTCCTGGGTTTTTAAAAGTAATTTTTTTTATAATGGGGTTTAGCTGCTTTTCACGGCTGTGTTTATGCCGCTTTACACCCACTTGACACACTAACAGAGAGATATCAATACATAGGTTTTAAGATTATTACTAGTCAGTTATATTCTTGTGCGGTGAATCGGGCGTGTTGAGTCCAGTTCTCTGAGCAAGGAGTAGGTCTTGTCTATTACATATTGGGTTTATGGAACGGTATCTGAGCTAATTTGAAACTCTTGTTTTATGTATCACCCCACCTCACCTTTCCCGTTAAGCAGCCATAGTGTATTTTCTGCATGTGTGACTCTGTTCTGTTTTGTAATTCAGTTCAAGTGTAACGGTTTTTACATTCCCTCTATAAGTGACACCTTATGAGAAGTGTCCTTTTCTGTGTGACTTATTTCACTTAGAATCGTCGTACCAAAATCCACTCATCATGCCGCTACTAGCCTTATGACATTGATTTCATGGCTGAGTGATATTCCATTGTACATAAGGACCACAACTTTTTTATCCATTTTTTGCTTTCCTGGGATATTTAAGGTGGAATGAAGTGGAGGTCCTTGTCAACAGAGCAGCCCTAAACTTTGGGGTTCTTGTGTCTTGCTGATTTTTAATTTTCCCACTTTATACCCCCATGCGTGGAAGTGCCCTATGCTCTCTAAGCTGTGTTTTTTAGATGTTTCAGAACACACCGTACACTTCTCCAGAGTGGCTGTTGGCAATTTACATAACACCCATCAGTGTAGCAAGGCTCCCATTTCTCCATGGCCTGTCCTGCATTTCTGGTTTTGACACTTTTTTCAGCATGTCCCTTTTGACCGATGGGAAGCGAGACTTCTTTGTAGCGCTGATTTGCCTTTCCAGGTTGCTTGGTTGGCCAAAAAGGGCGTATGCGTTTTTTCCTGAATATATTCAGGAAAAAACGCATACGCCCTTTTTGGCCAAGGGCATCATTGTCAACGTTTTGCTGCTTTTCATGTGCTTTAAAGGCGATTCGAATCTACCTCCTGAAATCTGTTTCCTGCAATTCTACCTTGATTTCAAATCCTCTTCTTTGCCTTCCCTCAATATATTTGTGGACGAGAGTTATCATTTATAACTCTGCAGGTTTGTGAATTGCAGTTCCCTGAAGCTCCATTTTACAACTCGCTTTTTTGGGAGCTGGCCGCAAAAGCGCAGGATGGCTTCAGGCCCTGTTCTGGTTCCGGGGTGCAGGCTGAGCCTGTGGTTAATTCTTTTTCCTGATGGGAAAATAGAGTGACCTGTGCCTGTCCCAACACCAAGAGCTAATCTCTCATTGGTTCCCCGTCTTCCCATTCATCCTCAGGACAATTTGCAACCTGTATGGAACAGGAGGTTAAAGGTGCTGATGCTCCAAGTAGGGAGATTGCTAGTAAAGTGGCTGGAATGGCGAACCCGAGCACAAGGAGATGAGAAATGAGGTGCGTTGTAGAAACCTTTCCCCATCACACGGTGTACCATCTTCTGGGTTTCTCATGCATGTTTACGATGTAGGAAGATGCCCTTGAACCTGGAGATTTGGGACCCATGCGATGGGTAGCACGCAGTAGTACTTTAAAGGGTCTGCGTTTGCTCACCCAACCTCACCAAACCTCTCAGCCCCAAGAGTGTCCACCCTTATGTCTCATCCAGCTGTGGGTCTAGATATGGTCAATCCAGGTTGCATCACAGCCCCTGAACGAATTGTGTAAGAATTTCTCTCTCTTTCCCTGTCTTTGTTTCCTGGGTTTTTAAAAGTAATTTATTTTTATAATGGGGTTTAGCTGCTTTTCACGGCTGTGTTTATGCCGCTTTACACCCACTTGACACACTAACAGAGAGATATCAATACATAGGTTTTAAGATTATTACTAGTCAGATATATTCTTGTGCGGTGAATCGGGCGTGTTGAGTCCAGTTCTCTGAGCTTGGAGTAGGTCTTGTCTATTACATATTGGGTTTATGGAACGGTATCTGAGCTAATTTGAAACTCTTGTTTTATGTATCACCCCACCTCACCTTTCCCGTTAAGCAGCCATAGTGTGTTTTCTGCATGTGTGACTCTGTTCTGTTTTGTAATTCAGTTCAAGTGTAACGGCTTTTACATTCCCTCTATAAGTGACACCTTATGAGAAGTGTCCTTTTCTGTGTGACTTATTTCACTTAGAATCGTCGTACCTAAATCCACTCATCATGCCGCTACTAGCCTTATGACATTGATTTCATGGCTGAGTGATATTCCATTGTACATAAGGAACACAACTTTTTTATCCATTTTTCGCTTTCCTGGGATATTTAAGGTGGAATGAAGTGGAGGTCCTTGTCAACAGAGCAGCCCTAAACTTTGGGGTTCTTGTGTCTTGCTGATTTTTAATTTTCCCACTTTATACCCCCATGCGTGGAAGTGCCCTATGCTCTCTAAGCTGTGTTTTTTAGATGTTTCAGAACACACCGTACACTTCTCCAGAGTGGCTGTTGGCAATTTACATCCCGCCCATCAGTGTAGCAAGGCCCCCATTGCTCCATGGCCTGTCCTGCATTTCTGGTTTTGACACTTTTTTCAGCATGGCCCTTTTGACCGATGGGAAGCGAGACTTCTTTGTAGCGCTGATTTGCCTTTCCAGGTTGCTTGGTTGGCCAAAAAGGGCGTATGCGTTTTTTCCTGAATATATTCAGGAAAAAACGCATACGCCGTTTTTGGCCAAGGGCATCATTGTCAACGTTTTCCTGCTTTTCATGTGCTTTAAAGGCGATTCGAATCTACCTCCTGAAATCTGTTTCCTGCAATTCTGCCTTGATTTCAAATCCTCTTCTTTGCCTTCCCTCAATATATTTGTGGACGAGAGTTATCATTTATAACTGTGCAGGTTTGTGAATTGCAGTGCCCTGAAGCTCCATTTTACAACTCGCTTTTTTGGGAGCTGGCCGCAAATGTGCAGGATGGCTTCAGGCCCTGTTCTGGTTCCGGGGGGCAGGCTGAGCCTGTGGTTAATTCTTCTTCCTGATGGGAAAATAGAGTGACCTGTGCCTGTCCCAACACCAAGAGCTAGTCTCTCATTGGTTCCCCGTCTTCCCGTTCATCCTCAGGACAAATTGCAACCTGTATGGAACAGGAGGTTAAAGGTGCTGATGCTCCAAGTAGGGAGATTGCTAGTAAAGTGGCTGGAATGGCGAACCCGAGCACAAGGAGATGAGAAATGAGGTGCGTTTTAGAAACCTTTCCCCATCACACGGTGTACCATCTTCTGGGTTTCTCATGCATGTTTTCGATGTAGGAAGATGCCCTTGAACCTGGAGATTTGGGACCCATGCGATGGGTAGCACGCAGTATTACTTTAAAGGGTCTGCGTTTGCTCACCCAACCTCACCAAACCTCTCAGCCCCAAGAGTGTCCACCCTTATGTCTCATCCAGCTGTGGGTCTACATATGGTCAATCCAGGTTGCATCACAGCCCCTGAACGAATTGTGTAAGAATTTCTCTCTCTTTCACTGTCTTTGTTTCATGGGTTTTTAAAAGTAATTTATTTTTATAATGGGGTTTAGCTGCTTTTCACGGCTGTGTTTATGCCGCTTTACACCCACTTGACACACTAACAGAGAGATATCAATACATAGGTTTTAACATTATTACTAGTCAGTTATATTCTTGTGCGGTGAATCGGGCGTGTTGAGTCCAGTTCTCTGAGCAAGGAGTAGGTCTTGTCTATTACATATTGGGTTTATGGAACGGTATCTGAGCTAATTTGAAACTCTTGTTTTATGTATCACCCCACCTCACCTTTCCCGTTAAGCAGCCATAGTGTGTTTTCTGCATGTGTGACTCTGTTCTGTTTTGTAATTCAGTTCAAGTGTAACGGCTTTTACATTCCCTCTATAAGTGACAACTTATGAGAAGTGTCCTTTTCTGTGTGACTTATTTCACTTAGAATCGTCGTACCTAAATCCACTCATCATGCCGCTACTAGCCTTATGACATTGATTTCATGGCTGAGTGATATTCCATTGTACATAAGGAACACAACTTTTTTATCCATTTTTCGCTTTCCTGGGATATTTAAGGTGGAATGAAGTGGAGGTCCTTGTCAACAGAGCAGCCCTAAACTTTGGGGTTCTTGTGTCTTGCTGATTTTTAATTTTCCCACTTTATACCCCCATGCGTGGAAGTGCCCTATGCTCTCTAAGCTGTGTTTTTTAGATGTTTCAGAACACACCGTACACTTCTCCAGAGTGGCTGTTGGCAATTTACATCCCGCCCATCAGTGTAGCAAGGCTCCCATTTCTCCATGGCCTGTCCTGCATTTCTGGTTTTGACACTTTTTTCAGCATGGCCCTTTTGACCGATGGGAAGCGAGACTTCTTTGTAGCGCTGATTTGCCTTTCCAGGTTGCTTGGTTGGCCAAAAAGGGCGTATGCGTTTTTTCCTGAATATATTCAGGAAAAAACGCATACGCCCTTTTTGGCCAAGGGCATCATTGTCAACGTTTTCCTGCTTTTCATGTGCTTTAAAGGCGATTCGAATCTACCTCCTGAAATCTGTTTCCTGCAATTCTGCCTTGATTTCAAATCCTCTTCTTTGCCTTCCCTCAATATATTTGTGGACGAGAGTTATCATTTATAACTGTGCAGGTTTGTGAATTGCAGTGCCCTGAAGCTCCATTTTACAACTCGCTTTTTTGGGAGCTGGCCGCAAATGCGCCGGATGGCTTCAGGCCCTGTTCTGGTTCCGGGGGGCAGGCTGAGCCTGTGGTTAATTCTTCTTCCTGATGGGAAAATAGAGTGACCTGTGCCTGTCCCAACACCAAGAGCTAGTCTCTCATTGGTTCCCCGTCTTCCCGTTCATCCTCAGGACAAATTGCAACCTGTATGGAACAGGAGGTTAAAGGTGCTGATGCTCCAAGTAGGGAGATTGCTAGTAAAGTGGCTGGAATGGCGAACCCGAGCAAAAGGAGATGAGAAATGAGGTGCGTTTTAGAAACCTTTCCCCATCACACGGTGTACCATCTTCTGGGTTTCTCATGCATGTTTTCGATGTAGGAAGATGCCCTTGAACCTGGAGATTTGGGACCCATGCGATGGGTAGCACGCAGTATTACTTTAAAGGGTCTGCGTTTGCTCACCCAACCTCACCAAACCTCTCAGCCCCAAGAGTGTCCACCCTTATGTCTCATCCAGCTGTGGGTCTACATATGGTCAATCCAGGTTGCATCACAGCCCCTGAACGAATTGTGTAAGAATTTCTCTCTCTTTCCCTGTCTTTGTTTCCTGGGTTTTTAAAAGTAATTTTTTTTATAATGGGGTTTAGCTGCTTTTCACGGCTGTGTTTATGCCGCTTTACACCCACTTGACACACTAACAGAGAGATATCAATACATAGGTTTTAAGATTATTACTAGTCAGTTATATTCTTGTGCGGTGAATCGGGCGTGTTGAGTCCAGTTCTCTGAGCAAGGAGTAGGTCTTGTCTATTACATATTGGGTTTATGGAACGGTATCTGAGCTAATTTGAAACTCTTGTTTTATGTATCACCCCACCTCACCTTTCCCGTTAAGCAGCCATAGTGTATTTTCTGCATGTGTGACTCTGTTCTGTTTTGTAATTCAGTTCAAGTCTAACGGTTTTTACATTCCCTCTATAAGTGACACCTTATGAGAAGTGTCCTTTTCTGTGTGACTTATTTCACTTAGAATCGTCGTACCAAAATCCACTCATCATGCCGCTACTAGCCTTATGACATTGATTTCATGGCTGAGTGATATTCCATTGTACATAAGGACCACAACTTTTTTATCCATTTTTTGCTTTCCTGGGATATTTAAGGTGGAATGAAGTGGAGGTCCTTGTCAACAGAGCAGCCCTAAACTTTGGGGTTCTTGTGTCTTGCTGATTTTTAATTTTCCCACTTTATACCCCCATGCGTGGAAGTGCCCTATGCTCTCTAAGCTGTGTTTTTTAGATGTTTCAGAACACACCGTACACTTCTCCAGAGTGGCTGTTGGCAATTTACATAACACCCATCAGTGTAGCAAGGCTCCCATTTCTCCATGGCCTGTCCTGCATTTCTGGTTTTGACACTTTTTTCAGCATGTCCCTTTTGACCGATGGGAAGCGAGACTTCTTTGTAGCGCTGATTTGCCTTTCCAGGTTGCTTGGTTGGCCAAAAAGGGCGTATGCGTTTTTTCCTGAATATATTCAGGAAAAAACGCATACGCCCTTTTTGGCCAAGGGCATCATTGTCAACGTTTTGCTGCTTTTCATGTGCTTTAAAGGCGATTCGAATCTACCTCCTGAAATCTGTTTCCTGCAATTCTACCTTGATTTCAAATCCTCTTCTTTGCCTTCCCTCAATATATTTGTGGACGAGAGTTATCATTTATAACTCTGCAGGTTTGTGAATTGCAGTTCCCTGAAGCTCCATTTTACAACTCGCTTTTTTGGGAGCTGGCCGCAAAAGCGCAGGATGGCTTCAGGCCCTGTTCTGGTTCCGGGGTGCAGGCTGAGCCTGTGGTTAATTCTTTTTCCTGATGGGAAAATAGAGTGACCTGTGCCTGTCCCAACACCAAGAGCTAATCTCTCATTGGTTCCCCGTCTTCCCATTCATCCTCAGGACAATTTGCAACCTGTATGGAACAGGAGGTTAAAGGTGCTGATGCTCCAAGTAGGGAGATTGCTAGTAAAGTGGCTGGAATGGCGAACCCGAGCACAAGGAGATGAGAAATGAGGTGCGTTGTAGAAACCTTTCCCCATCACACGGTGTACCATCTTCTGGGTTTCTCATGCATGTTTACGATGTAGGAAGATGCCCTTGAACCTGGAGATTTGGGACCCATGCGATGGGTAGCACGCAGTAGTACTTTAAAGGGTCTGCGTTTGCTCACCCAACCTCACCAAACCTCTCAGCCCCAAGAGTGTCCACCCTTATGTCTCATCCAGCTGTGGGTCTAGATATGGTCAATCCAGGTTGCATCACAGCCCCTGAACGAATTGTGTAAGAATTTCTCTCTCTTTCCCTGTCTTTGTTTCCTGGGTTTTTAAAAGTAATTTATTTTTATAATGGGGTTTAGCTGCTTTTCACGGCTGTGTTTATGCCGCTTTACACCCACTTGACACACTAACAGAGAGATATCAATACATAGGTTTTAAGATTATTACTAGTCAGATATATTCTTGTGCGGTGAATCGGGCGTGTTGAGTCCAGTTCTCTGAGCTTGGAGTAGGTCTTGTCTATTACATATTGGGTTTATGGAACGGTATCTGAGCTAATTTGAAACTCTTGTTTTATGTATCACCCCACCTCACCTTTCCCGTTAAGCAGCCATAGTGTGTTTTCTGCATGTGTGACTCTGTTCTGTTTTGTAATTCAGTTCAAGTGTAACGGCTTTTACATTCCCTCTATAAGTGACACCTTATGAGAAGTGTCCTTTTCTGTGTGACTTATTTCACTTAGAATCGTCGTACCTAAATCCACTCATCATGCCGCTACTAGCCTTATGACATTGATTTCATGGCTGAGTGATATTCCATTGTACATAAGGAACACAACTTTTTTATCCATTTTTCGCTTTCCTGGGATATTTAAGGTGGAATGAAGTGGAGGTCCTTGTCAACAGAGCAGCCCTAAACTTTGGGGTTCTTGTGTCTTGCTGATTTTTAATTTTCCCACTTTATACCCCCATGCGTGGAAGTGCCCTATGCTCTCTAAGCTGTGTTTTTTAGATGTTTCAGAACACACCGTACACTTCTCCAGAGTGGCTGTTGGCAATTTACATCCCGCCCATCAGTGTAGCAAGGCCCCCATTGCTCCATGGCCTGTCCTGCATTTCTGGTTTTGACACTTTTTTCAGCATGGCCCTTTTGACCGATGGGAAGCGAGACTTCTTTGTAGCGCTGATTTGCCTTTCCAGGTTGCTTGGTTGGCCAAAAAGGGCGTATGCGTTTTTTCCTGAATATATTCAGGAAAAAACGCATACGCCGTTTTTGGCCAAGGGCATCATTGTCAACGTTTTCCTGCTTTTCATGTGCTTTAAAGGCGATTCGAATCTACCTCCTGAAATCTGTTTCCTGCAATTCTGCCTTGATTTCAAATCCTCTTCTTTGCCTTCCCTCAATATATTTGTGGACGAGAGTTATCATTTATAACTGTGCAGGTTTGTGAATTGCAGTGCCCTGAAGCTCCATTTTACAACTCGCTTTTTTGGGAGCTGGCCGCAAATGTGCAGGATGGCTTCAGGCCCTGTTCTGGTTCCGGGGGGCAGGCTGAGCCTGTGGTTAATTCTTCTTCCTGATGGGAAAATAGAGTGACCTGTGCCTGTCCCAACACCAAGAGCTAGTCTCTCATTGGTTCCCCGTCTTCCCGTTCATCCTCAGGACAAATTGCAACCTGTATGGAACAGGAGGTTAAAGGTGCTGATGCTCCAAGTAGGGAGATTGCTAGTAAAGTGGCTGGAATGGCGAACCCGAGCACAAGGAGATGAGAAATGAGGTGCGTTTTAGAAACCTTTCCCCATCACACGGTGTACCATCTTCTGGGTTTCTCATGCATGTTTTCGATGTAGGAAGATGCCCTTGAACCTGGAGATTTGGGACCCATGCGATGGGTAGCACGCAGTATTACTTTAAAGGGTCTGCGTTTGCTCACCCAACCTCACCAAACCTCTCAGCCCCAAGAGTGTCCACCCTTATGTCTCATCCAGCTGTGGGTCTACATATGGTCAATCCAGGTTGCATCACAGCCCCTGAACGAATTGTGTAAGAATTTCTCTCTCTTTCACTGTCTTTGTTTCATGGGTTTTTAAAAGTAATTTATTTTTATAATGGGGTTTAGCTGCTTTTCACGGCTGTGTTTATGCCGCTTTACACCCACTTGACACACTAACAGAGAGATATCAATACATAGGTTTTAACATTATTACTAGTCAGTTATATTCTTGTGCGGTGAATCGGGCGTGTTGAGTCCAGTTCTCTGAGCAAGGAGTAGGTCTTGTCTATTACATATTGGGTTTATGGAACGGTATCTGAGCTAATTTGAAACTCTTGTTTTATGTATCACCCCACCTCACCTTTCCCGTTAAGCAGCCATAGTGTATTTTCTGCATGTGTGACTGTGTTCTGTTTTGTAATTCAGTTCAAGTGTAACGGTTTTTATATTCCCTCTATAAGTGACACCTTATGAGAAGTGTCCTCTTCTGTGTGACTTATTTCACATAGAATCGTCGTACCAAAATCCACTCATCATGCCGCTACTAGCCTTATGACATTGATTTCATGGCTGAGTGATATTCCATTGTACATAAGGACCACAACTTTTTTATCCATTTTTTGCTTTCCTGGGATATTTAAGGTGGAATGAAGTGGAGGTCCTTGTCAACAGAGCAGCCCTAAACTTTGGGGTTCTTGTGTCTTGCTGATTTTTAATTTTCCCACTTTATACCTCCATGCGTGGGAGTGCCCTATGCTCTCTAAGCTGTGTTTTTTAGATGTTTCAGAACACACCGTACACTTCTCCAGAGTGGCTGTTGGCAATTTACATCCCGCCCATCAGTGCAGCAAGGCTCCCATTTCTCCATGGCCTGTCCTGCATTTTTGGTTTTGACACTTTTTTCAGCATGGCCCTTTTGACCAATGGGAAGCGAGACTTCTTTGTAGCGCTGATTTGCCTTTCCAGGTTGCTTGGTTGGCCAAAAAGGGCGTATGCGTTTTTTCCTGAATATATTCAGGAAAAAACGCATACGCCCTTTTTGGCCAAGGGCATCATTGTCAACGTTTTGCTGCTTTTCATGTGCTTTAAAGGCGATTCGAATCTACCTCCTGAAATCTGTTTCCTGCAATTCTGCCTTGATTTCAAATCCTCTTCTTTGCCTTCCCTCAATATATTTGTGGACGAGAGTTATCATTTATAACTGTGCAGGTTTGTGAATTGCAGTGCCCTGAAGCTCCATTTTACAACTCGCTTTTTTGGGAGGTGGCCTCAAAAGCGCAGGATGGCTTCAGGCCCTGTTCTGGTTCCGGGGGGCAGGCTGAGCCTGTGGTTAATTCTTTTTCCTGATGGGAAAATAGAGTGACCTGTGCCTGTCCCAACACCAAGAGCTAGTCTCTCATTGGTTCCCCGTCCTCCCGTTCATCCTCAGGACAAATTCCAACCTGTACGGAACAGGAGGTTAAAGGTGCTGATGCTCCAAGTAGGGAGATTGCTAGTAAAGTGGCTGGAATGGCGAACCCGAGCAAAAGGAGATGAGAAATGAGGTGCGTTTTAGAAACCTTTCCCCATCACACGGTGTACCATCTTCTGGGTTTCTCATGCATGTTTTCGATGTAGGAAGATGCCCTTGAACCTGGAGATTTGGGACCCATGCGATGGGTAGCACGCAGTATTACTTTAAAGGGTCTGCGTTTGCTCACCCAACCTCACCAAACCTCTCAGCCCCAAGAGTGTCCACCCTTATGTCTCATCCAGCTGTGGGTCTAGATATGGTCAATCCAGGTTGCATCACAGCCCCTGAACGAATTGTGTAAGAATTTCTCTCTCTTTCCCTGTCTTTGTTTCCTGGGTTTTTAAAAGTAATTTATTTTTATAATGGGGTTTAGCTGCTTTTTACGGCTGTCTTTATGCCGCTTTACACCCACTTGACACACTAACAGAGAGATATCAATACATAGGTTTTAAGATTATTACTAGTCAGTTATATTCTTGTGCGGTGAATCGGGCGTGTTGAGTCCAGTTCTCTGAGCAAGGAGTAGGTCTTGTCTATTACATATTGGGTTTATGGAACGGTATCTGAGCTAATTTGAAACTCTTGTTTTATGTATCACCCCACCTCACCTTTCCCGTTAAGTAGCCATAGTGTATTTTCTGCATGTGTGACTCTGTTCTGTTTTGTAATTCAGTTCAAGTGTAACAGTTTTTACATTCCCTCTATAAGTGACACCTTATGAGAAGTGTCCTTTTCTGTGTGACTTATTTCACTTAGAATCGTCATACCTAAATCCACTCATCATGCTGCTACTAGCCTTATGACATTGATTTCATGGCTGAGTGATATTCCACTGTACATAAGGACCACAACTTTTTTATCCATTTTTCGCTTTCCTGGGATATTTAAGGTGGAATGAAGTGGAGGTCCTTGTCAACAGAGCAGCCCTAAACTTTGGGGTTCTTGTGTCTTGCTGATTTTTAATTTTCCCACTTTATACCCCCATGCGTGGAAGTGCCCTATGCTCTCTAAGCTGTGTTTTTTAGATGTTTCAGAACACACCGTACACTTCTCCAGAGTGGCTGTGGGCAATTTACATCCCGCCCATCAGTGTAGCAAGGCTCCCATTTCTCCATGGCCTGTCCTGCATTTCTGGTTTTGACAGTTTTTTCAGCATGGCCCTTTTGACCGATGGGAAGCGAGACTTCTTTGTAGCGCTGATTTGCCTTTCCAGGTTGCTTGGTTGGCCAAAAAGGGCGTATGCGTTTTTTCCTGAATATATTCAGGAAAAAACGCATACGCCCTTTTTGGCCAAGGGCATCATTGTCAACGTTTTGCTGCTTTTCATGTGCTTTAAAGGCGATTCGAATCTACCTCCTGAAATCTGTTTCCTGCAATTCTGCCTTGATTTCAAATCCTCTTCTTTGCCTTCCCTCAATATATTTGTGAACGAGAGTTATCATTTATAACTGTGCAGGTTTGTGAATTGCAGTGCCCTGAAGCTCCATTTTACAACTCGCTTTTTTGGGAGGTGGCCGCAAAAGCGCAGGATGGCTTCAGGCCCTTTTCTGGTTCTGGGGTGCAGGCTGAGCCTGTGGTTAATTCTTTTTCCTGATGGGAAAATAGAGTGACCTGTGCCTGTCCCAACACCAAGAGCTAATCTCTCATTGGTTCCCCGTCTTCCCGTTCATCCTCAGGACAAATTGCAACCTGTATGGAACAGGAGGTTAAAGGTGCTGATGCTCCAAGTAGGGAGATTGCTAGTAAAGTGGCTGGAATGGCGAACCCGAGCACAAGGAGATGATAAATGAGGTGCGTTTTAGAAACCTTTCCCCATCACACGGTGTACCATCTTCTGGGTTTCTCATGAATGTTTTCGATGTAGGAAGATGCCCTTGAACCTGGAGATTTGGGACCCAAGCGATGGGTAGCACGCAGTATTACTTTAAAGGGTCTGCGTTTGCTCACCCAACCTCACCAAACCTCTCAGCCCCACGAGTGTCCACCCTTATGTCTCATCCAGCTGTGGGTCTAGATATGGTCAATCCAGGTTGCATCACAGCCCCTGAACGAATTGTGTAAGAATTTCTCTCTCTTTCACTGTCTTTGTTTCATGGGTTTCTAAAAGTAATTTATTTTTATAATGGGGTTTAGCTGCTTTTCACGGCTGTGTTTATGCCGCTTTACACCCACTTGACACACTAACAGAGAGATATCAATACATAGGTTTTAACATTATTACTAGTCAGTTATATTCCTGTGCGGTGAATCGGGCGTGTTGAGTCCAGTTCTCTGAGCAAGGAGTAGGTCTTGTGTATTACATATTGGGTTTATGGAACGGTATCTGAGCTAATTTGAAACTCTTGTTTTATGTATCACCCCACCTCACCTTTCCCGTTAAGCAGCCATAGTGTGTTTTCTGCATGTGTGACTCTGTTCTGTTTTGTAATTCAGTTCAAGTGTAACGGTTTTCACATTCCCTCTATAAGTGACACCTTATGAGAAGTGTCCTTTTCTGTGTGACTTATTTCACTTAAAATCGTCGTACCTAAATCCACTCATCATGCTGCTACTAGCCTTATGACATTGATTTCATGGCTGAGTGATATTCCACTGTACATAAGGACCACAACTTTTTTATCCATTTTTCGCTTTCCTGGGATATTTAAGGTGGAATGAAGTGGAGGTCCTTGTCAACAGAGCAGCCCTAAACTTTGGGTTTCTTGTGTCTTGCTGATTTTTAATTTTCCCACTTTATACCCCCATGCGTGGGAGTGCCCTATGCTCTATAAGCTGTGTTTTTTAGATGTTTCAGAACACACCGTAAACTTCTCCAGAGTGGCTGTTGGCAATTTACATCCCGCCCATCAGTGTAGCAAGGCTCCCATTTCTCCATGGCCTGTCCTGCATTTTTGGTTTTGACACTTTTTTCAGCATGGCCCTTTTGACCGATGGGAAGCGAGACTTCTTTGTAGCGCTGATTTGCCTTTCCAGGTTGCTTGGTTGGCCAAAAAGGGCGTATGCGTTTTTTCCTGAATATATTCAGGAAAAAACGCATACGCCCTTTTTGGCCAAGGGCATCATTGTCAACGTTTTGCTGCTTTTCATGTGCTTTAAAGGCGATTCGAATCTACCTCCTGAAATCTGTTTCCTGCAATTCTGCCTTGATTTCAAATCCTCTTCTTTGCCTTCCCTCAATATATTTGTGGATGAGAGTTATCATTTATAACTGTGCAGGTTTGTGAATTGCAGTGCCCTGAAGCTCCATTTTACAACTCGCTTTTTTGGGAGGTGGCCTCAAAAGCGCAGGATGGCTTCAGGCCCTTTTCTGGTTCCGGTGTGCAGGCTGAGCCTGTGGTTAATTCTTTTTCCTGATGGGAAAATAGAGTGACCTGTGCCTGTCCCAACACCAAGAGCTAATCTCTCATTGGTTCCCTGTCTTCCCGTTCATCCTCAGGACAAATTGCAACCTGTATGGAACAGGAGGTTAAAGGTGCTGATGCTCCAAGGAGGGAGATTGCTAGTAAAGTGGCTGGAATGGCGAACCCGAGCACAAGGATATGAGAAATGAGGTGCGTTTTAGAAACCTTTCCCCATCACACGGTGTACCATCTTCTGGGTTTCTCATGCATGTTTTCGATGTAGGAAGATGCCCTTGAACCTGGAGATTTGGGACCCATGCGATGGGTAGCACGCAGTATTACTTTAAAGGGTCTGCGTTTGCACACCCAACCTCACCAAACCTCTCAGCCCCAAGAGTGTCCACCCTTATGTCTCATCCAGCTGTGGGTCTAGATATGGTCAATCCAGGTTGCATCACAGCCCCTGAACGAATTGTGTAAGTATTTCTCTCTCTTTCACTGTCTTTGTTTCATGGGTTTTTAAAAGTAATTTATTTTTATAATGGGGTTTAGCTGCTTTTCACGGCTGTGTTTATGCCGCTTTACACCCACTTGACAAACTAACAGAGAGATATCAATACATAGGTTTTAAGATTATTACTAGTCAGATATATTCTTGTGCGGTGAATCGGGCGTGTTGAGTCCAGTTCTCTGAGCAAGGAGTAGGTCTTGTCTATTACATATTGGGTTTATGGAACGGTATCTGAGCTAATTTGAAACTCTTGTTTTATGTATCACCCCACCTCACCTTTCCCGTTAAGCAGCCATAGTGTGTTTTCTGCACGTGTGACTCTGTTCTGTTTTGTAATTCATTTCAAGTGTAACGGTTTTTACATTTTCTCTATAAGTGACACCTTATGAGAAGTGTCCTTTTCTGTGTGACTTATTTCACTTAGAATCGTCGTACCTAAATCCACTCATCATGCCGCTACTAGCCTTATGACATTGATTTCATGGCTGAGTGATATTCCATTGTACATAAGGACCACAACTTTTTTATCCATTTTTCACTTTCCTGGGATCTTTAAGGTGGAATGAAGTGGAGGTCCTTGTCAACAGAGCAGCCCTAATCTTTGGGGTTCTTGTGTCTTGCTGATTTTTAATTTTCCCACTTTATACCCCCATGCGTGGGAGTGCCCTATGCTCTCTAAGCTGTGTTTTTTAGATGTTTTAGAACACACCGTACACTTCTCCAGAGTGGCTGTTGGCAATTTACATACAACCCATCAGTGTAGCAAGGCTCCCATTTCTCCATGGCCTGTCCTGCATTTCTGGTTTTGACACTTTTTTCAGCATGGCCCTTTTGACCGATGGGAAGCGAGACTTCTTTGTAGCGCTGATTTGCCTTTCCAGGTTGCTTGGTTGGCCAAAAAGGGCGTATGCGTTTTTTCCTGAATATATTCAGGAAAAAACGCATACGCCCTTTTTGGCCAAGGGCATCATTGTCAACGTTTTGCTGCGTTTCATGTGCTTTAAAGGCGATTCGAATCTACCTCCTGAAATCTGTTTCCTGCAATTCTGCCTTGATTTCAAATCCTCTTCTTTGCCTTCCCTCAATATATTTGTGGACGAGAGTTATCATTTATAACTGTGCAGGTTTGTGAATTGCAGTGCCCTGAAGCCCCATTTTACAACTCGCTTTTTTGGGAGCTGGCCGCAAAAGCGCAGGATGGCTTCAGGCCCTGTTCTGGTTCCGGGGGGCAGGCTGAGCCTGTGGTTAATTCTTCTTCCTGATGGGAAAATAGAGTGACCTGTGCCTCTCCCAACACCAAGAGCTAGTCTCTCATTGGTTCCCCGTCTTCCCGTACTTCCTCAGATCAAATTGCAACCCTTATGGAACAGGAGGTTAAAGGTGCTGATGCTCCAAGTAGGGAGATTGCTAGTAAAGTGGCTGAAATTGCGAACCCGAGCAAAAGGAGATGAAAAATGAGGTGCGTTTTGGAAACCTTTCCCCATCACACGTTGTACCATCTTCTGGGTTTCTCATGCATGTTTTCGATGTAGGAAGATGCCCTTGAACCTGGAGCTTTGGGACCCATGCGATGGGTAGCACACTGTATTAGTTTAAATGGTCAGCGTTTGTTCACGCAACCTCACCAAACTTCTCAGCCCCAAGAGTGTCCACCCTTATGTCTCATCCAGCTGTGGGTCTAGATATGGTCAATCCAGGTTGCATCACAGCCCCTGAACGAATTGTGTAAGAATTTCTCTCTCTTTCCCTGTCTTTGTTTCATGGGTTATTAAAAGTAATTTATTTTTATAATGGGGTTTAGCTGCTTTTCACGGCTGTGTTTATGCCGCTTTACACACACTTGACACACTAACAGAGAGATATCAATACATAGGTTTTAAGATTATTACTAGTCAGATATATTCTAGTGTGTTGAATAGGGCGTGTTGAGTCCAGTTCTCTGAGCAAGGAGTAGGTCATGTCTATTACATTTTGGGTTTATGGAACGGTATCTGAGCTAATTTGAAACTCTTGTTTTATGTATCACCCCACCTCACCTTTCCCGTTAAGCAGCCATAGTGTGTTTTCTGCATGTGTGACTCTGTTCTGTTTTGTAATTCAGTTCAAATGTAACGGTTTTTACATTCCCTCTAAAAGTGACACCTTATGAGAAGTGTCCTTTTCTGTGTGACTTATTTCACTTAGAATCGTCATACCTAAATCCACTCATCATGCTGCTACTAGCCTTATGACATTGATTTCATGGCTGAGTGATATTCCACTGTACATAAGGACCACAACTTTTTTATCCATTTTTTGCTTTCCTGGGATATTTAAGGTGGAATGAAGTGGAGGTCCTTGTCAACAGAGCAGCCCTAAACTTTGGGGTGCTTGTGTCTTGCTGATTTTCAATGTTCCCACTTTATCCCTCCATGCGTGGAAGTGCCCTATGCTCTCTAAGCTGTGTTTTTTAGATGTTTCAGGACGCACCGTACACTTCTCCAGAATGGCTGTTGGCAATGTACATCCCGCCCATCAGTGTAGCAAGGCTCCCATTTCTCCATGGCCTGTCCTGCGTTTCTGGTTTTGACACTTTTTTCAGCATGGCCCTTTTGACCGATGGGAAGCGAGACTTCTTTGTAGCGCTGATTTGCCTTTCCAGGTTGCTTGGTTGGCCAAAAAGGGCGTATGCGTTTTTTCCTGAATATATTCAGGAAAAAACACATACGCCCTTTTTGGCCAAGGGCATCATTGTCAACGTTTTGCCGCTTTTCATGTGCTTTAAAGGCGATTCGAATCTACCTCCTGAAATCTGTTTCCTGCAATTCTGCCTTGATTTCAAATCCTCTTCTTTGCCTTCCCTCAATATATATGTGGACGAGAGTTATCATTTATAACTCTGCAGGTTTGTGAATTGCAGTGCCCTGAAGCTCCATTTTACAAGTCGCTTTTTTGGGAGCTGGCCGCAAAAGCGCCGGATGGCTTCAGGCCCTGTTCTGGTTCCGGGGGACAGGCTGAGCCTGTGGTTAATTCTTCTTCCTGATGGGAAAATAGAGTGACCTGTGCCTGTCCCAACACCAAGAGCTAGTCTCTCATTGGTTCCCCGTCTTCCCGTTCATCCTCAGGACAAATTGCAACCTGTATGGAACAGGAGGTTAAAGGTGCTGATGCTCCAAGTAGGGAGATTGCTAGTAAAGTGGCTGGAATGGCGAACCCGAGCACAGGGAGATGAGAAATGAGGTGCGTTTTAGAAACCTTTCCCCATCACACGGTGTACCATCTTCTGGGTTTCTCATGCATGTTTTCGATGTAGGAAGATGCCCTTGAACCTTGAGATTTGGGACCCATGAGATGGGTAGCACGCAGTATTACTTTAAAGGGTTTGCGTTTGCTCACCCAACCTCACCAAACCTCTCAGCCCCAAGAGTGTCCACCCTTATGTCTCATCCAGCTGTGGGTCTAGATATGGTCAATCCAGGTTGCATCACAGCCCCTGAACTAATTGTGTAAGGATTTCTCTCTCTTTCCCTGTCTTTGTTTCATGGGTTTTTAAAAGTAATTTATTTTTATAATGGGGTTTAGCTGCTTTTCACGGCTGTGTTTATGCCGCTTTACACCCACTTGACACACTAACAGAGAGATATCAATACATAGGTTTTAAGATTATTACTAGTCAGATATATTCTTGTGCGGTGAATCGGGCGTGTTGAGTCCAGTTCTCTGAGCAAGGAGTAGGTCTTGTCTATTCCATATTGGGTTTATGGAACGGTATCTGAGCTAATTTGAAACTCTTGTTTTATGTATCACCCCACCTCACCTTTCCCGTTAAGCAGCCATAGTGTGTTTTCTGCATGTGTGACTCTGTTCTGTTTTGTAATTCAGTTCAAGTGTAACGGTTTTTACATTCCCTCTATAAGTGACACCTTATGAGAAGTGTCCTTTTCTGTGTGACTTATTTCACTTAGAATCGTCTTACCTAAACCCACTCATCATGCTGCTACTAGCCTTATGACATTGATTTCATGGCTGAGTGATATTCCATTGTACATAAGGACCACAACTTTTTTATCCATTTTTCGCTTTCCTGGGATATTTAAGGTGGAAGGAAGTGGAGGTCCTTGTCAACAGAGCAGCCCTAAACTTTGGGGTGCTTGTGTCTTGCTGATTTTCAATTTTCCCACTTTATCCCCCCATGCGTGGAAGTGCCCTATGCTCTCTAAGCTGTGTTTTTTAGATGTTTCAGGACACACCGTACACTTCTCCAGAGTGGCTGTTGGCAATTTACATCCCGCCCATCAGTGTAGCAAGGCTCCCATTTCTCCATGGCCTGTCCTGCATTTCTGGTTTTGACACTTTTTTCAGCATGGCCCTTTTGACCGATGGGAAGCGAGACTTCTTTGTAGCGCTGATTTGCCTTTCCAGGTTGCTTGGTTGGCCAAAAAGGGCGTATGCGTTTTTTCCTGAATATATTCAGGAAAAAACGCATAGGCCCTTTTTGGCCAAGGGCATCATTGTCAACGTTTTGCCGCTTTTCATGTGCTTTAAAGGCGATTCGAATCTACCTCCTGAAATCTGTTTCCTGCAATTCTGCCTTGATTTCAAATCCTCTTCTTTGCCTTCCCTCAATATATTTGTGGACGAGAGTTATCATTTATAACTCTGCAGGTTTGTGAATTGCAGTGCCCTGAAGCTCCATTTTACAAGTCGCTTTTTTTGGAGCCGGCCGCAAAAGCGCAGGATGGCTTCAGGCCCTGTTCTGGTTCAGGGGGGCAGGCTGAGCCTGTGGTTAATTCTTCTTACTGATGGGAAAATAGAGTGACCTGTGCCTGTCCCAACACCAAGAGCTAGTCTCTCATTGGTTCCACGTCTTCCCGTTCATCCTCAGGACAAATTGCAACCTGTACGGAACAGGAGGTTAAAGGTGCTGATGCTCCAAGTAGGGAGATTGCTAGTAAAGTGGCTGGAATGGCGAACCCGAGCACAAGGAGATGAGAAATGAGGTGCGTTTTAGAAACCTTTCCCCATCACACGGTGTACCATCTTCTGGGTTTCTCATGCATGTTTTCGATGTAGGAAGATGCCCTTGAACCTGGAGATTTGGGACCCATGCGATGGGTAGCACGCAGTATTACTTTAAAGGGTCTGCGTTTGCTCACCCAACCTCACCAGACCTCACAGCCCCAAGAGTGTCCACCCTTATGTCTCATCCAGCTGTGGGTCTAGATATGGTCAATCCAGGTTGCATCACAGCCCCTGAACGAATTGTGTAAGAATTTCTCTCTCTTTCCCTGTCTTTGTTTCATGGGTTTTTAAAAGTAATTTATTTTTATAATGGGGTTTAGCTGCTTTTCACGGCTGTGTTTATGCCGCTTTTCACCCACTTGACACACTAACAGAGAGATATCAATACATAGGTTTTAAGATTATTACTAGTCAGATATATTTTTGTGCGGTGAATCGGGCGTGTTGAGTCCAGTTCTCTGAGCAAGGAGTAGGTCTTGTCTATTCCATATTGGGTTTATGGAACGGTATCTGAGCTAATTTGAAACGCTTGTTTTATGTATCACCCCACCTCACCTTTCCCGTTAAGCAGCCATAGTGTGTTTTCTGCATGTGTGACTCTGTTCTGTTTTGTAATTCAGTTCAAGTGTAACGGTTTTTACATTCCCTCTATAAGTGACACCTTATGAGAAGTGTCCTTTTCTGTGTGACTTATTTCACTTAGAATCGTCTTACCTAAATCCACTCATCATGCTGCTACTAGCCTTATGACATTGATTTCATGGCTGAGTGATATTCCATTGTACATAAGGACCACAACTTTTTTATCCATTTTTCGCTTTCCTGGGATATTTAAGGTGGAAGGAAGTGGAGGTCCTTGTCAACAGAGCAGCCCTAAACTTTGGGGTGCTTGTGTCTTGCTGATTTTCAATTTTCCCACTTTATCCCCCCATGCGTGGAAGTGCCCTATGCTCTCTAAGCTGTGTTTTTTAGATGTTTCAGGACACACCGTATACTTCTCCAGAGTGGCTGTTGGCAATTTACATCCCGCCCATCAGTGTAGCAAGGCTCCCATTTCTCCATGGCCTGTCCTGCATTTCTGGTTTTGACACTTTTTTCAGCATGGCCCTTTTGACCGATGGGAAGCGAGACTTCTTTGTAGCGCTGATTTGCCTTTCCAGGTTGCTTGGTTGGCCAAAAAGGGCGTATGCGTTTTTTCCTGAATATATTCAGGAAAAAACGCATACGCCCTTTTTGGCCAAGGGCATCATTGTCAACGTTTTGCCGCTTTTCATGTGCTTTAAAGGCGATTCGAATCTACCTCCTGAAATCTGTTTCCTGCAATTCTGCCTTGATTTCAAATCCTCTTCTTTGCCTTCCCTCAATATATTTGTGGACGAGAGTTATCATTTATAACTCTGCAGGTTTGTGAATTGCAGTGCCCTGAAGCTCCATTTTACAAGTCGCTTTTTTTGGAGCCGGCCGCAAAAGCGCAGGATGGCTTCAGGCCCTGTTCTGATTCAGGGGGGCAGGCTGAGCCTGTGGTTAATTCTTCTTCCTGATGGGAAAATAGAGTGACCTGTGCCTGTCCCAACACCAAGAGCTAGTCTCTCATTGGTTCCCCGTCTTCCCGTTCATCCTCAGGACAAATTGCAACCTGTACGGAACAGGAGGTTAAAGGTGCTGATGCTCCAAGTAGGGAGATTGCTAGTAAAGTGGCTGGAATGGCGAACCCGAGCACAAGGAGATGAGAAATGAGGTGCGTTTTAGAAACGTTTCCCCATCACACGGTGTACCATCTTCTGGGTTTCTCATGCATGTTTTCGATGTAGGAAGATGCCCTTGAACCTGGAGATTTGGGACCCATGCGATGGGTAGCACGCAGTATTACTTTAAAGGGTCTGCGTTTCTCACCCAACCTCACCAGACCTCTCAGCCCCAAGAGTGTCCACCCTTATGTCTCATCCAGCTGTGGGTCTAGATATGGTCAATCCAGGTTGCATCACAGCCCCTGAACGAATTGTGTAAGAATTTCTCTCTCTTTCCCTGTCTTTGTTTCATGGGTTTTTAAAAGTAATTTATTTTTATAATGGGGTTTAGCTGCTTTTCACGGCTGTGTTTATGCCGCTTTACACCCACTTGACACACTAACAGAGAGATATCAATACATAGGTTTTAAGATTATTACTAGTCAGATATATTCTTGTGCGGTGAATCGGGCGTGTTGAGTCCAGTTCTCTGAGCAAGGAGTAGGTCTTGTCTATTCCATATTGGGTTTATGGAACGGTATCTGAGCTAATTTGAAACTCTTGTTTTATGTATCACCCCACCTCACCTTTCCCGTTAAGCAGCCATAGTGTGTTTTCTGCATGTGTGACTCTGTTCTGTTTTGTAATTCAGTTCAAGTGTAACGGTTTTTACATTCCTTCTATAAGTGACACCTTATGAGAAGTGTCCTTTTCTGTGTGACTTATTTCACTTAGAATCGTCTTACCTAAATCCACTCATCATGCTGCTACTAGCCTTATGACATTGATTTCATGGCTGAGTGATATTCCATTGCACCTAAGGACCACAACTTTTTTATCCATTTTTCGCTTTCCTGGGATATTTAAGGTGGAAGGAAGTGGAGGTCCTTGTCAACAGAGCAGCCCTAAACTTTGGGGTGCTTGTGTCTTGCTGATTTTCAATTTTCCCACTTTATCCCCCCATGCGTGGAAGTGCCCTATGCTCTCTAAGCTGTGTTTTTTAGATGTTTCAGGACACACCGTACACTTCTCCAGAGTGGCTGTTGGCAATGTACATCCCGCCCATCAGTGTAGCAAGGCTCCCATTTCTCCATGGCCTGTCCTGCATTTCTGGTTTTGACACTTTTTTCAGCATGGCCCTTTTGACCGATGGGAAGCGAGACTTCTTTGTAGCGCTGATTTGCCTTTCCAGGTTGCTTGGTTGGCCAAAAAGGGCGTATGCGTTTTTTCCTGAATATATTCAGGAAAAAACGTATACGCCCTTTTTGGCCAAGGTCATCATTGTCAACGTTTTGCCGCTTTTCATGTGCTTTAAAGGCGATTCGAATCTACCTCCTGAAATCTGTTTCCTGCAATTCTGCCTTGATTTCAAATCCTCTTCTTTGCCTTCCCTCAATATATTTGTGGACGAGAGTTATCATTTATAACTCTGCAGGTTTGTGAATTGCAGTGCCCTGAAGCTCCATTTTACAAGTCGCTTTTTTGGGAGCCGGCCGCAAAAGCGCCGGATGGCTTCAGGCCCTGTTCTGGTTCAGGGGGGCAGGCTGAGCCTGTGGTTAATTCTTCTTCCTGATGGGAAAATAGAGTGACCTGTGCCTGTCCCAACACCAAGAGCTAGTCTCTCATTGGTTCCCCGTCTTCCCGTTCATCCTCAGGACAAATTGCAACCTGTACGGAACAGGAGGTTAAAGGTGCTGATGCTCCAAGTAGGGAGATTGCTAGTAAAGTGGCTGGAATGGCGAACCCGAGCACAAGGAGATGAGAAATGAGGTGCGTTTTAGAAACCTTTCCCCATCACACGGTGTACCATCTTCTGGGTTTCTCATGCATGTTTTCGATGTAGGAAGATGCCCTTGAACCTGGAGATTTGGGACCCATGCGATGGGTAGCACGCAGTATTACTTTAAAGGGTCTGCGTTTCTCACCCAACCTCACCAGACCTCTCAGCCCCAAGAGTGTCCACCCTTATGTCTCATCCAGCTGTGGGTCTAGATATGGTCAATCCAGGTTGCATCACAGCCCCTGAACGAATTGTGTAAGAATTTCTCTCTCTTTCCCTGTCTTTGTTTCATGGGTTTTTAAAAGTAATTTATTTTTATAATGGGGTTTAGCTGCTTTTCACGGCTGTGTTTATGCCGCTTTACACCCACTTGACACACTAACAGAGAGATATCAATACATAGGTTTTAAGATTATTACTAGTCAGATATATTCTTGTGCGGTGAATCGGGCGTGTTGAGTCCAGTTCTCTGAGCAAGGAGTAGGTCTTGTCTATTCCATATTGGGTTTATGGAACGGTATCTGAGCTAATTTGAAACTCTTGTTTTATGTATCACCCAACCTCACCTTTCCCGTTAAGCAGCCATAGTGTGTTTTCTGCATGTGTGACTCTGTTCTGTTTTGTAATTCAGTTCAAGTGTAACGGTTTTTACATTCCCTCTATAAGTGACACCTTATGAGAAGTGTCCTTTTCTGTGTGACTTATTTCACTTAGAATCGTCTTACCTAAATCCACTCATCATGCTGCTACTAGCCTTATGACATTGATTTCATGGCTGAGTGATATTCCATTGCACCTAAGGACCACAACTTTTTTATCCATTTTTCGCTTTCCTGGGATATTTAAGGTGGAAGGAAGTGGAGGTCCTTGTCAACAGAGCAGCCCTAAACTTTGGGGTGCTTGTGTCTTGCTGATTTTCAATTTTCCCACTTTATCCCCCCATGCGTGGAAGTGCCCTATGCTCTCTAAGCTGTGTTTTTTAGATGTTTCAGGACACACCGTACACTTCTCCAGAGTGGCTGTTGGCAATGTACATCCCGCCCATCAGTGTAGCAAGGCTCCCATTTCTCCATGGCCTGTCCTGCATTTCTGGTTTTGACACTTTTTTCAGCATGGCCCTTTTGACCGATGGGAAGCGAGACTTCTTTGTAGCGCTGATTTGCCTTTCCAGGTTGCTTGGTTGGCCAAAAAGGGCGTATGCGTTTTTTCCTGAATATATTCAGGAAAAAACGCATACGCCCTTTTTGGCCAAGGGCATCATTGTCAACGTTTTGCCGCTTTTCATGTGCTTTAAAGGCGATTCGAATCTACCTCCTGAAATCTGTTTCCTGCAATTCTGCCTTGATTTCAAATCCTCTTCTTTGCCTTCCCTCAATATATTTGTGGACGAGAGTTATCAT
This sequence comes from Balaenoptera physalus, assembly GCF_965194825.1. NCBI lineage: Eukaryota > Metazoa > Chordata > Mammalia > Artiodactyla > Balaenopteridae > Balaenoptera > Balaenoptera physalus. The sequence continues at coordinate 244,403 of NW_028126310.1, read as the reverse complement.
TTATAACTCTGCAGGTTTGTGAATTGCAGTGCCCTGAAGCTCCATTTTACAAGTCGCTTTTTTGGGAGCCGGCCGCAAAAGCGCCGGATGGCTTCAGGCCCTGTTCTGGTTCAGGGGGGCAGGCTGAGCCTGTGGTTAATTCTTCTTCCTGATGGGAAAATAGAGTGACCTGTGCCTGTCCCAACACCAAGAGCTAGTCTCTCATTGGTTCCCCGTCTTCCCGTTCATCCTCAGGACAAATTGCAACCTGTACGGAACAGGAGGTTAAAGGTGCTGATGCTCCAAGTAGGGAGATTGCTAGTAAAGTGGCTGGAATGGCGAACCCGAGCACAAGGAGATGAGAAATGAGGTGCGTTTTAGAAACCTTTCCCCATCACACGGTGTACCATCTTCTGGGTTTCTCATGCATGTTTTCGATGTAGGAAGATGCCCTTGAACCTGGAGATTTGGGACCCATGCGATGGGTAGCACGCAGTATTACTTTAAAGGGTCTGCGTTTGCTCACCCAACCTCACCAGACCTCTCAGCCCCAAGAGTGTCCACCCTTATGTCTCATCCAGCTGTGGGTCTAGATATGGTCAATCCAGGTTGCATCACAGCCCCTGAACGAATTGTGTAAGAATTTCTCTCTCTTTCCCTGTCTTTGTTTCATGGGTTTTTAAAAGTAATTTATTTTTATAATGGGGTTTAGCTGCTTTTCACGGCTGTGTTTATGCCGCTTTTCACCCACTTGACACACTAACAGAGAGATATCAATACATAGGTTTTAAGATTATTACTAGTCAGATATATTTTTGTGCGGTGAATCGGGCGTGTTGAGTCCAGTTCTCTGAGCAAGGAGTAGGTCTTGTCTATTCCATATTGGGTTTATGGAACGGTATCTGAGCTAATTTGAAACTCTTGTTTTATGTATCACCCCACCTCACCTTTCCCGTTAAGCAGCCATAGTGTGTTTTCTGCATGTGTGACTCTGTTCTGTTTTGTAATTCAGTTCAAGTGTAACGGTTTTTACATTCCCTCTATAAGTGACACCTTATGAGAAGTGTCCTTTTCTGTGTGACTTATTTCACTTAGAATCGTCTTACCTAAATCCACTCATCATGCTGCTACTAGCCTTATGACATTGATTTCATGGCTGAGTGATATTCCATTGTACATAAGGACCACAACTTTTTTATCCATTTTTCGCTTTCCTGGGATATTTAAGGTGGAAGGAAGTGGAGGTCCTTGTCAACAGAGCAGCCCTAAACTTTGGGGTGCTTGTGTCTTGCTGATTTTCAATTTTCCCACTTTATCCCCCCATGCGTGGAAGTGCCCTATGCTCTCTAAGCTGTGTTTTTTAGATGTTTCAGGACACACCGTACACTTCTCCAGAGTGGCTGTTGGCAATTTACATCCCGCCCATCAGTGTAGCAAGGCTCCCATTTCTCCATGGCCTGTCCTGCATTTCTGGTTTTGACACTTTTTTCAGCATGGCCCTTTTGACCGATGGGAAGCGAGACTTCTTTGTAGCGCTGATTTGCCTTTCCAGGTTGCTTGGTTGGCCAAAAAGGGCGTATGCGTTTTTTCCTGAATATATTCAGGAAAAAACGCATACGCCCTTTTTGGCCAAGGGCATCATTGTCAACGTTTTGCCGCTTTTCATGTGCTTTAAAGGCGATTCGAATCTACCTCCTGAAATCTGTTTCCTGCAATTCTGCCTTGATTTCAAATCCTCTTCTTTGCCTTCCCTCAATATATTTGTGGACGAGAGTTATCATTTATAACTCTGCAGGTTTGTGAATTGCAGTGCCCTGAAGCTCCATTTTACAAGTCGCTTTTTTTGGAGCCGGCCGCAAAAGCGCAGGATGGCTTCAGGCCCTGTTCTGGTTCAGGGGGGCAGGCTGAGCCTGTGGTTAATTCTTCTTCCTGATGGGAAAATAGAGTGACCTGTGCCTGTCCCAACACCAAGAGCTAGTCTCTCATTGGTTCCCCGTCTTCCCGTTCATCCTCAGGACAAATTGCAACCTGTACGGAACAGGAGGTTAAAGGTGCTGATGCTCCAAGTAGGGAGATTGCTAGTAAAGTGGCTGGAATGGCGAACCCGAGCACAAGGAGATGAGAAATGAGGTGCGTTTTAGAAACGTTTCCCCATCACACGGTGTACCATCTTCTGGGTTTCTCATGCATGTTTTCGATGTAGGAAGATGCCCTTGAACCTGGAGATTTGGGACCCATGCGATGGGTAGCACGCAGTATTACTTTAAAGGGTCTGCGTTTCTCACCCAACCTCACCAGACCTCTCAGCCCCAAGAGTGTCCACCCTTATGTCTCATCCAGCTGTGGGTCTAGATATGGTCAATCCAGGTTGCATCACAGCCCCTGAACGAATTGTGTAAGAATTTCTCTCTCTTTCCCTGTCTTTGTTTCATGGGTTTTTAAAAGTAATTTATTTTTATAATGGGGTTTAGCTGCTTTTCACGGCTGTGTTTATGCCGCTTTACACCCACTTGACACACTAACAGAGAGATATCAATACATAGGTTTTAAGATTATTACTAGTCAGATATATTCTTGTGCGGTGAATCGGGCGTGTTGAGTCCAGTTCTCTGAGCAAGGAGTAGGTCTTGTCTATTCCATATTGGGTTTATGGAACGGTATCTGAGCTAATTTGAAACTCTTGTTTTATGTATCACCCCACCTCACCTTTCCCGTTAAGCAGCCATAGTGTGTTTTCTGCATGTGTGACTCTGTTCTGTTTTGTAATTCAGTTCAAGTGTAACGGTTTTTACATTCCCTCTATAAGTGACACCTTATGAGAAGTGTCCTTTTCTGTGTGACTTATTTCACTTAGAATCGTCTTACCTAAATCCACTCATCATGCTGCTACTAGCCTTATGACATTGATTTCATGGCTGAGTGATATTCCATTGTACCTAAGGACCACAACTTTTTTATCCATTTTTCGCTTTCCTGGGATATTTAAGGTGGAAGGAAGTGGAGGTCCTTGTCAACAGAGCAGCCCTAAACTTTGGGGTGCTTGTGTCTTGCTGATTTTCAATTTTCCCACTTTATCCCCCCATGCGTGGAAGTGCCCTATACTCTCTAAGCTGTGTTTTTTAGATGTTTCAGGACACACCGTACACTTCTCCAGAGTGGCTGTTGGCAATTTACATCCCGCCCATCAGTGTAGCAAGGCTCCCATTTCTCCATGGCCTGTCCTGCATTTCTGGTTTTGACACCTTTTTCAGCATGGCCCTTTTGACCGATGGGAAGCGAGACTTCTTTGTAGCGCTGATTTGGCTTTCCAGGTTGCTTGGTTGGCCAAAAAGGGCGTATGCGTTTTTTCCTGAATATATTCAGGAAAAAACGCATACGCCCTTTTTGGCCAAGGGCATCATTGTCAACGTTTTGCCGCTTTTCATGTGCTTTAAAGGCGATTCGAATCTACCTCCTGAAATCTGTTTCCTGCAATTCTGCCTTGATTTCAAATCCTCTTCTTTGCCTTCCCTCAATATATTTGTGGACGAGAGTTATCATTTATAACTCTGCAGGTTTGTGAATTGCAGTGCCCTGAAGCTCCATTTTACAAGTCGGTTTTTTGGGAGCTCACCGCAAAAGCGCCGGATGGCTTCAGGCCCTGTTCTGGTTCAGGGGGGCAGGCTGAGCCTGTGGTTAATTCTTCTTCCTGATGGGAAAATAGAGTGACCTGTGCCTGTCCCAACACCAAGAGCTAGTCTCTCATTGGTTCCCCGTCTTCCCGTTCATCCTCAGGACAAATTGCAACCTGTACGGAACAGGAGGTTAAAGGTGCTGATGCTCCAAGTAGGGAGATTGCTAGTAAAGTGGCTGGAATGGCGAACCCGAGCACAAGGAGATGAGAAATGAGGTGCGTTTTAGAAACCTTTCCCCATCACACGGTGTACCATCTTCTGGGTTTCTCATGCATGTTTTCGATGTAGGAAGATGCCCTTGAACCTGGAGATTTGGGACCCATGCGATGGGTAGCACGCAGTATTACTTTAAAGGGTCTGCGTTTGCTCACCCAACCTCACCAGACCTCTCAGCCCCAAGAGTGTCCACCCTTATGTCTCATCCAGCTGTGGGTCTAGATATGGTCAATCCAGGTTGCATCACAGCCCCTGAACGAATTGTGTAAGAATTTCTCTCTCTTTCCCTGTCTTTGTTTCATGGGTTTTTAAAAGTAATTTATTTTTATAATGGGGTTTAGCTGCCTTTCACGGCTGTGTTTAGGCCGCTTTACACCCACTTGACACACTAACAGAGAGATATCAATACATAGGTTTTAAGATTATTTCTAGTCAGATATATTCTTGTGCGGTGAATCGGGCGTGTTGAGTCCAGTTCTCTGAGCAAGGAGTAGGTCTTGACTATTCCATATTGGGTTTATGGAACGGTATCTGAGCTAATTTGAAACTCTTGTTTTATGTATCACCCCACCTCACCTTTCCCGTTAAGCAGCCATAGTGTGTTTTCTGCATGTGTGACTCTATTCTGTTTTGTAATTCAGTTCAAGTGTAACGGTTTTTACATTCCCTCTATAAGTGACACCTTATGAGAAGTGTCCTTTTCTGTGTGACTTATTTCACTTAGAATCGTCTTACCTAAATCCACTCATCATGCTGCTACTAGCCTTATGACATTGATTTCATGGCTGAGTGATATTCCATTGTACATAAGGACCACAACTTTTTTATCCATTTTTCGCTTTCCTGGGATATTTAAGGTGGAAGGAAGTGGAGGTCCTTGTCAACAGAGCAGCCCTAAACTTTGGGGTGCTTGTGTCTTGCTGATTTTCAATTTTCCCACTTTATCCCCCCATGCGTGGAAGTGCCCTATGCTCTCTAAGCTGTGTTTTTTAGATGTTTCCGGACACACCGTACACTTCTCCAGAGTGGCTGTTGGCAATTTACATCCCGCCCATCAGTGTAGCAAGGCTCCCATTTCTCCATGGCCTGCCCTGCATTTCTGGTTTTGACACTTTTTTCAGCATGGCCCTTTTGACCGATGGGAAGCGAGACTTCTTTGTAGCGCTGATTTGCCTTTCCAGGTTGCTTGGTTGGCCAAAAAGGGCGTATGCGTTTTTTCCTGAATATATTCAGGAAAAAACGCATACGCCCTTTTTGGCCAAGGGCATCATTGTCAACGTTTTGCCGCTTTTCATGTGCTTTAAAGGCGATTCGAATCTACCTCCTGAAATCTGTTTCCTGCAATTCTGCCTTGATTTCAAATCCTCTTCTTTGCCTTCCCTCAATATATTTGTGGACGAGAGTTATCATTTATAACTCTGCAGGTTTGTGAATTGCAGTGCCCTGAAGCTCCATTTTACAAGTCGGTTTTTTGGGAGACGGCCGCAAAAGCGCCGGATGGCTTCAGGCCCTGTTCTGGTTCAGGGGGGCAGGCTGAGCCTGTGGTTAATTCTTCTTCCTGATGGGAAAATAGAGTGACCTGTGCCTGTCCCAACACCAAGAGCTAGTCTCTCATTGGTTCCCCGTCTTCCCGTTCATCCTCAGGACAAATTGCAACCTGTACGGAACAGGAGGTTAAAGGTGCTGATGCTCCAAGTAGGGAGATTGCTAGTAAAGTGGCTGGAATGGCGAACCCGAGCACAAGGAGATGAGAAATGAGGTGCGTTTTAGAAACCTTTCCCCATCACTCGGTGTACCATCTTCTGGGTTTCTCATGCATGTTTTCGATGTAGGAAGATGCCCTTGAACCTGGAGATTTGGGACCCATGCGATGGGTAGCACGCAGTATTACTTTAAAGGGTCTGCGTTTGCTCACCCAACCTCACCAGACCTCTCAGCCCCAAGAGTGTCCACCCTTATGTCTCATCCAGCTGTGGGTCTAGATATGGTCAATCCAGGTTGCATCACAGCCCCTGAACGAATTGTGTAAGAATTTCTCTCTCTTTCCCTGTCTTTGTTTCATGGGTTTTTAAAAGTAATTTATTTTTATAATGGGGTTTAGCTGCCTTTCACGGCTGTGTTTAGGCCGCTTTACACCCACTTGACACACTAACAGAGAGATATCAATACATAGGTTTTAAGATTATTTCTAGTCAGATATATTCTTGTGCGGTGAATCGGGCGTGTTGAGTCCAGTTCTCTGAGCAAGGAGTAGGTCTTGTCTATTCCATATTGGGTTTATGGAACGGTATCTGAGCTAATTTGAAACTCTTGTTTTATGTATCACCCCACCTCACCTTTCCCGTTAAGCAGCCATAGTGTGTTTTCTGCATGTGTGACTCTATTCTGTTTTGTAATTCAGTTCATGTGTAACGGTTTTTACATTCCCTCTATAAGTGACACCTTATGAGAAGTGTCCTTTTCTGTGTGACTTATTTCACTTAGAATCGTCTTACCTAAATCCACTCATCATGCTGCTACTAGCCTTATGACATTGATTTCATGGCTGAGTGATATTCCATTGTACATAAGGACCACAACTTTTTTATCCATTTTTCGCTTTCCTGGGATATTTAAGGTGGAAGGAAGTGGAGGTCCTTGTCAACAGAGCAGCCCTAAACTTTGGGGTGCTTGTGTCTTGCTGATTTTCAATTTTCCCACTTTATCCCCCCATGCGTGGAAGTGCCCTATGCTCTCTAAGCTGTGTTTTTTAGATGTTTCAGGACACACCGTACACTTCTCCAGAGTGGCTGTTGGCAATTTACATCCCGCCCATCAGTGTAGCAAGGCTCCCATTTCTCCATGGCCTGTCCTGCATTTCTGGTTTTGACACTTTTTTCAGCATGGCCCTTTTGACCGATGGGAAGCGAGACTTCTTTGTAGCGCTGATTTGCCTTTCCAGGTTGCTTGGTTGGCCAAAAAGGGCGTATGCGTTTTTTCCTGAATATATTCAGGAAAAAACGCATACGCCCTTTTTGGCCAAGGGCATCATTGTCAACGTTTTGCCGCTTTTCATGTGCTTTAAAGGCTATTCGAATCTACCTCCTGAAATCTGTTTCCTGCAATTCTGCCTTGATTTCAAATCCTCTTCTTTGCCTTCCCTCAATATATTTTTGGACGAGAGTTATCATTTATAACTCTGCAGGTTTGTGAATTGCAGTGCCCTGAAGCTCCATTTTACAAGTCGGTTTTTTGGGAGCCGGCCGCAAAAGCGCCGGATGGCTTCAGGCCCTGTTCTGGTTCAGGGGGGCAGGCTGAGCCTGTGGTTAATTCTTCTTCCTGATGGGAAAATAGAGTGACCTGTGCCTGTCCCAACACCAAGAGCTAGTCTCTCATTGGTTCCCCGTCTTCCCGTTCATCCTCAGGACAAATTGCAACCTGTACGGAACAGGAGGTTAAAGGTGCTGATGCTCCAAGTAGGGAGATTGCTAGTAAAGTGGCTGGAATGGCGAACCCGAGCACAAGGAGATGAGAAATGAGGTGCGTTTTAGAAACCTTTCCCCATCACACGGTGTACCATCTTCTGGGTTTCTCATGCATGTTTTCGATGTAGGAAGATGCCCTTGAACCTGGAGATTTGGGACCCATGCGATGGGTAGCACGCAGTATTACTTTAAAGGGTCTGCGTTTGCTCACCCAACCTCACCAGACCTCTCAGCCCCAAGAGTGTCCACCCTTATGTCTCATCCAGCTGTGGGTCTAGATATGGTCAATCCAGGTTGCATCACAGCCCCTGAACGAATTGTGTAAGAATTTCTCTCTCTTTCCCTGTCTTTGTTTCATGGGTTTTTAAAAGTAATGTATTTTTATAATGGGGTTTAGCTGCCTTTCACGGCTGTGTTTAGGCCGCTTTACACCCACTTGACACACTAACAGAGAGATATCAATACATAGGTTTTAAGATTATTTCTAGTCAGATATATTCTTGTGCGGTGAATCGGGCGTGTTGAGTCCAGTTCTCTGAGCAAGGTGTAGGTCTTGTCTATTCCATATTGGGTTTATGGAACGGTATCTGAGCTAATTTGAAACTCTTGTTTTATGTATCACCCCACCTCACCTTTCCCGTTAAGCAGCCATAGTGTGTTTTCTGCATGTGTGACTCTGTTCTGTTTTGTAATTCAGTTCAAGTGTAACGGTTTTTACATTCCCTCTATAAGTGACACCTTATGAGAAGTGTCCTTTTCTGTGTGACTTATTTCACTTAGAATCGTCTTACCTAAATCCACTCATCATGCTGCTACTAGCCTTATGACATTGATTTCATGGCTGAGTGATATTCCATTGTACATAAGGACCACAACTTTTTTATCCATTTTTCGCTTTCCTGGGATATTTAAGGTGGAAGGAAGTGGAGGTCCTTGTCAACAGAGCAGCCCTAAACTTTGGGGTGCTTGTGTCTTGCTGATTTTCAATTTTCCCACTTTATCCCCCCATGCGTGGAAGTGCCCTATGCTCTCTAAGCTGTGTTTTTTAGATGTTTCAGGACACACCGTACACTTCTCCAGAGTGGCTGTTGGCAATTTACATCCCGCCCATCAGTGTAGCAAGGCTCCCATTTCTCCATGGCCTGTCCTGCATTTCTGGTTTTGACACTTTTTTCAGCATGGCCCTTTTGACCGATGGGAAGCGAGACTTCTTTGTAGCGCTGATTTGCCTTTCCAGGTTGCTTGGTTGGCCAAAAAGGGCGTATGCGTTTTTTCCTGAATATATTCAGGAAAAAACGCATACGCCCTTTTTGGCCAAGGGCATCATTGTCAACGTTTTGCCGCTTTTCATGTGCTTTAAAGGCGATTCGAATCTACCTCCTGAAATCTGTTTCCTGCAATTCTGCCTTGATTTCAAATCCTCTTCTTTGCCTTCCCTCAATATATTTGTGGACGAGAGTTATCATTTATAACTCTGCAGGTTTGTGAATTGCAGTGCCCTGAAGCTCCATTTTACAAGTCGGTTTTTTGGGAGCTCTCCGCAAAAGCGCCGGATGGCTTCAGGCCCTGTTCTGGTTCAGGGGGGCAGGCTGAGCCTGTGGTTAATTCTTCTTCCTGATGGGAAAATAGAGTGACCTGTGCCTGTCCCAACACCAAGAGCTAGTCTCTCATTGGTTCCCCGTCTTCCCGTTCATCCTCAGGACAAATTGCAACCTGTACGGAACAGGAGGTTAAAGGTGCTGATGCTCCAAGTAGGGAGATTGCTAGTAAAGTGGCTGGAATGGCGAACCCGAACACAAGGAGATGAGAAATGAGGTGCGTTTTAGAAACCTTTCCCCATCACACGGTGTACCATCTTCTGGGTTTCTCATGCATGTTTTCGATGTAGGAAGATGCCCTTGAACCTGGAGATTTGGGACCCATGCGATGGGTAGCACGCAGTATTACTTTAAAGGGTCTGCGTTTGCTCACCCAACCTCACCAGACCTCTCAGCCCCAAGAGTGTCCACCCTTATGTCTCATCCAGCTGTGGGTCTAGATATGGTCAATCCAGGTTGCATCACAGCCCCTGAACGAATTGTGTAAGAATTTCTCTCTCTTTCCCTGTCTTTGTTTCATGGGTTTTTAAAAGTAATTTATTTTTATAATGGGGTTTAGCTGCTTTTCACGGCTGTGTTTAGGCCGCTTTACACCCACTTGACACACTAACAGAGAGATATCAATACATAGGTTTTAAGATTATTACTAGTCAGATATATTCTTGTGCGGTGAATCGGGCGTGTTGAGTCCAGTTCTCTGAGCAAGGAGTAGGTCTTGTCTATTCCATATTGGGTTTATGGAACGGTATCTGAGCTAATTTGAAACTCTTGTTTTATGTATCACCCCACCTCACCTTTCCCGTTAAGCAGCCATAGTGTGTTTTCTGCATGTGTGACTCTGTTCTGTTTTGTAATTCAGTTCAAGTGTAACGGTTTTTACATTCCCTCTATAAGTGACACCTTATGAGAAGTGTCCTTTTCTGTGTGACTTATTTCACTTAGAATCGTCTTACCTAAATCCACTCATCATGCTGCTACTAGCCTTATGACATTGATTTCATCGCTGAGTGATATTCCATTGTACATAAGGACCACAACTTTTTTATCCATTTTTTGCTTTCCTGGGATATTTAAGGTGGAAGGAAGTGGAGGTCCTTGTCAACAGAGCAGCCCTAAACTTTGGGGTGCTTGTGTCTTGCTGATTTTCAATTTTCCCACTTTATCCCCCCATGCGTGGAAGTGCCCTATGCTCTCTAAGCTGTGTTTTTTAGATGTTTCAGGACACACCGTACACTTCTCCAGAGTGGCTGTTGGCAATTTACATCCCGCCCATCAGTGTAGCAAGGCTCCCATTTCTCCATGGCCTGTCCTGCATTTCTGGTTTTGACACTTTTTTCAGCATGGCCCTTTTGACCGATGGGAAGCGAGACTTCTTTGTAGCGCTGATTTGCCTTTCCAGGTTGCTTGGTTGGCCAAAAAGGGCGTATGCGTTTTTTCCTGAATATATTCAGGAAAAAACGCATACGCCCTTTTTGGCCAAGGGCATCATTGTCAACGTTTTGCCGCTTTTCATGTGCTTTAAAGGCGATTCGAATCTACCTCCTGAAATCTGTTTCCTGCAATTCTGCCTTGATTTCAAATCCTCTTCTTTGCCTTCCCTCAATATATTTGTGGACGAGAGTTATCATTTATAACTCTGCAGGTTTGTGAATTGCAGTGCCCTGAAGCTCCATTTTACAAGTCGGTTTTTTGGGAGCCGGCCGCAAAAGCGCCGGATGGCTTCAGGCCCTGTTCTGGTTCAGGGGGGCAGGCTGAGCCTGTGGTTAATTCTTCTTCCTGATGGGAAAATAGAGTGACCTGTGCCTGTCCCAACACCAAGAGCTAGTCTCTCATTGGTTCCCGGTCTTCCCGTTCATCCTCAGGACAAATTGCAACCTGTACGGAACAGGAGGTTAAAGGAGCTGATGCTCCAAGTAGGGAGATTGCTAGTAAAGTGGCTGGAATGGCGAACCCGAGCACAAGGAGATGAGAAATGAGGTGCGTTTTAGAAACATTTCCCCATCACACGGTGTACCATCTTCTGGGTTTCTCATGCATGTTTTCGATGTAGGAAGATGCCCTTGAACCTGGAGATTTGGGACCCATGCGATGGGTAGCACGCAGTATTACTTTAAAGGGTCTGCGTTTGCTCACCCAACCTCACCAGACCTCTCAGCCCCAAGAGTGTCCACCCTTATGTCTCATCCAGCTGTGGGTCTAGATATGGTCAATCCAGGTTGCATCACAGCCCCTGAACGAATTGTGTAAGAATTTCTCTCTCTTTCCCTGTCTTTGTTTCATGGGTTTTTAAAAGTAATTTATTTTTATAATGGGGTTTAGCTGCTTTTCACGGCTGTGTTTAGGCCGCTTTACACCCACTTGACACACTAACAGAGAGATATCAATACATAGGTTTTAAGATTATTTCTAGTCAAATATATTCTTGTGCGGTGAATCGGGCGTGTTGAGTCCAGTTCTCTGAGCAAGGAGTAGGTCTTGTCTATTCCATATTGGGTTTATGGAACGGTATCTGAGCTAATTTGAAACTCTTGTTTTATGTATCACCCCACCTCACCTTTCCCGTTAAGCAGCCATAGTGTGTTTTCTGCATGTGTGACTCTGTTCTGTTTTGTAATTCAGTTCAAGTGTAACGGTTTTTACATTCCCTCTATAAGTCACACCTTATGAGAAGTGTCCTTTTCTGTGTGACTTATTTCACTTAGAATCGTCTTACCTAAATCCACTCATCATGCTGCTACTAGCCTTATGACATTGATTTCATGGCTGAGTGATATTCCATTGTACATAAGGACCACAACTTTTTTATCCATTTTTCGCTTTCCTGGGATATTTAAGGTGGAAGGAAGTGGAGGTCCTTGTCAACAGAGCAGCCCTAAACTTTGGGGTGCTTGTGTCTTGCTGATTTTCAATTTTCCCACTTTATCCCCCCATGCGTGGAAGTGCCCTATGCTCTCTAAGCTGTGTTTTTTAGATGTTTCAGGACACACCGTACACTTCTCCAGAGTGGCTGTTGGCAATTTACATCCCGCCCATCAGTGTAGCAAGGCTCCCATTTCTCCATGGCCTGTCCTGCATTTCTGGTTTTGACACTTTTTTCAGCATGGCCCTTTTGACCGATGGGAAGCGAGACTTCTTTGTAGCGCTGATTTGCCTTTCCAGGTTGCTTAGTTGGCCAAAAAGGGCGTATGCGTTTTTTCCTGAATATATTCAGGAAAAAACGCATACGCCCTTTTTGGCCAAGGGCATCATTGTCAACGTTTTGCCGCTTTTCATGTGCTTTAAAGGCGATTCGAATCTACCTCCTGAAATCTGTTTCCTGCAATTCTGCCTTGATTTCAAATCCTCTTCTTTGCCTTCCCTCAATATATTTGTGGACGAGAGTTATCATTTATAACTCTGCAGGTTTGTGAATTGCAGTGCCCTGAAGCTCCATTTTACAAGTCGCTTTTTTGGGAGCTCTCCGCAAAAGCGCCGGATGGCTTCAGGCCCTGTTCTGGTTCAGGGGGGCAGGCTGAACCTGTGGTTAATTCTTCTTCCTGATGGGAAAATAGAGTGACCTGTGCCTGTCCCAACACCAAGAGCTAGTCTCTCATTGGTTCCCCGTCTTCCCGTTCATCCTCAGGACAAATTGCAACCTGTACGGAACAGGAGGTTAAAGGAGCTGATGCTCCAAGTAGGGAGATTGCTAGTAAAGTGGCTGGAATGGCGAACCCGAGCACAAGGAGATGAGAAATGAGGTGCGTTTTAGAAACCTTTCCCCATCACACGGTGTACCATCTTCTGGGTTTCTCATGCATGTTTTCGATGTAGGAAGATGCCCTTGAACCTGGAGATTTGGGACCCATGCGATGGGTAGCACGCAGTATTACTTTAAAGGGTCTGCGTTTGCTCACCCAACCTCACCAGACCTCTCATCCCCAAGAGTGTCCACCCTTATGTCTCATCCAGCTGTGGGTCTAGATATGGTCAATCCAGGTTGAATCACAGCCCCTGAACGAATTGTGTAAGAATTTCTCTCTCTTTCCCTGTCTTTGTTTCATGGGTTTTTAAAAGTAATTTATTTTTATAATGGGGTTTAGCTGCTTTTCACGGCTGTGTTTAGGCCGCTTTACACCCACTTGACACACTAACAGAGAGATATCAATACATAGGTTTTAAGATTATTACTAGTCAGATATATTCTTGTGCGGTGAATCGGGCGTGTTGTGTCCAGTTCTCTGAGCAAGGAGTAGGTCTTGTCTATTCCATATTGGGTTTATGGAACGGTATCTGAGCTAATTTGAAACTCTTGTTTTATGTATCACCCCACCTCACCTTTCCCGTTAAGCAGCCATAGTGTGTTTTCTGCATGTGTGACTCTGTTCTGTTTTGTAATTCAGTTCAAGTGTAACGGTTTTTACATTCCCTCTATAAGTGACACCTTATGAGAAGTGTCCTTTTCTGTGTGACTTATTTCACTTAGAATCGTCTTACCTAAATCCACTCATCATGCTGCTACTAGCCTTATGACATTGATTTCATGGCTGAGTGATATTCCATTGTACATAAGGACCACAACTTTTTTATCCATTTTTCGCTTTCCTGGGATATTTAAGGTGGAAGGAAGTGGAGGTCCTTGTCAACAGAGCAGCCCTAAACTTTGGGGTGCTTGTGTCTTGCTGATTTTCAATTTTCCCACTTTATCCCCCCATGCGTGGAAGTGCCCTATGCTCTCTAAGCTGTGTTTTTTAGATGTTTCAGGACACACCGTACACTTCTCCAGAGTGGCTGTTGGCAATTTACATCCCGCCCATCAGTGTAGCAAGGCTCCCATTTCTCCATGGCCTGTCCTGCATTTCTGGTTTTGACACTTTTTTCAGCATGGCCCTTTTGACCGATGGGAAGCGAGACTTCTTTGTAGCGCTGATTTGCCTTTCCAGGTTGCTTGGTTGGCCAAAAAGGGCGTATGCGTTTTTTCCTGAATATATTCAGGAAAAAACGCATACGCCCTTTTTGGCCAAGGGCATCATTGTCAACGTTTTGCCGCTTTTCATGTGCTTTAAAGGCGATTCGAATCTACCTCCTGAAATCTGTTTCCTGCAATTCTGCCTTGATTTCAAATCCTCTTCTTTGCCTTCCCTCAATATATTTGTGGACGAGAGTTATCATTTATAACTCTGCAGGTTTGTGAATTGCAGTGCCCTGAAGCTCCATTTTACAAGTCGGTTTTTTGGGAGCCGGCCGCAAAAGCGCCGGATGGCTTCAGGCCCTGTTCTGGTTCAGGGGGGCAGGCTGAGCCTGTGGTTAATTCTTCTTCCTGATGGGAAAATAGAGTGACCTGTGCCTGTCCCAACACCAAGAGCTAGTCTCTCATTGGTTCCCGGTCTTCCCGTTCATCCTCAGGACAAATTGCAACCTGTACGGAACAGGAGGTTAAAGGAGCTGATGCTCCAAGTAGGGAGATTGCTAGTAAAGTGGCTGGAATGGCGAACCCGAGCACAAGGAGATGAGAAATGAGGTGCGTTTTAGAAACATTTCCCCATCACACGGTGTACCATCTTCTGGGTTTCTCATGCATGTTTTCGATGTAGGAAGATGCCCTTGAACCTGGAGATTTGGGACCCATGCGATGGGTAGCACGCAGTATTACTTTAAAGGGTCTGCGTTTGCTCACCCAACCTCACCAGACCTCTCAGCCCCAAGAGTGTCCACCCTTATGTCTCATCCAGCTGTGGGTCTAGATATGGTCAATCCAGGTTGCATCACAGCCCCTGAACGAATTGTGTAAGAATTTCTCTCTCTTTCCCTGTCTTTGTTTCATGGGTTTTTAAAAGTAATTTATTTTTATAATGGGGTTTAGCTGCTTTTCACGGCTGTGTTTAGGCCGCTTTACACCCACTTGACACACTAACAGAGAGATATCAATACATAGGTTTTAAGATTATTTCTAGTCAAATATATTCTTGTGCGGTGAATCGGGCGTGTTGAGTCCAGTTCTCTGAGCAAGGAGTAGGTCTTGTCTATTCCATATTGGGTTTATGGAACGGTATCTGAGCTAATTTGAAACTCTTGTTTTATGTATCACCCCACCTCACCTTTCCCGTTAAGCAGCCATAGTGTGTTTTCTGCATGTGTGACTCTGTTCTGTTTTGTAATTCAGTTCAAGTGTAACGGTTTTTACATTCCCTCTATAAGTCACACCTTATGAGAAGTGTCCTTTTCTGTGTGACTTATTTCACTTAGAATCGTCTTACCTAAATCCACTCATCATGCTGCTACTAGCCTTATGACATTGATTTCATGGCTGAGTGATATTCCATTGTACATAAGGACCACAACTTTTTTATCCATTTTTCGCTTTCCTGGGATATTTAAGGTGGAAGGAAGTGGAGGTCCTTGTCAACAGAGCAGCCCTAAACTTTGGGGTGCTTGTGTCTTGCTGATTTTCAATTTTCCCACTTTATCCCCCCATGCGTGGAAGTGCCCTATGCTCTCTAAGCTGTGTTTTTTAGATGTTTCAGGACACACCGTACACTTCTCCAGAGTGGCTGTTGGCAATTTACATCCCGCCCATCAGTGTAGCAAGGCTCCCATTTCTCCATGGCCTGTCCTGCATTTCTGGTTTTGACACTTTTTTCAGCATGGCCCTTTTGACCGATGGGAAGCGAGACTTCTTTGTAGCGCTGATTTGCCTTTCCAGGTTGCTTAGTTGGCCAAAAAGGGCGTATGCGTTTTTTCCTGAATATATTCAGGAAAAAACGCATACGCCCTTTTTGGCCAAGGGCATCATTGTCAACGTTTTGCCGCTTTTCATGTGCTTTAAAGGCGATTCGAATCTACCTCCTGAAATCTGTTTCCTGCAATTCTGCCTTGATTTCAAATCCTCTTCTTTGCCTTCCCTCAATATATTTGTGGACGAGAGTTATCATTTATAACTCTGCAGGTTTGTGAATTGCAGTGCCCTGAAGCTCCATTTTACAAGTCGCTTTTTTGGGAGCTCTCCGCAAAAGCGCCGGATGGCTTCAGGCCCTGTTCTGGTTCAGGGGGGCAGGCTGAACCTGTGGTTAATTCTTCTTCCTGATGGGAAAATAGAGTGACCTGTGCCTGTCCCAACACCAAGAGCTAGTCTCTCATTGGTTCCCCGTCTTCCCGTTCATCCTCAGGACAAATTGCAACCTGTACGGAACAGGAGGTTAAAGGAGCTGATGCTCCAAGTAGGGAGATTGCTAGTAAAGTGGCTGGAATGGCGAACCCGAGCACAAGGAGATGAGAAATGAGGTGCGTTTTAGAAACCTTTCCCCATCACACGGTGTACCATCTTCTGGGTTTCTCATGCATGTTTTCGATGTAGGAAGATGCCCTTGAACCTGGAGATTTGGGACCCATGCGATGGGTAGCACGCAGTATTACTTTAAAGGGTCTGCGTTTGCTCACCCAACCTCACCAGACCTCTCATCCCCAAGAGTGTCCACCCTTATGTCTCATCCAGCTGTGGGTCTAGATATGGTCAATCCAGGTTGAATCACAGCCCCTGAACGAATTGTGTAAGAATTTCTCTCTCTTTCCCTGTCTTTGTTTCATGGGTTTTTAAAAGTAATTTATTTTTATAATGGGGTTTAGCTGCTTTTCACGGCTGTGTTTAGGCCGCTTTACACCCACTTGACACACTAACAGAGAGATATCAATACATAGGTTTTAAGATTATTACTAGTCAGATATATTCTTGTGCGGTGAATCGGGCGTGTTGTGTCCAGTTCTCTGAGCAAGGAGTAGGTCTTGTCTATTCCATATTGGGTTTATGGAACGGTATCTGAGCTAATTTGAAACTCTTGTTTTATGTATCACCCCACCTCACCTTTCCCGTTAAGCAGCCATAGTGTGTTTTCTGCATGTGTGACTCTGTTCTGTTTTGTAATTCAGTTCAAGTGTAACGGTTTTTACATTCCCTCTATAAGTGACACCTTATGAGAAGTGTCCTTTTCTGTGTGACTTATTTCACTTAGAATCGTCTTACCTAAATCCACTCATCATGCTGCTACTAGCCTTATGACATTGATTTCATGGCTGAGTGATATTCCATTGTACATAAGGACCACAACTTTTTTATCCATTTTTCGCTTTCCTGGGATATTTAAGGTGGAAGGAAGTGGAGGTCCTTGTCAACAGAGCAGCCCTAAACTTTGGGGTGCTTGTGTCTTGCTGATTTTCAATTTTCCCACTTTATCCCCCCATGCGTGGAAGTGCCCTATGCTCTCTAAGCTGTGTTTTTTAGATGTTTCAGGACACACCGTACACTTCTCCAGAGTGGCTGTTGGCAATTTACATCCCGCCCATCAGTGTAGCAAGGCTCCCATTTCTCCATGGCCTGTCCTGCATTTCTGGTTTTGACACTTTTTTCAGCATGGCCCTTTTGACCGATGGGAAGCGAGACTTCTTTGTAGCGCTGATTTGCCTTTCCAGGTTGCTTGGTTGGCCAAAAATGGCGTATGCGTTTTTTCCTGAATATATTCACTAAAAAACGCATACGCCCTTTTTGGCCAAGGGCATCATTGTCAACGTTTTGCCGCTTTTCATGTGCTTTAAAGGCGATTCGAATCTACCTCCTGAAATCTGTTTCCTGCAATTCTGCCTTGATTTCAAATCCTCTTCTTTGCCTTCCTTCAATATATTTGTGGACGAGAGTTATCATTTATAACTCTGCAGGTTTGTGAATTGCAGTGCCCTGAAGCTCCATTTTACAAGTCGGTTTTTTGGGAGCTGGCCGCAAAAGCGCAGGATGGCTTCAGGCCCTGTTCTGGTTCAGGGGGGCAGGCTGAGCCTGTGGTTAATTCTTCTTCCTGATGGGAAAATAGAGTGGCCTGTGCCTGTCCCAACACCAAGAGCTAGTCTCTCATTGGTTCCCCGTCTTCCCGTTCATCCTCAGGACAAATTGCAACCTGTACGGAACAGGAGGTTAAAGGTGCTGATGCTCCAAGTAGGGAGATTGCTAGTAAAGTGGCTGGAATGGCGAACCCGAGCACAAGGAGATGAGAAATGAGGTGCGTTTTAGAAACCTTTCCCCATCACACGGTGTACCATCTTCTGGGTTTCTCATGCATGTTTTCGATGTAGGAAGATGCCCTTGAACCTGGAGATTTGGGACCCATGCGATGGGTAGCACGCAGTATTACTTTAAAGGGTCTGCGTTTGCTCACCCAACCTCACCAAACCTCTCAGCCCCAAGAGTGTCCACCCTTATGTCTCATCCAGCTGTGGGTCTAGATATGGTCAATCCAGGTTGCATCACAGCCCCTGAACGAATTGTGTAAGAATTTCTCTCTCTTTCCCTGTCTTTGTTTCATGGGTTTTTAAAAGTAATTTATTTTTATAATGGGGTTTAGCTGCTTTTCACGGCTGTGTTTATGCCGCTTTACACCCACTTGACACACTAACAGAGAGATATCAATACATAGGTTTTAAGATTATTACTAGTCAGATATATTCTTGTGCGGTGAATCGGGCGTGTTGAGTCCAGTTCTCTGAGCAAGGAGTAGGTCTTGTCTATTCCATATTGGGTTTATGGAACAGTATCTGAGCTAATTTGAAACTCTTGTTTTATGTATCACCCCACCTCACCTTTCCCGTTAAGCAGCCATAGTGTGTTTTCTGCATGTGTGACTCTGTTGTGTTTTGTAATTCAGTTCAAGTGTAACGGTTTTTACATTCCCTCTATAAGTGACACCTTATGAGAAGTGTCCTTTTCTGTGTGACTTATTTCACTTAGAATCGTCTTACCTAAATCCACTCATCATGCTGCTACTAGCCTTATGACATTGATTTCATGGCTGAGTGATATTCCATTGTACATAAGGACCACAACTTTTTTATCCATTTTTCGCTTTCCTGGGATATTTAAGGTGGAAGGAAGTGGAGGTCCTTGTCAACAGAGCAGCCCTAAACTTTGGGGTGCTTGTGTCTTGCTGATTTTCAATTTTCCCACTTTATCCCCCCATGCGTGGAAGTGCCCTATGCTCTCTAAGCTGTGTTTTTTAGATGTTTCAGGACACACCGTACACTTCTCCAGAGTGGCTGTTGGCAATTTACATCCCGCCCATCAGTGTAGCAAGGCTCCCATTTCTCCATGGCCTGTCCTGCATTTCTGGTTTTGACACTTTTTTCAGCATGGCCCTTTTGACCGATGGGAAGCGAGACTTCTTTGTAGCGCTGATTTGCCTTTCCAGGTTGCTTGGTTGGCCAAAAAGGGCGTATGCGTTTTTTCCTGAATATATTCAGGAAAAAACGCATACGCCCTTTTAGGCCAAGGGCATCATTGTCAACGTTTTGCCGCTTTTCATGTGCTTTAAAGGCGATTCGAATCTACCTCCTGAAATCTGTTTCCTGCAATTCTGCCTTGATTTCAAATCCTCTTCTTTGCCTTCCCTCAATATATTTGTGGACGAGAGTTATCATTTATAACTCTGCAGGTTTGTGAATTGCAGTGCACTGAAGCTCCATTTTACAAGTCGCTTTTTTGGGAGCTGGCTGCAAAAGCGCAGGATGGCTTCAGGCCCTGTTCTGGTTCAGGGGGGCAGGCTGAGCCTGTGGTTAATTCTTCTTCCTGATGGGAAAATAGAGTGGCCTGTGCCTGTCCCAACACCAAGAGCTAGTCTCTCATTGGTTCCCCATCTTCCCGTTCATCCTCAGGACAAATTGCAACCTGTACGGAACAGGAGGTTAAAGGTGCTGATGCTCCAAGTAGGGAGATTGCTAGTAAAGTGGCTGGAATGGCGAACCCGAGCACAAGGAGATGAGAAATGAGGTGCGTTTTAGAAACCTTTCCCCATCACACAGTGTACCATCTTCTGGGTTTCTCATGCATGTTTTCGATGTAGGAAGATGCCCTTGAACCTGGAGATTTGGGACCCATGCGATGGGTAGCACGCAGTATTACTTTAAATGGTCTGCGTTTGCTCACCCAACCTCACCAAACCTCTCAGCCCCAAGAGTGTCCACCCTTATGTGTCATCCAGCTGTGGGTCTAGATATGGTCAATCCAGGTTGCATCACAGCTCCTGAACGAATTGTGTAAGAATATCTCTCTCTTTCCCTGTCTTTGTTTCATGGGTTTTTAAAAGTAATTTATTTTTATAATGGGGTTTAGCTGCTTTTCACGGCTGTGTTTATGCCGCTTTACACCCACTTGACACACTAACAGAGAGATATCAATACATAGGTTTTAAGATTATTACTAGTCAGATATATTCTTGTGAGGTGAATCGGGCGTGTTGAGTCCAGTTCTCTGAGCAAGGAGTAGGTCTTGTCTATTCCATATTGGGTTTATGGAACGGTATCTGAGCTAATTTGAAACTCTTGTTTTATGTATCACCCCACCTCACCTTTCCCGTTAAGCAGCCATAGTGTGTTTTCTGCATGTGTGACTCTGTTCTGTTTTGTAATTCAGTTCAAGTGTAACGGTTTTTACATTCCCTCTATAAGTGACACCTTATGAGAAGTGTCCTTTTCTGTGTGACTTATTTCACTTAGAATCGTCTTACCTAAATCCACTCATCATGCTGCTACTAGCCTTATGACATTGATTTCATGGCTGAGTGATATTCCATTGTACATAAGGACCACAACTTTTTTATCCATTTTTCGCTTTCCTGGGATATTTAAGGTGGAAGGAAGAGGAGGTCCTTGTCAACAGAGCAGCCCTAAACTTTGGGGTGCTTGTGTCTTGCTGATTTTCAATTTTCCCACTTTATCCCCCCATGCGTGGAAGTGCCCTATGCTCTCTAAGCTGTGTTTTTTAGATGTTTCAGGACACACCGTACACTTCTCCAGAGTGGCTGTTGGCAATTTACATCCCGCCCATCAGTGTAGCAAGGCTCCCATTTCTCCATGGCCTGTCCTGCATTTCTGGTTTTGACACTTTTTTCAGCATGGCCCTTTTGACCGATGGGAAGCGAGACTTCTTTGTAGCGCTGATTTGCCTTTCCAGGTTGCTTGGTTGGCCAAAAAGGGCGTATGCGTTTTTTCCTGAATATATTCAGGAAAAAACGCATACGCCCTTTTTGGCCAAGGGCATCATTGTCAACGTTTTGCCGCTTTTCATGTGCTTTAAAGGCGATTCGAATCTACCTCCTGAAATCTGTTTCCTGCAATTCTGCCTTGATTTCAAATCCTCTTCTTTGCCTTCCCTCAATATATTTGTGGACGAGAGTTATCATTTATAACTCTGCAGGTTTGTGAATTGCAGTGCCCTGAAGCTCCATTTTACAAGTCGCTTTTTTGGGAGCCGGCCGCAAAAGCGCAGGATGGCTTCAGGCCCTGTTCTGGTTCAGGGGGGCAGGCTGAGCCTGTGGTTAATTCTTCTTCCTGATGGGAAAATAGAGTGACCTGTGCCTGTCCCAACACCAAGAGCTAGTCTCTCATTGGTTCCCCATCTTCCCGTTCATCCTCAGGACAAATTGCAACCTGTACGGAACAGGAGGTTAAAGGTGCTGATGCTCCAAGTAGGGAGATTGCTAGTAAAGTGGCTGGAATGGCGAACCCGAGCACAAGGAGATGAGAAATGAGGTGCGTTTTAGAAACCTTTCCCCATCACACGGTGTACCATCCTCTGGGTTTCTCATGCATGTTTTCGATGTAGGAAGATGCCCTTGAACCTGGAGATTTGGGACCCATGCGATGGGTAGCACGCAGTATTACTTTAAAGGGTCTGCGTTTGCTCACCCAACCTCACCAAACCTCTCAGCCCCAAGAGTATCCACCCTTATGTCTCATCCAGCTGTGGGTCTAGATATGGTCAATCCAGGTTGCATCACAGCCCCTGAACGAATTGTGTAAGAATTTCTCTCTCTTTCCCTGTCTTTGTTTCATGGGTTTTTAAAAGTAATTTATTTTTATAATGGGGTTTAGCTGCTTTTCACGGCTGTGTTTAGGCCGCTTTACACCCACTTGACACACTAACAGAGAGATATCAATACATAGGTTTTAAGATTATTACTAGTCAGATATATTCTTGTGCGGTGAATCGGGTGTGTTGAGTCCAGTTCTCTGAGCAAGGAGTAGGTCTTGTCTATTCCATATTGGGTTTATGGAACGGTATCTGAGCTAATTTGAAACTCTTGTTTTATGTATCACCCCACCTCACCTTTCCCGTTAAGCAGCCATAGTGTGTTTTCTGCATGTGTGACTCTGTTCTGTTTTGTAATTCAGTTCAAGTGTAACGGTTTTTACATTCCCTCTATAAGTGACACCTTATGAGAAGTGTCCTTTTCTGTGTGACTTATTTCACTTAGAATCGTCTTACCTAAATCCACTCATCATGCTGCTACTAGCCTTATGACATTGATTTCATGGCTGAGTGATATTCCATTGTACATAAGGACCACAACTTTTTTATCCATTTTTCGCTTTCCTGGGATATTTAAGGTGGAAGGAAGTGGAGGTCCTTGTCAACAGAGCAGCCCTAAACTTTGGGGTGCTTGTGTCTTGCTGATTTTCAATTTTCCCACTTTATCCCCCCATGCGTGGAAGTGCCCTATGCTCTCTAAGCTGTGTTTTTTAGATGTTTCAGGACACACCGTACACTTCTCCAGAGTGGCTGTTGGCAATTTACATCCCGCCCATCAGTGTAGCAAGGCTCCCATTTCTCCATGGCCTGTCCTGCATTTCTGGTTTTGACAGTTTTTTCAGCATGGCCATTTTGACCGATGGGAAGCGAGACTTCTTTGTAGCGCTGATTTGCCTTTCCAGGTTGCTTGGTTGGCCAAAAAGGGCGTATGCGTTTTTTCCTGAATATATTCAGGAAAAAACGCATACGCCCTTTTTGGCCAAGGGCATCATTGTCAACGTTTTGCCGCTTTTCATGTGCTTTAAAGGCGATTCGAATCTACCTCCTGAAATCTGTTTCCTGCAATTCTGCCTTGATTTCAAATCCTCTTCTTTGCCTTCCCTCAATATATTTGTGGACGAGAGTTATCATTTATAACTCTGCAGGTTTGTGAATTGCAGTGCCCTGAAGCTCCATTTTACAAGTCGCTTTTTTGGGAGCCGGCCGCAAAAGCGCAGGATGGCTTCAGGCCCTGTTCTGGTTCAGGGGGGCAGGCTGAGCCTGTGGTTAATTCTTCTTCCTGATGGGAAAATAGAGTGACCTGTGCCTGTCCCAACACCAAGAGCTAGTCTCTCATTGGTTCCCCGTCTTCCCGTTCATCCTCAGGACAAATTGCAACCTGTACGGAACAGGAGGTTAAAGGTGCTGATGCTCCAAGTAGGGAGATTGCTAGTAAAGTGGCTGGAATGGCGAACCCGAGCACAAGGAGATGAGAAATGAGGTGCGTTTTAGAAACCTTTCCCCATCACACGGTGTACCATCCTCTGGGTTTCTCATGCATGTTTTCGATGTAGGAAGATGCCCTTGAACCTGGAGATTTGGGACCCATGCGATGGGTAGCACGCAGTATTACTTTAAAGGGTCTGCGTTTGCTCACCCAACCTCACCAAACCTCTCAGCCCCAAGAGTATCCACCCTTATGTCTCATCCAGCTGTGGGTCTAGATATGGTCAATCCAGGTTGCATCACAGCCCCTGAACGAATTGTGTAAGAATTTCTCTCTCTTTCCCTGTCTTTGTTTCATGGGTTTTTAAAAGTAATTTATTTTTATAATGGGGTTTAGCTGCTTTTCACGGCTGTGTTTAGGCCGCTTTACACCCACTTGACACACTAACAGAGAGATATCAATACATAGGTTTTAAGATTATTACTAGTCAGATATATTCTTGTGCGGTGAATCGGGCGTGTTGAGTCCAGTTCTCTGAGCAAGGAGTAGGTCTTGTCTATTCCATATTGGGTTTATGGAACGGTATCTGAGCTAATTTGAAACTCTTGTTTTATGTATCACCCCACCTCACCTTTCCCGTTAAGCAGCCATAGTGTGTTTTCTGCATGTGTGACTCTGTTCTGTTTTGTAATTCAGTTCAAGTGTAACGGTTTTTACATTCCCTCTATAAGTGACACCTTATGAGAAGTGTCCTTTTCTGTGTGACTTATTTCACTTAGAATCGTCTTACCTAAATCCACTCATCATGCTGCTACTAGCCTTATGACATTGATTTCATGGCTGAGTGATATTCCATTGTACATAAGGACCACAACTTTTTTATCCATTTTTCGCTTTCCTGGGATATTTAAGGTGGAAGGAAGTGGAGGTCCTTGTCAACAGAGCAGCCCTAAACTTTGGGGTGCTTGTGTCTTGCTGATTTTCAATTTTCCCACTTTATCCCCCCATGCGTGGAAGTGCCCTATGCTCTCTAAGCTGTGTTTTTTAGATGTTTCAGGACACACCGTACACTTCTCCAGGGTGGCTGTTGGCAATTTACATCCCGCCCATCAGTGTAGCAAGGCTCCCATTTCTCCATGGCCTGTCCTGCATTTCTGGTTTTGACACTTTTTTCAGCATGGCCCTTTTGACCGATGGGAAGCGAGACTTCTTTGTAGCGCTGATTTGCCTTTCCAGGTTGCTTGGTTGGCCAAAAAGGGCGTATGCGTTTTTTCCTGAATATATTCAGGAAAAAACGCATACGCCCTTTTTGGCCAAGGGCATCATTGTCAACGTTTTGCCGCTTTTCATGTGCTTTAAAGGCGATTCGAATCTACCTCCTGAAATCTGTTTCCTGCAATTCTGCCTTGATTTCAAATCCTCTTCTTTGCCTTCCCTCAATATATTTGTGGACGAGAGTTATCATTTATAACTCTGCAGGTTTGTGAATTGCAGTGCCCTGAAGCTCCATTTTACAAGTCGCTTTTTTGGGAGCCGGCCGCAAAAGCGCAGGATGGCTTCAGGCCCTGTTCTGGTTCCGGGGGGCAGGCTGAGCCTGTGGTTAATTCTTCTTCCTGATGGGAAAATAGAGTGACCTGTGCCTGTCCCAACACCAAGAGCTAGTCTCTCATTGGTTCCCCGTCTTCCCGTTCATCCTCAGGACAAATTGCAACCTGTACGGAACAGGAGGTTAAAGGTGCTGATGCTCCAAGTAGGGAGATTGCTAGTAAAGTGGCTGGAATGGCGAACCCGAGCACAAGGAGATGAGAAATGAGGTGCGTTTTAGAAACCTTTCCCCATCACACGGTGTACCATCTTCTGGGTTTCTCATGCATGTTTTCGATGTAGGAAGATGCCCTTGAACCTGGAGATTTGGGACCCATGCGATGGGTAGCACGCAGTATTACTTTAAAGGGTCTGCGTTTGCTCACCCAACCTCACCAAACCTCTCAGCCCCAAGAGTATCCACCCTTATGTCTCATCCAGCTGTGGGTCTAGATATGGTCAATCCAGGTTGCATCACAGCCCCTGAACGAATTGTGTAAGAATTTCTCTCTCTTTCCCTGTCTTTGTTTCATGGGTTTTTAAAAGTAATTTATTTTTATAATGGGGTTTAGCTGCTTTTCACGGCTGTGTTTAGGCCGCTTTACACCCACTTGACACACTAACAGAGAGATATCAATACATAGGTTTTAAGATTATTACTAGTCAGATATATTCTTGTGCGGTGAATCGGGCGTGTTGAGTCCAGTTCTCTGAGCAAGGAGTATGTCTTGTCTATTCCATATTGGGTTTATGGAACGGTATCTGAGCTAATTTGAAACTCTTGTTTTATGTATCACCCCACCTCACCTTTCCCGTTAAGCAGCCATAGTGTGTTTTCTGCATGTGTGACTCTGTTCTGTTTTGTAATTCAGTTCAAGTGTAACGGTTTTTACATTCCCTCTATAAGTGACACCTTATGAGAAGTGTCCTTTTCTGTGTGACTTATTTCACTTAGAATCGTCTTACCTAAATCCACTCATCATGCTGCTACTAGCCTTATGACATTGATTTCATGGCTGAGTGATATTCCATTGTACATAAGGACCACAACTTTTTTATCCATTTTTCGCTTTCCTGGGATATTTAAGGTGGAAGGAAGTGGAGGTCCTTGTCAACAGAGCAGCCCTAAACTTTGGGGTGCTTGTGTCTTGCTGATTTTCAATTTTCCCACTTTATCCCCCCATGCGTGGAAGTGCCCTATGCTCTCTAAGCTGTGTTTTTTAGATGTTTCAGGACACACCGTACACTTCTCCAGGGTGGCTGTTGGCAATTTACATCCCGCCCATCAGTGTAGCAAGGCTCCCATTTCTCCATGGCCTGTCCTGCATTTCTGGTTTTGACACTTTTTTCAGCATGGCCCTTTTGACCGATGGGAAGCGAGACTTCTTTGTAGCGCTGATTTGCCTTTCCAGGTTGCTTGGTTGGCCAAAAAGGGCGTATGCGTTTTTTCCTGAATATATTCAGGAAAAAACGCATACGCCCTTTTTGGCCAAGGGCATCATTGTCAACGTTTTGCCGCTTTTCATGTGCTTTAAAGGTGATTCGAATCTACCTCCTGAAATCTGTTTCCTGCAATTCTGCCTTGATTTCAAATCCTCTTCTTTGCCTTCCCTCAATATATTTGTGGACGAGAGTTATCATTTATAACTCTGCAGGTTTGTGAATTGCAGTGCCCTGAAGCTCCATTTTACAAATCGGTTTTTTGGGAGCTCTCCGCAAAAGCGCCGGATGGCTTCAGGCCCTGTTCTGGTTCAGGGGGGCAGGCTGAGCCTGTGGTTAATTCTTCTTCCTGATGGGAAAATAGAGTGACCTGTGCCTGTCCCAACACCAAGAGCTAGTCTCTCATTGGTTCCCCGTCTTCCCGTTCATCCTCAGGACAAATTGCAACCTGTATGGAACAGGAGGTTAAAGGTGCTGATGCTCCAAGTAGGGAGATTGCTAGTAAAGTGGCTGGAATGGCGAACCCGAGCACAAGGAGATGAGAAATGAGGTGCGTTTTAGAAACCTTTCCCCATCACACGGTGTACCATCTTCTGGGTTTCTCATGCATGTTTTCGATGTAGGAAGATGCCCTTGAACCTGGAGATTTGGGACCCATGCGATGGGTAGCACGCAGTATTACTTTAAAGGGTCTGCGTTTGCTCACCCAACCTCACCAGACCTCTCAGCCCCAAGAGTGTCCACCCTTATGTCTCATCCAGCTGTGGGTCTAGATATGGTCAATCCAGGTTGCATCACAGCCCCTGAACGAATTGTGTAAGAATTTCTCTCTCATTCCCTGTCTTTGTTTCATGGGTTTTTAAAAGTAATTTATTTTTATAATGGGGTTTAGCTGCTTTTCACGGCTGTGTTTAGGCCGCTTTACACCCACTTGACACACTAACAGAGAGATATCAATACATAGGTTTTAAGATTATTACTAGTCAGATATATTCTTGTGCGGTGAATCGGGCGTGTTGTGTCCAGTTCTCTGAGCAAGGAGTAGGTCTTGTCTATTCCATATTGGGTTTATGGAACGGTATCTGAGCTAATTTGAAACTCTTGTTTTATGTATCACCCCACCTCACCTTTCCCGTTAAGCAGCCATAGTGTGTTTTCTGCATGTGTGACTCTGTTCTGTTTTGTAATTCAGTTCAAGTGTAACGGTTTTTACATTCCCTCTATAAGTGACACCTTATGAGAAGTGTCCTTTTCTGTGTGACTTATTTCACTTAGAATCGTCTTACCTAAATCCACTCATCATGCTGCTACTAGCCTTATGACATTGATTTCATGGCTGAGTGATATTCCATTGTACATAAGGACCACAACTTTTTTATCCATTTTTCGCTTTCCTGGGATATTTAAGGTGGAAGGAAGTGGAGGTCCTTGTCAACAGAGCAGCCCTAAACTTTGGGGTGCTTGTGTCTTGCTGATTTTCAATTTTCCCACTTTATCCCCCCATGCGTGGAAGTGCCCTATGCTCTCTAAGCTGTGTTTTTTAGATGTTTCAGGACACACCGTACACTTCTCCAGAGTGGCTGTTGGCAATTTACATCCCGCCCATCAGTGTAGCAAGGCTCCCATTTCTCCATGGCCTGTCCTGCATTTCTGGTTTTGACACTTTTTTCAGCATGGCCCTTTTGACCGATGGGAAGCGAGCCTTCTTTGTAGCGCTGATTTGCCTTTCCAGGTTGCTTGGTTGGCCAAAAAGGGCGTATGCGTTTTTTCCTGAATATATTCAGGAAAAAACGCATACGCCCTTTTTGGCCAAGGGCATCATTGTCAACGTTTTGCCGCTTTTCATGTGCTTTAAAGGCGATTCGAATCTACCTCCTGAAATCTGTTTCCTGCAATTCTGCCTTGATTTCAAATCCTCTTCTTTGCCTTCCCTCAATATATTTGTGGACGAGAGTTATCATTTATAACTCTGCAGGTTTGTGAATTGCAGTGCCCTGAAGCTCCATTTTACAAGTCGGTTTTTTGGGAGCTGGCCGCAAAAGCGCAGGATGGCTTCAGGCCCTGTTCTGGTTCAGGGGGGCAGGCTGAGCCTGTGGTTAATTCTTCTTCCTGATGGGAAAATAGAGTGGCCTGTGCCTGTCCCAACACCAAGAGCTAGTCTCTCATTGGTTCCCCGTCTTCCCGTTCATCCTCAGGACAAATTGCAACCTGTACGGAACAGGAGGTTAAAGGTGCTGATGCTCCAAGTAGGGAGATTGCTAGTAAAGTGGCTGGAATGGCGAACCCGAGCACAAGGAGATGAGAAATGAGGTGCGTTTTAGAAACCTTTCCCCATCACACGGTGTACCATCTTCTGGGTTTCTCATGCATGTTTTCGATGTAGGAAGATGCCCTTGAACCTGGAGATTTGGGACCCATGCGATGGGTAGCACGCAGTATTACTTTAAAGGGTCTGCGTTTGCTCACCCAACCTCACCAGACCTCTCAGCCCCAAGAGTGTCCACCCTTATGTCTCATCCAGCTGTGGGTCTAGATATGGTCAATCCAGGTTGCATCACAGCCCCTGAACGAATTGTGTAAGAATTTCTCTCTCTTTCCCTGTCTTTGTTTCATGGGTTTTTAAAAGTAATTTATTTTTATAATGGGGTTTAGCTGCTTTTCACGGCTGTGTTTATGCCGCTTTACACCCACTTGACACACTAACAGAGAGATATCAATACATAGGTTTTAAGATTATTACTAGTCAGATATATTCTTGTGCGGTGAATCGGGCGTGTTGAGTCCAGTTCTCTGAGCAAGGAGTAGGTCTTGTCTATTCCATATTGGGTTTATGGAACGGTATCTGAGCTAATTTGAAACTCTTGTTTTATGTATCACCCCACCTCACCTTTCCCGTTAAGCAGCCATAGTGTGTTTTCTGCATGTGTGACTCTGTTCTGTTTTGTAATTCAGTTCAAGTGTAACGGTTTTTACATTCCCTCTATAAGTGACACCTTATGAGAAGTGTCCTTTTCTGTGTGACTTATTTCACTTAGAATCGTCTTACCTAAATCCACTCATCATGCTGCTACTAGCCTTATGACATTGATTTCATGGCTGAGTGATATTCCATTGTACATAAGGACCACAACTTTTTTATCCATTTTTCGCTTTCCTGGGATATTTAAGGTGGAAGGAAGTGGAGGTCCTTGTCAACAGAGCAGCCCTAAACTTTGGGGTGCTTGTGTCTTGCTGATTTTCAATTTTCCCACTTTATCCCCCCATGCGTGGAAGTGCCCTATGCTCTCTAAGCTGTGTTTTTTAGATGTTTCAGGACACACCGTACACTTCTCCAGAGTGGCTGTTGGCAATTTACATCCCGCCCATCAGTGTAGCAAGGCTCCCATTTCTCCATGGCCTGTCCTGCATTTCTGGTTTTGACACTTTTTTCAGCATGGCCCTTTTGACCGATGGGAAGCGAGACTTCTTTGTAGCGCTGATTTGCCTTTCCAGGTTGCTTGGTTGGCCAAAAAGGGCGTATGCGTTTTTTCCTGAATATATTCAGGAAAAAACGCATACGCCCTTTTTGGCCAAGGGCATCATTGTCAACGTTTTGCCGCTTTTCATGTGCTTTAAAGGCGATTCGAATCTACCTCCTGAAATCTGTTTCCTGCAATTCTGCCTTGATTTCAAATCCTCTTCTTTGCCTTCCCTCAATATATTTGTGGACGAGAGTTATCATTTATAACTCTGCAGGTTTGTGAATTGCAGTGCCCTGAAGCTCCATTTTACAAGTCGCTTTTTTGGGAGCTGGCCGCAAAAGCGCCGGATGGCTTCAGGCCCTGTTCTGGTTCAGGGGGGCAGGCTGAGCCTGTGGTTGATTCTTCTTCCTGATGGGAAAATAGAGTGACCTGTGCCTGTCCCAACACCAAGAGCTAGTCTCTCATTGGTTCCCCGTCTTCCCGTTCATCCTCAGGACAAATTGCAACCTGTACGGAACAGGAGGTTAAAGGTGCTGATGCTCCAAGTAGGGAGATTGCTAGTAAAGTGGCTGGAATGGCGAACCCGAACACAAGGAGATGAGAAATGAGGTGCGTTTTAGAAACCTTTCCCCATCACACGGTGTACCATCTTCTGGGTTTCTCATGCATGTTTTCGATGTAGGAAGATGCCCTTGAACCTGGAGATTTGGGACCCATGCGATGGGTAGCACGCAGTATTACTTTAAAGGGTCTGCGTTTGCTCACCCAACCTCACCAAACCTCTCAGCCCCAAGAGTGTCCACCCTTATGTCTCATCCAGCTGTGTGTCTAGATATGGTCAATCCAGGTTGCATCACAGCCCCTGAACGAATTGTTTAAGAATTTCTCTCTCTTTCCCTGTCTTTGTTTCATGGGTTTTTAAAAGTAATTTATTTTTATAATGGGGTTTAGCTGCTTTTCACGGCTGTGTTTATGCCGCTTTACACCCACTTGACACACTAACAGAGAGATATCAATACATAGGTTTTAAGATTATTACTAGTCAGATATATTCTTGTGCGGTGAATCGGGCGTGTTGAGTCCAGTTCTCTGAGCAAGGAGTAGGTCTTGTCTATTCCATATTGGGTTTATGGAACGGTATCTGAGCTAATTTGAAACTCTTGTTTTATGTATCACCCCACCTCACCTTTCCCGTTAAGCAGCCATAGTGTGTTTTCTGCATGTGTGACTCTGTTCTGTTTTGTAATTCAGTTCAAGTGTAACGGTTTTTACATTCCCTCTATAAGTGACACCTTATGAGAAGTGTCCTTTTCTGTGTGACTTATTTCACTTAGAATCGTCTTACCTAAATCCACTCATCATGCTGCTACTAGCCTTATGACATTGATTTCATGGCTGAGTGATATTCCATTGTACATAAGGACCACAACTTTTTTATCCATTTTTCGCTTTCCTGGGATATTTAAGGTGGAAGGAAGTGGAGGTCCTTGTCAACAGAGCAGCCCTAAACTTTGGGGTGCTTGTGTCTTGCTGATTTTCAATTTTCCCACTTTATCCCCCCATGCGTGGAAGTGCCCTATGCTCTCTAAGCTGTGTTTTTTAGATGTTTCAGGACACACCGTACACTTCTCCAGAGTGGCTGTTGGCAATTTACATCCCGCCCATCAGTGTAGCAAGGCTCCCATTTCTCCATGGCCTGTCCTGCATTTCTGGTTTTGACAGTTTTTTCAGCATGGCCCTTTTGACCGATGGGAAGCGAGACTTCTTTGTAGCGCTGATTTGCCTTTCCAGGTTGCTTGGTTGGCCAAAAAGGGCGTATGCGTTTTTTCCTGAATATATTCAGGAAAAAACGCATACGCCCTTTTTGGCCAAGGGCATCATTGTCAACGTTTTGCCGCTTTTCATGTGCTTTAAAGGCGATTCGAATCTACCTCCTGAAATCTGTTTCCTGCAATTCTGCCTTGATTTCAAATCCTCTTCTTTGCCTTCCCTCAATATATTTGTGGACGAGAGTTATGATTTATAACTCTGCAGGTTTGTGAATTGCAGTGCCCTGAAGCTCCATTTTACAAGTCGGTTTTTTGGGAGCTGGCCGCAAAAGCGCAGGATGGCTTCAGGCCCTGTTCTGGTTCAGGGGGGCAGGCTGAGCCTGTGGTTAATTCTTCTTCCTGATGGGAAAATAGAGTGACCTGTGCCTGTCCCAACACCAAGAGCTAGTCTCTCATTGGTACCCCGTCTTCCCGTTCATCCTCAGGACAAATTGCAACCTGTACGGAACAGGAGGTTAAAGGTGCTGATGCTCCAAGTAGGGAGATTGCTAGTAAAGTGGCTGGAATGGCGAACCCGAGCACAAGGAGATGAGAAATGAGGTGCGTTTTAGAAACCTTTCCCCATCACACGGTGTACCATCTTCTGGGTTTCTCATGCATGTTTTCGATGTAGGAAGATGCCCTTGAACCTGGAGATTTGGGAACCATGTGATGGGTAGCACGCAGTATTACTTTAAAGGGTCTGCGTTTGCTCACCCAACCTCACCAAACCTCTCAGCCCCAAGAGTGTCCACCCTTATGTCTCATCCAGCTGTGGGTCTAGATATGGTCAATCCAGGTTGCATCACAGCCCCTGAACGAATTGTGTAAGAATTTCTCTCTCTTTCCCTGTCTTTGTTTCATGGGTTTTTAAAAGTAATTTATTTTTATAATGGGGTTTAGCTGCTTTTCACGGCTGTGTTTATGCCGCTTTACACCCACTTGACACACTAACAGAGAGATATCAATACATAGGTTTTAAGATTATTACTAGTCAGATATATTCTTGTGCGGTGAATCGGGCGTGTTGAGTCCAGTTCTCTGAGCAAGGAGTAGGTCTTGTCTATTACATATTGGGTTTATGGAACGGTATCTGAGCTAATTTGAAACTCCTGTTTTATGTATCACCCCACCTCACCTTTCCCGTTAAGCAGCCATAGTGTGTTTTCTGCATGCGTGACTCTGTTCTGTTTTGTAATTCAGTTCAAGTGTAACGGTTTTTACATTCCCTCTATAAGTGACACCTTATGAGAAGTGTCCTTTTCTGTGTGACTTATTTCACTTAGAATCGTCTTACCTAAATCCACTCATCATGCTGCTACTAGCCTTATGACATTGATTTCATGGCTGAGTGATATTCCATTGTACATAAGGACCACAACTTTTTTATCCATTTTTCGCTTTCCTGGGATATTTAAGGTGGAAGGAAGTGGAGGTCCTTGTCAACAGAGCAGCCCTAAACTTTGGGGTGCTTGTGTCTTGCTGATTTTCAATTTTCCCACTTTATCCCCCCATGCGTGGAAGTGCCCTATGCTCTCTAAGCTGTGTTTTTTAGATGTTTCAGGACACACCGTACACTTCTCCAGAGTGGCTGTTGGCAATTTACATCCCGCCCATCAGTGTAGCAAGGCTCCCATTTCTCCATGGCCTGTCCTGCATTTCTGGTTTTGACACTTTTTTCAGCATGGCCCTTTTGACCGATGGGAAGCGAGACTTCTTTGTAGCGCTGATTTGCCTTTCCAGGTTGCTTGGTTGGCCAAAAAGGGCGTATGCGTTTTTTCCTGAATATATTCAGGAAAAAACGCATACGCCCTTTTTGGCCAAGGGCATCATTGTCAACGTTTTGCCGCTTTTCATGTGCTTTAAAGGCGATTCGAATCTACCTCCTGAAATCTGTTTCCTGCAATTCTGCCTTGATTTCAAATCCTCTTCTTTGCCTTCCCTCAATATATTTGTGGACGAGAGTTATCATTTATAACTCTGCAGGTTTGTGAATTGCAGTGCCCTGAAGCTCCATTTTACAAGTCGGTTTTTTGGGAGCTGGCCGCAAAAGCGCAGGATGGCTTCAGGCCCTGTTCTGGTTCAGGGGGGCAGGCTGAGCCTGTGGTTAATTCTTCTTCCTGATGGGAAAATAGAGTGACCTGTGCCTGTCCCAACACCAAGAGCTAGTCTCTCATTGGTACCCCGTCTTCCCGTTCATCCTCAGGACAAATTGCAACCTGTACGGAACAGGAGGTTAAAGGTGCTGATGCTCCAAGTAGGGAGATTGCTAGTAAAGTGGCTGGAATGGCGAACCCGAGCACAAGGAGATGAGAAATGAGGTGCGTTTTAGAAACCTTTCCCCATCACACGGTGTACCATCTTCTGGGTTTCTCATGCATGTTTTCGATGTAGGAAGATGCCCTTGAACCTGGAGATTTGGGAACCATGTGATGGGTAGCACGCAGTATTACTTTAAAGGGTCTGCGTTTGCTCACCCAACCTCACCAAACCTCTCAGCCCCAAGAGTGTCCACCCTTATGTCTCATCCAGCTGTGGGTCTAGATATGGTCAATCCAGGTTGCATCACAGCCCCTGAACGAATTGTGTAAGAATTTCTCTCTCTTTCCCTGTCTTTGTTTCATGGGTTTTTAAAAGTAATTTATTTTTATAATGGGGTTTAGCTGCTTTTCACGGCTGTGTTTATGCCGCTTTACACCCACTTGACACACTAACAGAGAGATATCAATACATAGGTTTTAAGATTATTACTAGTCAGATATATTCTTGTGCGGTGAATCGGGCGTGTTGAGTCCAGTTCTCTGAGCAAGGAGTAGGTCTTGTCTATTACATATTGGGTTTATGGAACGGTATCTGAGCTAATTTGAAACTCTTGTTTTATGTATCCCCCCACCTCACCTTTCCCGTTAAGCAGCCATAGTGTGTTTTCTGCATGTGTGACTCTGTTCTGTATTGTAAGTCAGTTCAAGTGTAACGGTTTTTACATTCCCTCTATAAGTGACACCTTATGAGAAGTGTCCTTTTCTGTGTGACTTATTTCACTTAGAATCGTCTTACCTAAATCCACTCATCATGCTGCTACTAGCCTTATGACATTGATTTCATGGCTGAGTGATATTCCATTGTACATAAGGACCACAACTTTTTTATCCATTTTTCGCTTTCCTGGGATATTTAAGGTGGAATGAAGTGGAGGTCCTTGTCAACAGAGCAGCCCTAAACTTTGGGGTGCTTGTGTCTTGCTGATTTTCAATGTTCCCACTTTATCCCCCCATGCGTGGAAGTGCCCTATGCTCTCTAAGCTGTGTTTTTTAGATGTTTCAGGACACACCGTACACTTCTCCAGAGTGGCTGTTGGCAATTTACATCCCGCCCATCAGTGTAGCAAGGCTCCCATTTCTCCATGGCCTGTCCTGCATTTCTGGTTTTGACAGTTTTTTTCAGCATGGCCCTTTTGACCGATGGGAAGCGAGACTTCTTTGTAGCGCTGATTTGCCTTTCCAGGTTGCTTGGTTGGCCAAAAAGGGCGTATGCGTTTTTTCCTGAATATATTCAGGAAAAAACGCATACGCCCTTTTTGGCCAAGGGCATCATTGTCAACGTTTTGCCGCTTTTCATGTGCTTTAAAGGCGATTCGAATCTACCTCCTGAAATCTGTTTCCTGCAATTCTGCCTTGATTTCAAATCCTCTTCTTTGCCTTCCCTCAATATATTTGTGGACGAGAGTTATGATTTATAACTCTGCATGTTTGTGAATTGCAGTGCCCTGAAGCTCCATTTTACAAGTCGGTTTTTTGGGAGCTGGCCGCAAAAGCGCAGGATGGCTTCAGGCCCTGTTCTGGTTCAGGGGGGCAGGCTGAGCCTGTGGTTAATTCTTCTTCCTGATGGGAAAATAGAGTGGCCTGTGCCTGTCCCAACACCAAGAGCTAGTCTCTCATTGGTTCCCCGTCTTCCCGTTCATCCTCAGGACAAATTGCAACCTGTACGGAACAGGAGGTTAAAGGTGCTGATGCTCCAAGTAGGGAGATTGCTAGTAAAGTGGCTGGAATGGCGAACCCGAGCACAAGGAGATGAGAAATGAGGTGCGTTTTAGAAACCTTTCCCCATCACACGGTGTACCATCTTCTGGGTTTCTCATGCATGTTTTCGATGTAGGAAGATGCCCTTGAACCTGGAGATTTGGGACCCATGCGATGGGTAGCACGCAGTATTACTTTAAAGGGTCTGCGTTTGCTCACCCAACCTCACCAAACCTCTCAGCCCCAAGAGTGTCCACCCTTATGTCTCATCCAGCTGTGGGTCTAGATATGGTCAATCCAGGTTGCATCACAGCCCCTGAACGAATTGTGTAAGAATTTCTCTCTCTTTCCCTGTCTTTGTTTCATGGGTTTTTAAAAGTAATTTATTTTTATAATGGGGTTTAGCTGCTTTTCACGGCTGTGTTTAGGCCGCTTTACACCCACTTGACACACTAACAGAGAGATATCAATACATAGGTTTTAAGATTATTACTGGTCAGATATATTCTTGTGCGGTGAATCGGGCGTGTTGAGTCCAGTTCTCTGAGCAAGGAGTAGGTCTTGTCTATTACATATTGGGTTTATGGAACGGTATCTGAGCTAATTTGAAACTCTTGTTTTATGTATCACCCCACCTCACCTTTCCCGTTAAGCAGCCATAGTGTGTTTTCTGCATGTGTGACTCTGTTCTGTATTGTAAGTCAGTTCAAGTGTAACGGTTTTTACATTCCCTCTATAAGTGACACCTTATGAGAAGTGTCCTTTTCTGTGTGACTTATTTCACTTAGAATCGTCTTACCTAAATCCACTCATCATGCTGCTACTAGCCTTATGACATTGATTTCATGGCTGAGTGATATTCCATTGTACATAAGGACCACAACTTTTTTATCCATTTTTCGCTTTCCTGGGATATTTAAGGTGGAATGAAGTGGAGGTCCTTGTCAACAGAGCAGCCCTAAACTTTGGGGTGCTTGTGTCTTGCTGATTTTCAATTTTCCCACTTTATCCCCCCATGCGTGGAAGTGCCCTATGCTCTCTAAGCTGTGTTTTTTAGATGTTTCAGGACACACCGTACACTTCTCCAGAGTGGCTGTTGGCAATTTACATCCCGCCCATCAGTGTAGCAAGGCTCCCATTTCTCCATGGCCTGTCCTGCATTTCTGGTTTTGACAGTTTTTTCAGCATGGCCCTTTTGACCGATGGGAAGCGAGACTTCTTTGTAGCGCTGATTTGCCTTTCCAGGTTGCTTGGTTGGCCAAAAAGGGCGTATGCGTTTTTTCCTGAATATATTCAGGAAAAAACGCATACGCCCTTTTTGGCCAAGGGCATCATTGTCAACGTTTTGCCGCTTTTCATGTGCTTTAAAGGCGATTCGAATCTACCTCCTGAAATCTGTTTCCTGCAATTCTGCCTTGATTTCAAATCCTCTTCTTTGCCTTCCCTCAATATATTTGTGGACGAGAGTTATCATTTATAACTCTGCAGGTTTGTGAATTGCAGTGCCCTGAAGCTCCATTTTACAAGTCGCTTTTTTGGGAGCCGGCCGCAAAAGCGCAGGATGGCTTCAGGCCCTGTTCTGGTTCAGGGGGGCAGGCTGAGCCTGTGGTTAATTCTTCTTCCTGATGGGAAAATAGAGTGACCTGTGCCTGTCCCAACACCAAGAGCTAGTCTCTCATTGGTTCCCCGTCTTCCCGTTCATCCTCAGGACAAATTGCAACCTGTACGGAACAGGAGGTTAAAGGTGCTGATGCTCCAAGTAGGGAGATTGCTAGTAAAGTGGCTGGAATGGCGAACCCGAGCACAAGGAGATGAGAAATGAGGTGCGTTTTAGAAACCTTTCCCCATCACACAGTGTACCATCTTCTGGGTTTCTCATGCATGTTTTCGATGTAGGAAGATGCCCTTGAACCTGGAGATTTGGGACCCATGCGATGGGTAGCACGCAGTATTACTTTAAATGGTCTGCGTTTGCTCACCCAACCTCACCAAACCTCTCAGCCCCAAGAGTGTCCACCCTTATGTGTCATCCAGCTGTGGGTCTAGATATGGTCAATCCAGGTTGCATCACAGCTCCTGAACGAATTGTGTAAGAATATCTCTCTCTTTCCCTGTCTTTGTTTCATGGGTTTTTAAAAGTAATTTATTTTTATAATGGGGTTTAGCTGCTTTTCACGGCTGTGTTTATGCCGCTTTACACCCACTTGACACACTAACAGAGAGATATCAATACATAGGTTTTAAGATTATTACTAGTCAGATATATTCTTGTGAGGTGAATCGGGCGTGTTGAGTCCAGTTCTCTGAGCAAGGAGTAGGTCTTGTCTATTCCATATTGGGTTTATGGAACGGTATCTGAGCTAATTTGAAACTCTTGTTTTATGTATCACCCCACCTCACCTTTCCCGTTAAGCAGCCATAGTGTGTTTTCTGCATGTGTGACTCTGTTCTGTTTTGTAATTCAGTTCAAGTGTAACGGTTTTTACATTCCCTCTATAAGTGACACCTTATGAGAAGTGTCCTTTTCTGTGTGACTTATTTCACTTAGAATCGTCTTACCTAAATCCACTCATCATGCTGCTACTAGCCTTATGACATTGATTTCATGGCTGAGTGATATTCCATTGTACATAAGGACCACAACTTTTTTATCCATTTTTCGCTTTCCTGGGATATTTAAGGTGGAAGGAAGAGGAGGTCCTTGTCAACAGAGCAGCCCTAAACTTTGGGGTGCTTGTGTCTTGCTGATTTTCAATTTTCCCACTTTATCCCCCCATGCGTGGAAGTGCCCTATGCTCTCTAAGCTGTGTTTTTTAGATGTTTCAGGACACACCGTACACTTCTCCAGAGTGGCTGTTGGCAATTTACATCCCGCCCATCAGTGTAGCAAGGCTCCCATTTCTCCATGGCCTGTCCTGCATTTCTGGTTTTGACACTTTTTTCAGCATGGCCCTTTTGACCGATGGGAAGCGAGACTTCTTTGTAGCGCTGATTTGCCTTTCCAGGTTGCTTGGTTGGCCAAAAAGGGCGTATGCGTTTTTTCCTGAATATATTCAGGAAAAAACGCATACGCCCTTTTTGGCCAAGGGCATCATTGTCAACGTTTTGCCGCTTTTCATGTGCTTTAAAGGCGATTCGAATCTACCTCCTGAAATCTGTTTCCTGCAATTCTGCCTTGATTTCAAATCCTCTTCTTTGCCTTCCCTCAATATATTTGTGGACGAGAGTTATCATTTATAACTCTGCAGGTTTGTGAATTGCAGTGCCCTGAAGCTCCATTTTACAAGTCGCTTTTTTGGGAGCCGGCCGCAAAAGCGCAGGATGGCTTCAGGCCCTGTTCTGGTTCAGGGGGGCAGGCTGAGCCTGTGGTTAATTCTTCTTCCTGATGGGAAAATAGAGTGACCTGTGCCTGTCCCAACACCAAGAGCTAGTCTCTCATTGGTTCCCCATCTTCCCGTTCATCCTCAGGACAAATTGCAACCTGTACGGAACAGGAGGTTAAAGGTGCTGATGCTCCAAGTAGGGAGATTGCTAGTAAAGTGGCTGGAATGGCGAACCCGAGCACAAGGAGATGAGAAATGAGGTGCGTTTTAGAAACCTTTCCCCATCACACGGTGTACCATCCTCTGGGTTTCTCATGCATGTTTTCGATGTAGGAAGATGCCCTTGAACCTGGAGATTTGGGACCCATGCGATGGGTAGCACGCAGTATTACTTTAAAGGGTCTGCGTTTGCTCACCCAACCTCACCAAACCTCTCAGCCCCAAGAGTATCCACCCTTATGTCTCATCCAGCTGTGGGTCTAGATATGGTCAATCCAGGTTGCATCACAGCCCCTGAACGAATTGTGTAAGAATTTCTCTCTCTTTCCCTGTCTTTGTTTCATGGGTTTTTAAAAGTAATTTATTTTTATAATGGGGTTTAGCTGCTTTTCACGGCTGTGTTTAGGCCGCTTTACACCCACTTGACACACTAACAGAGAGATATCAATACATAGGTTTTAAGATTATTACTAGTCAGATATATTCTTGTGCGGTGAATCGGGCGTGTTGAGTCCAGTTCTCTGAGCAAGGAGTAGGTCTTGTCTATTCCATATTGGGTTTATGGAACGGTATCTGAGCTAATTTGAAACTCTTGTTTTATGTATCACCCCACCTCACCTTTCCCGTTAAGCAGCCATAGTGTGTTTTCTGCATGTGTGACTCTGTTCTGTTTTGTAATTCAGTTCAAGTGTAACGGTTTTTACATTCCCTCTATAAGTGACACCTTATGAGAAGTGTCCTTTTCTGTGTGACTTATTTCACTTAGAATCGTCTTACCTAAATCCACTCATCATGCTGCTACTAGCCTTATGACATTGATTTCATGGCTGAGTGATATTCCATTGTACATAAGGACCACAACTTTTTTATCCATTTTTCGCTTTCCTGGGATATTTAAGGTGGAAGGAAGTGGAGGTCCTTGTCAACAGAGCAGCCCTAAACTTTGGGGTGCTTGTGTCTTGCTGATTTTCAATTTTCCCACTTTATCCCCCCATGCGTGGAAGTGCCCTATGCTCTCTAAGCTGTGTTTTTTAGATGTTTCAGGACACACCGTACACTTCTCCAGAGTGGCTGTTGGCAATTTACATCCCGCCCATCAGTGTAGCAAGGCTCCCATTTCTCCATGGCCTGTCCTGCATTTCTGGTTTTGACAGTTTTTTCAGCATGGCCATTTTGACCGATGGGAAGCGAGACTTCTTTGTAGCGCTGATTTGCCTTTCCAGGTTGCTTGGTTGGCCAAAAAGGGCGTATGCGTTTTTTCCTGAATATATTCAGGAAAAAACGCATACGCCCTTTTTGGCCAAGGGCATCATTGTCAACGTTTTGCCGCTTTTCATGTGCTTTAAAGGCGATTCGAATCTACCTCCTGAAATCTGTTTCCTGCAATTCTGCCTTGATTTCAAATCCTCTTCTTTGCCTTCCCTCAATATATTTGTGGACGAGAGTTATCATTTATAACTCTGCAGGTTTGTGAATTGCAGTGCCCTGAAGCTCCATTTTACAAGTCGCTTTTTTGGGAGCCGGCCGCAAAAGCGCAGGATGGCTTCAGGCCCTGTTCTGGTTCAGGGGGGCAGGCTGAGCCTGTGGTTAATTCTTCTTCCTGATGGGAAAATAGAGTGACCTGTGCCTGTCCCAACACCAAGAGCTAGTCTCTCATTGGTTCCCCGTCTTCCCGTTCATCCTCAGGACAAATTGCAACCTGTACGGAACAGGAGGTTAAAGGTGCTGATGCTCCAAGTAGGGAGATTGCTAGTAAAGTGGCTGGAATGGCGAACCCGAGCACAAGGAGATGAGAAATGAGGTGCGTTTTAGAAACCTTTCCCCATCACACGGTGTACCATCCTCTGGGTTTCTCATGCATGTTTTCGATGTAGGAAGATGCCCTTGAACCTGGAGATTTGGGACCCATGCGATGGGTAGCACGCAGTATTACTTTAAAGGGTCTGCGTTTGCTCACCCAACCTCACCAAACCTCTCAGCCCCAAGAGTATCCACCCTTATGTCTCATCCAGCTGTGGGTCTAGATATGGTCAATCCAGGTTGCATCACAGCCCCTGAACGAATTGTGTAAGAATTTCTCTCTCTTTCCCTGTCTTTGTTTCATGGGTTTTTAAAAGTAATTTATTTTTATAATGGGGTTTAGCTGCTTTTCACGGCTGTGTTTAGGCCGCTTTACACCCACTTGACACACTAACAGAGAGATATCAATACATAGGTTTTAAGATTATTACTAGTCAGATATATTCTTGTGCGGTGAATCGGGCGTGTTGAGTCCAGTTCTCTGAGCAAGGAGTAGGTCTTGTCTATTCCATATTGGGTTTATGGAACGGTATCTGAGCTAATTTGAAACTCTTGTTTTATGTATCACCCCACCTCACCTTTCCCGTTAAGCAGCCATAGTGTGTTTTCTGCATGTGTGACTCTGTTCTGTTTTGTAATTCAGTTCAAGTGTAACGGTTTTTACATTCCCTCTATAAGTGACACCTTATGAGAAGTGTCCTTTTCTGTGTGACTTATTTCACTTAGAATCGTCTTACCTAAATCCACTCATCATGCTGCTACTAGCCTTATGACATTGATTTCATGGCTGAGTGATATTCCATTGTACATAAGGACCACAACTTTTTTATCCATTTTTCGCTTTCCTGGGATATTTAAGGTGGAAGGAAGTGGAGGTCCTTGTCAACAGAGCAGCCCTAAACTTTGGGGTGCTTGTGTCTTGCTGATTTTCAATTTTCCCACTTTATCCCCCCATGCGTGGAAGTGCCCTATGCTCTCTAAGCTGTGTTTTTTAGATGTTTCAGGACACACCGTACACTTCTCCAGGGTGGCTGTTGGCAATTTACATCCCGCCCATCAGTGTAGCAAGGCTCCCATTTCTCCATGGCCTGTCCTGCATTTCTGGTTTTGACACTTTTTTCAGCATGGCCCTTTTGACCGATGGGAAGCGAGACTTCTTTGTAGCGCTGATTTGCCTTTCCAGGTTGCTTGGTTGGCCAAAAAGGGCGTATGCGTTTTTTCCTGAATATATTCAGGAAAAAACGCATACGCCCTTTTTGGCCAAGGGCATCATTGTCAACGTTTTGCCGCTTTTCATGTGCTTTAAAGGCGATTCGAATCTACCTCCTGAAATCTGTTTCCTGCAATTCTGCCTTGATTTCAAATCCTCTTCTTTGCCTTCCCTCAATATATTTGTGGACGAGAGTTATCATTTATAACTCTGCAGGTTTGTGAATTGCAGTGCCCTGAAGCTCCATTTTACAAGTCGCTTTTTTGGGAGCCGGCCGCAAAAGCGCAGGATGGCTTCAGGCCCTGTTCTGGTTCCGGGGGGCAGGCTGAGCCTGTGGTTAATTCTTCTTCCTGATGGGAAAATAGAGTGACCTGTGCCTGTCCCAACACCAAGAGCTAGTCTCTCATTGGTTCCCCGTCTTCCCGTTCATCCTCAGGACAAATTGCAACCTGTACGGAACAGGAGGTTAAAGGTGCTGATGCTCCAAGTAGGGAGATTGCTAGTAAAGTGGCTGGAATGGCGAACCCGAGCACAAGGAGATGAGAAATGAGGTGCGTTTTAGAAACCTTTCCCCATCACACGGTGTACCATCTTCTGGGTTTCTCATGCATGTTTTCGATGTAGGAAGATGCCCTTGAACCTGGAGATTTGGGACCCATGCGATGGGTAGCACGCAGTATTACTTTAAAGGGTCTGCGTTTGCTCACCCAACCTCACCAAACCTCTCAGCCCCAAGAGTATCCACCCTTATGTCTCATCCAGCTGTGGGTCTAGATATGGTCAATCCAGGTTGCATCACAGCCCCTGAACGAATTGTGTAAGAATTTCTCTCTCTTTCCCTGTCTTTGTTTCATGGGTTTTTAAAAGTAATTTATTTTTATAATGGGGTTTAGCTGCTTTTCACGGCTGTGTTTAGGCCGCTTTACACCCACTTGACACACTAACAGAGAGATATCAATACATAGGTTTTAAGATTATTACTAGTCAGATATATTCTTGTGCGGTGAATCGGGCGTGTTGAGTCCAGTTCTCTGAGCAAGGAGTA
Source organism: Balaenoptera physalus (assembly GCF_965194825.1). Taxonomy (NCBI): domain Eukaryota; kingdom Metazoa; phylum Chordata; class Mammalia; order Artiodactyla; family Balaenopteridae; genus Balaenoptera; species Balaenoptera physalus. The sequence goes on along the minus strand of NW_028126310.1, from coordinate 201,320 downwards.
TGTCTTGTCTATTCCATATTGGGTTTATGGAACGGTATCTGAGCTAATTTGAAACTCTTGTTTTATGTATCACCCCACCTCACCTTTCCCGTTAAGCAGCCATAGTGTGTTTTCTGCATGTGTGACTCTGTTCTGTTTTGTAATTCAGTTCAAGTGTAACGGTTTTTACATTCCCTCTATAAGTGACACCTTATGAGAAGTGTCCTTTTCTGTGTGACTTATTTCACTTAGAATCGTCTTACCTAAATCCACTCATCATGCTGCTACTAGCCTTATGACATTGATTTCATGGCTGAGTGATATTCCATTGTACATAAGGACCACAACTTTTTTATCCATTTTTCGCTTTCCTGGGATATTTAAGGTGGAAGGAAGTGGAGGTCCTTGTCAACAGAGCAGCCCTAAACTTTGGGGTGCTTGTGTCTTGCTGATTTTCAATTTTCCCACTTTATCCCCCCATGCGTGGAAGTGCCCTATGCTCTCTAAGCTGTGTTTTTTAGATGTTTCAGGACACACCGTACACTTCTCCAGGGTGGCTGTTGGCAATTTACATCCCGCCCATCAGTGTAGCAAGGCTCCCATTTCTCCATGGCCTGTCCTGCATTTCTGGTTTTGACACTTTTTTCAGCATGGCCCTTTTGACCGATGGGAAGCGAGACTTCTTTGTAGCGCTGATTTGCCTTTCCAGGTTGCTTGGTTGGCCAAAAAGGGCGTATGCGTTTTTTCCTGAATATATTCAGGAAAAAACGCATACGCCCTTTTTGGCCAAGGGCATCATTGTCAACGTTTTGCCGCTTTTCATGTGCTTTAAAGGTGATTCGAATCTACCTCCTGAAATCTGTTTCCTGCAATTCTGCCTTGATTTCAAATCCTCTTCTTTGCCTTCCCTCAATATATTTGTGGACGAGAGTTATCATTTATAACTCTGCAGGTTTGTGAATTGCAGTGCCCTGAAGCTCCATTTTACAAATCGGTTTTTTGGGAGCTCTCCGCAAAAGCGCCGGATGGCTTCAGGCCCTGTTCTGGTTCAGGGGGGCAGGCTGAGCCTGTGGTTAATTCTTCTTCCTGATGGGAAAATAGAGTGACCTGTGCCTGTCCCAACACCAAGAGCTAGTCTCTCATTGGTTCCCCGTCTTCCCGTTCATCCTCAGGACAAATTGCAACCTGTATGGAACAGGAGGTTAAAGGTGCTGATGCTCCAAGTAGGGAGATTGCTAGTAAAGTGGCTGGAATGGCGAACCCGAGCACAAGGAGATGAGAAATGAGGTGCGTTTTAGAAACCTTTCCCCATCACACGGTGTACCATCTTCTGGGTTTCTCATGCATGTTTTCGATGTAGGAAGATGCCCTTGAACCTGGAGATTTGGGACCCATGCGATGGGTAGCACGCAGTATTACTTTAAAGGGTCTGCGTTTGCTCACCCAACCTCACCAGACCTCTCAGCCCCAAGAGTGTCCACCCTTATGTCTCATCCAGCTGTGGGTCTAGATATGGTCAATCCAGGTTGCATCACAGCCCCTGAACGAATTGTGTAAGAATTTCTCTCTCATTCCCTGTCTTTGTTTCATGGGTTTTTAAAAGTAATTTATTTTTATAATGGGGTTTAGCTGCTTTTCACGGCTGTGTTTAGGCCGCTTTACACCCACTTGACACACTAACAGAGAGATATCAATACATAGGTTTTAAGATTATTACTAGTCAGATATATTCTTGTGCGGTGAATCGGGCGTGTTGTGTCCAGTTCTCTGAGCAAGGAGTAGGTCTTGTCTATTCCATATTGGGTTTATGGAACGGTATCTGAGCTAATTTGAAACTCTTGTTTTATGTATCACCCCACCTCACCTTTCCCGTTAAGCAGCCATAGTGTGTTTTCTGCATGTGTGACTCTGTTCTGTTTTGTAATTCAGTTCAAGTGTAACGGTTTTTACATTCCCTCTATAAGTGACACCTTATGAGAAGTGTCCTTTTCTGTGTGACTTATTTCACTTAGAATCGTCTTACCTAAATCCACTCATCATGCTGCTACTAGCCTTATGACATTGATTTCATGGCTGAGTGATATTCCATTGTACATAAGGACCACAACTTTTTTATCCATTTTTCGCTTTCCTGGGATATTTAAGGTGGAAGGAAGTGGAGGTCCTTGTCAACAGAGCAGCCCTAAACTTTGGGGTGCTTGTGTCTTGCTGATTTTCAATTTTCCCACTTTATCCCCCCATGCGTGGAAGTGCCCTATGCTCTCTAAGCTGTGTTTTTTAGATGTTTCAGGACACACCGTACACTTCTCCAGAGTGGCTGTTGGCAATTTACATCCCGCCCATCAGTGTAGCAAGGCTCCCATTTCTCCATGGCCTGTCCTGCATTTCTGGTTTTGACACTTTTTTCAGCATGGCCCTTTTGACCGATGGGAAGCGAGCCTTCTTTGTAGCGCTGATTTGCCTTTCCAGGTTGCTTGGTTGGCCAAAAAGGGCGTATGCGTTTTTTCCTGAATATATTCAGGAAAAAACGCATACGCCCTTTTTGGCCAAGGGCATCATTGTCAACGTTTTGCCGCTTTTCATGTGCTTTAAAGGCGATTCGAATCTACCTCCTGAAATCTGTTTCCTGCAATTCTGCCTTGATTTCAAATCCTCTTCTTTGCCTTCCCTCAATATATTTGTGGACGAGAGTTATCATTTATAACTCTGCAGGTTTGTGAATTGCAGTGCCCTGAAGCTCCATTTTACAAGTCGGTTTTTTGGGAGCTGGCCGCAAAAGCGCAGGATGGCTTCAGGCCCTGTTCTGGTTCAGGGGGGCAGGCTGAGCCTGTGGTTAATTCTTCTTCCTGATGGGAAAATAGAGTGGCCTGTGCCTGTCCCAACACCAAGAGCTAGTCTCTCATTGGTTCCCCGTCTTCCCGTTCATCCTCAGGACAAATTGCAACCTGTACGGAACAGGAGGTTAAAGGTGCTGATGCTCCAAGTAGGGAGATTGCTAGTAAAGTGGCTGGAATGGCGAACCCGAGCACAAGGAGATGAGAAATGAGGTGCGTTTTAGAAACCTTTCCCCATCACACGGTGTACCATCTTCTGGGTTTCTCATGCATGTTTTCGATGTAGGAAGATGCCCTTGAACCTGGAGATTTGGGACCCATGCGATGGGTAGCACGCAGTATTACTTTAAAGGGTCTGCGTTTGCTCACCCAACCTCACCAGACCTCTCAGCCCCAAGAGTGTCCACCCTTATGTCTCATCCAGCTGTGGGTCTAGATATGGTCAATCCAGGTTGCATCACAGCCCCTGAACGAATTGTGTAAGAATTTCTCTCTCTTTCCCTGTCTTTGTTTCATGGGTTTTTAAAAGTAATTTATTTTTATAATGGGGTTTAGCTGCTTTTCACGGCTGTGTTTATGCCGCTTTACACCCACTTGACACACTAACAGAGAGATATCAATACATAGGTTTTAAGATTATTACTAGTCAGATATATTCTTGTGCGGTGAATCGGGCGTGTTGAGTCCAGTTCTCTGAGCAAGGAGTAGGTCTTGTCTATTCCATATTGGGTTTATGGAACGGTATCTGAGCTAATTTGAAACTCTTGTTTTATGTATCACCCCACCTCACCTTTCCCGTTAAGCAGCCATAGTGTGTTTTCTGCATGTGTGACTCTGTTCTGTTTTGTAATTCAGTTCAAGTGTAACGGTTTTTACATTCCCTCTATAAGTGACACCTTATGAGAAGTGTCCTTTTCTGTGTGACTTATTTCACTTAGAATCGTCTTACCTAAATCCACTCATCATGCTGCTACTAGCCTTATGACATTGATTTCATGGCTGAGTGATATTCCATTGTACATAAGGACCACAACTTTTTTATCCATTTTTCGCTTTCCTGGGATATTTAAGGTGGAAGGAAGTGGAGGTCCTTGTCAACAGAGCAGCCCTAAACTTTGGGGTGCTTGTGTCTTGCTGATTTTCAATTTTCCCACTTTATCCCCCCATGCGTGGAAGTGCCCTATGCTCTCTAAGCTGTGTTTTTTAGATGTTTCAGGACACACCGTACACTTCTCCAGAGTGGCTGTTGGCAATTTACATCCCGCCCATCAGTGTAGCAAGGCTCCCATTTCTCCATGGCCTGTCCTGCATTTCTGGTTTTGACACTTTTTTCAGCATGGCCCTTTTGACCGATGGGAAGCGAGACTTCTTTGTAGCGCTGATTTGCCTTTCCAGGTTGCTTGGTTGGCCAAAAAGGGCGTATGCGTTTTTTCCTGAATATATTCAGGAAAAAACGCATACGCCCTTTTTGGCCAAGGGCATCATTGTCAACGTTTTGCCGCTTTTCATGTGCTTTAAAGGCGATTCGAATCTACCTCCTGAAATCTGTTTCCTGCAATTCTGCCTTGATTTCAAATCCTCTTCTTTGCCTTCCCTCAATATATTTGTGGACGAGAGTTATCATTTATAACTCTGCAGGTTTGTGAATTGCAGTGCCCTGAAGCTCCATTTTACAAGTCGCTTTTTTGGGAGCTGGCCGCAAAAGCGCCGGATGGCTTCAGGCCCTGTTCTGGTTCAGGGGGGCAGGCTGAGCCTGTGGTTGATTCTTCTTCCTGATGGGAAAATAGAGTGACCTGTGCCTGTCCCAACACCAAGAGCTAGTCTCTCATTGGTTCCCCGTCTTCCCGTTCATCCTCAGGACAAATTGCAACCTGTACGGAACAGGAGGTTAAAGGTGCTGATGCTCCAAGTAGGGAGATTGCTAGTAAAGTGGCTGGAATGGCGAACCCGAACACAAGGAGATGAGAAATGAGGTGCGTTTTAGAAACCTTTCCCCATCACACGGTGTACCATCTTCTGGGTTTCTCATGCATGTTTTCGATGTAGGAAGATGCCCTTGAACCTGGAGATTTGGGACCCATGCGATGGGTAGCACGCAGTATTACTTTAAAGGGTCTGCGTTTGCTCACCCAACCTCACCAAACCTCTCAGCCCCAAGAGTGTCCACCCTTATGTCTCATCCAGCTGTGTGTCTAGATATGGTCAATCCAGGTTGCATCACAGCCCCTGAACGAATTGTTTAAGAATTTCTCTCTCTTTCCCTGTCTTTGTTTCATGGGTTTTTAAAAGTAATTTATTTTTATAATGGGGTTTAGCTGCTTTTCACGGCTGTGTTTATGCCGCTTTACACCCACTTGACACACTAACAGAGAGATATCAATACATAGGTTTTAAGATTATTACTAGTCAGATATATTCTTGTGCGGTGAATCGGGCGTGTTGAGTCCAGTTCTCTGAGCAAGGAGTAGGTCTTGTCTATTCCATATTGGGTTTATGGAACGGTATCTGAGCTAATTTGAAACTCTTGTTTTATGTATCACCCCACCTCACCTTTCCCGTTAAGCAGCCATAGTGTGTTTTCTGCATGTGTGACTCTGTTCTGTTTTGTAATTCAGTTCAAGTGTAACGGTTTTTACATTCCCTCTATAAGTGACACCTTATGAGAAGTGTCCTTTTCTGTGTGACTTATTTCACTTAGAATCGTCTTACCTAAATCCACTCATCATGCTGCTACTAGCCTTATGACATTGATTTCATGGCTGAGTGATATTCCATTGTACATAAGGACCACAACTTTTTTATCCATTTTTCGCTTTCCTGGGATATTTAAGGTGGAAGGAAGTGGAGGTCCTTGTCAACAGAGCAGCCCTAAACTTTGGGGTGCTTGTGTCTTGCTGATTTTCAATTTTCCCACTTTATCCCCCCATGCGTGGAAGTGCCCTATGCTCTCTAAGCTGTGTTTTTTAGATGTTTCAGGACACACCGTACACTTCTCCAGAGTGGCTGTTGGCAATTTACATCCCGCCCATCAGTGTAGCAAGGCTCCCATTTCTCCATGGCCTGTCCTGCATTTCTGGTTTTGACAGTTTTTTCAGCATGGCCCTTTTGACCGATGGGAAGCGAGACTTCTTTGTAGCGCTGATTTGCCTTTCCAGGTTGCTTGGTTGGCCAAAAAGGGCGTATGCGTTTTTTCCTGAATATATTCAGGAAAAAACGCATACGCCCTTTTTGGCCAAGGGCATCATTGTCAACGTTTTGCCGCTTTTCATGTGCTTTAAAGGCGATTCGAATCTACCTCCTGAAATCTGTTTCCTGCAATTCTGCCTTGATTTCAAATCCTCTTCTTTGCCTTCCCTCAATATATTTGTGGACGAGAGTTATGATTTATAACTCTGCAGGTTTGTGAATTGCAGTGCCCTGAAGCTCCATTTTACAAGTCGGTTTTTTGGGAGCTGGCCGCAAAAGCGCAGGATGGCTTCAGGCCCTGTTCTGGTTCAGGGGGGCAGGCTGAGCCTGTGGTTAATTCTTCTTCCTGATGGGAAAATAGAGTGACCTGTGCCTGTCCCAACACCAAGAGCTAGTCTCTCATTGGTACCCCGTCTTCCCGTTCATCCTCAGGACAAATTGCAACCTGTACGGAACAGGAGGTTAAAGGTGCTGATGCTCCAAGTAGGGAGATTGCTAGTAAAGTGGCTGGAATGGCGAACCCGAGCACAAGGAGATGAGAAATGAGGTGCGTTTTAGAAACCTTTCCCCATCACACGGTGTACCATCTTCTGGGTTTCTCATGCATGTTTTCGATGTAGGAAGATGCCCTTGAACCTGGAGATTTGGGAACCATGTGATGGGTAGCACGCAGTATTACTTTAAAGGGTCTGCGTTTGCTCACCCAACCTCACCAAACCTCTCAGCCCCAAGAGTGTCCACCCTTATGTCTCATCCAGCTGTGGGTCTAGATATGGTCAATCCAGGTTGCATCACAGCCCCTGAACGAATTGTGTAAGAATTTCTCTCTCTTTCCCTGTCTTTGTTTCATGGGTTTTTAAAAGTAATTTATTTTTATAATGGGGTTTAGCTGCTTTTCACGGCTGTGTTTATGCCGCTTTACACCCACTTGACACACTAACAGAGAGATATCAATACATAGGTTTTAAGATTATTACTAGTCAGATATATTCTTGTGCGGTGAATCGGGCGTGTTGAGTCCAGTTCTCTGAGCAAGGAGTAGGTCTTGTCTATTACATATTGGGTTTATGGAACGGTATCTGAGCTAATTTGAAACTCCTGTTTTATGTATCACCCCACCTCACCTTTCCCGTTAAGCAGCCATAGTGTGTTTTCTGCATGCGTGACTCTGTTCTGTTTTGTAATTCAGTTCAAGTGTAACGGTTTTTACATTCCCTCTATAAGTGACACCTTATGAGAAGTGTCCTTTTCTGTGTGACTTATTTCACTTAGAATCGTCTTACCTAAATCCACTCATCATGCTGCTACTAGCCTTATGACATTGATTTCATGGCTGAGTGATATTCCATTGTACATAAGGACCACAACTTTTTTATCCATTTTTCGCTTTCCTGGGATATTTAAGGTGGAAGGAAGTGGAGGTCCTTGTCAACAGAGCAGCCCTAAACTTTGGGGTGCTTGTGTCTTGCTGATTTTCAATTTTCCCACTTTATCCCCCCATGCGTGGAAGTGCCCTATGCTCTCTAAGCTGTGTTTTTTAGATGTTTCAGGACACACCGTACACTTCTCCAGAGTGGCTGTTGGCAATTTACATCCCGCCCATCAGTGTAGCAAGGCTCCCATTTCTCCATGGCCTGTCCTGCATTTCTGGTTTTGACACTTTTTTCAGCATGGCCCTTTTGACCGATGGGAAGCGAGACTTCTTTGTAGCGCTGATTTGCCTTTCCAGGTTGCTTGGTTGGCCAAAAAGGGCGTATGCGTTTTTTCCTGAATATATTCAGGAAAAAACGCATACGCCCTTTTTGGCCAAGGGCATCATTGTCAACGTTTTGCCGCTTTTCATGTGCTTTAAAGGCGATTCGAATCTACCTCCTGAAATCTGTTTCCTGCAATTCTGCCTTGATTTCAAATCCTCTTCTTTGCCTTCCCTCAATATATTTGTGGACGAGAGTTATCATTTATAACTCTGCAGGTTTGTGAATTGCAGTGCCCTGAAGCTCCATTTTACAAGTCGGTTTTTTGGGAGCTGGCCGCAAAAGCGCAGGATGGCTTCAGGCCCTGTTCTGGTTCAGGGGGGCAGGCTGAGCCTGTGGTTAATTCTTCTTCCTGATGGGAAAATAGAGTGACCTGTGCCTGTCCCAACACCAAGAGCTAGTCTCTCATTGGTACCCCGTCTTCCCGTTCATCCTCAGGACAAATTGCAACCTGTACGGAACAGGAGGTTAAAGGTGCTGATGCTCCAAGTAGGGAGATTGCTAGTAAAGTGGCTGGAATGGCGAACCCGAGCACAAGGAGATGAGAAATGAGGTGCGTTTTAGAAACCTTTCCCCATCACACGGTGTACCATCTTCTGGGTTTCTCATGCATGTTTTCGATGTAGGAAGATGCCCTTGAACCTGGAGATTTGGGAACCATGTGATGGGTAGCACGCAGTATTACTTTAAAGGGTCTGCGTTTGCTCACCCAACCTCACCAAACCTCTCAGCCCCAAGAGTGTCCACCCTTATGTCTCATCCAGCTGTGGGTCTAGATATGGTCAATCCAGGTTGCATCACAGCCCCTGAACGAATTGTGTAAGAATTTCTCTCTCTTTCCCTGTCTTTGTTTCATGGGTTTTTAAAAGTAATTTATTTTTATAATGGGGTTTAGCTGCTTTTCACGGCTGTGTTTATGCCGCTTTACACCCACTTGACACACTAACAGAGAGATATCAATACATAGGTTTTAAGATTATTACTAGTCAGATATATTCTTGTGCGGTGAATCGGGCGTGTTGAGTCCAGTTCTCTGAGCAAGGAGTAGGTCTTGTCTATTACATATTGGGTTTATGGAACGGTATCTGAGCTAATTTGAAACTCTTGTTTTATGTATCCCCCCACCTCACCTTTCCCGTTAAGCAGCCATAGTGTGTTTTCTGCATGTGTGACTCTGTTCTGTATTGTAAGTCAGTTCAAGTGTAACGGTTTTTACATTCCCTCTATAAGTGACACCTTATGAGAAGTGTCCTTTTCTGTGTGACTTATTTCACTTAGAATCGTCTTACCTAAATCCACTCATCATGCTGCTACTAGCCTTATGACATTGATTTCATGGCTGAGTGATATTCCATTGTACATAAGGACCACAACTTTTTTATCCATTTTTCGCTTTCCTGGGATATTTAAGGTGGAATGAAGTGGAGGTCCTTGTCAACAGAGCAGCCCTAAACTTTGGGGTGCTTGTGTCTTGCTGATTTTCAATGTTCCCACTTTATCCCCCCATGCGTGGAAGTGCCCTATGCTCTCTAAGCTGTGTTTTTTAGATGTTTCAGGACACACCGTACACTTCTCCAGAGTGGCTGTTGGCAATTTACATCCCGCCCATCAGTGTAGCAAGGCTCCCATTTCTCCATGGCCTGTCCTGCATTTCTGGTTTTGACAGTTTTTTTCAGCATGGCCCTTTTGACCGATGGGAAGCGAGACTTCTTTGTAGCGCTGATTTGCCTTTCCAGGTTGCTTGGTTGGCCAAAAAGGGCGTATGCGTTTTTTCCTGAATATATTCAGGAAAAAACGCATACGCCCTTTTTGGCCAAGGGCATCATTGTCAACGTTTTGCCGCTTTTCATGTGCTTTAAAGGCGATTCGAATCTACCTCCTGAAATCTGTTTCCTGCAATTCTGCCTTGATTTCAAATCCTCTTCTTTGCCTTCCCTCAATATATTTGTGGACGAGAGTTATGATTTATAACTCTGCATGTTTGTGAATTGCAGTGCCCTGAAGCTCCATTTTACAAGTCGGTTTTTTGGGAGCTGGCCGCAAAAGCGCAGGATGGCTTCAGGCCCTGTTCTGGTTCAGGGGGGCAGGCTGAGCCTGTGGTTAATTCTTCTTCCTGATGGGAAAATAGAGTGGCCTGTGCCTGTCCCAACACCAAGAGCTAGTCTCTCATTGGTTCCCCGTCTTCCCGTTCATCCTCAGGACAAATTGCAACCTGTACGGAACAGGAGGTTAAAGGTGCTGATGCTCCAAGTAGGGAGATTGCTAGTAAAGTGGCTGGAATGGCGAACCCGAGCACAAGGAGATGAGAAATGAGGTGCGTTTTAGAAACCTTTCCCCATCACACGGTGTACCATCTTCTGGGTTTCTCATGCATGTTTTCGATGTAGGAAGATGCCCTTGAACCTGGAGATTTGGGACCCATGCGATGGGTAGCACGCAGTATTACTTTAAAGGGTCTGCGTTTGCTCACCCAACCTCACCAAACCTCTCAGCCCCAAGAGTGTCCACCCTTATGTCTCATCCAGCTGTGGGTCTAGATATGGTCAATCCAGGTTGCATCACAGCCCCTGAACGAATTGTGTAAGAATTTCTCTCTCTTTCCCTGTCTTTGTTTCATGGGTTTTTAAAAGTAATTTATTTTTATAATGGGGTTTAGCTGCTTTTCACGGCTGTGTTTAGGCCGCTTTACACCCACTTGACACACTAACAGAGAGATATCAATACATAGGTTTTAAGATTATTACTGGTCAGATATATTCTTGTGCGGTGAATCGGGCGTGTTGAGTCCAGTTCTCTGAGCAAGGAGTAGGTCTTGTCTATTACATATTGGGTTTATGGAACGGTATCTGAGCTAATTTGAAACTCTTGTTTTATGTATCACCCCACCTCACCTTTCCCGTTAAGCAGCCATAGTGTGTTTTCTGCATGTGTGACTCTGTTCTGTATTGTAAGTCAGTTCAAGTGTAACGGTTTTTACATTCCCTCTATAAGTGACACCTTATGAGAAGTGTCCTTTTCTGTGTGACTTATTTCACTTAGAATCGTCTTACCTAAATCCACTCATCATGCTGCTACTAGCCTTATGACATTGATTTCATGGCTGAGTGATATTCCATTGTACATAAGGACCACAACTTTTTTATCCATTTTTCGCTTTCCTGGGATATTTAAGGTGGAATGAAGTGGAGGTCCTTGTCAACAGAGCAGCCCTAAACTTTGGGGTGCTTGTGTCTTGCTGATTTTCAATTTTCCCACTTTATCCCCCCATGCGTGGAAGTGCCCTATGCTCTCTAAGCTGTGTTTTTTAGATGTTTCAGGACACACCGTACACTTCTCCAGAGTGGCTGTTGGCAATTTACATCCCGCCCATCAGTGTAGCAAGGCTCCCATTTCTCCATGGCCTGTCCTGCATTTCTGGTTTTGACAGTTTTTTCAGCATGGCCCTTTTGACCGATGGGAAGCGAGACTTCTTTGTAGCGCTGATTTGCCTTTCCAGGTTGCTTGGTTGGCCAAAAAGGGCGTATGCGTTTTTTCCTGAATATATTCAGGAAAAAACGCATACGCCCTTTTTGGCCAAGGGCATCATTGTCAACGTTTTGCCGCTTTTCATGTGCTTTAAAGGCGATTCGAATCTACCTCCTGAAATCTGTTTCCTGCAATTCTGCCTTGATTTCAAATCCTCTTCTTTGCCTTCCCTCAATATATTTGTGGACGAGAGTTATCATTTATAACTCTGCAGGTTTGTGAATTGCAGTGCCCTGAAGCTCCATTTTACAAGTCGCTTTTTTGGGAGCCGGCCGCAAAAGCGCAGGATGGCTTCAGGCCCTGTTCTGGTTCAGGGGGGCAGGCTGAGCCTGTGGTTAATTCTTCTTCCTGATGGGAAAATAGAGTGACCTGTGCCTGTCCCAACACCAAGAGCTAGTCTCTCATTGGTTCCCCGTCTTCCCGTTCATCCTCAGGACAAATTGCAACCTGTACGGAACAGGAGGTTAAAGGTGCTGATGCTCCAAGTAGGGAGATTGCTAGTAAAGTGGCTGGAATGGCGAACCCGAGCACAAGGAGATGAGAAATGAGGTGCGTTTTAGAAACCTTTCCCCATCACACGGTGTACCATCCTCTGGGTTTCTCATGCATGTTTTCGATGTAGGAAGATGCCCTTGAACCTGGAGATTTGGGACCCATGCGATGGGTAGCACGCAGTATTACTTTAAAGGGTCTGCGTTTGCTCACCCAACCTCACCAAACCTCTCAGCCCCAAGAGTATCCACCCTTATGTCTCATCCAGCTGTGGGTCTAGATATGGTCAATCCAGGTTGCATCACAGCCCCTGAACGAATTGTGTAAGAATTTCTCTCTCTTTCCCTGTCTTTGTTTCATGGGTTTTTAAAAGTAATTTATTTTTATAATGGGGTTTAGCTGCTTTTCACGGCTGTGTTTAGGCCGCTTTACACCCACTTGACACACTAACAGAGAGATATCAATACATAGGTTTTAAGATTATTACTAGTCAGATATATTCTTGTGCGGTGAATCGGGCGTGTTGAGTCCAGTTCTCTGAGCAAGGAGTAGGTCTTGTCTATTCCATATTGGGTTTATGGAACGGTATCTGAGCTAATTTGAAACTCTTGTTTTATGTATCACCCCACCTCACCTTTCCCGTTAAGCAGCCATAGTGTGTTTTCTGCATGTGTGACTCTGTTCTGTTTTGTAATTCAGTTCAAGTGTAACGGTTTTTACATTCCCTCTATAAGTGACACCTTATGAGAAGTGTCCTTTTCTGTGTGACTTATTTCACTTAGAATCGTCTTACCTAAATCCACTCATCATGCTGCTACTAGCCTTATGACATTGATTTCATGGCTGAGTGATATTCCATTGTACATAAGGACCACAACTTTTTTATCCATTTTTCGCTTTCCTGGGATATTTAAGGTGGAAGGAAGTGGAGGTCCTTGTCAACAGAGCAGCCCTAAACTTTGGGGTGCTTGTGTCTTGCTGATTTTCAATTTTCCCACTTTATCCCCCCATGCGTGGAAGTGCCCTATGCTCTCTAAGCTGTGTTTTTTAGATGTTTCAGGACACACCGTACACTTCTCCAGAGTGGCTGTTGGCAATTTACATCCCGCCCATCAGTGTAGCAAGGCTCCCATTTCTCCATGGCCTGTCCTGCATTTCTGGTTTTGACACTTTTTTCAGCATGGCCCTTTTGACCGATGGGAAGCGAGACTTCTTTGTAGCGCTGATTTGCCTTTCCAGGTTGCTTGGTTGGCCAAAAAGGGCGTATGCGTTTTTTCCTGAATATATTCAGGAAAAAACGCATACGCCCTTTTTGGCCAAGGGCATCATTGTCAACGTTTTGCCGCTTTTCATGTGCTTTAAAGGCGATTCGAATCTACCTCCTGAAATCTGTTTCCTGCAATTCTGCCTTGATTTCAAATCCTCTTCTTTGCCTTCCCTCAATATATTTGTGGACGAGAGTTATCATTTATAACTCTGCAGGTTTGTGAATTGCAGTGCCCTGAAGCTCCATTTTACAAGTCGCTTTTTTGGGAGCTGGCCGCAAAAGCGCCGGATGGCTTCAGGCCCTGTTCTGGTTCCGGGGGGCAGGCTGAGCCTGTGGTTAATTCTTCTTCCTGATGGGAAAATAGAGTGACCTGTGCCTGTCCCAACACCAAGAGCTAGTCTCTCATTGGTTCCCCATCTTCCCGTTCATCCTCAGGACAAATTGCAACCTGTACGGAACAGGAGGTTAAAGGTGCTGATGCTCCAAGTAGGGAGATTGCTAGTAAAGTGGCTGGAATGGCGAACCCGAGCACAAGGAGATGAGAAATGAGGTGCGTTTTAGAAACCTTTCCCCATCACACGGTGTACCATCTTCTGGGTTTCTCATGCATGTTTTCGATGTAGGAAGATGCCCTTGAACCTGGAGATTTGGGACCCATGCGATGGGTAGCACGCAGTATTACTTTAAATGGTCTGCGTTTGCTCACCCAACCTCACCAAACCTCTCAGCCCCAAGAGTGTCCACCCTTATGTCTCATCCAGCTGTGGGTCTAGATATGGTCAATCCAGGTTGCATCACAGCTCCTGAACGAATTGTGTAAGAATATCTCTCTCTTTCCCTGTCTTTGTTTCATGGGTTTTAAAAGTAATTTATTTTTATAATGGGGTTTAACTGCTTTTCACGGCTGTGTTTATGCCGCTTTACACCCACTTGACACACTAACAGAGAGATATCAATACATAGGTTTTAAGATTATTACTAGTCAGATATATTCTTGTGCGGTGAATCGGGCGTGTTGAGTCCAGTTCTCTGAGCAAGGAGTAGGTCTTGTCTATTACATATTGGGTTTATGGAACGGTATCTGAGCTAATTTGAAACTCTTGTTTTATGTATCCCCCCACCTCACCTTTCCCGTTAAGCAGCCATAGTGTGTTTTCTGCATGTGTGACTCTGTTCTGTATTGTAAGTCAGTTCAAGTGTAACGGTTTTTACATTCCCTCTATAAGTGACACCTTATGAGAAGTGTCCTTTTCTGTGTGACTTATTTCACTTAGAATCGTCTTACCTAAATCCACTCATCATGCTGCTACTAGCCTTATGACATTGATTTCATGGCTGAGTGATATTCCATTGTACATAAGGACCACAACTTTTTTATCCATTTTTCGCTTTCCTGGGATATTTAAGGTGGAATGAAGTGGAGGTCCTTGTCAACAGAGCAGCCCTAAACTTTGGGGTGCTTGTGTCTTGCTGATTTTCAATGTTCCCACTTTATCCCCCCATGCGTGGAAGTGCCCTATGCTCTCTAAGCTGTGTTTTTTAGATGTTTCAGGACACACCGTACACTTCTCCAGAGTGGCTGTTGGCAATTTACATCCCGCCCATCAGTGTAGCAAGGCTCCCATTTCTCCATGGCCTGTCCTGCATTTCTGGTTTTGACAGTTTTTTTCAGCATGGCCCTTTTGACCGATGGGAAGCGAGACTTCTTTGTAGCGCTGATTTGCCTTTCCAGGTTGCTTGGTTGGCCAAAAAGGGCGTATGCGTTTTTTCCTGAATATATTCAGGAAAAAACGCATACGCCCTTTTTGGCCAAGGGCATCATTGTCAACGTTTTGCCGCTTTTCATGTGCTTTAAAGGCGATTCGAATCTACCTCCTGAAATCTGTTTCCTGCAATTCTGCCTTGATTTCAAATCCTCTTCTTTGCCTTCCCTCAATATATTTGTGGACGAGAGTTATGATTTATAACTCTGCATGTTTGTGAATTGCAGTGCCCTGAAGCTCCATTTTACAAGTCGGTTTTTTGGGAGCTGGCCGCAAAAGCGCAGGATGGCTTCAGGCCCTGTTCTGGTTCAGGGGGGCAGGCTGAGCCTGTGGTTAATTCTTCTTCCTGATGGGAAAATAGAGTGGCCTGTGCCTGTCCCAACACCAAGAGCTAGTCTCTCATTGGTTCCCCGTCTTCCCGTTCATCCTCAGGACAAATTGCAACCTGTACGGAACAGGAGGTTAAAGGTGCTGATGCTCCAAGTAGGGAGATTGCTAGTAAAGTGGCTGGAATGGCGAACCCGAGCACAAGGAGATGAGAAATGAGGTGCGTTTTAGAAACCTTTCCCCATCACACGGTGTACCATCTTCTGGGTTTCTCATGCATGTTTTCGATGTAGGAAGATGCCCTTGAACCTGGAGATTTGGGACCCATGCGATGGGTAGCACGCAGTATTACTTTAAAGGGTCTGCGTTTGCTCACCCAACCTCACCAAACCTCTCAGCCCCAAGAGTGTCCACCCTTATGTCTCATCCAGCTGTGGGTCTAGATATGGTCAATCCAGGTTGCATCACAGCCCCTGAACGAATTGTGTAAGAATTTCTCTCTCTTTCCCTGTCTTTGTTTCATGGGTTTTTAAAAGTAATTTATTTTTATAATGGGGTTTAGCTGCTTTTCACGGCTGTGTTTAGGCCGCTTTACACCCACTTGACACACTAACAGAGAGATATCAATACATAGGTTTTAAGATTATTACTGGTCAGATATATTCTTGTGCGGTGAATCGGGCGTGTTGAGTCCAGTTCTCTGAGCAAGGAGTAGGTCTTGTCTATTACATATTGGGTTTATGGAACGGTATCTGAGCTAATTTGAAACTCTTGTTTTATGTATCACCCCACCTCACCTTTCCCGTTAAGCAGCCATAGTGTGTTTTCTGCATGTGTGACTCTGTTCTGTATTGTAAGTCAGTTCAAGTGTAACGGTTTTTACATTCCCTCTATAAGTGACACCTTATGAGAAGTGTCCTTTTCTGTGTGACTTATTTCACTTAGAATCGTCTTACCTAAATCCACTCATCATGCTGCTACTAGCCTTATGACATTGATTTCATGGCTGAGTGATATTCCATTGTACATAAGGACCACAACTTTTTTATCCATTTTTCGCTTTCCTGGGATATTTAAGGTGGAATGAAGTGGAGGTCCTTGTCAACAGAGCAGCCCTAAACTTTGGGGTGCTTGTGTCTTGCTGATTTTCAATTTTCCCACTTTATCCCCCCATGCGTGGAAGTGCCCTATGCTCTCTAAGCTGTGTTTTTTAGATGTTTCAGGACACACCGTACACTTCTCCAGAGTGGCTGTTGGCAATTTACATCCCGCCCATCAGTGTAGCAAGGCTCCCATTTCTCCATGGCCTGTCCTGCATTTCTGGTTTTGACACTTTTTTCAGCATGGCCCTTTTGACCGATGGGAAGCGAGACTTCTTTGTAGCGCTGATTTGCCTTTCCAGGTTGCTTGGTTGGCCAAAAAGGGCGTATGCGTTTTTTCCTGAATATATTCAGGAAAAAACGCATACGCCCTTTTTGGCCAAGGGCATCATTGTCAACGTTTTGCCGCTTTTCATGTGCTTTAAAGGCGATTCGAATCTACCTCCTGAAATCTGTTTCCTGCAATTCTGCCTTGATTTCAAATCCTCTTCTTTGCCTTCCCTCAATATATTTGTGGACGAGAGTTATCATTTATAACTCTGCAGGTTTGTGAATTGCAGTGCCCTGAAGCTCCATTTTACAAGTCGGTTTTTTGGGAGCCGGCCGCAAAAGCGCAGGATGGCTTCAGGCCCTGTTCTGGTTCCGGGGGGCAGGCTGAGCCTGTGGTTAATTCTTCTTCCTGATGGGAAAATAGAGTGACCTGTGCCTGTCCCAACACCAAGAGCTAGTCTCTCATTGGTTCCCCGTCTTCCCGTTCATCCTCAGGACAAATTGCAACCTGTACGGAACAGGAGGTTAAAGGTGCTGATGCTCCAAGTAGGGAGATTGCTAGTAAAGTGGCTGGAATGGCGAACCCGAGCACAAGGAGATGAGAAATGAGGTGCGTTTTAGAAACCTTTCCCCATCACACGGTGTACCATCCTCTGGGTTTCTCATGCATGTTTTCGATGTAGGAAGATGCCCTTGAACCTGGAGATTTGGGACCCATGCGATGGGTAGCACGCAGTATTACTTTAAAGGGTCTGCGTTTGCTCACCCAACCTCACCAAACCTCTCAGCCCCAAGAGTATCCACCCTTATGTCTCATCCAGCTGTGGGTCTAGATATGGTCAATCCAGGTTGCATCACAGCCCCTGAACGAATTGTGTAAGAATTTCTCTCTCTTTCCCTGTCTTTGTTTCATGGGTTTTTAAAAGTAATTTATTTTTATAATGGGGTTTAGCTGCTTTTCACGGCTGTGTTTAGGCCGCTTTACACCCACTTGACACACTAACAGAGAGATATCAATACATAGGTTTTAAGATTATTACTAGTCAGATATATTCTTGTGCGGTGAATCGGGCGTGTTGAGTCCAGTTCTCTGAGCAAGGAGTAGGTCTTGTCTATTCCATATTGGGTTTATGGAACGGTATCTGAGCTAATTTGAAACTCTTGTTTTATGTATCACCCCACCTCACCTTTCCCGTTAAGCAGCCATAGTGTGTTTTCTGCATGTGTGACTCTGTTCTGTTTTGTAATTCAGTTCAAGTGTAACGGTTTTTACATTCCCTCTATAAGTGACACCTTATGAGAAGTGTCCTTTTCTGTGTGACTTATTTCACTTAGAATCGTCTTACCTAAATCCACTCATCATGCTGCTACTAGCCTTATGACATTGATTTCATGGCTGAGTGATATTCCATTGTACATAAGGACCACAACTTTTTTATCCATTTTTCGCTTTCCTGGGATATTTAAGGTGGAAGGAAGTGGAGGTCCTTGTCAACAGAGCAGCCCTAAACTTTGGGGTGCTTGTGTCTTGCTGATTTTCAATTTTCCCACTTTATCCCCCCATGCGTGGAAGTGCCCTATGCTCTCTAAGCTGTGTTTTTTAGATGTTTCAGGACACACCGTACACTTCTCCAGAGTGGCTGTTGGCAATTTACATCCCGCCCATCAGTGTAGCAAGGCTCCCATTTCTCCATGGCCTGTCCTGCATTTCTGGTTTTGACACTTTTTTCAGCATGGCCCTTTTGACCGATGGGAAGCGAGACTTCTTTGTAGCGCTGATTTGCCTTTCCAGGTTGCTTGGTTGGCCAAAAAGGGCGTATGCGTTTTTTCCTGAATATATTCAGGAAAAAACGCATACGCCCTTTTTGGCCAAGGGCATCATTGTCAACGTTTTGCCGCTTTTCATGTGCTTTAAAGGCGATTCGAATCTACCTCCCGAAATCTGTTTCCTGCAATTCTGCCTTGATTTCAAATCCTCTTCTTTGCCTTCCCTCAATATATTTGTGGACGAGAGTTATCATTTATAACTCTGCAGGTTTGTGAATTGCAGTGCCCTGAAGCTCCATTTTACAAGTCGCTTTTTTGGGAGCTGGCCGCAAAAGCGCCGGATGGCTTCAGGCCCTGTTCTGGTTCCGGGGGGCAGGCTGAGCCTGTGGTTAATTCTTCTTCCTGATGGGAAAATAGAGTGACCTGTGCCTGTCCCAACACCAAGAGCTAGTCTCTCATTGGTTCCCCATCTTCCCGTTCATCCTCAGGACAAATTGCAACCTGTACGGAACAGGAGGTTAAAGGTGCTGATGCTCCAAGTAGGGAGATTGCTAGTAAAGTGGCTGGAATGGCGAACCCGAGCACAAGGAGATGAGAAATGAGGTGCGTTTTAGAAACCTTTCCCCATCACACGGTGTACCATCTTCTGGGTTTCTCATGCATGTTTTCGATGTAGGAAGATGCCCTTGAACCTGGAGATTTGGGACCCATGCGATGGGTAGCACGCAGTATTACTTTAAATGGTCTGCGTTTGCTCACCCAACCTCACCAAACCTCTCAGCCCCAAGAGTGTCCACCCTTATGTCTCATCCAGCTGTGGGTCTAGATATGGTCAATCCAGGTTGCATCACAGCTCCTGAACGAATTGTGTAAGAATATCTCTCTCTTTCCCTGTCTTTGTTTCATGGGTTTTAAAAGTAATTTATTTTTATAATGGGGTTTAGCTGCTTTTCACGGCTGTGTTTATGCCGCTTTACACCCACTTGACACACTAACAGAGAGATATCAATACATAGGTTTTAAGATTATTACTAGTCAGATATATTCTTGTGCGGTGAATCGGGCGTGTTGAGTCCAGTTCTCTGAGCAAGGAGTAGGTCTTGTCTATTACATATTGGGTTTATGGAACGGTATCTGAGCTAATTTGAAACTCTTGTTTTATGTATCCCCCCACCTCACCTTTCCCGTTAAGCAGCCATAGTGTGTTTTCTGCATGTGTGACTCTGTTCTGTATTGTAAGTCAGTTCAAGTGTAACGGTTTTTACATTCCCTCTATAAGTGACACCTTATGAGAAGTGTCCTTTTCTGTGTGACTTATTTCACTTAGAATCGTCTTACCTAAATCCACTCATCATGCTGCTACTAGCCTTATGACATTGATTTCATGGCTGAGTGATATTCCATTGTACATAAGGACCACAACTTTTTTATCCATTTTTCGCTTTCCTGGGATATTTAAGGTGGAATGAAGTGGAGGTCCTTGTCAACAGAGCAGCCCTAAACTTTGGGGTGCTTGTGTCTTGCTGATTTTCAATGTTCCCACTTTATCCCCCCATGCGTGGAAGTGCCCTATGCTCTCTAAGCTGTGTTTTTTAGATGTTTCAGGACACACCGTACACTTCTCCAGAGTGGCTGTTGGCAATTTACATCCCGCCCATCAGTGTAGCAAGGCTCCCATTTCTCCATGGCCTGTCCTGCATTTCTGGTTTTGACAGTTTTTTTCAGCATGGCCCTTTTGACCGATGGGAAGCGAGACTTCTTTGTAGCGCTGATTTGCCTTTCCAGGTTGCTTGGTTGGCCAAAAAGGGCGTATGCGTTTTTTCCTGAATATATTCAGGAAAAAACGCATACGCCCTTTTTGGCCAAGGGCATCATTGTCAACGTTTTGCCGCTTTTCATGTGCTTTAAAGGCGATTCGAATCTACCTCCTGAAATCTGTTTCCTGCAATTCTGCCTTGATTTCAAATCCTCTTCTTTGCCTTCCCTCAATATATTTGTGGACGAGAGTTATGATTTATAACTCTGCATGTTTGTGAATTGCAGTGCCCTGAAGCTCCATTTTACAAGTCGGTTTTTTGGGAGCTGGCCGCAAAAGCGCAGGATGGCTTCAGGCCCTGTTCTGGTTCAGGGGGGCAGGCTGAGCCTGTGGTTAATTCTTCTTCCTGATGGGAAAATAGAGTGGCCTGTGCCTGTCCCAACACCAAGAGCTAGTCTCTCATTGGTTCCCCGTCTTCCCGTTCATCCTCAGGACAAATTGCAACCTGTACGGAACAGGAAGTTAAAGGTGCTGATGCTCCAAGTAGGGAGATTGCTAGTAAAGTGGCTGGAATGGCGAACCCGAGCACAAGGAGATGAGAAATGAGGTGCGTTTTAGAAACCTTTCCCCATCACACGGTGTACCATCTTCTGGGTTTCTCATGCATGTTTTCGATGTAGGAAGATGCCCTTGAACCTGGAGATTTGGGACCCATGCGATGGGTAGCACGCAGTATTACTTTAAAGGGTCTGCGTTTGCTCACCCAACCTCACCAAACCTCTCAGCCCCAAGAGTGTCCACCCTTATGTCTCATCCAGCTGTGGGTCTAGATATGGTCAATCCAGGTTGCATCACAGCCCCTGAACGAATTGTGTAAGAATTTCTCTCTCTTTCCCTGTCTTTGTTTCATGGGTTTTTAAAAGTAATTTATTTTTATAATGGGGTTTAGCTGCTTTTCACGGCTGTGTTTAGGCCGCTTTACACCCACTTGACACACTAACAGAGAGATATCAATACATAGGTTTTAAGATTATTACTGGTCAGATATATTCTTGTGCGGTGAATCGGGCGTGTTGAGTCCAGTTCTCTGAGCAAGGAGTAGGTCTTGTCTATTACATATTGGGTTTATGGAACGGTATCTGAGCTAATTTGAAACTCTTGTTTTATGTATCACCCCACCTCACCTTTCCCGTTAAGCAGCCATAGTGTGTTTTCTGCATGTGTGACTCTGTTCTGTATTGTAAGTCAGTTCAAGTGTAACGGTTTTTACATTCCCTCTATAAGTGACACCTTATGAGAAGTGTCCTTTTCTGTGTGACTTATTTCACTTAGAATCGTCTTACCTAAATCCACTCATCATGCTGCTACTAGCCTTATGACATTGATTTCATGGCTGAGTGATATTCCATTGTACATAAGGACCACAACTTTTTTATCCATTTTTCGCTTTCCTGGGATATTTAAGGTGGAATGAAGTGGAGGTCCTTGTCAACAGAGCAGCCCTAAACTTTGGGGTGCTTGTGTCTTGCTGATTTTCAATTTTCCCACTTTATCCCCCCATGCGTGGAAGTGCCCTATGCTCTCTAAGCTGTGTTTTTTAGATGTTTCAGGACACACCGTACACTTCTCCAGAGTGGCTGTTGGCAATTTACATCCCGCCCATCAGTGTAGCAAGGCTCCCATTTCTCCATGGCCTGTCCTGCATTTCTGGTTTTGACAGTTTTTTCAGCATGGCCCTTTTGACCGATGGGAAGCGAGACTTCTTTGTAGCGCTGATTTGCCTTTCCAGGTTGCTTGGTTGGCCAAAAAGGGCGTATGCGTTTTTTCCTGAATATATTCAGGAAAAAACGCATACGCCCTTTTTGGCCAAGGGCATCATTGTCAACGTTTTGCCGCTTTTCATGTGCTTTAAAGGCGATTCGAATCTACCTCCTGAAATCTGTTTCCTGCAATTCTGCCTTGATTTCAAATCCTCTTCTTTGCCTTCCCTCAATATATTTGTGGACGAGAGTTATCATTTATAACTCTGCAGGTTTGTGAATTGCAGTGCCCTGAAGCTCCATTTTACAAGTCGCTTTTTTGGGAGCCGGCCGCAAAAGCGCAGGATGGCTTCAGGCCCTGTTCTGGTTCAGGGGGGCAGGCTGAGCCTGTGGTTAATTCTTCTTCCTGATGGGAAAATAGAGTGACCTGTGCCTGTCCCAACACCAAGAGCTAGTCTCTCATTGGTTCCCCGTCTTCCCGTTCATCCTCAGGACAAATTGCAACCTGTACGGAACAGGAGGTTAAAGGTGCTGATGCTCCAAGTAGGGAGATTGCTAGTAAAGTGGCTGGAATGGCGAACCCGAGCACAAGGAGATGAGAAATGAGGTGCGTTTTAGAAACCTTTCCCCATCACACGGTGTACCATCCTCTGGGTTTCTCATGCATGTTTTCGATGTAGGAAGATGCCCTTGAACCTGGAGATTTGGGACCCATGCGATGGGTAGCACGCAGTATTACTTTAAAGGGTCTGCGTTTGCTCACCCAACCTCACCAAACCTCTCAGCCCCAAGAGTATCCACCCTTATGTCTCATCCAGCTGTGGGTCTAGATATGGTCAATCCAGGTTGCATCACAGCCCCTGAACGAATTGTGTAAGAATTTCTCTCTCTTTCCCTGTCTTTGTTTCATGGGTTTTTAAAAGTAATTTATTTTTATAATGGGGTTTAGCTGCTTTTCACGGCTGTGTTTAGGCCGCTTTACACCCACTTGACACACTAACAGAGAGATATCAATACATAGGTTTTAAGATTATTACTAGTCAGATATATTCTTGTGCGGTGAATCGGGCGTGTTGAGTCCAGTTCTCTGAGCAAGGAGTAGGTCTTGTCTATTCCATATTGGGTTTATGGAACGGTATCTGAGCTAATTTGAAACTCTTGTTTTATGTATCACCCCACCTCACCTTTCCCGTTAAGCAGCCATAGTGTGTTTTCTGCATGTGTGACTCTGTTCTGTTTTGTAATTCAGTTCAAGTGTAACGGTTTTTACATTCCCTCTATAAGTGACACCTTATGAGAAGTGTCCTTTTCTGTGTGACTTATTTCACTTAGAATCGTCTTACCTAAATCCACTCATCATGCTGCTACTAGCCTTATGACATTGATTTCATGGCTGAGTGATATTCCATTGTACATAAGGACCACAACTTTTTTATCCATTTTTCGCTTTCCTGGGATATTTAAGGTGGAAGGAAGTGGAGGTCCTTGTCAACAGAGCAGCCCTAAACTTTGGGGTGCTTGTGTCTTGCTGATTTTCAATTTTCCCACTTTATCCCCCCATGCGTGGAAGTGCCCTATGCTCTCTAAGCTGTGTTTTTTAGATGTTTCAGGACACACCGTACACTTCTCCAGAGTGGCTGTTGGCAATTTACATCCCGCCCATCAGTGTAGCAAGGCTCCCATTTCTCCATGGCCTGTCCTGCATTTCTGGTTTTGACAGTTTTTTCAGCATGGCCATTTTGACCGATGGGAAGCGAGACTTCTTTGTAGCGCTGATTTGCCTTTCCAGGTTGCTTGGTTGGCCAAAAAGGGCGTATGCGTTTTTTCCTGAATATATTCAGGAAAAAACGCATACGCCCTTTTTGGCCAAGGGCATCATTGTCAACGTTTTGCCGCTTTTCATGTGCTTTAAAGGCGATTCGAATCTACCTCCTGAAATCTGTTTCCTGCAATTCTGCCTTGATTTCAAATCCTCTTCTTTGCCTTCCCTCAATATATTTGTGGACGAGAGTTATCATTTATAACTCTGCAGGTTTGTGAATTGCAGTGCCCTGAAGCTCCATTTTACAAGTCGCTTTTTTGGGAGCCGGCCGCAAAAGCGCAGGATGGCTTCAGGCCCTGTTCTGGTTCAGGGGGGCAGGCTGAGCCTGTGGTTAATTCTTCTTCCTGATGGGAAAATAGAGTGACCTGTGCCTGTCCCAACACCAAGAGCTAGTCTCTCATTGGTTCCCCGTCTTCCCGTTCATCCTCAGGACAAATTGCAACCTGTACGGAACAGGAGGTTAAAGGTGCTGATGCTCCAAGTAGGGAGATTGCTAGTAAAGTGGCTGGAATGGCGAACCCGAGCACAAGGAGATGAGAAATGAGGTGCGTTTTAGAAACCTTTCCCCATCACACGGTGTACCATCCTCTGGGTTTCTCATGCATGTTTTCGATGTAGGAAGATGCCCTTGAACCTGGAGATTTGGGACCCATGCGATGGGTAGCACGCAGTATTACTTTAAAGGGTCTGCGTTTGCTCACCCAACCTCACCAAACCTCTCAGCCCCAAGAGTATCCACCCTTATGTCTCATCCAGCTGTGGGTCTAGATATGGTCAATCCAGGTTGCATCACAGCCCCTGAACGAATTGTGTAAGAATTTCTCTCTCTTTCCCTGTCTTTGTTTCATGGGTTTTTAAAAGTAATTTATTTTTTTTTTTTTTTTTTTTTTTTTTTATAAATTTTATTTATTTATTTATTTATTTTTGGCTGTGTTGGGTCTTCGTTTCTGTGCGAGGGCTTTCTCTAGTTGTGGCGAGTGGGGGCCACTCTTCATCGCAGTGCGTGGGCCTCTCACTGTTGTGGCCTCTCTTGTTGCGGAGCACAGGCTCCAGACACGCAAGCTCAGTAGTTGTGGCTCACGGGCCTAGTCGCTCCGCGGCATGTGGGATCTTCCCAGACCAGGGCTCGAACCCGTGTCCCTTGCATTGGCAGGCAGATTCTCAACCACTGCGCCACCAGGGAAGCCCGTAATTTATTTTTATAATGGGGTTTAGCTGCTTTTCACGGCTGTGTTTAGGCCGCTTTACACCCACTTGACACACTAACAGAGAGATATCAATACATAGGTTTTAAGATTATTACTAGTCAGATATATTCTTGTGCGGTGAATCGGGCGTGTTGAGTCCAGTTCTCTGAGCAAGGAGTAGGTCTTGTCTATTCCATATTGGGTTTATGGAACGGTATCTGAGCTAATTTGAAACTCTTGTTTTATGTATCACCCCACCTCACCTTTCCCGTTAAGCAGCCATAGTGTGTTTTCTGCATGTGTGACTCTGTTCTGTTTTGTAATTCAGTTCAAGTGTAACGGTTTTTACATTCCCTCTATAAGTGACACCTTATGAGAAGTGTCCTTTTCTGTGTGACTTATTTCACTTAGAATCGTCTTACCTAAATCCACTCATCATGCTGCTACTAGCCTTATGACATTGATTTCATGGCTGAGTGATATTCCATTGTACATAAGGACCACAACTTTTTTATCCATTTTTCGCTTTCCTGGGATATTTAAGGTGGAAGGAAGTGGAGGTCCTTGTCAACAGAGCAGCCCTAAACTTTGGGGTGCTTGTGTCTTGCTGATTTTCAATTTTCCCACTTTATCCCCCCATGCGTGGAAGTGCCCTATGCTCTCTAAGCTGTGTTTTTTAGATGTTTCAGGACACACCGTACACTTCTCCAGGGTGGCTGTTGGCAATTTACATCCCGCCCATCAGTGTAGCAAGGCTCCCATTTCTCCATGGCCTGTCCTGCATTTCTGGTTTTGACACTTTTTTCAGCATGGCCCTTTTGACCGATGGGAAGCGAGACTTCTTTGTAGCGCTGATTTGCCTTTCCAGGTTGCTTGGTTGGCCAAAAAGGGCGTATGCGTTTTTTCCTGAATATATTCAGGAAAAAACGCATACGCCCTTTTTGGCCAAGGGCATCATTGTCAACGTTTTGCCGCTTTTCATGTGCTTTAAAGGCGATTCGAATCTACCTCCTGAAATCTGTTTCCTGCAATTCTGCCTTGATTTCAAATCCTCTTCTTTGCCTTCCCTCAATATATTTGTGGACGAGAGTTATCATTTATAACTCTGCAGGTTTGTGAATTGCAGTGCCCTGAAGCTCCATTTTACAAGTCGCTTTTTTGGGAGCCGGCCGCAAAAGCGCAGGATGGCTTCAGGCCCTGTTCTGGTTCCGGGGGGCAGGCTGAGCCTGTGGTTAATTCTTCTTCCTGATGGGAAAATAGAGTGACCTGTGCCTGTCCCAACACCAAGAGCTAGTCTCTCATTGGTTCCCCGTCTTCCCGTTCATCCTCAGGACAAATTGCAACCTGTACGGAACAGGAGGTTAAAGGTGCTGATGCTCCAAGTAGGGAGATTGCTAGTAAAGTGGCTGGAATGGCGAACCCGAGCACAAGGAGATGAGAAATGAGGTGCGTTTTAGAAACCTTTCCCCATCACACGGTGTACCATCTTCTGGGTTTCTCATGCATGTTTTCGATGTAGGAAGATGCCCTTGAACCTGGAGATTTGGGACCCATGCGATGGGTAGCACGCAGTATTACTTTAAAGGGTCTGCGTTTGCTCACCCAACCTCACCAGACCTCTCAGCCCCAAGAGTGTCCACCCTTATGTCTCATCCAGCTGTGGGTCTAGATATGGTCAATCCAGGTTGCATCACAGCCCCTGAACGAATTGTGTAAGAATTTCTCTCTCTTTCCCTGTCTTTGTTTCATGGGTTTTTAAAAGTAATTTATTTTTATAATGGGGTTTAGCTGCTTTTCACGGCTGTGTTTAGGCCGCTTTACACCCACTTGACACACTAACAGAGAGATATCAATACATAGGTTTTAAGATTATTACTAGTCAGATATATTCTTGTGCGGTGAATCGGGCGTGTTGTGTCCAGTTCTCTGAGCAAGGAGTAGGTCTTGTCTATTCCATATTGGGTTTATGGAACGGTATCTGAGCTAATTTGAAACTCTTGTTTTATGTATCACCCCACCTCACCTTTCCCGTTAAGCAGCCATAGTGTGTTTTCTGCATGTGTGACTCTGTTCTGTTTTGTAATTCAGTTCAAGTGTAACGGTTTTTACATTCCCTCTATAAGTGACACCTTATGAGAAGTGTCCTTTTCTGTGTGACTTATTTCACTTAGAATCGTCTTACCTAAATCCACTCATCATGCTGCTACTAGCCTTATGACATTGATTTCATGGCTGAGTGATATTCCATTGTACATAAGGACCACAACTTTTTTATCCATTTTTCGCTTTCCTGGGATATTTAAGGTGGAAGGAAGTGGAGGTCCTTGTCAACAGAGCAGCCCTAAACTTTGGGGTGCTTGTGTCTTGCTGATTTTCAATTTTCCCACTTTATCCCCCCATGCGTGGAAGTGCCCTATGCTCTCTAAGCTGTGTTTTTTAGATGTTTCAGGACACACCGTACACTTCTCCAGAGTGGCTGTTGGCAATTTACATCCCGCCCATCAGTGTAGCAAGGCTCCCATTTCTCCATGGCCTGTCCTGCATTTCTGGTTTTGACACTTTTTTCAGCATGGCCCTTTTGACCGATGGGAAGCGAGACTTCTTTGTAGCGCTGATTTGCCTTTCCAGGTTGCTTGGTTGGCCAAAAAGGGCGTATGCGTTTTTTCCTGAATATATTCAGGAAAAAACGCATACGCCCTTTTTGGCCAAGGGCATCATTGTCAACGTTTTGCCGCTTTTCATGTGCTTTAAAGGCGATTCGAATCTACCTCCTGAAATCTGTTTCCTGCAATTCTGCCTTGATTTCAAATCCTCTTCTTTGCCTTCCCTCAATATATTTGTGGACGAGAGTTATCATTTATAACTCTGCAGGTTTGTGAATTGCAGTGCCCTGAAGCTCCATTTTACAAGTCGGTTTTTTGGGAGCTGGCCGCAAAAGCGCAGGATGGCTTCAGGCCCTGTTCTGGTTCAGGGGGGCAGGCTGAGCCTGTGGTTAATTCTTCTTCCTGATGGGAAAATAGAGTGGCCTGTGCCTGTCCCAACACCAAGAGCTAGTCTCTCATTGGTTCCCCGTCTTCCCGTTCATCCTCAGGACAAATTGCAACCTGTACGGAACAGGAGGTTAAAGGTGCTGATGCTCCAAGTAGGGAGATTGCTAGTAAAGTGGCTGGAATGGCGAACCCGAGCACAAGGAGATGAGAAATGAGGTGCGTTTTAGAAACCTTTCCCCATCACACGGTGTACCATCTTCTGGGTTTCTCATGCATGTTTTCGATGTAGGAAGATGCCCTTGAACCTGGAGATTTGGGACCCATGCGATGGGTAGCACGCAGTATTACTTTAAAGGGTCTGCGTTTGCTCACCCAACCTCACCAGACCTCTCAGCCCCAAGATTGTCCACCCTTATGTCTCATCCAGCTGTGGGTCTAGATATGGTCAATCCAGGTTGCATCACAGCCCCTGAACGAATTGTGTAAGAATTTCTCTCTCTTTCCCTGTCTTTGTTTCATGGGTTTTTAAAAGTAATTTATTTTTATAATGGGGTTTAGCTGCTTTTCACGGCTGTGTTTATGCCGCTTTACACCCACTTGACACACTAACAGAGAGATATCAATACATAGGTTTTAAGATTATTACTAGTCAGATATATTCTTGTGCGGTGAATCGGGCGTGTTGAGTCCAGTTCTCTGAGCAAGGAGTAGGTCTTGTCTATTCCATATTGGGTTTATGGAACGGTATCTGAGCTAATTTGAAACTCTTGTTTTATGTATCACCCCACCTCACCTTTCCCGTTAAGCAGCCATAGTGTGTTTTCTGCATGTGTGACTCTGTTCTGTTTTGTAATTCAGTTCAAGTGTAACGGTTTTTACATTCCCTCTATAAGTGACACCTTATGAGAAGTGTCCTTTTCTGTGTGACTTATTTCACTTAGAATCGTCTTACCTAAATCCACTCATCATGCTGCTACTAGCCTTATGACATTGATTTCATGGCTGAGTGATATTCCATTGTACATAAGGACCACAACTTTTTTATCCATTTTTCGCTTTCCTGGGATATTTAAGGTGGAAGGAAGTGGAGGTCCTTGTCAACAGAGCAGCCCTAAACTTTGGGGTGCTTGTGTCTTGCTGATTTTCAATTTTCCCACTTTATCCCCCCATGCGTGGAAGTGCCCTATGCTCTCTAAGCTGTGTTTTTTAGATGTTTCAGGACACACCGTACACTTCTCCAGAGTGGCTGTTGGCAATTTACATCCCGCCCATCAGTGTAGCAAGGCTCCCATTTCTCCATGGCCTGTCCTGCATTTCTGGTTTTGACACTTTTTTCAGCATGGCCCTTTTGACCGATGGGAAGCGAGACTTCTTTGTAGCGCTGATTTGCCTTTCCAGGTTGCTTGGTTGGCCAAAAAGGGCGTATGCGTTTTTTCCTGAATATATTCAGGAAAAAACGCATACGCCCTTTTTGGCCAAGGGCATCATTGTCAACGTTTTGCCGCTTTTCATGTGCTTTAAAGGCGATTCGAATCTACCTCCTGAAATCTGTTTCCTGCAATTCTGCCTTGATTTCAAATCCTCTTCTTTGCCTTCCCTCAATATATTTGTGGACGAGAGTTATCATTTATAACTCTGCAGGTTTGTGAATTGCAGTGCCCTGAAGCTCCATTTTACAAGTCGCTTTTTTGGGAGCTGGCCGCAAAAGCGCCGGATGGCTTCAGGCCCTGTTCTGGTTCAGGGGGGCAGGCTGAGCCTGTGGTTGATTCTTCTTCCTGATGGGAAAATAGAGTGACCTGTGCCTGTCCCAACACCAAGAGCTAGTCTCTCATTGGTTCCCCGTCTTCCCGTTCATCCTCAGGACAAATTGCAACCTGTACGGAACAGGAGGTTAAAGGTGCTGATGCTCCAAGTAGGGAGATTGCTAGTAAAGTGGCTGGAATGGCGAACCCGAACACAAGGAGATGAGAAATGAGGTGCGTTTTAGAAACCTTTCCCCATCACACGGTGTACCATCTTCTGGGTTTCTCATGCATGTTTTCGATGTAGGAAGATGCCCTTGAACCTGGAGATTTGGGACCCATGCGATGGGTAGCACGCAGTATTACTTTAAAGGGTCTGCGTTTGCTCACCCAACCTCACCAAACCTCTCAGCCCCAAGTGTGTCCACCCTTATGTCTCATCCAGCTGTGGGTCTAGATATGGTCAATCCAGGTTGCATCACAGCCCCTGAACGAATTGTTTAAGAATTTCTCTCTCTTTCCCTGTCTTTGTTTCATGGGTTTTTAAAAGTAATTTATTTTTATAATGGGGTTTAGCTGCTTTTCACGGCTGTGTTTATGCCGCTTTACACCCACTTGACACACTAACAGAGAGATATCAATACATAGGTTTTAAGATTATTACTAGTCAGATATATTCTTGTGCGGTGAATCGGGCGTGTTGAGTCCAGTTCTCTGAGCAAGGAGTAGGTCTTGTCTATTACATATTGGGTTTATGGAACGGTATCTGAGCTAATTTGAAACTCTTGTTTTATGTATCACCCCACCTCACCTTTCCCGTTAAGCAGCCATAGTGTGTTTTCTGCATGTGTGACTCTGTTCTGTTTTGTAATTCAGTTCAAGTGTAACGGTTTTTACATTCCCTCTATAAGTGACACCTTATGAGAAGTGTCCTTTTCTGTGTGACTTATTTCACTTAGAATCGTCTTACCTAAATCCACTCATCATGCTGCTACTAGCCTTATGACATTGATTTCATGGCTGAGTGATATTCCATTGTACATAAGGACCACAACTTTTTTATCCATTTTTCGCTTTCCTGGGATATTTAAGGTGGAAGGAAGTGGAGGTCCTTGTCAACAGAGCAGCCCTAAACTTTGGGGTGCTTGTGTCTTGCTGATTTTCAATTTTCCCACTTTATCCCCCCATGCGTGGAAGTGCCCTATGCTCTCTAAGCTGTGTTTTTTAGATGTTTCAGGACACACCGTACACTTCTCCAGAGTGGCTGTTGGCAATTTACATCCCGCCCATCAGTGTAGCAAGGCTCCCATTTCTCCATGGCCTGTCCTGCATTTCTGGTTTTGACAGTTTTTTCAGCATGGCCCTTTTGACCGATGGGAAGCGAGACTTCTTTGTAGCGCTGATTTGCCTTTCCAGGTTGCTTGGTTGGCCAAAAAGGGCGTATGCGTTTTTTCCTGAATATATTCAGGAAAAAACGCATACGCCCTTTTTGGCCAAGGGCATCATTGTCAACGTTTTGCCGCTTTTCATGTGCTTTAAAGGCGATTCGAATCTACCTCCTGAAATCTGTTTCCTGCAATTCTGCCTTGATTTCAAATCCTCTTCTTTGCCTTCCCTCAATATATTTGTGGACGAGAGTTATGATTTATAACTCTGCAGGTTTGTGAATTGCAGTGCCCTGAAGCTCCATTTTACAAGTCAGTTTTTTGGGAGCTGGCCGCAAAAGCGCAGGATGGCTTCAGGCCCTGTTCTGGTTCAGGGGGGCAGGCTGAGCCTGTGGTTAATTCTTCTTCCTGATGGGAAAATAGAGTGACCTGTGCCTGTCCCAACACCAAGAGCTAGTCTCTCATTGGTACCCCGTCTTCCCGTTCATCCTCAGGACAAATTGCAACCTGTACGGAACAGGAGGTTAAAGGTGCTGATGCTCCAAGTAGGGAGATTGCTAGTAAAGTGGCTGGAATGGCGAACCCGAGCACAAGGAGATGAGAAATGAGGTGCGTTTTAGAAACCTTTCCCCATCACACGGTGTACCATCTTCTGGGTTTCTCATGCATGTTTTCGATGTAGGAAGATGCCCTTGAACCTGGAGATTTGGGAACCATGTGATGGGTTGCACGCAGTATTACTTTAAAGGGTCTGCGTTTGCTCACCCAACCTCACCAAACCTCTCAGCCCCAAGAGTGTCCACCCTTATGTCTCATCCAGCTGTGGGTCTAGATATGGTCAATCCAGGTTGCATCACAGCCCCTGAACGAATTGTGTAAGAATTTCTCTCTCTTTCCCTGTCTTTGTTTCATGGGTTTTTAAAAGTAATTTATTTTTATAATGGGGTTTAGCTGCTTTTCACGGCTGTGTTTATGCCGCTTTACACCCACTTGACACACTAACAGAGAGATATCAATACATAGGTTTTAAGATTATTACTAGTCAGATATATTCTTGTGCGGTGAATCGGGCGTGTTGAGTCCAGTTCTCTGAGCAAGGAGTAGGTCTTGTCTATTACATATTGGGTTTATGGAACGGTATCTGAGCTAATTTGAAACTCCTGTTTTATGTATCACCCCACCTCACCTTTCCCGTTAAGCAGCCATAGTGTGTTTTCTGCATGCGTGACTCTGTTCTGTTTTGTAATTCAGTTCAAGTGTAACGGTTTTTACATTCCCTCTATAAGTGACACCTTATGAGAAGTGTCCTTTTCTGTGTGACTTATTTCACTTAGAATCGTCTTACCTAAATCCACTCATCATGCTGCTACTAGCCTTATGACATTGATTTCATGGCTGAGTGATATTCCATTGTACATAAGGACCACAACTTTTTTATCCATTTTTCGCTTTCCTGGGATATTTAAGGTGGAAGGAAGTGGAGGTCCTTGTCAACAGAGCAGCCCTAAACTTTGGGGTGCTTGTGTCTTGCTGATTTTCAATTTTCCCACTTTATCCCCCCATGCGTGGAAGTGCCCTATGCTCTCTAAGCTGTGTTTTTTAGATGTTTCAGGACACACCGTACACTTCTCCAGAGTGGCTGTTGGCAATTTACATCCCGCCCATCAGTGTAGCAAGGCTCCCATTTCTCCATGGCCTGTCCTGCATTTCTGGTTTTGACACTTTTTTCAGCATGGCCCTTTTGACCGATGGGAAGCGAGACTTCTTTGTAGCGCTGATTTGCCTTTCCAGGTTGCTTGGTTGGCCAAAAAGGGCGTATGCGTTTTTTCCTGAATATATTCAGGAAAAAACGCATACGCCCTTTTTGGCCAAGGGCATCATTGTCAACGTTTTGCCGCTTTTCATGTGCTTTAAAGGCGATTCGAATCTACCTCCTGAAATCTGTTTCCTGCAATTCTGCCTTGATTTCAAATCCTCTTCTTTGCCTTCCCTCAATATATTTGTGGACGAGAGTTATCATTTATAACTCTGCAGGTTTGTGAATTGCAGTGCCCTGAAGCTCCATTTTACAAGTCGCTTTTTTGGGAGCTGGCCGCAAAAGCGCAGGATGGCTTCAGGCCCTGTTCTGGTTCTGGGGGGCAGGCTGAGCCTGTGGTTAATTCTTCTTCCTGATGGGAAAATAGAGTGACCTCTGCCTGTCCCAACACCAAGAGCTAGTCTCTCATTGGTTCCCCATCTTCCCGTTCATCCTCAGGACAAATTGCAACCTGTACGGAACAGGAGGTTAAAGGTGCTGATGCTCCAAGTAGGGAGATTGCTAGTAAAGTGGCTGGAATGGCGAACCCGAGCACAAGGAGATGAGAAATGAGGTGCGTTTTAGAAACCTTTCCCCATCACACGGTGTACCATCTTCTGGGTTTCTCATGCATGTTTTCGATGTAGGAAGATGCCCTTGAACCTGGAGATTTGGGACCCATGTGATGGGTAGCACGCAGTATTACTTTAAAGGGTCTGCGTTTGCTCACCCAACCTCACCAAACCTCTCAGCCCCAAGAGTGTCCACCCTTATGTCTCATCCAGCTGTGGGTCTAGATATGGTCAATCCAGGTTGCATCACAGCCCCTGAACGAATTGTGTAAGAATTTCTCTCTCTTTCCCTGTCTTTGTTTCATGGGTTTTTAAAAGTAATTTATTTTTATAATGGGGTTTAGCTGCTTTTCACGGCTGTGTTTATGCCGCTTTACACCCACTTGACACACTAACAGAGAGATATCAATACATAGGTTTTAAGATTATTACTAGTCAGATATATTCTTGTGCGGTGAATCGGGCGTGTTGAGTCCAGTTCTCTGAGCAAGGAGTAGGTCTTGTCTATTACATATTGGGTTTATGGAACGGTATCTGAGCTAATTTGAAACTCTTGTTTTATGTATCACCCCACCTCACCTTTCCCGTTAAGCAGCCATAGTGTGTTTTCTGCATGTGTGACTCTGTTCTGTTTTGTAATTCAGTTCAAGTGTAACGGTTTTTACATTCCCTCTATAAGTGACACCTTATGAGAAGTGTCCTTTTCTGTGTGACTTATTTCACTTAGAATCGTCTTACCTAAATCCACTCATCATGCTGCTACTAGCCTTATGACATTGATTTCATGGCTGAGTGATATTCCATTGTACATAAGGACCACAACTTTTTTATCCATTTTTCGCTTTCCTGGGATATTTAAGGTGGAAGGAAGTGGAGGTCCTTGTCAACAGAGCAGCCCTAAACTTTGGGGTGCTTGTGTCTTGCTGATTTTCAATTTTCCCACTTTATCCCCCCATGCGTGGAAGTGCCCTATGCTCTCTAAGCTGTGTTTTTTAGATGTTTCAGGACACACCGTACACTTCTCCAGAGTGGCTGTTGGCAATTTACATCCCGCCCATCAGTGTAGCAAGGCTCCCATTTCTCCATGGCCTGTCCTGCATTTCTGGTTTTGACAGTTTTTTCAGCATGGCCCTTTTGACCGATGGGAAGCGAGACTTCTTTGTAGCGCTGATTTGCCTTTCCAGGTTGCTTGGTTGGCCAAAAAGGGCGTATGCGTTTTTTCCTGAATATATTCAGGAAAAAACGCATACGCCCTTTTTGGCCAAGGGCATCATTGTCAACGTTTTGCCGCTTTTCATGTGCTTTAAAGGCGATTCGAATCTACCTCCTGAAATCTGTTTCCTGCAATTCTGCCTTGATTTCAAATCCTCTTCTTTGCCTTCCCTCAATATATTTGTGGACGAGAGTTATGATTTATAACTCTGCAGGTTTGTGAATTGCAGTGCCCTGAAGCTCCATTTTACAAGTCGGTTTTTTGGGAGCTGGCCGCAAAAGCGCAGGATGGCTTCAGGCCCTGTTCTGGTTCAGGGGGGCAGGCTGAGCCTGTGGTTAATTCTTCTTCCTGATGGGAAAATAGAGTGACCTGTGCCTGTCCCAACACCAAGAGCTAGTCTCTCATTGGTACCCCGTCTTCCCGTTCATCCTCAGGACAAATTGCAACCTGTACGGAACAGGAGGTTAAAGGTGCTGATGCTCCAAGTAGGGAGATTGCTAGTAAAGTGGCTGGAATGGCGAACCCGAGCACAAGGAGATGAGAAATGAGGTGCGTTTTAGAAACCTTTCCCCATCACACGGTGTACCATCTTCTGGGTTTCTCATGCATGTTTTCGATGTAGGAAGATGCCCTTGAACCTGGAGATTTGGGAACCATGTGATGGGTAGCACGCAGTATTACTTTAAAGGGTCTGCGTTTGCTCACCCAACCTCACCAAACCTCTCAGCCCCAAGAGTGTCCACCCTTATGTCTCATCCAGCTGTGGGTCTAGATATGGTCAATCCAGGTTGCATCACAGCCCCTGAACGAATTGTGTAAGAATTTCTCTCTCTTTCCCTGTCTTTGTTTCATGGGTTTTTAAAAGTAATTTATTTTTATAATGGGGTTTAGCTGCTTTTCACGGCTGTGTTTATGCCGCTTTACACCCACTTGACACACTAACAGAGAGATATCAATACATAGGTTTTAAGATTATTACTAGTCAGATATATTCTTGTGCGGTGAATCGGGCGTGTTGAGTCCAGTTCTCTGAGCAAGGAGTAGGTCTTGTCTATTACATATTGGGTTTATGGAACGGTATCTGAGCTAATTTGAAACTCTTGTTTTATGTATCACCCCACCTCACCTTTCCCGTTAAGCAGCCATAGTGTGTTTTCTGCATGCGTGACTCTGTTCTGTTTTGTAATTCAGTTCAAGTGTAACGGTTTTTACATTCCCTCTATAAGTGACACCTTATGAGAAGTGTCCTTTTCTGTGTGACTTATTTCACTTAGAATCGTCTTACCTAAATCCACTCATCATGCTGCTACTAGCCTTATGACATTGATTTCATGGCTGAGTGATATTCCATTGTACATAAGGACCACAACTTTTTTATCCATTTTTCGCTTTCCTGGGATATTTAAGGTGGAAGGAAGTGGAGGTCCTTGTCAACAGAGCAGCCCTAAACTTTGGGGTGCTTGTGTCTTGCTGATTTTCAATTTTCCCACTTTATCCCCCCATGCGTGGAAGTGCCCTATGCTCTCTAAGCTGTGTTTTTTAGATGTTTCAGGACACACCGTACACTTCTCCAGAGTGGCTGTTGGCAATTTACATCCCGCCCATCAGTGTAGCAAGGCTCCCATTTCTCCATGGCCTGTCCTGCATTTCTGGTTTTGACACTTTTTTCAGCATGGCCCTTTTGACCGATGGGAAGCGAGACTTCTTTGTAGCGCTGATTTGCCTTTCCAGGTTGCTTGGTTGGCCAAAAAGGGCGTATGCGTTTTTTCCTGAATATATTCAGGAAAAAACGCATACGCCCTTTTTGGCCAAGGGCATCATTGTCAACGTTTTGCCGCTTTTCATGTGCTTTAAAGGCGATTCGAATCTACCTCCTGAAATCTGTTTCCTGCAATTCTGCCTTGATTTCAAATCCTCTTCTTTGCCTTCCCTCAATATATTTGTGGACGAGAGTTATCATTTATAACTCTGCAGGTTTGTGAATTGCAGTGCCCTGAAGCTCCATTTTACAAGTCGCTTTTTTGGGAGCTGGCCGCAAAAGCGCAGGATGGCTTCAGGCCCTGTTCTGGTTCTGGGGGGCAGGCTGAGCCTGTGGTTAATTCTTCTTCCTGATGGGAAAATAGAGTGACCTGTGCCTGTCCCAACACCAAGAGCTAGTCTCTCATTGGTACCCCGTCTTCCCGTTCATCCTCAGGACAAATTGCAACCTGTACGGAACAGGAGGTTAAAGGTGCTGATGCTCCAAGTAGGGAGATTGCTAGTAAAGTGGCTGGAATGGCGAACCCGAGCACAAGGAGATGAGAAATGAGGTGCGTTTTAGAAACCTTTCCCCATCACACAGTGTACCATCTTCTGGGTTTCTCATGCATGTTTTCGATGTAGGAAGATGCCCTTGAACCTGGAGATTAGGGCACCATGCGATGGGTAGCACGCAGTATTACTTTAAAGGGTCTGCGTTTGCTCACCCAACCTCACCAAACCTCTCAGCCCCAAGAGTGTCCACCCTTATGTCTCATCCAGCTGTGGGTCTAGATATGGTCAATCCAGGTTGCATCACAGCCCCTGAACGAATTGTGTAAGAATTTCTCTCTCTTTCCCTGTCTTTGTTTCATGGGTTTTTAAAAGTAATTTATTTTTATAATGGGGTTTAGCTGCTTTTCACGGCTGTGTTTATGCCGCTTTACACCCACTTGACACACTAACAGAGAGATATCAATACATAGGTTTTAAGATTATTACTAGTCAGATATATTCTTGTGCGGTGAATCGGGCGTGTTGAGTCCAGTTCTCTGAGCAAGGAGTAGGTCTTTTCTATTACATATTGGGTTTATGGAACGGTATCTGAGCTAATTTGAAACTCTTGTTTTATGTATCACCCCACCTCACCTTTCCCGTTAAGCAGCCATAGTGTGTTTTCTGCATGCGTGACTCTGTTCTGTTTTGTAATTCAGTTCAAGTGTAACGGTTTTTACATTCCCTCTATAAGTGACACCTTATGAGAAGTGTCCTTTTCTGTGTGACTTATTTCACTTAGAATCGTCTTACCTAAATCCACTCATCATGCTGCTACTAGCCTTATGACATTGATTTCATGGCTGAGTGATATTCCATTGTACATAAGGACCACAACTTTTTTATCCATTTTTCGCTTTCCTGGGATATTTAAGGTGGAAGGAAGTGGAGGTCCTTGTCAACAGAGCAGCCCTAAACTTTGGGGTGCTTGTGTCTTGCTGATTTTCAATTTTCCCACTTTATCCCCCCATGCGTGGAAGTGCCCTATGCTCTCTAAGCTGTGTTTTTTAGATGTTTCAGGACACACCGTACACTTCTCCAGAGTGGCTGTTGGCAATTTACATCCCGCCCATCAGTGTAGCAAGGCTCCCATTTCTCCATGGCCTGTCCTGCATTTCTGGTTTTGACACTTTTTTCAGCATGGCCCTTTTGACCGATGGGAAGCGAGACTTCTTTGTAGCGCTGATTTGCCTTTCCAGGTTGCTTGGTTGGCCAAAAAGGGCGTATGCGTTTTTTCCTGAATATATTCAGGAAAAAACGCATACGCCCTTTTTGGCCAAGGGCATCATTGTCAACGTTTTGCCGCTTTTCATGTGCTTTAAAGGCGATTCGAATCTACCTCCTGAAATCTGTTTCCTGCAATTCTGCCTTGATTTCAAATCCTCTTCTTTGCCTTCCCTCAATATATTTGTGGACGAGAGTTATCATTTATAACTCTGCAGGTTTGTGAATTGCAGTGCCCTGAAGCTCCATTTTACAAGTCGCTTTTTTGGGAGCTGGCCGCAAAAGCGCCGGATGGCTTCAGGCCCTGTTCTGGTTCCGGGGGGCAGGCTGAGCCTGTGGTTAATTCTTCTTCCTGATGGGAAAATAGAGTGACCTGTGCCTGTCCCAACACCAAGAGCTAGTCTCTCATTGGTTCCCCATCTTCCCGTTCATCCTCAGGACAAATTGCAACCTGTACGGAACAGGAGGTTAAAGGTGCTGATGCTCCAAGTAGGGAGATTGCTAGTAAAGTGGCTGGAATGGCGAACCCGAGCACAAGGAGATGAGAAATGAGGTGCGTTTTAGAAACCTTTCCCCATCACACGGTGTACCATCTTCTGGGTTTCTCATGCATGTTTTCGATGTAGGAAGATGCCCTTGAACCTGGAGATTTGGGACCCATGCGATGGGTAGCACGCAGTATTACTTTAAATGGTCTGCGTTTGCTCACCCAACCTCACCAAACCTCTCAGCCCCAAGAGTGTCCACCCTTATGTCTCATCCAGCTGTGGGTCTAGATATGGTCAATCCAGGTTGCATCACAGCTCCTGAACGAATTGTGTAAGAATATCTCTCTCTTTCCCTGTCTTTGTTTCATGGGTTTTTAAAAGTAATTTATTTTTATAATGGGGTTTAGCTGCTTTTTACGGCTGTGTTTATGCCGCTTTACACCCACTTGACACACTAACAGAGAGATATCAATACATAGGTTTTAAGATTATTACTAGTCAGATATATTCTTGTGCGGTGAATCGGGCGTGTTGAGTCCAGTTCTCTGAGCAAGGAGTAGGTCTTGTCTATTACATATTGGGTTTATGGAACGGTATCTGAGCTAATTTGAAACTCTTGTTTTATGTATCCCCCCACCTCACCTTTCCCTTTAAGCAGCCATAGTGTGTTTTCTGCATGTGTGACTCTGTTCTGTATTGTAAGTCAGTTCAAGTGTAACGGTTTTTACATTCCCTCTATAAGTGA
Organism: Balaenoptera physalus; assembly: GCF_965194825.1. Classification (NCBI taxonomy): domain Eukaryota; kingdom Metazoa; phylum Chordata; class Mammalia; order Artiodactyla; family Balaenopteridae; genus Balaenoptera; species Balaenoptera physalus. The sequence goes on along the minus strand of NW_028126310.1, from coordinate 162,085 downwards.
CACCTTATGAGAAGTGTCCTTTTCTGTGTGACTTATTTCACTTAGAATCGTCTTACCTAAATCCACTCATCATGCTGCTACTAGCCTTATGACATTGATTTCATGGCTGAGTGATATTCCATTGTACATAAGGACCACAACTTTTTTATCCATTTTTCGCTTTCCTGGGATATTTAAGGTGGAATGAAGTGGAGGTCCTTGTCAACAGAGCAGCCCTAAACTTTGGGGTGCTTGTGTCTTGCTGATTTTCAATGTTCCCACTTTATCCCCCCATGCGTGGAAGTGCCCTATGCTCTCTAAGCTGTGTTTTTTAGATGTTTCAGGACACACCGTACACTTCTCCAGAGTGGCTGTTGGCAATTTACATCCCGCCCATCAGTGTAGCAAGGCTCCCATTTCTCCATGGCCTGTCCTGCATTTCTGGTTTTGACAGTTTTTTTCAGCATGGCCCTTTTGACCGATGGGAAGCGAGACTTCTTTGTAGCGCTGATTTGCCTTTCCAGGTTGCTTGGTTGGCCAAAAAGGGCGTATGCGTTTTTTCCTGAATATATTCAGGAAAAAACGCATACGCCCTTTTTGGCCAAGGGCATCATTGTCAACGTTTTGCCGCTTTTCATGTGCTTTAAAGGCGATTCGAATCTACCTCCTGAAATCTGTTTCCTGCAATTCTGCCTTGATTTCAAATCCTCTTCTTTGCCTTCCCTCAATATATTTGTGGACGAGAGTTATCATTTATAACTCTGCAGGTTTGTGAATTGCAGTGCCCTGAAGCTCCATTTTACAAGTCGCTTTTTTGGGAGCTGGCCGCAAAAGCGCAGGATGGCTTCAGGCCCTGTTCTGGTTCTGGGGGGCAGGCTGAGCCTGTGGTTAATTCTTCTTCCTGATGGGAAAATAGAGTGACCTGTGCCTGTCCCAACACCAAGAGCTAGTCTCTCATTGGTACCCCGTCTTCCCGTTCATCCTCAGGACAAATTGCAACCTGTACGGAACAGGAGGTTAAAGGTGCTGATGCTCCAAGTAGGGAGATTGCTAGTAAAGTGGCTGGAATGGCGAACCCGAGCACAAGGAGATGAGAAATGAGGTGCGTTTTAGAAACCTTTCCCCATCACACAGTGTACCATCTTCTGGGTTTCTCATGCATGTTTTCGATGTAGGAAGATGCCCTTGAACCTGGAGATTAGGGCACCATGCGATGGGTAGCACGCAGTATTACTTTAAAGGGTCTGCGTTTGCTCACCCAACCTCACCAAACCTCTCAGCCCCAAGAGTGTCCACCCTTATGTCTCATCCAGCTGTGGGTCTAGATATGGTCAATCCAGGTTGCATCACAGCCCCTGAACGAATTGTGTAAGAATTTCTCTCTCTTTCCCTGTCTTTGTTTCATGGGTTTTTAAAAGTAATTTATTTTTATAATGGGGTTTAGCTGCTTTTCACGGCTGTGTTTATGCCGCTTTACACCCACTTGACACACTAACAGAGAGATATCAATACATAGGTTTTAAGATTATTACTAGTCAGATATATTCTTGTGCGGTGAATCGGGCGTGTTGAGTCCAGTTCTCTGAGCAAGGAGTAGGTCTTTTCTATTACATATTGGGTTTATGGAACGGTATCTGAGCTAATTTGAAACTCTTGTTTTATGTATCACCCCACCTCACCTTTCCCGTTAAGCAGCCATAGTGTGTTTTCTGCATGCGTGACTCTGTTCTGTTTTGTAATTCAGTTCAAGTGTAACGGTTTTTACATTCCCTCTATAAGTGACACCTTATGAGAAGTGTCCTTTTCTGTGTGACTTATTTCACTTAGAATCGTCTTACCTAAATCCACTCATCATGCTGCTACTAGCCTTATGACATTGATTTCATGGCTGAGTGATATTCCATTGTACATAAGGACCACAACTTTTTTATCCATTTTTCGCTTTCCTGGGATATTTAAGGTGGAAGGAAGTGGAGGTCCTTGTCAACAGAGCAGCCCTAAACTTTGGGGTGCTTGTGTCTTGCTGATTTTCAATTTTCCCACTTTATCCCCCCATGCGTGGAAGTGCCCTATGCTCTCTAAGCTGTGTTTTTTAGATGTTTCAGGACACACCGTACACTTCTCCAGAGTGGCTGTTGGCAATTTACATCCCGCCCATCAGTGTAGCAAGGCTCCCATTTCTCCATGGCCTGTCCTGCATTTCTGGTTTTGACACTTTTTTCAGCATGGCCCTTTTGACCGATGGGAAGCGAGACTTCTTTGTAGCGCTGATTTGCCTTTCCAGGTTGCTTGGTTGGCCAAAAAGGGCGTATGCGTTTTTTCCTGAATATATTCAGGAAAAAACGCATACGCCCTTTTTGGCCAAGGGCATCATTGTCAACGTTTTGCCGCTTTTCATGTGCTTTAAAGGCGATTCGAATCTACCTCCTGAAATCTGTTTCCTGCAATTCTGCCTTGATTTCAAATCCTCTTCTTTGCCTTCCCTCAATATATTTGTGGACGAGAGTTATCATTTATAACTCTGCAGGTTTGTGAATTGCAGTGCCCTGAAGCTCCATTTTACAAGTCGCTTTTTTGGGAGCTGGCCGCAAAAGCGCCGGATGGCTTCAGGCCCTGTTCTGGTTCCGGGGGGCAGGCTGAGCCTGTGGTTAATTCTTCTTCCTGATGGGAAAATAGAGTGACCTGTGCCTGTCCCAACACCAAGAGCTAGTCTCTCATTGGTTCCCCATCTTCCCGTTCATCCTCAGGACAAATTGCAACCTGTACGGAACAGGAGGTTAAAGGTGCTGATGCTCCAAGTAGGGAGATTGCTAGTAAAGTGGCTGGAATGGCGAACCCGAGCACAAGGAGATGAGAAATGAGGTGCGTTTTAGAAACCTTTCCCCATCACACGGTGTACCATCTTCTGGGTTTCTCATGCATGTTTTCGATGTAGGAAGATGCCCTTGAACCTGGAGATTTGGGACCCATGCGATGGGTAGCACGCAGTATTACTTTAAATGGTCTGCGTTTGCTCACCCAACCTCACCAAACCTCTCAGCCCCAAGAGTGTCCACCCTTATGTCTCATCCAGCTGTGGGTCTAGATATGGTCAATCCAGGTTGCATCACAGCTCCTGAACGAATTGTGTAAGAATATCTCTCTCTTTCCCTGTCTTTGTTTCATGGGTTTTTAAAAGTAATTTATTTTTATAATGGGGTTTAGCTGCTTTTTACGGCTGTGTTTATGCCGCTTTACACCCACTTGACACACTAACAGAGAGATATCAATACATAGGTTTTAAGATTATTACTAGTCAGATATATTCTTGTGCGGTGAATCGGGCGTGTTGAGTCCAGTTCTCTGAGCAAGGAGTAGGTCTTGTCTATTACATATTGGGTTTATGGAACGGTATCTGAGCTAATTTGAAACTCTTGTTTTATGTATCCCCCCACCTCACCTTTCCCGTTAAGCAGCCATAGTGTGTTTTCTGCATGTGTGACTCTGTTCTGTATTGTAAGTCAGTTCAAGTGTAACGGTTTTTACATTCCCTCTATAAGTGACACCTTATGAGAAGTGTCCTTTTCTGTGTGACTTATTTCACTTAGAATCGTCTTACCTAAATCCACTCATCATGCTGCTACTAGCCTTATGACATTGATTTCATGGCTGAGTGATATTCCATTGTACATAAGGACCACAACTTTTTTATCCATTTTTCGCTTTCCTGGGATATTTAAGGTGGAATGAAGTGGAGGTCCTTGTCAACAGAGCAGCCCTAAACTTTGGGGTGCTTGTGTCTTGCTGATTTTCAATGTTCCCACTTTATCCCCCCATGCGTGGAAGTGCCCTATGCTCTCTAAGCTGTGTTTTTTAGATGTTTCAGGACACACCGTACACTTCTCCAGAGTGGCTGTTGGCAATTTACATCCCGCCCATCAGTGTAGCAAGGCTCCCATTTCTCCATGGCCTGTCCTGCATTTCTGGTTTTGACAGTTTTTTTCAGCATGGCCCTTTTGACCGATGGGAAGCGAGACTTCTTTGTAGCGCTGATTTGCCTTTCCAGGTTGCTTGGTTGGCCAAAAAGGGCGTATGCGTTTTTTCCTGAATATATTCAGGAAAAAACGCATACGCCCTTTTTGGCCAAGGGCATCATTGTCAACGTTTTGCCGCTTTTCATGTGCTTTAAAGGCGATTCGAATCTACCTCCTGAAATCTGTTTCCTGCAATTCTGCCTTGATTTCAAATCCTCTTCTTTGCCTTCCCTCAATATATTTGTGGACGAGAGTTATGATTTATAACTCTGCATGTTTGTGAATTGCAGTGCCCTGAAGCTCCATTTTACAAGTCGGTTTTTTGGGAGCTGGCCGCAAAAGCGCAGGATGGCTTCAGGCCCTGTTCTGGTTCAGGGGGGCAGGCTGAGCCTGTGGTTAATTCTTCTTCCTGATGGGAAAATAGAGTGGCCTGTGCCTGTCCCAACACCAAGAGCTAGTCTCTCATTGGTTCCCCGTCTTCCCGTTCATCCTCAGGACAAATTGCAACCTGTACGGAACAGGAGGTTAAAGGTGCTGATGCTCCAAGTAGGGAGATTGCTAGTAAAGTGGCTGGAATGGCGAACCCGAGCACAAGGAGATGAGAAATGAGGTGCGTTTTAGAAACCTTTCCCCATCACACGGTGTACCATCTTCTGGGTTTCTCATGCATGTTTTCGATGTAGGAAGATGCCCTTGAACCTGGAGATTTGGGACCCATGCGATGGGTAGCACGCAGTATTACTTTAAAGGGTCTGCGTTTGCTCACCCAACCTCACCAAACCTCTCAGCCCCAAGAGTGTCCACCCTTATGTCTCATCCAGCTGTGGGTCTAGATATGGTCAATCCAGGTTGCATCACAGCCCCTGAACGAATTGTGTAAGAATTTCTCTCTCTTTCCCTGTCTTTGTTTCATGGGTTTTTAAAAGTAATTTATTTTTATAATGGGGTTTAGCTGCTTTTCACGGCTGTGTTTAGGCCGCTTTACACCCACTTGACACACTAACAGAGAGATATCAATACATAGGTTTTAAGATTATTACTGGTCAGATATATTCTTGTGCGGTGAATCGGGCGTGTTGAGTCCAGTTCTCTGAGCAAGGAGTAGGTCTTGTCTATTACATATTGGGTTTATGGAACGGTATCTGAGCTAATTTGAAACTCTTGTTTTATGTATCACCCCACCTCACCTTTCCCGTTAAGCAGCCATAGTGTGTTTTCTGCATGTGTGACTCTGTTCTGTATTGTAAGTCAGTTCAAGTGTAACGGTTTTTACATTCCCTCTATAAGTGACACCTTATGAGAAGTGTCCTTTTCTGTGTGACTTATTTCACTTAGAATCGTCTTACCTAAATCCACTCATCATGCTGCTACTAGCCTTATGACATTGATTTCATGGCTGAGTGATATTCCATTGTACATAAGGACCACAACTTTTTTATCCATTTTTCGCTTTCCTGGGATATTTAAGGTGGAAGGAAGTGGAGGTCCTTGTCAACAGAGCAGCCCTAAACTTTGGGGTGCTTGTGTCTTGCTGATTTTCAATTTTCCCACTTTATCCCCCCATGCGTGGAAGTGCCCTATGCTCTCTAAGCTGTGTTTTTTAGATGTTTCAGGACACACCGTACACTTCTCCAGAGTGGCTGTTGGCAATTTACATCCCGCCCATCAGTGTAGCAAGGCTCCCATTTCTCCATGGCCTGTCCTGCATTTCTGGTTTTGACAGTTTTTTCAGCATGGCCCTTTTGACCGATGGGAAGCGAGACTTCTTTGTAGCGCTGATTTGCCTTTCCAGGTTGCTTGGTTGGCCAAAAAGGGCGTATGCGTTTTTTCCTGAATATATTCAGGAAAAAACGCATACGCCCTTTTTGGCCAAGGGCATCATTGTCAACGTTTTGCCGCTTTTCATGTGCTTTAAAGGCGATTCGAATCTACCTCCTGAAATCTGTTTCCTGCAATTCTGCCTTGATTTCAAATCCTCTTCTTTGCCTTCCCTCAATATATTTGTGGACGAGAGTTATCATTTATAACTCTGCAGGTTTGTGAATTGCAGTGCCCTGAAGCTCCATTTTACAAGTCGCTTTTTTGGGAGCCGGCCGCAAAAGCGCAGGATGGCTTCAGGCCCTGTTCTGGTTCAGGGGGGCAGGCTGAGCCTGTGGTTAATTCTTCTTCCTGATGGGAAAATAGAGTGACCTGTGCCTGTCCCAACACCAAGAGCTAGTCTCTCATTGGTTCCCCGTCTTCCCGTTCATCCTCAGGACAAATTGCAACCTGTACGGAACAGGAGGTTAAAGGTGCTGATGCTCCAAGTAGGGAGATTGCTAGTAAAGTGGCTGGAATGGCGAACCCGAGCACAAGGAGATGAGAAATGAGGTGCGTTTTAGAAACCTTTCCCCATCACACGGTGTACCATCCTCTGGGTTTCTCATGCATGTTTTCGATGTAGGAAGATGCCCTTGAACCTGGAGATTTGGGACCCATGCGATGGGTAGCACGCAGTATTACTTTAAAGGGTCTGCGTTTGCTCACCCAACCTCACCAAACCTCTCAGCCCCAAGAGTATCCACCCTTATGTCTCATCCAGCTGTGGGTCTAGATATGGTCAATCCAGGTTGCATCACAGCCCCTGAACGAATTGTGTAAGAATTTCTCTCTCTTTCCCTGTCTTTGTTTCATGGGTTTTTAAAAGTAATTTATTTTTTTTTTTTTTTTTTTTTTTTTATAAATTTTATTTATTTATTTATTTATTTTTGGCTGTGTTGGGTCTTCGTTTCTGTGCGAGGGCTTTCTCTAGTTGTGGCGAGTGGGGGCCACTCTTCATCGCAGTGCGTGGGCCTCTCACTGTTGTGGCCTCTCTTGTTGCGGAGCACAGGCTCCAGACACGCAAGCTCAGTAGTTGTGGCTCACGGGCCTAGTCGCTCCGCGGCATGTGGGATCTTCCCAGACCAGGGCTCGAACCCGTGTCCCTTGCATTGGCAGGCAGATTCTCAACCACTGCGCCACCAGGGAAGCCCGTAATTTATTTTTATAATGGGGTTTAGCTGCTTTTCACGGCTGTGTTTAGGCCGCTTTACACCCACTTGACACACTAACAGAGAGATATCAATACATAGGTTTTAAGATTATTACTAGTCAGATATATTCTTGTGCGGTGAATCGGGCGTGTTGAGTCCAGTTCTCTGAGCAAGGAGTAGGTCTTGTCTATTCCATATTGGGTTTATGGAACGGTATCTGAGCTAATTTGAAACTCTTGTTTTATGTATCACCCCACCTCACCTTTCCCGTTAAGCAGCCATAGTGTGTTTTCTGCATGTGTGACTCTGTTCTGTTTTGTAATTCAGTTCAAGTGTAACGGTTTTTACATTCCCTCTATAAGTGACACCTTATGAGAAGTGTCCTTTTCTGTGTGACTTATTTCACTTAGAATCGTCTTACCTAAATCCACTCATCATGCTGCTACTAGCCTTATGACATTGATTTCATGGCTGAGTGATATTCCATTGTACATAAGGACCACAACTTTTTTATCCATTTTTCGCTTTCCTGGGATATTTAAGGTGGAAGGAAGTGGAGGTCCTTGTCAACAGAGCAGCCCTAAACTTTGGGGTGCTTGTGTCTTGCTGATTTTCAATTTTCCCACTTTATCCCCCCATGCGTGGAAGTGCCCTATGCTCTCTAAGCTGTGTTTTTTAGATGTTTCAGGACACACCGTACACTTCTCCAGGGTGGCTGTTGGCAATTTACATCCCGCCCATCAGTGTAGCAAGGCTCCCATTTCTCCATGGCCTGTCCTGCATTTCTGGTTTTGACACTTTTTTCAGCATGGCCCTTTTGACCGATGGGAAGCGAGACTTCTTTGTAGCGCTGATTTGCCTTTCCAGGTTGCTTGGTTGGCCAAAAAGGGCGTATGCGTTTTTTCCTGAATATATTCAGGAAAAAACGCATACGCCCTTTTTGGCCAAGGGCATCATTGTCAACGTTTTGCCGCTTTTCATGTGCTTTAAAGGCGATTCGAATCTACCTCCTGAAATCTGTTTCCTGCAATTCTGCCTTGATTTCAAATCCTCTTCTTTGCCTTCCCTCAATATATTTGTGGACGAGAGTTATCATTTATAACTCTGCAGGTTTGTGAATTGCAGTGCCCTGAAGCTCCATTTTACAAGTCGCTTTTTTGGGAGCCGGCCGCAAAAGCGCAGGATGGCTTCAGGCCCTGTTCTGGTTCCGGGGGGCAGGCTGAGCCTGTGGTTAATTCTTCTTCCTGATGGGAAAATAGAGTGACCTGTGCCTGTCCCAACACCAAGAGCTAGTCTCTCATTGGTTCCCCGTCTTCCCGTTCATCCTCAGGACAAATTGCAACCTGTACGGAACAGGAGGTTAAAGGTGCTGATGCTCCAAGTAGGGAGATTGCTAGTAAAGTGGCTGGAATGGCGAACCCGAGCACAAGGAGATGAGAAATGAGGTGCGTTTTAGAAACCTTTCCCCATCACACGGTGTACCATCTTCTGGGTTTCTCATGCATGTTTTCGATGTAGGAAGATGCCCTTGAACCTGGAGATTTGGGACCCATGCGATGGGTAGCACGCAGTATTACTTTAAAGGGTCTGCGTTTGCTCACCCAACCTCACCAAACCTCTCAGCCCCAAGAGTATCCACCCTTATGTCTCATCCAGCTGTGGGTCTAGATATGGTCAATCCAGGTTGCATCACAGCCCCTGAACGAATTGTGTAAGAATTTCTCTCTCTTTCCCTGTCTTTGTTTCATGGGTTTTTAAAAGTAATTTATTTTTATAATGGGGTTTAGCTGCTTTTCACGGCTGTGTTTAGGCCGCTTTACACCCACTTGACACACTAACAGAGAGATATCAATACATAGGTTTTAAGATTATTACTAGTCAGATATATTCTTGTGCGGTGAATCGGGCGTGTTGAGTCCAGTTCTCTGAGCAAGGAGTAGGTCTTGTCTATTCCATATTGGGTTTATGGAACGGTATCTGAGCTAATTTGAAACTCTTGTTTTATGTATCACCCCACCTCACCTTTCCCGTTAAGCAGCCATAGTGTGTTTTCTGCATGTGTGACTCTGTTCTGTTTTGTAATTCAGTTCAAGTGTAACGGTTTTTACATTCCCTCTATAAGTGACACCTTATGAGAAGTGTCCTTTTCTGTGTGACTTATTTCACTTAGAATCGTCTTACCTAAATCCACTCATCATGCTGCTACTAGCCTTATGACATTGATTTCATGGCTGAGTGATATTCCATTGTACATAAGGACCACAACTTTTTTATCCATTTTTCGCTTTCCTGGGATATTTAAGGTGGAAGGAAGTGGAGGTCCTTGTCAACAGAGCAGCCCTAAACTTTGGGGTGCTTGTGTCTTGCTGATTTTCAATTTTCCCACTTTATCCCCCCATGCGTGGAAGTGCCCTATGCTCTCTAAGCTGTGTTTTTTAGATGTTTCAGGACACACCGTACACTTCTCCAGAGTGGCTGTTGGCAATTTACATCCCGCCCATCAGTGTAGCAAGGCTCCCATTTCTCCATGGCCTGTCCTGCATTTCTGGTTTTGACACTTTTTTCAGCATGGCCCTTTTGACCGATGGGAAGCGAGACTTCTTTGTAGCGCTGATTTGCCTTTCCAGGTTGCTTGGTTGGCCAAAAAGGGCGTATGCGTTTTTTCCTGAATATATTCAGGAAAAAACGCATACGCCCTTTTTGGCCAAGGGCATCATTGTCAACGTTTTGCCGCTTTTCATGTGCTTTAAAGGTGATTCGAATCTACCTCCTGAAATCTGTTTCCTGCAATTCTGCCTTGATTTCAAATCCTCTACTTTGCCTTCCCTCAATATATTTGTGGACGAGAGTTATCATTTATAACTCTGCAGGTTTGTGAATTGCAGTGCCCTGAAGCTCCATTTTACAAATCGGTTTTTTGGGAGCTCTCCGCAAAAGCGCCGGATGGCTTCAGGCCCTGTTCTGGTTCAGGGGGGCAGGCTGAGCCTGTGGTTAATTCTTCTTCCTGATGGGAAAATAGAGTGACCTGTGCCTGTCCCAACACCAAGAGCTAGTCTCTCATTGGTTCCCCGTCTTCCCGTTCATCCTCAGGACAAATTGCAACCTGTATGGAACAGGAGGTTAAAGGTGCTGATGCTCCAAGTAGGGAGATTGCTAGTAAAGTGGCTGGAATGGCGAACCCGAGCACAAGGAGATGAGAAATGAGGTGCGTTTTAGAAACCTTTCCCCATCACACGGTGTACCATCTTCTGGGTTTCTCATGCATGTTTTCGATGTAGGAAGATGCCCTTGAACCTGGAGATTTGGGACCCATGCGATGGGTAGCACGCAGTATTACTTTAAAGGGTCTGCGTTTGCTCACCCAACCTCACCAGACCTCTCAGCCCCAAGAGTGTCCACCCTTATGTCTCATCCAGCTGTGGGTCTAGATATGGTCAATCCAGGTTGCATCACAGCCCCTGAACGAATTGTGTAAGAATTTCTCTCTCTTTCCCTGTCTTTGTTTCATGGGTTTTTAAAAGTAATTTATTTTTATAATGGGGTTTAGCTGCTTTTCACGGCTGTGTTTAGGCCGCTTTACACCCACTTGACACACTAACAGAGAGATATCAATACATAGGTTTTAAGATTATTACTAGTCAGATATATTCTTGTGCGGTGAATCGGGCGTGTTGTGTCCAGTTCTCTGAGCAAGGAGTAGGTCTTGTCTATTCCATATTGGGTTTATGGAACGGTATCTGAGCTAATTTGAAACTCTTGTTTTATGTATCACCCCACCTCACCTTTCCCGTTAAGCAGCCATAGTGTGTTTTCTGCATGTGTGACTCTGTTCTGTTTTGTAATTCAGTTCAAGTGTAACGGTTTTTACATTCCCTCTATAAGTGACACCTTATGAGAAGTGTCCTTTTCTGTGTGACTTATTTCACTTAGAATCGTCTTACCTAAATCCACTCATCATGCTGCTACTAGCCTTATGACATTGATTTCATGGCTGAGTGATATTCCATTGTACATAAGGACCACAACTTTTTTATCCATTTTTCGCTTTCCTGGGATATTTAAGGTGGAAGGAAGTGGAGGTCCTTGTCAACAGAGCAGCCCTAAACTTTGGGGTGCTTGTGTCTTGCTGATTTTCAATTTTCCCACTTTATCCCCCCATGCGTGGAAGTGCCCTATGCTCTCTAAGCTGTGTTTTTTAGATGTTTCAGGACACACCGTACACTTCTCCAGAGTGGCTGTTGGCAATTTACATCCCGCCCATCAGTGTAGCAAGGCTCCCATTTCTCCATGGCCTGTCCTGCATTTCTGGTTTTGACACTTTTTTCAGCATGGCCCTTTTGACCGATGGGAAGCGAGACTTCTTTGTAGCGCTGATTTGCCTTTCCAGGTTGCTTGGTTGGCCAAAAAGGGCGTATGCGTTTTTTCCTGAATATATTCAGGAAAAAACGCATACGCCCTTTTTGGCCAAGGGCATCATTGTCAACGTTTTGCCGCTTTTCATGTGCTTTAAAGGCGATTCGAATCTACCTCCTGAAATCTGTTTCCTGCAATTCTGCCTTGATTTCAAATCCTCTTCTTTGCCTTCCCTCAATATATTTGTGGACGAGAGTTATCATTTATAACTCTGCAGGTTTGTGAATTGCAGTGCCCTGAAGCTCCATTTTACAAGTCGCTTTTTTGGGAGCTGGCCGCAAAAGCGCCGGATGGCTTCAGGCCCTGTTCTGGTTCAGGGGGGCAGGCTGAGCCTGTGGTTGATTCTTCTTCCTGATGGGAAAATAGAGTGACCTGTGCCTGTCCCAACACCAAGAGCTAGTCTCTCATTGGTTCCCCGTCTTCCCGTTCATCCTCAGGACAAATTGCAACCTGTACGGAACAGGAGGTTAAAGGTGCTGATGCTCCAAGTAGGGAGATTGCTAGTAAAGTGGCTGGAATGGCGAACCCGAACACAAGGAGATGAGAAATGAGGTGCGTTTTAGAAACCTTTCCCCATCACACGGTGTACCATCTTCTGGGTTTCTCATGCATGTTTTCGATGTAGGAAGATGCCCTTGAACCTGGAGATTTGGGACCCATGCGATGGGTAGCACGCAGTATTACTTTAAAGGGTCTGCGTTTGCTCACCCAACCTCACCAAACCTCTCAGCCCCAAGAGTGTCCACCCTTATGTCTCATCCAGCTGTGGGTCTAGATATGGTCAATCCAGGTTGCATCACAGCCCCTGAACGAATTGTGTAAGAATTTCTCTCTCTTTCCCTGTCTTTGTTTCATGGGTTTTTAAAAGTAATTTATTTTTATAATGGGGTTTAGCTGCTTTTCACGGCTGTGTTTATGCCGCTTTACACCCACTTGACACACTAACAGAGAGATATCAATACATAGGTTTTAAGATTATTACTAGTCAGATATATTCTTGTGCGGTGAATCGGGCGTGTTGAGTCCAGTTCTCTGAGCAAGGAGTAGGTCTTGTCTATTACATATTGGGTTTATGGAACGGTATCTGAGCTAATTTGAAACTCTTGTTTTATGTATCACCCCACCTCACCTTTCCCGTTAAGCAGCCATAGTGTGTTTTCTGCATGTGTGACTCTGTTCTGTTTTGTAATTCAGTTCAAGTGTAACGGTTTTTACATTCCCTCTATAAGTGACACCTTATGAGAAGTGTCCTTTTCTGTGTGACTTATTTCACTTAGAATCGTCTTACCTAAATCCACTCATCATGCTGCTACTAGCCTTATGACATTGATTTCATGGCTGAGTGATATTCCATTGTACATAAGGACCACAACTTTTTTATCCATTTTTCGCTTTCCTGGGATATTTAAGGTGGAAGGAAGTGGAGGTCCTTGTCAACAGAGCAGCCCTAAACTTTGGGGTGCTTGTGTCTTGCTGATTTTCAATTTTCCCACTTTATCCCCCCATGCGTGGAAGTGCCCTATGCTCTCTAAGCTGTGTTTTTTAGATGTTTCAGGACACACCGTACACTTCTCCAGAGTGGCTGTTGGCAATTTACATCCCTCCCATCAGTGTAGCAAGGCTCCCATTTCTCCATGGCCTGTCCTGCATTTCTGGTTTTGACAGTTTTTTCAGCATGGCCCTTTTGACCGATGGGAAGCGAGACTTCTTTGTAGCGCTGATTTGCCTTTCCAGGTTGCTTGGTTGGCCAAAAAGGGCGTATGCGTTTTTTCCTGAATATATTCAGGAAAAAACGCATACGCCCTTTTTGGCCAAGGGCATCATTGTCAACGTTTTGCCGCTTTTCATGTGCTTTAAAGGCGATTCGAATCTACCTCCTGAAATCTGTTTCCTGCAATTCTGCCTTGATTTCAAATCCTCTTCTTTGCCTTCCCTCAATATATTTGTGGACGAGAGTTATGATTTATAACTCTGCAGGTTTGTGAATTGCAGTGCCCTGAAGCTCCATTTTACAAGTCGGTTTTTTGGGAGCTGGCCGCAAAAGCGCAGGATGGCTTCAGGCCCTGTTCTGGTTCAGGGGGGCAGGCTGAGCCTGTGGTTAATTCTTCTTCCTGATGGGAAAATAGAGTGACCTGTGCCTGTCCCAACACCAAGAGCTAGTCTCTCATTGGTACCCCGTCTTCCCGTTCATCCTCAGGACAAATTGCAACCTGTACGGAACAGGAGGTTAAAGGTGCTGATGCTCCAAGTAGGGAGATTGCTAGTAAAGTGGCTGGAATGGCGAACCCGAGCACAAGGAGATGAGAAATGAGGTGCGTTTTAGAAACCTTTCCCCATCACACGGTGTACCATCTTCTGGGTTTCTCATGCATGTTTTCGATGTAGGAAGATGCCCTTGAACCTGGAGATTTGGGAACCATGTGATGGGTTGCACGCAGTATTACTTTAAAGGGTCTGCGTTTGCTCACCCAACCTCACCAAACCTCTCAGCCCCAAGAGTGTCCACCCTTATGTCTCATCCAGCTGTGGGTCTAGATATGGTCAATCCAGGTTGCATCACAGCCCCTGAACGAATTGTGTAAGAATTTCTCTCTCTTTCCCTGTCTTTGTTTCATGGGTTTTTAAAAGTAATTTATTTTTATAATGGGGTTTAGCTGCTTTTCACGGCTGTGTTTATGCCGCTTTACACCCACTTGACACACTAACAGAGAGATATCAATACATAGGTTTTAAGATTATTACTAGTCAGATATATTCTTGTGCGGTGAATCGGGCGTGTTGAGTCCAGTTCTCTGAGCAAGGAGTAGGTCTTGTCTATTACATATTGGGTTTATGGAACGGTATCTGAGCTAATTTGAAACTCCTGTTTTATGTATCACCCCACCTCACCTTTCCCGTTAAGCAGCCATAGTGTGTTTTCTGCATGCGTGACTCTGTTCTGTTTTGTAATTCAGTTCAAGTGTAACGGTTTTTACATTCCCTCTATAAGTGACACCTTATGAGAAGTGTCCTTTTCTGTGTGACTTATTTCACTTAGAATCGTCTTACCTAAATCCACTCATCATGCTGCTACTAGCCTTATGACATTGATTTCATGGCTGAGTGATATTCCATTGTACATAAGGACCACAACTTTTTTATCCATTTTTCGCTTTCCTGGGATATTTAAGGTGGAAGGAAGTGGAGGTCCTTGTCAACAGAGCAGCCCTAAACTTTGGGGTGCTTGTGTCTTGCTGATTTTCAATTTTCCCACTTTATCCCCCCATGCGTGGAAGTGCCCTATGCTCTCTAAGCTGTGTTTTTTAGATGTTTCAGGACACACCGTACACTTCTCCAGAGTGGCTGTTGGCAATTTACATCCCGCCCATCAGTGTAGCAAGGCTCCCATTTCTCCATGGCCTGTCCTGCATTTCTGGTTTTGACACTTTTTTCAGCATGGCCCTTTTGACCGATGGGAAGCGAGACTTCTTTGTAGCGCTGATTTGCCTTTCCAGGTTGCTTGGTTGGCCAAAAAGGGCGTATGCGTTTTTTCCTGAATATATTCAGGAAAAAACGCATACGCCCTTTTTGGCCAAGGGCATCATTGTCAACGTTTTGCCGCTTTTCATGTGCTTTAAAGGCGATTCGAATCTACCTCCTGAAATCTGTTTCCTGCAATTCTGCCTTGATTTCAAATCCTCTTCTTTGCCTTCCCTCAATATATTTGTGGACGAGAGTTATCATTTATAACTCTGCAGGTTTGTGAATTGCAGTGCCCTGAAGCTCCATTTTACAAGTCGCTTTTTTGGGAGCTGGCCGCAAAAGCGCAGGATGGCTTCAGGCCCTGTTCTGGTTCTGGGGGGCAGGCTGAGCCTGTGGTTAATTCTTCTTCCTGATGGGAAAATAGAGTGACCTGTGCCTGTCCCAACACCAAGAGCTAGTCTCTCATTGGTTCCCCATCTTCCCGTTCATCCTCAGGACAAATTGCAACCTGTACGGAACAGGAGGTTAAAGGTGCTGATGCTCCAAGTAGGGAGATTGCTAGTAAAGTGGCTGGAATGGCGAACCCGAGCACAAGGAGATGAGAAATGAGGTGCGTTTTAGAAACCTTTCCCCATCACACGGTGTACCATCTTCTGGGTTTCTCATGCATGTTTTCGATGTAGGAAGATGCCCTTGAACCTGGAGATTTGGGACCCATGTGATGGGTAGCACGCAGTATTACTTTAAAGGGTCTGCGTTTGCTCACCCAACCTCACCAAACCTCTCAGCCCCAAGAGTGTCCACCCTTATGTCTCATCCAGCTGTGGGTCTAGATATGGTCAATCCAGGTTGCATCACAGCCCCTGAACGAATTGTGTAAGAATTTCTCTCTCTTTCCCTGTCTTTGTTTCATGGGTTTTTAAAAGTAATTTATTTTTATAATGGGGTTTAGCTGCTTTTCACGGCTGTGTTTATGCCGCTTTACACCCACTTGACACACTAACAGAGAGATATCAATACATAGGTTTTAAGATTATTACTAGTCAGATATATTCTTGTGCGGTGAATCGGGCGTGTTGAGTCCAGTTCTCTGAGCAAGGAGTAGGTCTTGTCTATTACATATTGGGTTTATGGAACGGTATCTGAGCTAATTTGAAACTCTTGTTTTATGTATCACCCCACCTCACCTTTCCCGTTAAGCAGCCATAGTGTGTTTTCTGCATGTGTGACTCTGTTCTGTTTTGTAATTCAGTTCAAGTGTAACGGTTTTTACATTCCCTCTATAAGTGACACCTTATGAGAAGTGTCCTTTTCTGTGTGACTTATTTCACTTAGAATCGTCTTACCTAAATCCACTCATCATGCTGCTACTAGCCTTATGACATTGATTTCATGGCTGAGTGATATTCCATTGTACATAAGGACCACAACTTTTTTATCCATTTTTCGCTTTCCTGGGATATTTAAGGTGGAAGGAAGTGGAGGTCCTTGTCAACAGAGCAGCCCTAAACTTTGGGGTGCTTGTGTCTTGCTGATTTTCAATTTTCCCACTTTATCCCCCCATGCGTGGAAGTGCCCTATGCTCTCTAAGCTGTGTTTTTTAGATGTTTCAGGACACACCGTACACTTCTCCAGAGTGGCTGTTGGCAATTTACATCCCGCCCATCAGTGTAGCAAGGCTCCCATTTCTCCATGGCCTGTCCTGCATTTCTGGTTTTGACAGTTTTTTCAGCATGGCCCTTTTGACCGATGGGAAGCGAGACTTCTTTGTAGCGCTGATTTGCCTTTCCAGGTTGCTTGGTTGGCCAAAAAGGGCGTATGCGTTTTTTCCTGAATATATTCAGGAAAAAACGCATACGCCCTTTTTGGCCAAGGGCATCATTGTCAACGTTTTGCCGCTTTTCATGTGCTTTAAAGGCGATTCGAATCTACCTCCTGAAATCTGTTTCCTGCAATTCTGCCTTGATTTCAAATCCTCTTCTTTGCCTTCCCTCAATATATTTGTGGACGAGAGTTATGATTTATAACTCTGCAGGTTTGTGAATTGCAGTGCCCTGAAGCTCCATTTTACAAGTCGGTTTTTTGGGAGCTGGCCGCAAAAGCGCAGGATGGCTTCAGGCCCTGTTCTGGTTCAGGGGGGCAGGCTGAGCCTGTGGTTAATTCTTCTTCCTGATGGGAAAATAGAGTGACCTGTGCCTGTCCCAACACCAAGAGCTAGTCTCTCATTGGTACCCCGTCTTCCCGTTCATCCTCAGGACAAATTGCAACCTGTACGGAACAGGAGGTTAAAGGTGCTGATGCTCCAAGTAGGGAGATTGCTAGTAAAGTGGCTGGAATGGCGAACCCGAGCACAAGGAGATGAGAAATGAGGTGCGTTTTAGAAACCTTTCCCCATCACACGGTGTACCATCTTCTGGGTTTCTCATGCATGTTTTCGATGTAGGAAGATGCCCTTGAACCTGGAGATTTGGGAACCATGTGATGGGTAGCACGCAGTATTACTTTAAAGGGTCTGCGTTTGCTCACCCAACCTCACCAAACCTCTCAGCCCCAAGAGTGTCCACCCTTATGTCTCATCCAGCTGTGGGTCTAGATATGGTCAATCCAGGTTGCATCACAGCCCCTGAACGAATTGTGTAAGAATTTCTCTCTCTTTCCCTGTCTTTGTTTCATGGGTTTTTAAAAGTAATTTATTTTTATAATGGGGTTTAGCTGCTTTTCACGGCTGTGTTTATGCCGCTTTACACCCACTTGACACACTAACAGAGAGATATCAATACATAGGTTTTAAGATTATTACTAGTCAGATATATTCTTGTGCGGTGAATCGGGCGTGTTGAGTCCAGTTCTCTGAGCAAGGAGTAGGTCTTGTCTATTACATATTGGGTTTATGGAACGGTATCTGAGCTAATTTGAAACTCTTGTTTTATGTATCACCCCACCTCACCTTTCCCGTTAAGCAGCCATAGTGTGTTTTCTGCATGCGTGACTCTGTTCTGTTTTGTAATTCAGTTCAAGTGTAACGGTTTTTACATTCCCTCTATAAGTGACACCTTATGAGAAGTGTCCTTTTCTGTGTGACTTATTTCACTTAGAATCGTCTTACCTAAATCCACTCATCATGCTGCTACTAGCCTTATGACATTGATTTCATGGCTGAGTGATATTCCATTGTACATAAGGACCACAACTTTTTTATCCATTTTTCGCTTTCCTGGGATATTTAAGGTGGAAGGAAGTGGAGGTCCTTGTCAACAGAGCAGCCCTAAACTTTGGGGTGCTTGTGTCTTGCTGATTTTCAATTTTCCCACTTTATCCCCCCATGCGTGGAAGTGCCCTATGCTCTCTAAGCTGTGTTTTTTAGATGTTTCAGGACACACCGTACACTTCTCCAGAGTGGCTGTTGGCAATTTACATCCCGCCCATCAGTGTAGCAAGGCTCCCATTTCTCCATGGCCTGTCCTGCATTTCTGGTTTTGACACGTTTTTCAGCATGGCCCTTTTGACCGATGGGAAGCGAGACTTCTTTGTAGCGCTGATTTGCCTTTCCAGGTTGCTTGGTTGGCCAAAAAGGGCGTATGCGTTTTTTCCTGAATATATTCAGGAAAAAACGCATACGCCCTTTTTGGCCAAGGGCATCATTGTCAACGTTTTGCCGCTTTTCATGTGCTTTAAAGGCGATTCGAATCTACCTCCTGAAATCTGTTTCCTGCAATTCTGCCTTGATTTCAAATCCTCTTCTTTGCCTTCCCTCAATATATTTGTGGACGAGAGTTATCATTTATAACTCTGCAGGTTTGTGAATTGCAGTGCCCTGAAGCTCCATTTTACAAGTCGCTTTTTTGGGAGCTGGCCGCAAAAGCGCAGGATGGCTTCAGGCCCTGTTCTGGTTCTGGGGGGCAGGCTGAGCCTGTGGTTAATTCTTCTTCCTGATGGGAAAATAGAGTGACCTGTGCCTGTCCCAACACCAAGAGCTAGTCTCTCATTGGTTCCCCATCTTCCCGTTCATCCTCAGGACAAATTGCAACCTGTACGGAACAGGAGGTTAAAGGTGCTGATGCTCCAAGTAGGGAGATTGCTAGTAAAGTGGCTGGAATGGCGAACCCGAGCACAAGGAGATGAGAAATGAGGTGCGTTTTAGAAACCTTTCCCCATCACACGGTGTACCATCTTCTGGGTTTCTCATGCATGTTTTCGATGTAGGAAGATGCCCTTGAACCTGGAGATTTGGGACCCATGTGATGGGTAGCACGCAGTATTACTTTAAAGGGTCTGCGTTTGCTCACCCAACCTCACCAAACCTCTCAGCCCCAAGAGTGTCCACCCTTATGTCTCATCCAGCTGTGGGTCTAGATATGGTCAATCCAGGTTGCATCACAGCCCCTGAACGAATTGTGTAAGAATTTCTCTCTCTTTCCCTGTCTTTGTTTCATGGGTTTTTAAAAGTAATTTATTTTTATAATGGGGTTTAGCTGCTTTTCACGGCTGTGTTTATGCCGCTTTACACCCACTTGACACACTAACAGAGAGATATCAATACATAGGTTTTAAGATTATTACTAGTCAGATATATTCTTGTGCGGTGAATCGGGCGTGTTGAGTCCAGTTCTCTGAGCAAGGAGTAGGTCTTGTCTATTACATATTGGGTTTATGGAACGGTATCTGAGCTAATTTGAAACTCTTGTTTTATGTATCACCCCACCTCACCTTTCCCGTTAAGCAGCCATAGTGTGTTTTCTGCATGTGTGACTCTGTTCTGTTTTGTAATTCAGTTCAAGTGTAACGGTTTTTACATTCCCTCTATAAGTGACACCTTATGAGAAGTGTCCTTTTCTGTGTGACTTATTTCACTTAGAATCGTCTTACCTAAATCCACTCATCATGCTGCTACTAGCCTTATGACATTGATTTCATGGCTGAGTGATATTCCATTGTACATAAGGACCACAACTTTTTTATCCATTTTTCGCTTTCCTGGGATATTTAAGGTGGAAGGAAGTGGAGGTCCTTGTCAACAGAGCAGCCCTAAACTTTGGGGTGCTTGTGTCTTGCTGATTTTCAATTTTCCCACTTTATCCCCCCATGCGTGGAAGTGCCCTATGCTCTCTAAGCTGTGTTTTTTAGATGTTTCAGGACACACCGTACACTTCTCCAGAGTGGCTGTTGGCAATTTACATCCCGCCCATCAGTGTAGCAAGGCTCCCATTTCTCCATGGCCTGTCCTGCATTTCTGGTTTTGACAGTTTTTTCAGCATGGCCCTTTTGACCGATGGGAAGCGAGACTTCTTTGTAGCGCTGATTTGCCTTTCCAGGTTGCTTGGTTGGCCAAAAAGGGCGTATGCGTTTTTTCCTGAATATATTCAGGAAAAAACGCATACGCCCTTTTTGGCCAAGGGCATCATTGTCAACGTTTTGCCGCTTTTCATGTGCTTTAAAGGCGATTCGAATCTACCTCCTGAAATCTGTTTCCTGCAATTCTGCCTTGATTTCAAATCCTCTTCTTTGCCTTCCCTCAATATATTTGTGGACGAGAGTTATCATTTATAACTCTGCAGGTTTGTGAATTGCAGTGCCCTGAAGCTCCATTTTACAAGTCGGTTTTTTGGGAGCTGGCCGCAAAAGCGCAGGATGGCTTCAGGCCCTGTTCTGGTTCAGGGGGGCAGGCTGAGCCTGTGGTTAATTCTTCTTCCTGATGGGAAAATAGAGTGACCTGTGCCTGTCCCAACACCAAGAGCTAGTCTCTCATTGGTACCCCGTCTTCCCGTTCATCCTCAGGACAAATTGCAACCTGTACGGAACAGGAGGTTAAAGGTGCTGATGCTCCAAGTAGGGAGATTGCTAGTAAAGTGGCTGGAATGGCGAACCCGAGCACAAGGAGATGAGAAACGAGGTGCGTTTTAGAAACCTTTCCCCATCACACAGTGTACCATCTTCTGGGTTTCTCATGCATGTTTTCGATGTAGGAAGATGCCCTTGAACCTGGAGATTTGGGCACCATGCGATGGGTAGCACGCATTATTACTTTAAAGGGTCTGCGTTTGCTCACCCAACCTCACCAAACCTCTCAGCCCCAAGAGTGTCCACCCTTATGTCTCATCCAGCTGTGGGTCTAGATATGGTCAATCCAGGTTGCATCACAGCCCCTGAACGAATTGTGTAAGAATTTCTCTCTCTTTCCCTGTCTTTGTTTCATTGGTTTTTAAAAGTAATTTATTTTTATAATGGGGTTTAGCTGCTTTTCACGGCTGTGTTTATGCCGCTTTACACCCACTTGACACACTAACAGAGAGATATCAATACATAGGTTTTAAGATTATTACTAGTCAGATATATTCTTGTGCGGTGAATCGGGCGTGTTGAGTCCAGTTCTCTGAGCAAGGAGTAGGTCTTTTCTATTACATATTGGTTTTATGGAACGGTATCTGAGCTAATTTGAAACTCTTGTTTTATGTATCACCCCACCTCACCTTTCCCGTTAAGCAGCCATAGTGTGTTTTCTGCATGCGTGACTCTGTTCTGTTTTGTAATTCAGTTCAAGTGTAACGGTTTTTACATTCCCTCTATAAGTGACACCTTATGAGAAGTGTCCTTTTCTGTGTGACTTATTTCACTTAGAATCGTCTTACCTAAATCCACTCATCATGCTGCTACTAGCCTTATGACATTGATTTCATGGCTGAGTGATATTCCATTGTACATAAGGACCACAACTTTTTTATCCATTTTTCGCTTTCCTGGGATATTTAAGGTGGAAGGAAGTGGAGGTCCTTGTCAACAGAGCAGCCCTAAACTTTGGGGTGCTTGTGTCTTGCTGATTTTCAATTTTCCCACTTTATCCCCCCATGCGTGGAAGTGCCCTATGCTCTCTAAGCTGTGTTTTTTAGATGTTTCAGGACACACCGTACACTTCTCCAGAGTGGCTGTTGGCAATTTACATCCCGCCCATCAGTGTAGCAAGGCTCCCATTTCTCCATGGCCTGTCCTGCATTTCTGGTTTTGACACTTTTTTCAGCATGGCCCTTTTGACCGATGGGAAGCGAGACTTCTTTGTAGCGCTGATTTGCCTTTCCAGGTTGCTTGGTTGGCCAAAAAGGGCGTATGCGTTTTTTCCTGAATATATTCAGGAAAAAACGCATACGCCCTTTTTGGCCAAGGGCATCATTGTCAACGTTTTGCCGCTTTTCATGTGCTTTAAAGGCGATTCGAATCTACCTCCTGAAATCTGTTTCCTGCAATTCTGCCTTGATTTCAAATCCTCTTCTTTGCCTTCCCTCAATATATTTGTGGACGAGAGTTATCATTTATAACTCTGCAGGTTTGTGAATTGCAGTGCCCTGAAGCTCCATTTTACAAGTCGCTTTTTTGGGAGCTGGCCGCAAAAGCGCCGGATGGCTTCAGGCCCTGTTCTGGTTCCGGGGGGCAGGCTGAGCCTGTGGTTAATTCTTCTTCCTGATGGGAAAATAGAGTGACCTGTGCCTGTCCCAACACCAAGAGCTAGTCTCTCATTGGTTCCCCATCTTCCCGTTCATCCTCAGGACAAATTGCAACCTGTACGGAACAGGAGGTTAAAGGTGCTGATGCTCCAAGTAGGGAGATTGCTAGTAAAGTGGCTGGAATGGCGAACCCGAGCACAAGGAGATGAGAAATGAGGTGCGTTTTAGAAACCTTTCCCCATCACACGGTGTACCATCTTCTGGGTTTCTCATGCATGTTTTCGATGTAGGAAGATGCCCTTGAACCTGGAGATTTGGGACCCATGCGATGGGTAGCACGCAGTATTACTTTAAATGGTCTGCGTTTGCTCACCCAACCTCACCAAACCTCTCAGCCCCAAGAGTGTCCACCCTTATGTCTCATCCAGCTGTGGGTCTAGATATGGTCAATCCAGGTTGCATCACAGCTCCTGAACGAATTGTGTAAGAATATCTCTCTCTTTCCCTGTCTTTGTTTCATGGGTTTTTAAAAGTAATTTATTTTTATAATGGGGTTTAGCTGCTTTTCACGGCTGTGTTTATGCCGCTTTACACCCACTTGACACACTAACAGAGAGATATCAATACATAGGTTTTAAGATTATTACTAGTCAGATATATTCTTGTGCGGTGAATCGGGCGTGTTGAGTCCAGTTCTCTGAGCAAGGAGTAGGTCTTGTCTATTACATATTGGGTTTATGGAACGGTATCTGAGCTAATTTGAAACTCTTGTTTTATGTATCCCCCCACCTCACCTTTCCCGTTAAGCAGCCATAGTGTGTTTTCTGCATGTGTGACTCTGTTCTGTATTGTAAGTCAGTTCAAGTGTAACGGTTTTTACATTCCCTCTATAAGTGACACCTTATGAGAAGTGTCCTTTTCTGTGTGACTTATTTCACTTAGAATCGTCTTACCTAAATCCACTCATCATGCTGCTACTAGCCTTATGACATTGATTTCATGGCTGAGTGATATTCCATTGTACATAAGGACCACAACTTTTTTATCCATTTTTCGCTTTCCTGGGATATTTAAGGTGGAATGAAGTGGAGGTCCTTGTCAACAGAGCAGCCCTAAACTTTGGGGTGCTTGTGTCTTGCTGATTTTCAATGTTCCCACTTTATCCCCCCATGCGTGGAAGTGCCCTATGCTCTCTAAGCTGTGTTTTTTAGATGTTTCAGGACACACCGTACACTTCTCCAGAGTGGCTGTTGGCAATTTACATCCCGCCCATCAGTGTAGCAAGGCTCCCATTTCTCCATGGCCTGTCCTGCATTTCTGGTTTTGACAGTTTTTTTCAGCATGGCCCTTTTGACCGATGGGAAGCGAGACTTCTTTGTAGCGCTGATTTGCCTTTCCAGGTTGCTTGGTTGGCCAAAAAGGGCGTATGCGTTTTTTCCTGAATATATTCAGGAAAAAACGCATACGCCCTTTTTGGCCAAGGGCATCATTGTCAACGTTTTGCCGCTTTTCATGTGCTTTAAAGGCGATTCGAATCTACCTCCTGAAATCTGTTTCCTGCAATTCTGCCTTGATTTCAAATCCTCTTCTTTGCCTTCCCTCAATATATTTGTGGACGAGAGTTATGATTTATAACTCTGCATGTTTGTGAATTGCAGTGCCCTGAAGCTCCATTTTACAAGTCGGTTTTTTGGGAGCTGGCCGCAAAAGCGCAGGATGGCTTCAGGCCCTGTTCTGGTTCAGGGGGGCAGGCTGAGCCTGTGGTTAATTCTTCTTCCTGATGGGAAAATAGAGTGGCCTGTGCCTGTCCCAACACCAAGAGCTAGTCTCTCATTGGTTCCCCGTCTTCCCGTTCATCCTCAGGACAAATTGCAACCTGTACGGAACAGGAGGTTAAAGGTGCTGATGCTCCAAGTAGGGAGATTGCTAGTAAAGTGGCTGGAATGGCGAACCCGAGCACAAGGAGATGAGAAATGAGGTGCGTTTTAGAAACCTTTCCCCATCACACGGTGTACCATCTTCTGGGTTTCTCATGCATGTTTTCGATGTAGGAAGATGCCCTTGAACCTGGAGATTTGGGACCCATGCGATGGGTAGCACGCAGTATTACTTTAAAGGGTCTGCGTTTGCTCACCCAACCTCACCAAACCTCTCAGCCCCAAGAGTGTCCACCCTTATGTCTCATCCAGCTGTGGGTCTAGATATGGTCAATCCAGGTTGCATCACAGCCCCTGAACGAATTGTGTAAGAATTTCTCTCTCTTTCCCTGTCTTTGTTTCATGGGTTTTTAAAAGTAATTTATTTTTATAATGGGGTTTAGCTGCTTTTCACGGCTGTGTTTAGGCCGCTTTACACCCACTTGACACACTAACAGAGAGATATCAATACATAGGTTTTAAGATTATTACTGGTCAGATATATTCTTGTGCGGTGAATCGGGCGTGTTGAGTCCAGTTCTCTGAGCAAGGAGTAGGTCTTGTCTATTACATATTGGGTTTATGGAACGGTATCTGAGCTAATTTGAAACTCTTGTTTTATGTATCACCCCACCTCACCTTTCCCGTTAAGCAGCCATAGTGTGTTTTCTGCATGTGTGACTCTGTTCTGTATTGTAAGTCAGTTCAAGTGTAACGGTTTTTACATTCCCTCTATAAGTGACACCTTATGAGAAGTGTCCTTTTCTGTGTGACTTATTTCACTTAGAATCGTCTTACCTAAATCCACTCATCATGCTGCTACTAGCCTTATGACATTGATTTCATGGCTGAGTGATATTCCATTGTACATAAGGACCACAACTTTTTTATCCATTTTTCGCTTTCCTGGGATATTTAAGGTGGAATGAAGTGGAGGTCCTTGTCAACAGAGCAGCCCTAAACTTTGGGGTGCTTGTGTCTTGCTGATTTTCAATTTTCCCACTTTATCCCCCCATGCGTGGAAGTGCCCTATGCTCTCTAAGCTGTGTTTTTTAGATGTTTCAGGACACACCGTACACTTCTCCAGAGTGGCTGTTGGCAATTTACATCCCGCCCATCAGTGTAGCAAGGCTCCCATTTCTCCATGGCCTGTCCTGCATTTCTGGTTTTGACAGTTTTTTCAGCATGGCCCTTTTGACCGATGGGAAGCGAGACTTCTTTGTAGCGCTGATTTGCCTTTCCAGGTTGCTTGGTTGGCCAAAAAGGGCGTATGCGTTTTTTCCTGAATATATTCAGGAAAAAACGCATACGCCCTTTTTGGCCAAGGGCATCATTGTCAACGTTTTGCCGCTTTTCATGTGCTTTAAAGGCGATTCGAATCTACCTCCTGAAATCTGTTTCCTGCAATTCTGCCT
Source organism: Balaenoptera physalus (assembly GCF_965194825.1). NCBI lineage: Eukaryota > Metazoa > Chordata > Mammalia > Artiodactyla > Balaenopteridae > Balaenoptera > Balaenoptera physalus. The sequence continues at coordinate 136,443 of NW_028126310.1, read as the reverse complement.
TGATTTCAAATCCTCTTCTTTGCCTTCCCTCAATATATTTGTGGACGAGAGTTATGATTTATAACTCTGCAGGTTTGTGAATTGCAGTGCCCTGAAGCTCCATTTTACAAGTCGGTTTTTTGGGAGCTGGCCGCAAAAGCGCCGGATGGCTTCAGGCCCTGTTCTGGTTCAGGGGGGCAGGCTGAGCCTGTGGTTAATTCTTCTTCCTGATGGGAAAATAGAGTGACCTGTGCCTGTCCCAACACCAAGAGCTAGTCTCTCATTGGTTCCCCGTCTTCCCGTTCATCCTCAGGACAAATTGCAACCTGTACGGAACAGGAGGTTAAAGGTGCTGATGCTCCAAGTAGGGAGATTGCTAGTAAAGTGGCTGGAATGGCGAACCCGAGCACAAGGAGATGAGAAATGAGGTGCGTTTTAGAAACCTTTCCCCATCACACGGTGTACCATCTTCTGGGTTTCTCATGCATGTTTTCGATGTAGGAAGATGCCCTTGAACCTGGAGATTTGGGACCCATGTGATGGGTAGCACGCAGTATTACTTTAAAGGGTCTGCGTTTGCTCACCCAACCTCACCAAACCTCTCAGCCCCAAGAGTGTCCACCCTTATGTCTCATCCAGCTGTGGGTCTAGATATGGTCAATCCAGGTTGCATCACAGCCCCTGAACGAATTGTGTAAGAATTTCTCTCTCTTTCCCTGTCTTTGTTTCATGGGTTTTTAAAAGTAATTTATTTTTATAATGGGGTTTAGCTGCTTTTCACGGCTGTGTTTATGCCGCTTTACACCCACTTGACACACTAACAGAGAGATATCAATACATAGGTTTTAAGATTATTACTAGTCAGATATATTCTTGTGCGGTGAATCGGGCGTGTTGAGTCCAGTTCTCTGAGCAAGGAGTAGGTCTTGTCTATTACGTATTGGGTTTATGGAACGGTATCTGAGCTAATTTGAAACTCTTGTTTTATGTATCACCCCACCTCACCTTTCCCGTTAAGCAGCCATAGTGTGTTTTCTGCATGTGTGACTCTGTTCTGTTTTGTAATTCAGTTCAAGTGTAACGGTTTTTACATTCCCTCTATAAGTGACACCTTATGAGAAGTGTCCTTTTCTGTGTGACTTATTTCACTTAGAATCGTCTTACCTAAATCCACTCATCATGCTGCTACTAGCCTTATGACATTGATTTCATGGCTGAGTGATATTCCATTGTACATAAGGACCACAACTTTTTTATCCATTTTTCGCTTTCCTGGGATATTTAAGGTGGAAGGAAGTGGAGGTCCTTGTCAACAGAGCAGCCCTAAACTTTGGGGTGCTTGTGTCTTGCTGATTTTCAATTTTCCCACTTTATCCCCCCATGCGTGGAAGTGCCCTATGCTCTCTAAGCTGTGTTTTTTAGATGTTTCAGGACACACCGTACACTTCTCCAGAGTGGCTGTTGGCAATTTACATCCCGCCCATCAGTGTAGCAAGGCTCCCATTTCTCCATGGCCTGTCCTGCATTTCTGGTTTTGACACTTTTTTCAGCATGGCCCTTTTGACCGATGGGAAGCGAGACTTCTTTGTAGCGCTGATTTGCCTTTCCAGGTTGCTTGGTTGGCCAAAAAGGGCGTATGCGTTTTTTCCTGAATATATTCAGGAAAAAACGCATACGCCCTTTTTGGCCAAGGGCATCATTGTCAACGTTTTGCCGCTATTCATGTGCTTTAAAGGCGATTCGAATCTACCTCCTGAAATCTGTTTCCTGCAATTCTGCCTTGATTTCAAATCCTCTTCTTTGCCTTCCCTCAATATATTTGTGGACGAGAGTTATCATTTATAACTCTGCAGGTTTGTGAATTGCAGTGCCCTGAAGCTCCATTTTACAAGTCGGTTTTTTGGGAGCTGGCCGCAAAAGCGCCGGATGGCTTCAGGCCCTGTTCTGGTTCAGGGGGGCAGGCTGAGCCTGTGGTTAATTCTTCTTCCTGATGGGAAAATAGAGTGACCTGTGCCTGTCCCAACACCAAGAGCTAGTCTCTCATTGGTTCCCCGTCTTCCCGTTCATCCTCAGGACAAATTGCAACCTGTACGGAACAGGAGGTTAAAGGTGCTGATGCTCCAAGTAGGGAGATTGCTAGTAAAGTGGCTGGAATGGCGAACCCGAGCACAAGGAGATGAGAAATGAGGTGCGTTTTAGAAACCTTTCCCCATCACACGGTGTACCATCTTCTGGGTTTCTCATGCATGTTTTCGATGTAGGAAGATGCCCTTGAACCTGGAGATTTGGGACCCATGTGATGGGTAGCACGCAGTATTACTTTAAAGGGTCTGCGTTTGCTCACCCAACCTCACCAAACCTCTCAGCCCCAAGAGTGTCCACCCTTATGTCTCATCCAGCTGTGGGTCTAGATATGGTCAATCCAGGTTGCATCACAGCCCCTGAACGAATTGTGTAAGAATTTCTCTCTCTTTCCCTGTCTTTGTTTCATGGGTTTTTAAAAGTAATTTATTTTTATAATGGGGTTTAGCTGCTTTTCACGGCTGTGTTTATGCCGCTTTACACCCACTTGACACACTAACAGAGAGATATCAATACATAGGTTTTAAGATTATTACTAGTCAGATATATTCTTGTGCGGTGAATCGGGCGTGTTGAGTCCAGTTCTCTGAGCAAGGAGTAGGTCTTGTCTATTACGTATTGGGTTTATGGAACGGTATCTGAGCTAATTTGAAACTCTTGTTTTATGTATCACCCCACCTCACCTTTCCCGTTAAGCAGCCATAGTGTGTTTTCTGCATGTGTGACTCTGTTCTGTTTTGTAATTCAGTTCAAGTGTAACGGTTTTTACATTCCCTCTATAAGTGACACCTTATGAGAAGTGTCCTTTTCTGTGTGACTTATTTCACTTAGAATCGTCTTACCTAAATCCACTCATCATGCTGCTACTAGCCTTATGACATTGATTTCATGGCTGAGTGATATTCCATTGTACATAAGGACCACAACTTTTTTATCCATTTTTCGCTTTCCTGGGATATTTAAGGTGGAAGGAAGTGGAGGTCCTTGTCAACAGAGCAGCCCTAAACTTTGGGGTGCTTGTGTCTTGCTGATTTTCAATTTTCCCACTTTATCCCCCCATGCGTGGAAGTGCCCTATGCTCTCTAAGCTGTGTTTTTTAGATGTTTCAGGACACACCGTACACTTCTCCAGAGTGGCTGTTGGCAATTTACATCCCGCCCATCAGTGTAGCAAGGCTCCCATTTCTCCATGGCCTGTCCTGCATTTCTGGTTTTGACACTTTTTTCAGCATGGCCCTTTTGACCGATGGGAAGCGAGACTTCTTTGTAGCGCTGATTTGCCTTTCCAGGTTGCTTGGTTGGCCAAAAAGGGCGTATGCGTTTTTTCCTGAATATATTCAGGAAAAAACGCATACGCCCTTTTTGGCCAAGGGCATCATTGTCAACGTTTTGCCGCTTTTCATGTGCTTTAAAGGCGATTCGAATCTACCTCCTGAAATCTGTTTCCTGCAATTCTGCCTTGATTTCAAATCCTCTTCTTTGCCTTCCCTCAATATATTTGTGGACGAGAGTTATCATTTATAACTCTGCAGGTTTGTGAATTGCAGTGCCCTGAAGCTCCATTTTACAAGTCGCTTTTTTGGGAGCCGGCCGCAAAAGCGCAGGATGGCTTCAGGCCCTGTTCTGGTTCCGCGGGGCAGGCTGAGCCTGTGGTTAATTCTTCTTCCTGATGGGAAAATAGAGTGACCTGTGCCTGTCCCAACACCAAGAGCTAGTCTCTCATTGGTTCCCCGTCTTCCCGTTCATCCTCAGGACAAATTGCAACCTGTACGGAACAGGAGGTTAAAGGTGCTGATGCTCCAAGTAGGGAGATTGCTAGTAAAGTGGCTGGAATGGCGAACCCGAGCACAAGGAGATGAGAAATTAGGTGCGTTTTAGAAACCTTTCCCCATCACACGGTGTACCATCTTCTGGGTTTCTCATGCATGTTTTCGATGTAGGAAGATGCCCTTGAACCTGGAGATTTGGGACCCATGCGATGGGTAGCACGCAGTATTACTTTAAAGGGTCTGCGTTTGCTCACCCAACCTCACCAAACCTCTCAGCCCCAAGAGTGTCCACCCTTATGTCTCATCCAGCTGTGGGTCTAGATATGGTCAATCCAGGTTGCATCACAGCTCCTGAACGAATTGTGTAAGAATTTCTCTCTCTTTCCCTGTCTTTGTTTCATGGGTTTTTAAAAGTAATTTATTTTTATAATGGGGTTTAGCTGCTTTTCACGGCTGTGTTTATGCCGCTTTACACCCACTTGACACACTAACAGAGAGATATCAATACATAGGTTTTAAGATTATTACTAGTCAGATATATTCTTGTGCGGTGAATCGGGAGTGTTGAGTCCAGTTCTCTGAGCAAGGAGTAGGTCTTGTCTATTACGTATTGGGTTTATGGAACGGTATCTGAGCTAATTTGAAACTCTTGTTTTATGTATCACCCCACCTCACCTTTCCCGTTAAGCAGCCATAGTGTGTTTTCTGCATGTGTGACTCTGTTCTGTTTTGTAATTCAGTTCAAGTGTAACGGTTTTTACATTCCCTCTATAAGTGACACCTTATGAGAAGTGTCCTTTTCTGTGTGACTTATTTCACTTAGAATCGTCTTACCTAAATCCACTCATCATGCTGCTACTAGCCTTATGACATTGATTTCATGGCTGAGTGATATTCCATTGTACATAAGGACCACAACTTTTTTATCCATTTTTCGCTTTCCTGGGATATTTAAGGTGGAAGGAAGTGGAGGTCCTTGTCAACAGAGCAGCCCTAAACTTTGGGGTGCTTGTGTCTTGCTGATTTTCAATTTTCCCACTTTATCCCCCCATGCGTGGAAGTGCCCTATGCTCTCTAAGCTGTGTTTTTTAGATGTTTCAGGACACACCGTACACTTCTCCAGAGTGGCTGTTGGCAATTTACATCCCGCCCATCAGTGTAGCAAGGCTCCCATTTCTCCATGGCCTGTCCTGCATTTCTGGTTTTGACACTTTTTTCAGCATGGCCCTTTTGACCGATGGGAAGCGAGACTTCTTTGTAGCGCTGATTTGCCTTTCCAGGTTGCTTGGTTGGCCAAAAAGGGCGTATGCGTTTTTTCCTGAATATATTCAGGAAAAAACGCATACGCCCTTTTTGGCCAAGGGCATCATTGTCAACGTTTTGCCGCTTTTCATGTGCTTTAAAGGCGATTTGAATCTACCTCCTGAAATCTGTTTCCTGCAATTCTGCCTTGATTTCAAATCCTCTTCTTTGCCTTCCCTCAATATATTTGTGGACGAGAGTTATCATTTATAACTCTGCAGGTTTGTGAATTGCAGTGCCCTGAAGCTCCATTTTACAAGTCGCTTTTTTGGGAGCTGGCCGCAAAAGCGCCGGATGGCTTCAGGCCCTGTTCTGGTTCTGGGGGGCAGGCTGAGCCTGTGGTTAATTCTTCTTCCTGATGGGAAAATAGAGTGACCTGTGCCTGTCCCAACACCAAGAGCTAGTCTCTCATTGGTTCCCCGTCTTCCCGTTCATCCTCAGGACAAATTGCAACCTGTACGGAACAGGAGGTTAAAGGTGCTGATGCTCCAAGTAGGGAGATTGCTAGTAAAGTGGCTGGAATGGCGAACCCGAGCACAAGGAGATGAGAAATGAGGTGCGTTTTAGAAACCTTTCCCCATCACACGGTGTACCATCTTCTGGGTTTCTCATGCATGTTTTCGATGTAGGAAGATGCCCTTGAACCTGGAGATTTGGGACCCATGCGATGGGTAGCACGCAGTATTACTTTAAAGGGTCTGCGTTTGCTCACCCAACCTCACCAAACCTCTCAGCCCCAAGAGTGTTCACCCTTATGTCTCATCCAGCTGTGGGTCTAGATATGGTCAATCCAGGTTGCATCACAGCTCCTGAACGAATTGTGTAAGAATATCTCTCTCTTTCCCTGTCTTTGTTTCATGGGTTTTTAAAAGTAATTTATTTTTATAATGGGGTTTAGCTGCTTTTCACGGCTGTGTTTATGCCGCTTTACACCCACTTGACACACTAACAGAGAGATATCAATACATAGGTTTTAAGATTATTACTAGTCAGATATATTCTTGTGCGGTGAATCGGGCGTGTTGAGTCCAGTTCTCTGAGCAAGGAGTAGGTCTTGTCTATTCCATATTGGGTTTATGGAACGGTATCTGAGCTAATTTGAAACTCTTGTTTTATGTATCACCCCACCTCACCTTTCCCGTTAAGCAGCCATAGTGTGTTTTCTGCATGTGTGACTCTGTTCTGTATTGTAAGTCAGTTCAAGTGTAACGGTTTTTACATTCCCTCTATAAGTGACACCTTATGAGAAGTGTCCTTTTCTGTGTGACTTATTTCACTTAGAATCGTCTTACCTAAATCCACTCATCATGCTGCTACTAGCCTTATGACATTGATTTCATGGCTGAGTGATATTCCATTGTACATAAGGACCACAACTTTTTTATCCATTTTTCGCTTTCCTGGGATATTTAAGGTGGAAGGAAGTGGAGGTCCTTGTCAACAGAGCAGCCCTAAACTTTGGGGTGCTTGTGTCTTGCTGATTTTCAATGTTCCCACTTTATCCCCCCATGCGTGGAAGTGCCCTATGCTCTCTAAGCTGTGTTTTTTAGATGTTTCAGGACACACCGTACACTTCTCCAGAGTGGCTGTTGGCAATTTACATCCCGCCCATCAGTGTAGCAAGGCTCCCATTTCTCCATGGCCTGTCCTGCATTTCTGGTTTTGACAGTTTTTTTCAGCATGGCCCTTTTGACCGATGGGAAGCGAGACTTCTTTGTAGCGCTGATTTGCCTTTCCAGGTTGCTTGGTTGGCCAAAAAGGGCGTATGCGTTTTTTCCTGAATATATTCAGGAAAAAACGCATACGCCCTTTTTGGCCAAGGGCATCATTGTCAACGTTTTGCCGCTTTTCATGTGCTTTAAAGGCGATTCGAATCTACCTCCTGAAATCTGTTTCCTGCAATTCTGCCTTGATTTCAAATCCTCTTCTTTGCCTTCCCTCAATATATTTGTGGACGAGAGTTATGATTTATAACTCTGCAGGTTTGTGAATTGCAGTGCCCTGAAGCTCCATTTTACAAGTCGGTTTTTTGGGAGCTGGCCGCAAAAGCGCAGGATGGCTTCAGGCCCTGTTCTGGTTCAGGGGGGCAGGCTGAGCCTGTGGTTAATTCTTCTTCCTGATGGGAAAATAGAGTGGCCTGTGCCTGTCCCAACACCAAGAGCTAGTCTCTCATTGGTTCCCCGTCTTCCCGTTCATCCTCAGGACAAATTGCAACCTGTACGGAACAGGAGGTTAAAGGTGCTGATGCTCCAAGTAGGGAGATTGCTAGTAAAGTGGCTGGAATGGCGAACCCGAGCACAAGGAGATGAGAAATGAGGTGCGTTTTAGAAACCTTTCCCCATCACACGGTGTACCATCTTCTGGGTTTCTCATGCATGTTTTCGATGTAGGAAGATGCCCTTGAACCTGGAGATTTGGGACCCATGCGATGGGTAGCACGCAGTATTACTTTAAAGGGTCTGCGTTTGCTCACCCAACCTCACCAAACCTCTCAGCCCCAAGAGTGTCCACCCTTATGTCTCATCCAGCTGTGGGTCTAGATATGGTCAATCCAGGTTGCATCACAGCCCCTGAACGAATTGTGTAAGAATTTCTCTCTCTTTCCCTGTCTTTGTTTCATGGGTTTTTAAAAGTAATTTATTTTTATAATGGGGTTTAGCTGCTTTTCACGGCTGTGTTTAGGCCGCTTTACACCCACTTGACACACTAACAGAGAGATATCAATACATAGGTTTTAAGATTATTACTGGTCAGATATATTCTTGTGCGGTGAATCGGGAGTGTTGAGTCCAGTTCTCTGAGCAAGGAGTAGGTCTTGTCTATTACATATTGGGTTTATGGAACGGTATCTGAGCTAATTTGAAACTCTTGTTTTATGTATCACCCCGCCTCACCTTTCCCGTTAAGCAGCCATAGTGTGTTTTCTGCATGTGTGACTCTGTTCTGTTTTGTAATTCAGTTCAAGTGTAACGGTTTTTACATTCCCTCTATAACTGACACCTTATGAGAAGTGTCCTTTTCTGTGTGACTTATTTCACTTAGAATCGTCTTACCTAAATCCACTCATCATGCTGCTACTAGCCTTATGACATTGATTTCATGGATGAGTGATATTCCATTGTACATAAGGACCACAACTTTTTTATCCATTTTTCGCTTTCCTGGGATATTTAAGGTGGAAGGAAGAGGAGGTCCTTGTCAACAGAGCAGCCCTAAACTTTGGGGTGCTTGTGTCTTGCTGATTTTCAATTTTCCCACTTTATCGCCCCATGCGTGGAAGTACCCTATGCTCTCTAAGCTGTGTTTTTTAGATGTTTCAGGACACACCGTACACTTCTCCAGAGTGGCTGTTGGCAATTTACATCCCGCCCATCAGTGTAGCAAGGCTCCCATTTCTCCATGGCCTGTCCTGCATTTCTGGTTTTGACAGTTTTTTCAGCATGGCCCTTTTGACCGATGGGAAGCGAGACTTCTTTGTAGCGCTGATTTGCCTTTCCAGGTTGCTTGGTTGGCCAAAAAGGGCGTATGCGTTTTTTCCTGAATATATTCAGGAAAAAACGCATACGCCCTTTTTGGCCAAGGGCATCATTGTCAACGTTTTGCCGCTTTTCATGTGCTTTAAAGGCGATTCGAATCTACCTCCTGAAATCTGTTTCCTGCAATTCTGCCTTGATTTCAAATCCTCTTCTTTGCCTTCCCTCAATATATTTGTGGACGAGAGTTATGATTTATAACTCTGCAGGTTTGTGAATTGCAGTGCCCTGAAGCTCCATTTTACAAGTCGGTTTTTTGGGAGCTGGCCGCAAAAGCGCCGGATGGCTTCAGGCCCTGTTCTGGTTCAGGGGGGCAGGCTGAGCCTGTGGTTAATTCTTCTTCCTGATGGGAAAATAGAGTGGCCTGTGCCTGTCCCAACACCAAGAGCTAGTCTCTCATTGGTTCCCCGTCTTCCCGTTCATCCTCAGGACAAATTGCAACCTGTACGGAACAGGAGGTTAAAGGTGCTGATGCTCCAAGTAGGGAGATTGCTAGTAAAGTGGCTGGAATGGCGAACCCGAGCACAAGGAGATGAGAAATGAGGTGCGTTTTAGAAACCTTTCCCCATCACACGGTGTACCATCTTCTGGGTTTCTCATGCATGTTTTCGATGTAGGAAGATGCCCTTGAACCTGGAGATTTGGGACCCATGTGATGGGTAGCACGCAGTATTACTTTAAAGGGTCTGCGTTTGCTCACCCAACCTCACCAAACCTCTCAGCCCCAAGAGTGTCCACCCTTATGTCTCATCCAGCTGTGGGTCTAGATATGGTCAATCCAGGTTGCATCACAGCCCCTGAACGAATTGTGTAAGAATTTCTCTCTCTTTCCCTGTCTTTGTTTCATGGGTTTTTAAAAGTAATTTATTTTTATAATGGGGTTTAGCTGCTTTTCACGGCTGTGTTTATGCCGCTTTACACCCACTTGACACACTAACAGAGAGATATCAATACATAGGTTTTAAGATTATTACTAGTCAGATATATTCTTGTGCGGTGAATCGGGCGTGTTGAGTCCAGTTCTCTGAGCAAGGAGTAGGTCTTGTCTATTACGTATTGGGTTTATGGAACGGTATCTGAGCTAATTTGAAACTCTTGTTTTATGTATCACCCCACCTCACCTTTCCCGTTAAGCAGCCATAGTGTGTTTTCTGCATGTGTGACTCTGTTCTGTTTTGTAATTCAGTTCAAGTGTAACGGTTTTTACATTCCCTCTATAAGTGACACCTTATGAGAAGTGTCCTTTTCTGTGTGACTTATTTCACTTAGAATCGTCTTACCTAAATCCACTCATCATGCTGCTACTAGCCTTATGACATTGATTTCATGGCTGAGTGATATTCCATTGTACATAAGGACCACAACTTTTTTATCCATTTTTCGCTTTCCTGGGATATTTAAGGTGGAAGGAAGTGGAGGTCCTTGTCAACAGAGCAGCCCTAAACTTTGGGGTGCTTGTGTCTTGCTGATTTTCAATTTTCCCACTTTATCCCCCCATGCGTGGAAGTGCCCTATGCTCTCTAAGCTGTGTTTTTTAGATGTTTCAGGACACACCGTACACTTCTCCAGAGTGGCTGTTGGCAATTTACATCCCGCCCATCAGTGTAGCAAGGCTCCCATTTCTCCATGGCCTGTCCTGCATTTCTGGTTTTGACACTTTTTTCAGCATGGCCCTTTTGACCGATGGGAAGCGAGACTTCTTTGTAGCGCTGATTTGCCTTTCCAGGTTGCTTGGTTGGCCAAAAAGGGCGTATGCGTTTTTTCCTGAATATATTAAGGAAAAAACGCATACGCCCTTTTTGGCCAAGGGCATCATTGTCAACGTTTTGCCGCTTTTCATGTGCTTTAAAGGCGATTCGAATCTACCTCCTGAAATCTGTTTCCTGCAATTCTGCCTTGATTTCAAATCCTCTTCTTTGCCTTCCCTCAATATATTTGTGGACGAGAGTTATCATTTATAACTCTGCAGGTTTGTGAATTGCAGTGCCCTGAAGCTCCATTTTACAAGTCGCTTTTTTGGGAGCTGGCCGCAAAAGCGCAGGATGGCTTCAGGCCCTGTTCTGGTTCCGGGGGGCAGGCTGAGCCTGTGGTTAATTCTTCTTCCTGATGGGAAAATAGAGTGACCTGTGCCTGTCCCAACACCAAGAGCTAGTCTCTCATTGGTTCCCCGTCTTCCCGTTCATCCTCAGGACAAATTGCAACCTGTACGGAACAGGAGGTTAAAGGTGCTGATGCTCCAAGTAGGGAGATTGCTAGTAAAGTGGCTGGAATGGCGAACCCGAGCACAAGGAGATGAGAAATGAGGTGCGTTTTAGAAACCTTTCCCCATCACACGGTGTACCATCTTCTGGGTTTCTCATGCATGTTTTCGATGTAGGAAGATGCCCTTGAACCTGGAGATTTGGGACCCATGCGATGGGTAGCACGCAGTATTACTTTAAAGGGTCTGCGTTTGCTCACCCAACCTCACCAAACCTCTCAGCCCCAAGAGTGTCCACCCTTATGTCTCATCCAGCTGTGGGTCTAGATATGGTCAATCCAGGTTGCATCACAGCTCCTGAACGAATTGTGTAAGAATTTCTCTCTCTTTCCCTGTCTTTGTTTCATGGGTTTTTAAAAGTAATTTATTTTTATAATGGGGTTTAGCTGCTTTTCACGGCTGTGTTTATGCCGCTTTACACCCACTTGACACACTAACAGAGAGATATCAATACATAGGTTTTAAGATTATTACTAGTCAGATATATTCTTGTGCGGTGAATCGGGAGTGTTGAGTCCAGTTCTCTGAGCAAGGAGTAGGTCTTGTCTATTACGTATTGGGTTTATGGAACGGTATCTGAGCTAATTTGAAACTCTTGTTTTATGTATCACCCCACCTCACCTTTCCCGTTAAGCAGCCATAGTGTGTTTTCTGCATGTGTGACTCTGTTCTGTTTTGTAATTCAGTTCAAGTGTAACGGTTTTTACATTCCCTCTATAAGTGACACCTTATGAGAAGTGTCCTTTTCTGTGTGACTTATTTCACTTAGAATCGTCTTACCTAAATCCACTCATCATGCTGCTACTAGCCTTATGACATTGATTTCATGGCTGAGTGATATTCCATTGTACATAAGGACCACAACTTTTTTATCCATTTTTCGCTTTCCTGGGATATTTAAGGTGGAAGGAAGTGGAGGTCCTTGTCAACAGAGCAGCCCTAAACTTTGGGGTGCTTGTGTCTTGCTGATTTTCAATTTTCCCACTTTATCCCCCCATGCGTGGAAGTGCCCTATGCTCTCTAAGCTGTGTTTTTTAGATGTTTCAGGACACACCGTACACTTCTCCAGAGTGGCTGTTGGCAATTTACATCCCGCCCATCAGTGTAGCAAGGCTCCCATTTCTCCATGGCCTGTCCTGCATTTCTGGTTTTGACACTTTTTTCAGCATGGCCCTTTTGACCGATGGGAAGCGAGACTTCTTTGTAGCGCTGATTTGCCTTTCCAGGTTGCTTGGTTGGCCAAAAAGGGCGTATGCGTTTTTTCCTGAATATATTCAGGAAAAAACGCATACGCCCTTTTTGGCCAAGGGCATCATTGTCAACGTTTTGCCGCTTTTCATGTGCTTTAAAGGCGATTCGAATCTACCTCCTGAAATCTGTTTCCTGCAATTCTGCCTTGATTTCAAATCCTCTTCTTTGCCTTCCCTCAATATATTTGTGGACGAGAGTTATCATTTATAACTCTGCAGGTTTGTGAATTGCAGTGCCCTGAAGCTCCATTTTACAAGTCGCTTTTTTGGGAGCCGGCCGCAAAAGCGCAGGATGGCTTCAGGCCCTGTTCTGGTTCCGGGGGGCAGGCTGAGCCTGTGGTTAATTCTTCTTCCTGATGGGAAAATAGAGTGACCTGTGCCTGTCCCAACACCAAGAGCTAGTCTCTCATTGGTTCCCCGTCTTCCCGTTCATCCTCAGGACAAATTGCAACCTGTACGGAACAGGAGGTTAAAGGTGCTGATGCTCCAAGTAGGGAGATTGCTAGTAAAGTGGCTGGAATGGCGAACCCGAGCACAAGGAGATGAGAAATGAGGTGCGTTTTAGAAACCTTTCCCCATCACACGGTGTACCATCTTCTGGGTTTCTCATGCATGTTTTCGATGTAGGAAGATGCCCTTGAACCTGGAGATTTGGGACCCATGCGATGGGTAGCACGCAGTATTACTTTAAAGGGTCTGCGTTTGCTCACCCAACCTCACCAAACCTCTCAGCCCCAAGAGTGTCCACCCTTATGTCTCATCCAGCTGTGGGTCTAGATATGGTCAATCCAGGTTGCATCACAGCCCCTGAACGAATTGTGTAAGAATTTCTCTCTCTTTCCCTGTCTTTGTTTCATGGGTTTTTAAAAGTAATTTATTTTTATAATGGGGTTTAGCTGCTTTTCACGGCTGTGTTTAGGCCGCTTTACACCCACTTGACACACTAACAGAGAGATATCAATACATAGGTTTTAAGATTATTACTGGTCAGATATATTCTTGTGCGGTGAATCGGGAGTGTTGAGTCCAGTTCTCTGAGCAAGGAGTAGGTCTTGTCTATTACATATTGGGTTTATGGAACGGTATCTGAGCTAATTTGAAACTCTTGTTTTATGTATCACCCCGCCTCACCTTTCCCGTTAAGCAGCCATAGTGTGTTTTCTGCATGTGTGACTCTGTTCTGTTTTGTAATTCAGTTCAAGTGTAACGGTTTTTACATTCCCTCTATAACTGACACCTTATGAGAAGTGTCCTTTTCTGTGTGACTTATTTCACTTAGAATCGTCTTACCTAAATCCACTCATCATGCTGCTACTAGCCTTATGACATTGATTTCATGGATGAGTGATATTCCATTGTACATAAGGTCCACAACTTTTTTATCCATTTTTCGCTTTCCTGGGATATTTAAGGTGGAAGGAAGAGGAGGTCCTTGTCAACAGAGCAGCCCTAAACTTTGGGGTGCTTGTGTCTTGCTGATTTTCAATTTTCCCACTTTATCGCCCCATGCGTGGAAGTACCCTATGCTCTCTAAGCTGTGTTTTTTAGATGTTTCAGGACACACCGTACACTTCTCCAGAGTGGCTGTTGGCAATTTACATCCCGCCCATCAGTGTAGCAAGGCTCCCATTTCTCCATGGCCTGTCCTGCATTTCTGGTTTTGACAGTTTTTTCAGCATGGCCCTTTAGACCGATGGGAAGCGAGACTTCTTTGTAGCGCTGATTTGCCTTTCCAGGTTGCTTGGTTGGCCAAAAAGGGCGTATGCGTTTTTTCCTGAATATATTCAGGAAAAAACGCATACGCCCTTTTTGGCCAAGGGCATCATTGTCAACGTTTTGCCGCTTTTCATGTGCTTTAAAGGCGATTCGAATCTACCTCCTGAAATCTGTTTCCTGCAATTCTGCCTTGATTTCAAATCCTCTTCTTTGCCTTCCCTCAATATATTTGTGGACGAGAGTTATGATTTATAACTCTGCAGGTTTGTGAATTGCAGTGCCCTGAAGCTCCATTTTACAAGTCGGTTTTTTGGGAGCTGGCCGCAAAAGCGCCGGATGGCTTCAGGCCCTGTTCTGGTTCAGGGGGGCAGGCTGAGCCTGTGGTTAATTCTTCTTCCTGATGGGAAAATAGAGTGGCCTGTGCCTGTCCCAACACCAAGAGCTAGTCTCTCATTGGTTCCCCGTCTTCCCGTTCATCCTCAGGACAAATTGCAACCTGTACGGAACAGGAGGTTAAAGGTGCTGATGCTCCAAGTAGGGAGATTGCTAGTAAAGTGGCTGGAATGGCGAACCCGAGCACAAGGAGATGAGAAATGAGGTGCGTTTTAGAAACCTTTCCCCATCACACGGTGTACCATCTTCTGGGTTTCTCATGCATGTTTTCGATGTAGGAAGATGCCCTTGAACCTGGAGATTTGGGACCCATGTGATGGGTAGCACGCAGTATTACTTTAAAGGGTCTGCGTTTGCTCACCCAACCTCACCAAACCTCTCAGCCCCAAGAGTGTCCACCCTTATGTCTCATCCAGCTGTGGGTCTAGATATGGTCAATCCAGGTTGCATCACAGCCCCTGAACGAATTGTGTAAGAATTTCTCTCTCTTTCCCTGTCTTTGTTTCATGGGTTTTTAAAAGTAATTTATTTTTATAATGGGGTTTAGCTGCTTTTCACGGCTGTGTTTATGCCGCTTTACACCCACTTGACACACTAACAGAGAGATATCAATACATAGGTTTTAAGATTATTACTAGTCAGATATATTCTTGTGCGGTGAATCGGGCGTGTTGAGTCCAGTTCTCTGAGCAAGGAGTAGGTCTTGTCTATTACGTATTGGGTTTATGGAACGGTATCTGAGCTAATTTGAAACTCTTGTTTTATGTATCACCCCACCTCACCTTTCCCGTTAAGCAGCCATAGTGTGTTTTCTGCATGTGTGACTCTGTTCTGTTTTGTAATTCAGTTCAAGTGTAACGGTTTTTACATTCCCTCTATAAGTGACACCTTATGAGAAGTGTCCTTTTCTGTGTGACTTATTTCACTTAGAATCGTCTTACCTAAATCCACTCATCATGCTGCTACTAGCCTTATGACATTGATTTCATGGCTGAGTGATATTCCATTGTACATAAGGACCACAACTTTTTTATCCATTTTTCGCTTTCCTGGGATATTTAAGGTGGAAGGAAGTGGAGGTCCTTGTCAACAGAGCAGCCCTAAACTTTGGGGTGCTTGTGTCTTGCTGATTTTCAATTTTCCCACTTTATCCCCCCATGCGTGGAAGTGCCCTATGCTCTCTAAGCTGTGTTTTTTAGATGTTTCAGGACACACCGTACACTTCTCCAGAGTGGCTGTTGGCAATTTACATCCCGCCCATCAGTGTAGCAAGGCTCCCATTTCTCCATGGCCTGTCCTGCATTTCTGGTTTTGACACTTTTTTCAGCATGGCCCTTTTGACCGATGGGAAGCGAGACTTCTTTGTAGCGCTGATTTGCCTTTCCAGGTTGCTTGGTTGGCCAAAAAGGGCGTATGCGTTTTTTCCTGAATATATTAAGGAAAAAACGCATACGCCCTTTTTGGCCAAGGGCATCATTGTCAACGTTTTGCCGCTTTTCATGTGCTTTAAAGGCGATTCGAATCTACCTCCTGAAATCTGTTTCCTGCAATTCTGCCTTGATTTCAAATCCTCTTCTTTGCCTTCCCTCAATATATTTGTGGACGAGAGTTATGATTTATAACTCTGCAGGTTTGTGAATTGCAGTGCCCTGAAGCTCCATTTTACAAGTCGCTTTTTTGGGAGCTGGCCGCAAAAGCGCAGGATGGCTTCAGGCCCTGTTCTGGTTCCGGGGGGCAGGCTGAGCCTGTGGTTAATTCTTCTTCCTGATGGGAAAATAGAGTGACCTGTGCCTGTCCCAACACCAAGAGCTAGTCTCTCATTGGTTCCCCGTCTTCCCGTTCATCCTCAGGACAAATTGCAACCTGTACGGAACAGGAGGTTAAAGGTGCTGATGCTCCAAGTAGGGAGATTGCTAGTAAAGTGGCTGGAATGGCGAACCCGAGCACAAGGAGATGAGAAATGAGGTGCGTTTTAGAAACCTTTCCCCATCACACGGTGTACCATCTTCTGGGTTTCTCATGCATGTTTTCGATGTAGGAAGATGCCCTTGAACCTGGAGATTTGGGACCCATGCGATGGGTAGCACGCAGTATTACTTTAAAGGGTCTGCGTTTGCTCACCCAACCTCACCAAACCTCTCAGCCCCAAGAGTGTCCACCCTTATGTCTCATCCAGCTGTGGGTCTAGATATGGTCAATCCAGGTTGCATCACAGCTCCTGAACGAATTGTGTAAGAATTTCTCTCTCTTTCCCTGTCTTTGTTTCATGGGTTTTTAAAAGTAATTTATTTTTATAATGGGGTTTAGCTGCTTTTCACGGCTGTGTTTATGCCGCTTTACACCCACTTGACACACTAACAGAGAGATATCAATACATAGGTTTTAAGATTATTACTAGTCAGATATATTCTTGTGCGGTGAATCGGGAGTGTTGAGTCCAGTTCTCTGAGCAAGGAGTAGGTCTTGTCTATTACGTATTGGGTTTATGGAACGGTATCTGAGCTAATTTGAAACTCTTGTTTTATGTATCACCCCACCTCACCTTTCCCGTTAAGCAGCCATAGTGTGTTTTCTGCATGTGTGACTCTGTTCTGTTTTGTAATTCAGTTCAAGTGTAACGGTTTTTACATTCCCTCTATAAGTGACACCTTATGAGAAGTGTCCTTTTCTGTGTGACTTATTTCACTTAGAATCGTCTTACCTAAATCCACTCATCATGCTGCTACTAGCCTTATGACATTGATTTCATGGCTGAGTGATATTCCATTGTACATAAGGACCACAACTTTTTTATCCATTTTTCGCTTTCCTGGGATATTTAAGGTGGAAGGAAGTGGAGGTCCTTGTCAACAGAGCAGCCCTAAACTTTGGGGTGCTTGTGTCTTGCTGATTTTCAATTTTCCCACTTTATCCCCCCATGCGTGGAAGTGCCCTATGCTCTCTAAGCTGTGTTTTTTAGATGTTTCAGGACACACCGTACACTTCTCCAGAGTGGCTGTTGGCAATTTACATCCCGCCCATCAGTGTAGCAAGGCTCCCATTTCTCCATGGCCTGTCCTGCATTTCTGGTTTTGACACTTTTTTCAGCATGGCCCTTTTGACCGATGGGAAGCGAGACTTCTTTGTAGCGCTGATTTGCCTTTCCAGGTTGCTTGGTTGGCCAAAAAGGGCGTATGCGTTTTTTCCTGAATATATTCAGGAAAAAACGCATACGCCCTTTTTGGCCAAGGGCATCATTGTCAACGTTTTGCCGCTTTTCATGTGCTTTAAAGGCGATTCGAATCTACCTCCTGAAATCTGTTTCCTGCAATTCTGCCTTGATTTCAAATCCTCTTCTTTGCCTTCCCTCAATATATTTGTGGACGAGAGTTATCATTTATAACTCTGCAGGTTTGTGAATTGCAGTGCCCTGAAGCTCCATTTTACAAGTCGCTTTTTTGGGAGCCGGCCGCAAAAGCGCAGGATGGCTTCAGGCCCTGTTCTGGTTCCGGGGGGCAGGCTGAGCCTGTGGTTAATTCTTCTTCCTGATGGGAAAATAGAGTGACCTGTGCCTGTCCCAACACCAAGAGCTAGTCTCTCATTGGTTCCCCGTCTTCCCGTTCATCCTCAGGACAAATTGCAACCTGTACGGAACAGGAGGTTAAAGGTGCTGATGCTCCAAGTAGGGAGATTGCTAGTAAAGTGGCTGGAATGGCGAACCCGAGCACAAGGAGATGAGAAATGAGGTGCGTTTTAGAAACCTTTCCCCATCACACGGTGTACCATCTTCTGGGTTTCTCATGCATGTTTTCGATGTAGGAAGATGCCCTTGAACCTGGAGATTTGGGACCCATGCGATGGGTAGCACGCAGTATTACTTTAAAGGGTCTGCGTTTGCTCACCCAACCTCACCAAACCTCTCAGCCCCAAGAGTGTCCACCCTTATGTCTCATCCAGCTGTGGGTCTAGATATGGTCAATCCAGGTTGCATCACAGCTCCTGAACGAATTGTGTAAGAATTTCTCTCTCTTTCCCTGTCTTTGTTTCATGGGTTTTTAAAAGTAATTTATTTTTATAATGGGGTTTAGCTGCTTTTCACGGCTGTGTTTATGCCGCTTTACACCCACTTGACACACTAACAGAGAGATATCAATACATAGGTTTTAAGATTATTACTAGTCAGATATATTCTTGTGCGGTGAATCGGGAGTGTTGAGTCCAGTTCTCTGAGCAAGGAGTAGGTCTTGTCTATTACGTATTGGGTTTATGGAACGGTATCTGAGCTAATTTGAAACTCTTGTTTTATGTATCACCCCACCTCACCTTTCCCGTTAAGCAGCCATAGTGTGTTTTCTGCATGTGTGACTCTGTTCTGTTTTGTAATTCAGTTCAAGTGTAACGGTTTTTACATTCCCTCTATAAGTGACACCTTATGAGAAGTGTCCTTTTCTGTGTGACTTATTTCACTTAGAATCGTCTTACCTAAATCCACTCATCATGCTGCTACTAGCCTTATGACATTGATTTCATGGCTGAGTGATATTCCATTGTACATAAGGACCACAACTTTTTTATCCATTTTTCGCTTTCCTGGGATATTTAAGGTGGAAGGAAGTGGAGGTCCTTGTCAACAGAGCAGCCCTAAACTTTGGGGTGCTTGTGTCTTGCTGATTTTCAATTTTCCCACTTTATCCCCCCATGCGTGGAAGTGCCCTATGCTCTCTAAGCTGTGTTTTTTAGATGTTTCAGGACACACCGTACACTTCTCCAGAGTGGCTGTTGGCAATTTACATCCCGCCCATCAGTGTAGCAAGGCTCCCATTTCTCCATGGCCTGTCCTGCATTTCTGGTTTTGACACTTTTTTCAGCATGGCCCTTTTGACCGATGGGAAGCGAGACTTCTTTGTAGCGCTGATTTGCCTTTCCAGGTTGCTTGGTTGGCCAAAAAGGGCGTATGCGTTTTTTCCTGAATATATTCAGGAAAAAACGCATACGCCCTTTTTGGCCAAGGGCATCATTGTCAACGTTTTGCCGCTTTTCATGTGCTTTAAAGGCGATTCGAATCTACCTCCTGAAATCTGTTTCCTGCAATTCTGCCTTGATTTCAAATCCTCTTCTTTGCCTTCCCTCAATATATTTGTGGACGAGAGTTATCATTTATAACTCTGCAGGTTTGTGAATTGCAGTGCCCTGAAGCTCCATTTTACAAGTCGCTTTTTTGGGAGCCGGCCGCAAAAGCGCCGGATGGCTTCAGGCCCTGTTCTGGTTCCGGGGGGCAGGCTGAGCCTGTGGTTAATTCTTCTTCCTGATGGGAAAATAGAGTGGCCTGTGCCTGTCCCAACACCAAGAGCTAGTCTCTCATTGGTTCCCCGTCTTCCCGTTCATCCTCAGGACAAATTGCAACCTGTACGGAACAGGAGGTTAAAGGTGCTGATGCTCCAAGTAGGGAGATTGCTAGTAAAGTGGCTGGAATGGCGAACCCGAGCACAAGGAGATGAGAAATGAGGTGCGTTTTAGAAACCTTTCCCCATCACACGGTGTACCATCTTCTGGGTTTCTCATGCATGTTTTCGATGTAGGAAGATGCCCTTGAACCTGGAGATTTGGGACCCATGTGATGGGTAGCACGCAGTATTACTTTAAAGGGTCTGCGTTTGCTCACCCAACCTCACCAAACCTCTCAGCCCCAAGAGTGTCCACCCTTATGTCTCATCCAGCTGTGGGTCTAGATATGGTCAATCCAGGTTGCATCACAGCCCCTGAACGAATTGTGTAAGAATTTCTCTCTCTTTCCCTGTCTTTGTTTCATGGGTTTTTAAAAGTAATTTATTTTTATAATGGGGTTTAGCTGCTTTTCACGGCTGTGTTTATGCCGCTTTACACCCACTTGACACACTAACAGAGAGATATCAATACATAGGTTTTAAGATTATTACTAGTCAGATATATTCTTGTGCGGTGAATCGGGCGTGTTGAGTCCAGTTCTCTGAGCAAGGAGTAGGTCTTGTCTATTACGTATTGGGTTTATGGAACGGTATCTGAGCTAATTTGAAACTCTTGTTTTATGTATCACCCCACCTCACCTTTCCCGTTAAGCAGCCATAGTGTGTTTTCTGCATGTGTGACTCTGTTCTGTTTTGTAATTCAGTTCAAGTGTAACGGTTTTTACATTCCCTCTATAAGTGACACCTTATGAGAAGTGTCCTTTTCTGTGTGACTTATTTCACTTAGAATCGTCTTACCTAAATCCACTCATCATGCTGCTACTAGCCTTATGACATTGATTTCATGGCTGAGTGATATTCCATTGTACATAAGGACCACAACTTTTTTATCCATTTTTCGCTTTCCTGGGATATTTAAGGTGGAAGGAAGTGGAGGTCCTTGTCAACAGAGCAGCCCTAAACTTTGGGGTGCTTGTGTCTTGCTGATTTTCAATTTTCCCACTTTATCCCCCCATGCGTGGAAGTGCCCTATGCTCTCTAAGCTGTGTTTTTTAGATGTTTCAGGACACACCGTACACTTCTCCAGAGTGGCTGTTGGCAATTTACATCCCGCCCATCAGTGTAGCAAGGCTCCCATTTCTCCATGGCCTGTCCTGCATTTCTGGTTTTGACACTTTTTTCAGCATGGCCCTTTTGACCGATGGGAAGCGAGACTTCTTTGTAGCGCTGATTTGCCTTTCCAGGTTGCTTGGTTGGCCAAAAAGGGCGTATGCGTTTTTTCCTGAATATATTCAGGAAAAAACGCATACGCCCTTTTTGGCCAAGGGCATCATTGTCAACGTTTTGCCGCTTTTCATGTGCTTTAAAGGCGATTCGAATCTACCTCCTGAAATCTGTTTCCTGCAATTCTGCCTTGATTTCAAATCCTCTTCTTTGCCTTCCCTCAATATATTTGTGGACGAGAGTTATCATTTATAACTCTGCAGGTTTGTGAATTGCAGTGCCCTGAAGCTCCATTTTACAAGTCGCTTTTTTGGGAGCTGGCCGCAAAAGCGCCGGATGGCTTCAGGCCCTGTTCTGGTTCCGGGGGGCAGGCTGAGCCTGTGGTTAATTCTTCTTCCTGATGGGAAAATAGAGTGACCTGTGCCTGTCCCAACACCAAGAGCTAGTCTCTCATTGGTTCCCCGTCTTCCCGTTCATCCTCAGGACAAATTGCAACCTGTACGGAACAGGAGGTTAAAGGTGCTGATGCTCCAAGTAGGGAGATTGCTAGTAAAGTGGCTGGAATGGCGAACCCGAGCACAAGGAGATGAGAAATGAGGTGCGTTTTAGAAACCTTTCCCCATCACACGGTGTACCATCTTCTGGGTTTCTCATGCATGTTTTCGATGTAGGAAGATGCCCTTGAACCTGGAGATTTGGGACCCATGCGATGGGTAGCACGCAGTATTACTTTAAAGGGTCTGCGTTTGCTCACCCAACCTCACCAAACCTCTCAGCCCCAAGAGTGTCCACCCTTATGTCTCATCCAGCTGTGGGTCTAGATATGGTCAATCCAGGTTGCATCACAGCCCCTGAACGAATTGTGTAAGAATTTCTCTCTCTTTCCCTGTCTTTGTTTCATGGGTTTTTAAAAGTAATTTATTTTTATAATGGGGTTTAGCTGCTTTTCACGGCTGTGTTTATGCCGCTTTACACCCACTTGACACACTAACAGAGAGATATCAATACATAGGTTTTAAGATTATTACTAGTCAGATATATTCTTGTGCGGTGAATCGGGCGTGTTGAGTCCAGTTCTCTGAGCAAGGAGTAGGTCTTGTCTATTACGTATTGGGTTTATGGAACGGTATCTGAGCTAATTTGAAACTCTTGTTTTATGTATCACCCCACCTCACCTTTCCCGTTAAGCAGCCATAGTGTGTTTTCTGCATGTGTGACTCTGTTCTGTTTTGTAATTCAGTTCAAGTGTAACGGTTTTTACATTCCCTCTATAAGTGACACCTTATGAGAAGTGTCCTTTTCTGTGTGACTTATTTCACTTAGAATCGTCTTACCTAAATCCACTCATCATGCTGCTACTAGCCTTATGACATTGATTTCATGGCTGAGTGATATTCCATTGTACATAAGGACCACAACTTTTTTATCCATTTTTCGCTTTCCTGGGATATTTAAGGTGGAAGGAAGTGGAGGTCCTTGTCAACAGAGCAGCCCTAAACTTTGGGGTGCTTGTGTCTTGCTGATTTTCAATTTTCCCACTTTATCCCCCCATGCGTGGAAGTGCCCTATGCTCTCTAAGCTGTGTTTTTTAGATGTTTCAGGACACACCGTACACTTCTCCAGAGTGGCTGTTGGCAATTTACATCCCGCCCATCAGTGTAGCAAGGCTCCCATTTCTCCATGGCCTGTCCTGCATTTCTGGTTTTGACACTTTTTTCAGCATGGCCCTTTTGACCGATGGGAAGCGAGACTTCTTTGTAGCGCTGATTTGCCTTTCCAGGTTGCTTGGTTGGCCAAAAAGGGCGTATGCGTTTTTTCCTGAATATATTCAGGAAAAAACGCATACGCCCTTTTTGGCCAAGGGCATCATTGTCAACGTTTTGCCGCTTTTCATGTGCTTTAAAGGCGATTCGAATCTACCTCCTGAAATCTGTTTCCTGCAATTCTGCCTTGATTTCAAATCCTCTTCTTTGCCTTCCCTCAATATATTTGTGGACGAGAGTTATCATTTATAACTCTGCAGGTTTGTGAATTGCAGTGCCCTGAAGCTCCATTTTACAAGTCGCTTTTTTGGGAGCCGGCCGCAAAAGCGCAGGATGGCTTCAGGCCCTGTTCTGGTTCCGGGGGGCAGGCTGAGCCTGTGGTTAATTCTTCTTCCTGATGGGAAAATAGAGTGACCTGTGCCTGTCCCAACACCAAGAGCTAGTCTCTCATTGGTTCCCCGTCTTCCCGTTCATCCTCAGGACAAATTGCAACCTGTACGGAACAGGAGGTTAAAGGTGCTGATGCTCCAAGTAGGGAGATTGCTAGTAAAGTGGCTGGAATGGCGAACCCGAGCACAAGGAGATGAGAAATGAGGTGCGTTTTAGAAACCTTTCCCCATCACACGGTGTACCATCTTCTGGGTTTCTCATGCATGTTTTCGATGTAGGAAGATGCCCTTGAACCTGGAGATTTGGGACCCATGCGATGGGTAGCACGCAGTATTACTTTAAAGGGTCTGCGTTTGCTCACCCAACCTCACCAAACCTCTCAGCCCCAAGAGTGTCCACCCTTATGTCTCATCCAGCTGTGGGTCTAGATATGGTCAATCCAGGTTGCATCACAGCTCCTGAACGAATTGTGTAAGAATTTCTCTCTCTTTCCCTGTCTTTGTTTCATGGGTTTTTAAAAGTAATTTATTTTTATAATGGGGTTTAGCTGCTTTTCACGGCTGTGTTTATGCCGCTTTACACCCACTTGACACACTAACAGAGAGATATCAATACATAGGTTTTAAGATTATTACTAGTCAGATATATTCTTGTGCGGTGAATCGGGAGTGTTGAGTCCAGTTCTCTGAGCAAGGAGTAGGTCTTGTCTATTACGTATTGGGTTTATGGAACGGTATCTGAGCTAATTTGAAACTCTTGTTTTATGTATCACCCCACCTCACCTTTCCCGTTAAGCAGCCATAGTGTGTTTTCTGCATGTGTGACTCTGTTCTGTTTTGTAATTCAGTTCAAGTGTAACGGTTTTTACATTCCCTCTATAAGTGACACCTTATGAGAAGTGTCCTTTTCTGTGTGACTTATTTCACTTAGAATCGTCTTACCTAAATCCACTCATCATGCTGCTACTAGCCTTATGACATTGATTTCATGGCTGAGTGATATTCCATTGTACATAAGGACCACAACTTTTTTATCCATTTTTCGCTTTCCTGGGATATTTAAGGTGGAAGGAAGTGGAGGTCCTTGTCAACAGAGCAGCCCTAAACTTTGGGGTGCTTGTGTCTTGCTGATTTTCAATTTTCCCACTTTATCCCCCCATGCGTGGAAGTGCCCTATGCTCTCTAAGCTGTGTTTTTTAGATGTTTCAGGACACACCGTACACTTCTCCAGAGTGGCTGTTGGCAATTTACATCCCGCCCATCAGTGTAGCAAGGCTCCCATTTCTCCATGGCCTGTCCTGCATTTCTGGTTTTGACACTTTTTTCAGCATGGCCCTTTTCACCGATGGGAAGCGAGACTTCTTTGTAGCGCTGATTTGCCTTTCCAGGTTGCTTGGTTGGCCAAAAAGGGCGTATGCGTTTTTTCCTGAATATATTCAGGAAAAAACGCATACGCCCTTTTTGGCCAAGGGCATCATTGTCAACGTTTTGCCGCTTTTCATGTGCTTTAAAGGCGATTCGAATCTACCTCCTGAAATCTGTTTCCTGCAATTCTGCCTTGATTTCAAATCCTCTTCTTTGCCTTCCCTCAATATATTTGTGGACGAGAGTTATCATTTATAACTCTGCAGGTTTGTGAATTGCAGTGCCCTGAAGCTCCATTTTACAAGTCGCTTTTTTGGGAGCCGGCCGCAAAAGCGCAGGATGGCTTCAGGCCCTGTTCTGGTTCCGGGGGGCAGGCTGAGCCTGTGGTTAATTCTTCTTCCTGATGGGAAAATAGAGTGACCTGTGCCTGTCCCAACACCAAGAGCTAGTCTCTCATTGGTTCCCCGTCTTCCCGTTCATCCTCAGGACAAATTGCAACCTGTACGGAACAGGAGGTTAAAGGTGCTGATGCTCCAAGTAGGGAGATTGCTAGTAAAGTGGCTGGAATGGCGAACCCGAGCACAAGGAGATGAGAAATGAGGTGCGTTTTAGAAACCTTTCCCCATCACACGGTGTACCATCCTCTGGGTTTCTCATGCATGTTTTCGATGTAGGAAGATGCCCTTGAACCTGGAGATTTGGGACCCATGCGATGGGTAGCACGCAGTATTACTTTAAAGGGTCTGCGTTTGCTCACCCAACCTCACCAAACCTCTCAGCCCCACGAGTATCCACCCTTATGTCTCATCCAGCTGTGGGTCTAGATATGGTCAATCCAGGTTGCATCACAGCCCCTGAACAAATTGTGTAAGAATTTCTCTCTCTTTCCCTGTCTTTGTTTCATGGGTTTTTAAAAGTAATTTATTTTTATAATGGGGTTTAGCTGCTTTTCACGGCTGTGTTTAGGCCGCTTTACACCCACTTGACACACTAACAGAGAGATATCAATACATAGGTTTTAAGATTATTACTAGTCAGATATATTCTTGTGCGGTGAATCGGGCGTGTTGAGTCCAGTTCTCTGAGCAAGGAGTAGGTCTTGTCTATTCCATATTGGGTTTATGGAACGGTATCTGAGCTAATTTGAAACTCTTGTTTTATGTATCACCCCACCTCACCTTTCCCGTTAAGCAGCCATAGTGTGTTTTCTGCATGTGTGACTCTGTTCTGTTTTGTAATTCAGTTCAAGTGTAACGGTTTTTACATTCCCTCTATAAGTGACACCTTATGAGAAGTGTCCTTTTCTGTGTGACTTATTTCACTTAGAATCGTCTTACCTAAATCCACTCATCATGCTGCTACTAGCCTTATGAC
Source organism: Balaenoptera physalus (assembly GCF_965194825.1). Taxonomy (NCBI): domain Eukaryota; kingdom Metazoa; phylum Chordata; class Mammalia; order Artiodactyla; family Balaenopteridae; genus Balaenoptera; species Balaenoptera physalus. Next base: position 110,622 of record NW_028126310.1, on the reverse strand, counting down.
ATTGATTTCATGGCTGAGTGATATTCCATTGTACATAAGGACCACAACTTTTTTATCCATTTTTCGCTTTCCTGGGATATTTAAGGTGGAAGGAAGTGGAGGTCCTTGTCAACAGAGCAGCCCTAAACTTTGGGGTGCTTGTGTCTTGCTGATTTTCAATGTTCCCACTTTATCCCCCCATGCGTGGAAGTGCCCTATGCTCTCTAAGCTGTGTTTTTTAGATGTTTCAGGACACACCGTACACTTCTCCAGAGTGGCTGTTGGCAATTTACATCCCGCCCATCAGTGTAGCAAGGCTCCCATTTCTCCATGGCCTGTCCTGCATTTCTGGTTTTGACACTTTTTTCAGCATGGCCCTTTTGACCGATGGGAAGCGAGACTTCTTTGTAGCGCTGATTTGCCTTTCCAGGTTGCTTGGTTGGCCAAAAAGGGCGTATGCGTTTTTTCCTGAATATATTCAGGAAAAAACGCATACGCCCTTTTTGGCCAAGGGCATCATTGTCAACGTTTTGCCGCTTTTCATGTGCTTTAAAGGCGATTCGAATCTACCTCCTGAAATCTGTTTCCTGCAATTCTGCCTTGATTTCAAATCCTCTTCTTTGCCTTCCCTCAATATATTTGTGGACGAGAGTTATCATTTATAACTCTGCAGGTTTGTGAATTGCAGTGCCCTGAAGCTCCATTTTACAAGTCGCTTTTTTGGGAGCCGGCCGCAAAAGCGCAGGATGGCTTCAGGCCCTGTTCTGGTTCCGGGGGGCAGGCTGAGCCTGTGGTTAATTCTTCTTCCTGATGGGAAAATAGAGTGACCTGTGCCTGTCCCAACACCAAGAGCTAGTCTCTCATTGGTTCCCCGTCTTCCCGTTCATCCTCAGGACAAATTGCAACCTGTACGGAACAGGAGGTTAAAGGTGCTGATGCTCCAAGTAGGGAGATTGCTAGTAAAGTGGCTGGAATGGCGAACCCGAGCACAAGGAGATGAGAAATGAGGTGCGTTTTAGAAACCTTTCCCCATCACACGGTGTACCATCTTCTGGGTTTCTCATGCATGTTTTCGATGTAGGAAGATGCCCTTGAACCTGGAGATTTGGGACCCATGCGATGGGTAGCACGCAGTATTACTTTAAAGGGTCTGCGTTTGCTCACCCAACCTCACCAGACCTCTCAGCCCCAAGAGTGTCCACCCTTATGTGTCATCCAGCTGTGGGTCTAGATATGGTCAATCCAGGTTGCATCACAGCCCCTGAACGAATTGTGTAAGAATTTCTCTCTCTTTCCCTGTCTTTGTTTCATGGGTTTTTAAAAGTAATTTATTTTTATAATGGGGTTTAGCTGCTTTTCACGGCTGTGTTTAGGCCGCTTTACACCCACTTGACACACTAACAGAGAGATATCAATACATAGGTTTTAAGATTATTACTAGTCAGATATATTCTTGTGCGGTGAATCGGGCGTGTTGTGTCCAGTTCTCTGAGCAAGGAGTAGGTCTTGTCTATTCCATATTGGGTTTATGGAACGGTATCTGAGCTAATTTGAAACTCTTGTTTTATGTATCACCCCACCTCACCTTTCCCGTTAAGCAGCCATAGTGTGTTTTCTGCATGTGTGACTCTGTTCTGTTTTGTAATTCAGTTCAAGTGTAACGGTTTTTACATTCCCTCTATAAGTGACACCTTATGAGAAGTGTCCTTTTCTGTGTGACTTATTTCACTTAGAATCGTCTTACCTAAATCCACTCATCATGCTGCTACTAGCCTTATGACATTGATTTCATGGCTGAGTGATATTCCATTGTACATAAGGACCACAACTTTTTTATCCATTTTTCGCTTTCCTGGGATATTTAAGGTGGAAGGAAGTGGAGGTCCTTGTCAACAGAGCAGCCCTAAACTTTGGGGTGCTTGTGTCTTGCTGATTTTCAATTTTCCCACTTTATCCCCCCATGCGTGGAAGTGCCCTATGCTCTCTAAGCTGTGTTTTTTAGATGTTTCAGGACACACCGTACACTTCTCCAGAGTGGCTGTTGGCAATTTACATCCCGCCCATCAGTGTAGCAAGGCTCCCATTTCTCCATGGCCTGTCCTGCATTTCTGGTTTTGACACTTTTTTCAGCATGGCCCTTTTGACCGATGGGAAGCGAGACTTCTTTGTAGCGCTGATTTGCCTTTCCAGGTTGCTTGGTTGGCCAAAAAGGGCGTATGCGTTTTTTCCTGAATATATTCAGGAAAAAACGCATACGCCCTTTTTGGCCAAGGGCATCATTGTCAACGTTTTGCCGCTTTTCATGTGCTTTAAAGGCGATTTGAATCTACCTCCTGAAATCTGTTTCCTGCAATTCTGCCTTGATTTCAAATCCTCTTCTTTGCCTTCCCTCAATATATTTGTGGACGAGAGTTATCATTTATAACTCTGCAGGTTTGTGAATTGCAGTGCCCTGAAGCTCCATTTTACAAGTCGGTTTTTTGGAGCCGGCCGCAAAAGCGCAGGATGGCTTCAGGCCCTGTTCTGGTTCCGGGGGGCAGGCTGAGCCTGTGGTTAATTCTTCTTCCTGATGGGAAAATAGAGTGGCCTGTGCCTGTCCCAACACCAAGAGCTAGTCTCTCATTGGTTCCCCGTCTTCCCGTTCATCCTCAGGACAAATTGCAACCTGTACGGAACAGGAGGTTAAAGGTGCTGATGCTCCAAGTAGGGAGATTGATAGTAAAGTGGCTGGAATGGCGAACCCGAGCACAAGGAGATGAGAAATGAGGTGCGTTTTAGAAACCTTTCCCCATCACACGGTGTACCATCTTCTGGGTTTCTCATGCATGTTTTCGATGTAGGAAGATGCCCTTGAACCTGGAGATTTGGGACCCATGCGATGGGTAGCACGCAGTATTACTTTAAAGGGTCTGCGTTTGCTCACCCAACCTCACCAAACCTCTCAGCCCCAAGAGTGTCCACCCTTATGTCTCATCCAGCTGTGGGTCTAGATATGGTCAATCCAGGTTGCATCACAGCCCCTGAACGAATTGTGTAAGAATTTCTCTCTCTTTCCCTGTCTTTGTTTCATGGGTTTTTAAAAGTAATTTATTTTTATAATGGGGTTTAGCTGCTTTTCACGGCTGTGTTTATGCCGCTTTACACCCACTTGACACACTAACAGAGAGATATCAATACATAGGTTTTAAGATTATTACTAGTCAGATATATTCTTGTGCGGTGAATCGGGCGTGTTGAGTCCAGTTCTCTGAGCAAGGAGTAGGTCTTGTCTATTCCATATTGGGTTTATGGAACGGTATCTGAGCTAATTTGAAACTCTTGTTTTATGTATCACCCCACCTCACCTTTCCCGTTAAGCAGCCATAGTGTGTTTTCTGCATGTGTGACTCTGTTCTGTTTTGTAATTCAGTTCAAGTGTAACGGTTTTTACATTCCCTCTATAAGTGACACCTTATGAGAAGTGTCCTTTTCTGTGTGACTTATTTCACTTAGAATCGTCTTACCTAAATCCACTCATCATGCTGCTACTAGCCTTATGACATTGATTTCATGGCTGAGTGATATTCCATTGTACATAAGGACCACAACTTTTTTATCCATTTTTCGCTTTCCTGGGATATTTAAGGTGGAAGGAAGAGGAGGTCCTTGTCAACAGAGCAGCCCTAAACTTTGGGGTGCTTGTGTCTTGCTGATTTTCAATTTTCCCACTTTATCCCCCCATGCGTGGAAGTGCCCTATGCTCTCTAAGCTGTGTTTTTTAGATGTTTCAGGACACACCGTACACTTCTCCAGAGTGGCTGTTGGCAATTTACATCCCGCCCATCAGTGTAGCAAGGCTCCCATTTCTCCATGGCCTGTCCTGCATTTCTGGTTTTGACACTTTTTTCAGCATGGCCCTTTTGACCGATGGGAAGCGAGACTTCTTTGTAGCGCTGATTTGCCTTTCCAGGTTGCTTGGTTGGCCAAAAAGGGCGTATGCGTTTTTTCCTGAATATATTCAGGAAAAAACGCATACGCCCTTTTTGGCCAAGGGCATCATTGTCAACGTTTTGCCGCTTTTCATGTGCTTTAAAGGCGATTCGAATCTACCTCCTGAAATCTGTTTCCTGCAATTCTGCCTTGATTTCAAATCCTCTTCTTTGCCTTCCCTCAATATATTTGTGGACGAGAGTTATCATTTATAACTCTGCAGGTTTGTGAATTGCAGTGCCCTGAAGCTCCATTTTACAAGTCGGTTTTTTGGGAGCTGGCCGCAAAAGCGCAGGATGGCTTCAGGCCCTGTTCTGGTTCAGGGGGGCAGGCTGAGCCTGTGGTTAATTCTTCTTCCTGATGGGAAAATAGAGTGGCCTGTGCCTGTCCCAACACCAAGAGCTAGTCTCTCATTGGTTCCCCGTCTTCCCGTTCATCCTCAGGACAAATTGCAACCTGTACGGAACAGGAGGTTAAAGGTGCTGATGCTCCAAGTAGGGAGATTGCTACTAAAGTGGCTGGAATGGCGAACCCGAGCACAAGGAGATGAGAAATGAGGTGCGTTTTAGAAACCTTTCCCCATCACACGGTGTACCATCTTCTGGGTTTCTCATGCATGTTTTCGATGTAGGAAGATGCCCTTGAACCTGGAGATTTGGGACCCATGCGATGGGTAGCACGCAGTATTACTTTAAAGGGTCTGCGTTTGCTCACCCAACCTCACCAAGCCTCTCAGCCCCAAGAGTGTCCACCCTTATGTCTCATCCAGCTGTGGGTCTAGATATCGTCAATCCAGGTTGCATCACAGCCCCTGAACGAATTGTGTAAGAATTTCTCTCTCTTTCCCTGTCTTTGTTTCATGGGTTTTTAAAAGTAATTTATTTTTATAATGGGGTTTAGCTGCTTTTCACGGCTGTGTTTATGCCGCTTTACACCCACTTGACACACTAACAGAGAGATATCAATACATAGGTTTTAAGATTATTACTAGTCAGATATATTCTTGTGCGGTGAATCGGGCGTGTTGAGTCCAGTTCTCTGAGCAAGGAGTAGGTCTTGTCTATTCCATATTGGGTTTATGGAACGGTATCTGAGCTAATTTGAAACTCTTGTTTTATGTATCACCCCACCTCACCTTTCCCGTTAAGCAGCCATAGTGTGTTTTCTGCATGTGTGACTCTGTTCTGTTTTGTAATTCAGTTCAAGTGTAACGGTTTTTACATTCCCTCTATAAGTGACACCTTATGAGAAGTGTCCTTTTCTGTGTGACTTATTTCACTTAGAATCGTCTTACCTAAATCCACTCATCATGCTGCTACTAGCCTTATGACATTGATTTCATGGCTGAGTGATATTCCATTGTACATAAGGACCACAACTTTTTTATCCATTTTTCGCTTTCCTGGGATATTTAAGGTGGAAGGAAGAGGAGGTCCTTGTCAACAGAGCAGCCCTAAACTTTGGGGTGCTTGTGTCTTGCTGATTTTCAATTTTCCCACTTTATCCCCCCATGCGTGGAAGTGCCCTATGCTCTCTAAGCTGTGTTTTTTAGATGTTTCAGGACACACCGTACACTTCTCCAGAGTGGCTGTTGGCAATTTACATCCCGCCCATCAGTGTAGCAAGGCTCCCATTTCTCCATGGCCTGTCCTGCATTTCTGGTTTTGACACTTTTTTCAGCATGGCCCTTTTGACCGATGGGAAGCGAGACTTCTTTGTAGCGCTGATTTGCCTTTCCAGGTTGCTTGGTTGGCCAAAAAGGGCGTATGCGTTTTTTCCTGAATATATTCAGGAAAAAACGCATACGCCCTTTTTGGCCAAGGGCATCATTGTCAACGTTTTGCCGCTTTTCATGTGCTTTAAAGGCGATTCGAATCTACCTCCTGAAATCTGTTTCCTGCAATTCTGCCTTGATTTCAAATCCTCTTCTTTGCCTTCCCTCAATATATTTGTGGACGAGAGTTATCATTTATAACTCTGCAGGTTTGTGAATTGCAGTGCCCTGAAGCTCCATTTTACAAGTCGCTTTTTTGGGAGCCGGCCGCAAAAGCGCAGGATGGCTTCAGGCCCTGTTCTGGTTCAGGGGGGCAGGCTGAGCCTGTGGTTAATTCTTCTTCCTGATGGGAAAATAGAGTGGCCTGTGCCTGTCCCAACACCAAGAGCTAGTCTCTCATTGGTTCCCCGTCTTCCCGTTCATCCTCAGGACAAATTGCAACCTGTACGGAACAGGAGGTTAAAGGTGCTGATGCTCCAAGTAGGGAGATTGCTAGTAAAGTGGCTGGAATGGCGAACCCGAGCACAAGGAGATGAGAAATGAGGTGCGTTTTAGAAACCTTTCCCCATCACACGGTGTACCATCTTCTGGGTTTCTCATGCATGTTTTCGATGTAGGAAGATGCCCTTGAACCTGGAGATTTGGGACCCATGCGATGGGTAGCACGCAGTATTACTTTAAAGGGTCTGCGTTTGCTCACCCAACCTCACCAGACCTCTCAGCCCCAAGAGTGTCCACCCTTATGTCTCATCCAGCTGTGGGTCTAGATATGGTCAATCCAGGTTGCATCACAGCCCCTGAACGAATTGTGTAAGAATTTCTCTCTCTTTCCCTGTCTTTGTTTCATGGGCTTTTAAAAGTAATTTATTTTTATAATGGGGTTTAGCTGCTTTTCACGGCTGTGTTTAGGCCGCTTTACACCCACTTGACACACTAACAGAGAGATATCAATACATAGGTTTTAAGATTATTACTAGTCAGATATATTCTTGTGCGGTGAATCGGGCGTGTTGAGTCCAGTTCTCTGAGCAAGGAGTAGGTCTTGTCTATTCCATATTGGGTTTATGGAACGGTATCTGAGCTAATTTGAAACTCTTGTTTTATGTATCACCCCACCTCACCTTTCCCGTTAAGCAGCCATAGTGTGTTTTCTGCATGTGTGACTCTGTTCTGTTTTGTAATTCAGTTCAAGTGTAACGGTTTTTACATTCCCTCTATAAGTGACACCTTATGAGAAGTGTCCTTTTCTGTGTGACTTATTTCACTTAGAATCGTCTTACCTAAATCCACTCATCATGCTGCTACTAGCCTTATGACATTGATTTCATGGCTGAGTGATATTCCATTGTACATAAGGACCACAACTTTTTTATCCATTTTTCGCTTTCCTGGGATATTTAAGGTGGAAGGAAGAGGAGGTCCTTGTCAACAGAGCAGCCCTAAACTTTGGGGTGCTTGTGTCTTGCTGATTTTCAATTTTCCCACTTTATCCCCCCATGCGTGGAAGTGCCCTATGCTCTCTAAGCTGTGTTTTTTAGATGTTTCAGGACACACCGTACACTTCTCCAGAGTGGCTGTTGGCAATTTACATCCCGCCCATCAGTGTAGCAAGGCTCCCATTTCTCCATGGCCTGTCCTGCATTTCTGGTTTTGACACTTTTTTCAGCATGGCCCTTTTGACCGATGGGAAGCGAGACTTCTTTGTAGCGCTGATTTGCCTTTCCAGGTTGCTTGGTTGGCCAAAAAGGGCGTATGCGTTTTTTCCTGAATATATTCAGGAAAAAACGCATACGCCCTTTTTGGCCAAGGGCATCATTGTCAACGTTTTGCCGCTTTTCATGTGCTTTAAAGGCGATTCGAATCTACCTCCTGAAATCTGTTTCCTGCAATTCTGCCTTGATTTCAAATCCTCTTCTTTGCCTTCCCTCAATATATTTGTGGACGAGAGTTATCATTTATAACTCTGCAGGTTTGTGAATTGCAGTGCCCTGAAGCTCCATTTTACAAGTCGGTTTTTTGGGAGCCGGCCGCAAAAGCGCAGGATGGCTTCAGGCCCTGTTCTGGTTCAGGGGGGCAGGCTGAGCCTGTGGTTAATTCTTCTTCCTGATGGGAAAATAGAGTGGCCTGTGCCTGTCCCAACACCAAGAGCTAGTCTCTCATTGGTTCCCCGTCTTCCCGTTCATCCTCAGGACAAATTGCAACCTGTACGGAACAGGAGGTTAAAGGTGCTGATGCTCCAAGTAGGGAGATTGCTAGTAAAGTGGCTGGAATGGCGAACCCGAGCACAAGGAGATGAGAAATGAGGTGCGTTTTAGAAACCTTTCCCCATCACACGGTGTACCATCTTCTGGGTTTCTCATGCATGTTTTCGATGTAGGAAGATGCCCTTGAACCTGGAGATTTGGGACCCATGCGATGGGTAGCACGCAGTATTACTTTAAAGGGTCTGCGTTTGCTCACCCAACCTCACCAGACCTCTCAGCCCCAAGAGTGTCCACCCTTATGTCTCATCCAGCTGTGGGTCTAGATATGGTCAATCCAGGTTGCATCACAGCCCCTGAACGAATTGTGTAAGAATTTCTCTCTCTTTCCCTGTCTTTGTTTCATGGGTTTTTAAAAGTAATTTATTTTTATAATGGGGTTTAGCTGCTTTTCACGGCTGTGTTTAGGCCGCTTTACACCCACTTGACACACTAACAGAGAGATATCAATACATAGGTTTTAAGATTATTACTAGTCAGATATATTCTTGTGCGGTGAATCGGGCGTGTTGAGTCCAGTTCTCTGAGCAAGGAGTAGGTCTTGTCTATTCCATATTGGGTTTATGGAACGGTATCTGAGCTAATTTGAAACTCTTGTTTTATGTATCACCCCACCTCACCTTTCCCGTTAAGCAGCCATAGTGTGTTTTCTGCATGTGTGACTCTGTTCTGTTTTGTAATTCAGTTCAAGTGTAACGGTTTTTACATTCCCTCTATAAGTGACACCTTATGAGAAGTGTCCTTTTCTGTGTGACTTATTTCACTTAGAATCGTCTTACCTAAATCCACTCATCATGCTGCTACTAGCCTTATGACATTGATTTCATGGCTGAGTGATATTCCATTGTACATAAGGACCACAACTTTTTTATCCATTTTTCGCTTTCCTGGGATATTTAAGGTGGAAGGAAGAGGAGGTCCTTGTCAACAGAGCAGCCCTAAACTTTGGGGTGCTTGTGTCTTGCTGATTTTCAATTTTCCCACTTTATCCCCCCATGCGTGGAAGTGCCCCATGCTCTCTAAGCTGTGTTTTTTAGATGTTTCAGGACACACCGTACACTTCTCCAGAGTGGCTGTTGGCAATTTACATCCCGCCCATCAGTGTAGCAAGGCTCCCATTTCTCCATGGCCTGTCCTGCATTTCTGGTTTTGACACTTTTTTCAGCATGGCCCTTTTGACCGATGGGAAGCGAGACTTCTTTGTAGCGCTGATTTGCCTTTCCAGGTTGCTTGGTTGGCCAAAAAGGGCGTATGCGTTTTTTCCTGAATATATTCAGGAAAAAACGCATACGCCCTTTTTGGCCAAGGGCATCATTGTCAACGTTTTGCCGCTTTTCATGTGCTTTAAAGGCGATTCGAATCTACCTCCTGAAATCTGTTTCCTGCAATTCTGCCTTGATTTCAAATCCTCTTCTTTGCCTTCCCTCAATATATTTGTGGACGAGAGTTATCATTTATAACTCTGCAGGTTTGTGAATTGCAGTGCCCTGAAGCTCCATTTTACAAGTCGGTTTTTTGGGAGCTGGCCGCAAAAGCGCAGGATGGCTTCAGGCCCTGTTCTGGTTCAGGGGGGCAGGCTGAGCCTGTGGTTAATTCTTCTTCCTGATGGGAAAATAGAGTGGCCTGTGCCTGTCCCAACACCAAGAGCTAGTCTCTCATTGGTTCCCCGTCTTCCCGTTCATCCTCAGGACAAATTGCAACCTGTACGGAACAGGAGGTTAAAGGTGCTGATGCTCCAAGTAGGGAGATTGCTAGTAAAGTGGCTGGAATGGCGAACCCGAGCACAAGGAGATGAGAAATGAGGTGCGTTTTAGAAACCTTTCCCCATCACACGGTGTACCATCTTCTGGGTTTCTCATGCATGTTTTCGATGTAGGAAGATGCCCTTGAACCTGGAGATTTGGGACCCATGCGATGGGTAGCACGCAGTATTACTTTAAAGGGTCTGCGTTTGCTCACCCAACCTCACCAAGCCTCTCAGCCCCAAGAGTGTCCACCCTTATGTCTCATCCAGCTGTGGGTCTAGATATGGTCAATCCAGGTTGCATCACAGCCCCTGAACGAATTGTGTAAGAATTTCTCTCTCTTTCCCTGTCTTTGTTTCATGGGTTTTTAAAAGTAATTTATTTTTATAATGGGGTTTAGCTGCTTTTCACGGCTGTGTTTAGGCCGCTTTACACCCACTTGACACACTAACAGAGAGATATCAATACATAGGTTTTAAGATTATTACTAGTCAGATATATTCTTGTGCGGTGAATCGGGCGTGTTGAGTCCAGTTCTCTGAGCAAGGAGTAGGTCTTGTCTATTCCATATTGGGTTTATGGAACGGTATCTGAGCTAATTTGAAACTCTTGTTTTATGTATCACCCCACCTCACCTTTCCCGTTAAGCAGCCATAGTGTGTTTTCTGCATGTGTGACTCTGTTCTGTTTTGTAATTCAGTTCAAGTGTAACGGTTTTTACATTCCCTCTATAAGTGACACCTTATGAGAAGTGTCCTTTTCTGTGTGACTTATTTCACTTAGAATCGTCTTACCTAAATCCACTCATCATGCTGCTACTAGCCTTATGACATTGATTTCATGGCTGAGTGATATTCCATTGTACATAAGGACCACAACTTTTTTATCCATTTTTCGCTTTCCTGGGATATTTAAGGTGGAAGGAAGAGGAGGTCCTTGTCAACAGAGCAGCCCTAAACTTTGGGGTGCTTGTGTCTTGCTGATTTTCAATTTTCCCACTTTATCCCCCCATGCGTGGAAGTGCCCTATGCTCTCTAAGCTGTGTTTTTTAGATGTTTCAGGACACACCGTACACTTCTCCAGAGTGGCTGTTGGCAATTTACATCCCGCCCATCAGTGTAGCAAGGCTCCCATTTCTCCATGGCCTGTCCTGCATTTCTGGTTTTGACAGTTTTTTCAGCATGGCCCTTTTCACCGATGGGAAGCGAGACTTCTTTGTAGCGCTGATTTGCCTTTCCAGGTTGCTTGGTTGGCCAAAAAGGGCGTATGCGTTTTTTCCTGAATATATTCAGGAAAAAACGCATACGCCCTTTTTGGCCAAGGGCATCATTGTCAACGTTTTGCCGCTTTTCATGTGCTTTAAAGGCGATTCGAATCTACCTCCTGAAATCTGTTTCCTGCAATTCTGCCTTGATTTCAAATCCTCTTCTTTGCCTTCCCTCAATATATTTGTGGACGAGAGTTATCATTTATAACTCTGCAGGTTTGTGAATTGCAGTGCCCTGAAGCTCCATTTTACAAGTCGCTTTTTTGGGAGCCGGCCGCAAAAGCGCAGGATGGCTTCAGGCCCTGTTCTGGTTCAGGGGGGCAGGCTGAGCCTGTGGTTAATTCTTCTTCCTGATGGGAAAATAGAGTGACCTGTGCCTGTCCCAACACCAAGAGCTAGTCTCTCTTTGGTTCCCCGTCTTCCCGTTCATCCTCAGGACAAATTGCAACCTGTACGGAACAGGAGGTTAAAGGTGCTGATGCTCCAAGTAGGGAGATTCATAGTAAAGTGGCTGGAATGGCGAACCCGAGCACAAGGAGATGAGAAATGAGGTGCGTTTTAGAAACCTTTCCCCATCACACGGTGTACCATCTTCTGGGTTTCTCATGCATGTTTTCGATGTAGGAAGATGCCCTTGAACCTGGAGATTTGGGACCCATGCGATGGGTAGCACGCAGTATTACTTTAAAGGGTCTGCGTTTGCTCACCCAACCTCACCAGACCTCTCAGCCCCAAGAGTGTCCACCCTTATGTCTCATCCAGCTGTGGGTCTAGATATGGTCAATCCAGGTTGCATCACAGCCCCTGAACGAATTGTGTAAGAATTTCTCTCTCTTTCCCTGTCTTTGTTTCATGGGTTTTTAAAAGTAATTTATTTTTATAATGGGGTTTAGCTGCTTTTCACGGCTGTGTTTAGGCCGCTTTACACCCACTTGACACACTAACAGAGAGATATCAATACATAGGTTTTAAGATTATTACTAGTCAGATATATTCTTGTGCGGTGAATCGGGCGTGTTGTGTCCAGTTCTCTGAGCAAGGAGTAGGTCTTGTCTATTCCATATTGGGTTTATGGAACGGTATCTGAGCTAATTTGAAACTCTTGTTTTATGTATCACCCCACCTCACCTTTCCCGTTAAGCAGCCATAGTGTGTTTTCTGCATGTGTGACTCTGTTCTGTTTTGTAATTCAGTTCAAGTGTAACGGTTTTTACATTCCCTCTATAAGTGACACCTTATGAGAAGTGTCCTTTTCTGTGTGACTTATTTCACTTAGAATCGTCTTACCTAAATCCACTCATCATGCTGCTACTAGCCTTATGACATTGATTTCATGGCTGAGTGATATTCCATTGTACATAAGGACCACAACTTTTTTATCCATTTTTCGCTTTCCTGGGATATTTAAGGTGGAAGGAAGTGGAGGTCCTTGTCAACAGAGCAGCCCTAAACTTTGGGGTGCTTGTGTCTTGCTGATTTTCAATTTTCCCACTTTATCCCCCCATGCGTGGAAGTGCCCTATGCTCTCTAAGCTGTGTTTTTTAGATGTTTCAGGACACACCGTACACTTCTCCAGAGTGGCTGTTGGCAATTTACATCCCGCCCATCAGTGTAGCAAGGCTCCCATTTCTCCATGGCCTGTCCTGCATTTCTGGTTTTGACACTTTTTTCAGCATGGCCCTTTTGACCGATGGGAAGCGAGACTTCTTTGTAGCGCTGATTTGCCTTTCCAGGTTGCTTGGTTGGCCAAAAAGGGCGTATGCGTTTTTTCCTGAATATATTCAGGAAAAAACGCATACGCCCTTTTTGGCCAAGGGCATCATTGTCAACGTTTTGCCGCTTTTCATGTGCTTTAAAGGCGATTCGAATCTACCTCCTGAAATCTGTTTCCTGCAATTCTGCCTTGATTTCAAATCCTCTTCTTTGCCTTCCCTCAATATATTTGTGGACGAGAGTTATCATTTATAACTCTGCAGGTTTGTGAATTGCAGTGCCCTGAAGCTCCATTTTACAAGTCGGTTTTTTGGGAGCCGGCCGCAAAAGCGCAGGATGGCTTCAGGCCCTGTTCTGGTTCAGGGGGGCAGGCTGAGCCTGTGGTTAATTCTTCTTCCTGATGGGAAAATAGAGTGGCCTGTGCCTGTCCCAACACCAAGAGCTAGTCTCTCATTGGTTCCCCGTCTTCCCGTTCATCCTCAGGACAAATTGCAACCTGTACGGAACAGGAGGTTAAAGGTGCTGATGCTCCAAGTAGGGAGATTGCTAGTAAAGTGGCTGGAATGGCGAACCCGAGCACAAGGAGATGAGAAATGAGGTGCGTTTTAGAAACCTTTCCCCATCACACGGTGTACCATCTTCTGGGTTTCTCATGCATGTTTTCGATGTAGGAAGATGCCCTTGAACCTGGAGATTTGGGACCCATGCGATGGGTAGCACGCAGTATTACTTTAAAGGGTCTGCGTTTGCTCACCCAACCTCACCAGACCTCTCAGCCCCAAGAGTGTCCACCCTTATGTCTCATCCAGCTGTGGGTCTAGATATGGTCAATCCAGGTTGCATCACAGCCCCTGAACGAATTGTGTAAGAATTTCTCTCTCTTTCCCTGTCTTTGTTTCATGGGTTTTTAAAAGTAATTTATTTTTATAATGGGGTTTAGCTGCTTTTCACGGCTGTGTTTAGGCCGCTTTACACCCACTTGACACACTAACAGAGAGATATCAATACATAGGTTTTAAGATTATTACTAGTCAGATATATTCTTGTGCGGTGAATCGGGCGTGTTGTGTCCAGTTCTCTGAGCAAGGAGTAGGTCTTGTCTATTCCATATTGGGTTTATGGAACGGTATCTGAGCTAATTTGAAACTCTTGTTTTATGTATCACCCCACCTCACCTTTCCCGTTAAGCAGCCATAGTGTGTTTTCTGCATGTGTGACTCTGTTCTGTTTTGTAATTCAGTTCAAGTGTAACGGTTTTTACATTCCCTCTATAAGTGACACCTTATGAGAAGTGTCCTTTTCTGTGTGACTTATTTCACTTAGAATCGTCTTACCTAAATCCACTCATCATGCTGCTACTAGCCTTATGACATTGATTTCATGGCTGAGTGATATTCCATTGTACATAAGGACCACAACTTTTTTATCCATTTTTCGCTTTCCTGGGATATTTAAGGTGGAAGGAAGAGGAGGTCCTTGTCAACAGAGCAGCCCTAAACTTTGGGGTGCTTGTGTCTTGCTGATTTTCAATTTTCCCACTTTATCCCCCCATGCGTGGAAGTGCCCTATGCTCTCTAAGCTGTGTTTTTTAGATGTTTCAGGACACACCGTACACTTCTCCAGAGTGGCTGTTGGCAATTTACATCCCGCCCATCAGTGTAGCAAGGCTCCCATTTCTCCATGGCCTGTCCTGCATTTCTGGTTTTGACACTTTTTTCAGCATGGCCCTTTTGACCGATGGGAAGCGAGACTTCTTTGTAGCGCTGATTTGCCTTTCCAGGTTGCTTGGTTGGCCAAAAAGGGCGTATGCGTTTTTTCCTGAATATATTCAGGAAAAAACGCATACGCCCTTTTTGGCCAAGGGCATCATTGTCAACGTTTTGCCGCTTTTCATGTGCTTTAAAGGCGATTCGAATCTACCTCCTGAAATCTGTTTCCTGCAATTCTGCCTTGATTTCAAATCCTCTTCTTTGCCTTCCCTCAATATATTTGTGGACGAGAGTTATCATTTATAACTCTGCAGGTTTGTGAATTGCAGTGCCCTGAAGCTCCATTTTACAAGTCGGTTTTTTGGGAGCTGGCCGCAAAAGCGCAGGATGGCTTCAGGCCCTGTTCTGGTTCAGGGGGGCAGGCTGAGCCTGTGGTTAATTCTTCTTCCTGATGGGAAAATAGAGTGGCCTGTGCCTGTCCCAACACCAAGAGCTAGTCTCTCATTGGTTCCCCGTCTTCCCGTTCATCCTCAGGACAAATTGCAACCTGTACGGAACAGGAGGTTAAAGGTGCTGATGCTCCAAGTAGGGAGATTGCTAGTAAAGTGGCTGGAATGGCGAACCCGAGCACAAGGAGATGAGAAATGAGGTGCGTTTTAGAAACCTTTCCCCATCACACGGTGTACCATCTTCTGGGTTTCTCATGCATGTTTTCGATGTAGGAAGATGCCCTTGAACCTGGAGATTTGGGACCCATGCGATGGGTAGCACGCAGTATTACTTTAAAGGGTCTGCGTTTGCTCACCCAACCTCACCAAACCTCTCAGCCCCAAGAGTGTCCACCCTTATGTCTCATCCAGCTGTGTGTCTAGATATGGTCAATCCAGGTTGCATCACAGCCCCTGAACGAATTGTGTAAGAATTTCTCTCTCTTTCCCTGTCTTTGTTTCATGGGTTTTTAAAAGTAATTTATTTTTATAATGGGGTTTAGCTGCTTTTCACGGCTGTGTTTAGGCCGCTTTACACCCACTTGACACACTAACAGAGAGATATCAATACATAGGTTTTAAGATTATTACTAGTCAGATATATTCTTGTGCGGTGAATCGGGCGTGTTGTGTCCAGTTCTCTGAGCAAGGAGTAGGTCTTGTCTATTCCATATTGGGTTTATGGAACGGTATCTGAGCTAATTTGAAACTCTTGTTTTATGTATCACCCCACCTCACCTTTCCCGTTAAGCAGCCATAGTGTGTTTTCTGCATGTGTGACTCTGTTCTGTTTTGTAATTCAGTTCAAGTGTAACGGTTTTTACATTCCCTCTATAAGTGACACCTTATGAGAAGTGTCCTTTTCTGTGTGACTTATTTCACTTAGAATCGTCTTACCTAAATCCACTCATCATGCTGCTACTAGCCTTATGACATTGATTTCATGGCTGAGTGATATTCCATTGTACATAAGGACCACAACTTTTTTATCCATTTTTCGCTTTCCTGGGATATTTAAGGTGGAAGGAAGAGGAGGTCCTTGTCAACAGAGCAGCCCTAAACTTTGGGGTGCTTGTGTCTTGCTGATTTTCAATTTTCCCACTTTATCCCCCCATGCGTGGAAGTGCCCTATGCTCTCTAAGCTGTGTTTTTTAGATGTTTCAGGACACACCGTACACTTCTCCAGAGTGGCTGTTGGCAATTTACATCCCGCCCATCAGTGTAGCAAGGCTCCCATTTCTCCATGGCCTGTCCTGCATTTCTGGTTTTGACACTTTTTTCAGCATGGCCCTTTTGACCGATGGGAAGCGAGACTTCTTTGTAGCGCTGATTTGCCTTTCCAGGTTGCTTGGTTGGCCAAAAAGGGCGTATGCGTTTTTTCCTGAATATATTCAGGAAAAAACGCATACGCCCTTTTTGGCCAAGGGCATCATTGTCAACGTTTTGCCGCTTTTCATGTGCTTTAAAGGCGATTCGAATCTACCTCCTGAAATCTGTTTCCTGCAATTCTGCCTTGATTTCAAATCCTCTTCTTTGCCTTCCCTCAATATATTTGTGGACGAGAGTTATCATTTATAACTCTGCAGGTTTGTGAATTGCAGTGCCCTGAAGCTCCATTTTACAAGTCGGTTTTTTGGGAGCTGGCCGCAAAAGCGCAGGATGGCTTCAGGCCCTGTTCTGGTTCAGGGGGGCAGGCTGAGCCTGTGGTTAATTCTTCTTCCTGATGGGAAAATAGAGTGGCCTGTGCCTGTCCCAACACCAAGAGCTAGTCTCTCATTGGTTCCCCGTCTTCCCGTTCATCCTCAGGACAAATTGCAACCTGTACGGAACAGGAGGTTAAAGGTGCTGATGCTCCAAGTAGGGAGATTGCTAGTAAAGTGGCTGGAATGGCGAACCCGAGCACAAGGAGATGAGAAATGAGGTGCGTTTTAGAAACCTTTCCCCATCACACGGTGTACCATCTTCTGGGTTTCTCATGCATGTTTTCGATGTAGGAAGATGCCCTTGAACCTGGAGATTTGGGACCCATGCGATGGGTAGCACGCAGTATTACTTTAAAGGGTCTGCGTTTGCTCACCCAACCTCACCAAACCTCTCAGCCCCAAGAGTGTCCACCCTTATGTCTCATCCAGCTGTGGGTCTAGATATGGTCAATCCAGGTTGCATCACAGCCCCTGAACGAATTGTGTAAGAATTTCTCTCTCTTTCCCTGTCTTTGTTTCATGGGTTTTTAAAAGTAATTTATTTTTATAATGGGGTTTAGCTGCTTTTCACGGCTGTGTTTATGCCGCTTTACACCCACTTGACACACTAACAGAGAGATATCAATACATAGGTTTTAAGATTATTACTAGTCAGATATATTCTTGTGCGGTGAATCGGGCGTGTTGAGTCCAGTTCTCTGAGCAAGGAGTAGGTCTTGTCTATTCCATATTGGGTTTATGGAACGGTATCTGAGCTAATTTGAAACTCTTGTTTTATGTATCACCCCACCTCACCTTTCCCGTTAAGCAGCCATAGTGTGTTTTCTGCATGTGTGACTCTGTTCTGTTTTGTAATTCAGTTCAAGTGTAACGGTTTTTACATTCCCTCTATAAGTGACACCTTATGAGAAGTGTCCTTTTCTGTGTGACTTATTTCACTTAGAATCGTCTTACCTAAATCCACTCATCATGCTGCTACTAGCCTTATGACATTGATTTCATGGCTGAGTGATATTCCATTGTACATAAGGACCACAACTTTTTTATCCATTTTTCGCTTTCCTGGGATATTTAAGGTGGAAGGAAGAGGAGGTCCTTGTCAACAGAGCAGCCCTAAACTTTGGGGTGCTTGTGTCTTGCTGATTTTCAATTTTCCCACTTTATCCCCCCATGCGTGGAAGTGCCCTATGCTCTCTAAGCTGTGTTTTTTAGATGTTTCAGGACACACCGTACACTTCTCCAGAGTGGCTGTTGGCAATTTACATCCCGCCCATCAGTGTAGCAAGGCTCCCATTTCTCCATGGCCTGTCCTGCATTTCTGGTTTTGACACTTTTTTCAGCATGGCCCTTTTGACCGATGGGAAGCGAGACTTCTTTGTAGCGCTGATTTGCCTTTCCAGGTTGCTTGGTTGGCCAAAAAGGGCGTATGCGTTTTTTCCTGAATATATTCAGGAAAAAACGCATACGCCCTTTTTGGCCAAGGGCATCATTGTCAACGTTTTGCCGCTTTTCATGTGCTTTAAAGGCGATTCGAATCTACCTCCTGAAATCTGTTTCCTGCAATTCTGCCTTGATTTCAAATCCTCTTCTTTGCCTTCCCTCAATATATTTGTGGACGAGAGTTATCATTTATAACTCTGCAGGTTTGTGAATTGCAGTGCCCTGAAGCTCCATTTTACAAGTCGCTTTTTTGGGAGCCGGCCGCAAAAGCGCAGGATGGCTTCAGGCCCTGTTCTGGTTCAGGGGGGCAGGCTGAGCCTGTGGTTAATTCTTCTTCCTGATGGGAAAATAGAGTGACCTGTGCCTGTCCCAACACCAAGAGCTAGTCTCTCATTGGTTCCCCGTCTTCCCGTTCATCCTCAGGACAAATTGCAACCTGTACGGAACAGGAGGTTAAAGGTGCTGATGCTCCAAGTAGGGAGATTGCTAGTAAAGTGGCTGGAATGGCGAACCCGAGCACAAGGAGATGAGAAATGAGGTGCGTTTTAGAAACCTTTCCCCATCACACGGTGTACCATCCTCTGGGTTTCTCATGCATGTTTTCGATGTAGGAAGATGCCCTTGAACCTGGAGATTTGGGACCCATGCGATGGGTAGCACGCAGTATTACTTTAAAGGGTCTGCGTTTGCTCACCCAACCTCACCAAACCTCTCAGCCCCAAGAGTGTCCACCCTTATGTCTCATCCAGCTGTGGGTCTAGATATGGTCAATCCAGGTTGCATCACAGCCCCTGAACGAATTGTGTAAGAATTTCTCTCTCTTTCCCTGTCTTTGTTTCATGGGTTTTTAAAAGTAATTTATTTTTATAATGGGGTTTAGCTGCTTTTCACGGCTGTGTTTAGGCCGCTTTACACCCACTTGACACACTAACAGAGAGATATCAATACATAGGTTTTAAGATTATTACTAGTCAGATATATTCTTGTGCGGTGAATCGGGCGTGTTGAGTCCAGTTCTCTGAGCAAGGAGTAGGTCTTGTCTATTCCATATTGGGTTTATGGAACGGTATCTGAGCTAATTTGAAACTCTTGTTTTATGTATCACCCCACCTCACCTTTCCCGTTAAGCAGCCATAGTGTGTTTTCTGCATGTGTGACTCTGTTCTGTTTTGTAATTCAGTTCAAGTGTAACGGTTTTTACATTCCCTCTATAAGTGACACCTTATGAGAAGTGTCCTTTTCTGTGTGACTTATTTCACTTAGAATCGTCTTACCTAAATCCACTCATCATGCTGCTACTAGCCTTATGACATTGATTTCATGGCTGAGTGATATTCCATTGTACATAAGGACCACAACTTTTTTATCCATTTTTCGCTTTCCTGGGATATTTAAGGTGGAAGGAAGAGGAGGTCCTTGTCAACAGAGCAGCCCTAAACTTTGGGGTGCTTGTGTCTTGCTGATTTTCAATTTTCCCACTTTATCCCCCCATGCGTGGAAGTGCCCTATGCTCTCTAAGCTGTGTTTTTTAGATGTTTCAGGACACACCGTACACTTCTCCAGAGTGGCTGTTGGCAATTTACATCCCGCCCATCAGTGTAGCAAGGCTCCCATTTCTCCATGGCCTGTCCTGCATTTCTAGTTTTGACACTTTTTTCAGCATGGCCCTTTTGACCGATGGGAAGCGAGACTTCTTTGTAGCGCTGATTTGCCTTTCCAGGTTGCTTGGTTGGCCAAAAAGGGCGTATGCGTTTTTTCCTGAATATATTCAGGAAAAAACGCATACGCCCTTTTTGGCCAAGGGCATCATTGTCAACGTTTTGCCGCTTTTCATGTGCTTTAAAGGCGATTCGAATCTACCTCCTGAAATCTGTTTCCTGCAATTCTGCCTTGATTTCAAATCCTCTTCTTTGCCTTCCCTCAATATATTTGTGGACGAGAGTTATCATTTATAACTCTGCAGGTTTGTGAATTGCAGTGCCCAGAAGCTCCATTTTACAAGTCGCTTTTTTGGGAGCCGGCCGCAAAAGCGCAGGATGGCTTCAGGCCCTGTTCTGGTTCCGGGGGGCAGGCTGAGCCTGTGGTTAATTCTTCTTCCTGATGGGAAAATAGAGTGACCTGTGCCTGTCCCAACACCAAGAGCTAGTCTCTCATTGGTTCCCCGTCTTCCCGTTCATCCTCAGGACAAATTGCAACCTGTACGGAACAGGAGGTTAAAGGTGCTGATGCTCCAAGTAGGGAGATTGCTAGTAAAGTGGCTGGAATGGCGAACCCGAGCACAAGGAGATGAGAAATGAGGTGCGTTTTAGAAACCTTTCCCCATCACACGGTGTACCATCCTCTGGGTTTCTCATGCATGTTTTCGATGTAGGAAGATGCCCTTGAACCTGGAGATTTGGGACCCATGCGATGGGTAGCACGCAGTATTACTTTAAAGGGTCTGCGTTTGCTCACCCAACCTCACCAAACCTCTCAGCCCCAAGAGTATCCACCCTTATGTCTCATCCAGCTGTGGGTCTAGATATGGTCAATCCAGGTTGCATCACAGCCCCTGAACGAATTGTGTAAGAATTTCTCTCTCTTTCCCTGTCTTTGTTTCATGGGTTTTTAAAAGTAATTTATTTTTATAATGGGGTTTAGCTGCTTTTCACGGCTGTGTTTAGGCCGCTTTACACCCACTTGACACACTAACAGAGAGATATCAATACATAGGTTTTAAGATTATTACTAGTCAGATATATTCTTGTGCGGTGAATCGGGCGTGTTGAGTCCAGTTCTCTGAGCAAGGAGTAGGTCTTGTCTATTCCATATTGGGTTTATGGAACGGTATCTGAGCTAATTTGAAACTCTTGTTTTATGTATCACCCCACCTCACCTTTCCCGTTAAGCAGCCATAGTGTGTTTTCTGCATGTGTGACTCTGTTCTGTTTTGTAATTCAGTTCAAGTGTAACGGTTTTTACATTCCCTCTATAAGTGACACCTTATGAGAAGTGTCCTTTTCTGTGTGACTTATTTCACTTAGAATCGTCTTACCTAAATCCACTCATCATGCTGCTACTAGCCTTATGACATTGATTTCATGGCTGAGTGATATTCCATTGTACATAAGGACCACAACTTTTTTATCCATTTTTCGCTTTCCTGGGATATTTAAGGTGGAAGGAAGTGGAGGTCCTTGTCAACAGAGCAGCCCTAAACTTTGGGGTGCTTGTGTCTTGCTGATTTTCAATTTTCCCACTTTATCCCCCCATGCGTGGAAGTGCCCTATGCTCTCTAAGCTGTGTTTTTTAGATGTTTCAGGACACACCGTACACTTCTCCAGGGTGGCTGTTGGCAATTTACATCCCGCCCATCAGTGTAGCAAGGCTCCCATTTCTCCATGGCCTGTCCTGCATTTCTGGTTTTGACACTTTTTTCAGCATGGCCCTTTTGACCGATGGGAAGTGAGACTTCTTTGTAGCGCTGATTTGCCTTTCCAGGTTGCTTGGTTGGCCAAAAAGGGCGTATGCGTTTTTTCCTGAATATATTCAGGAAAAAACGCATACGCCCTTTTTGGCCAAGGGCATCATTGTCAACGTTTTGCCGCTTTTCATGTGCTTTAAAGGCGATTCGAATCTACCTCCTGAAATCTGTTTCCTGCAATTCTGCCTTGATTTCAAATCCTCTTCTTTGCCTTCCCTCAATATATTTGTGGACGAGAGTTATCATTTATAACTCTGCAGGTTTGTGAATTGCAGTGCCCTGAAGCTCCATTTTACAAGTCGCTTTTTTGGGAGCCGGCCGCAAAAGCGCAGGATGGCTTCAGGCCCTGTTCTGGTTCAGGGGGGCAGGCTGAGCCTGTGGTTAATTCTTCTTCCTGATGGGAAAATAGAGTGACCTGTGCCTGTCCCAACACCAAGAGCTAGTCTCTCATTGGTTCCCCGTCTTCCCGTTCATCCTCAGGACAAATTGCAACCTGTACGGAACAGGAGGTTAAAGGTGCTGATGCTCCAAGTAGGGAGATTGCTAGTAAAGTGGCTGGAATGGCGAACCCGAGCACAAGGAGATGAGAAATGAGGTGCGTTTTAGAAACCTTTCCCCATCACACGGTATACCATCCTCTGGGTTTCTCATGCATGTTTTCGATGTAGGAAGATGCCCTTGAACCTGGAGATTTGGGACCCATGCGATGGGTAGCACGCAGTATTACTTTAAAGGGTCTGCGTTTGCTCACCCAACCTCACCAAACCTCTCAGCCCCAAGAGTATCCACCCTTATGTCTCATCCAGCTGTGGGTCTAGATATGGTCAATCCAGGTTGCATCACAGCCCCTGAACGAATTGTGTAAGAATTTCTCTCTCTTTCCCTGTCTTTGTTTCATGGGTTTTTAAAAGTAATTTATTTTTATAATGGGGTTTAGCTGCTTTTCACGGCTGTGTTTAGGCCGCTTTACACCCACTTGACACACTAACAGAGAGATATCAATACATAGGTTTTAAGATTATTACTAGTCAGATATATTCTTGTGCGGTGAATCGGGCGTGTTGAGTCCAGTTCTCTGAGCAAGGAGTAGGTCTTGTCTATTCCATATTGGGTTTATGGAACGGTATCTGAGCTAATTTGAAACTCTTGTTTTATGTATCACCCCACCTCACCTTTCCCGTTAAGCAGCCATAGTGTGTTTTCTGCATGTGTGACTCTGTTCTGTTTTGTAATTCAGTTCAAGTGTAACGGTTTTTACATTCCCTCTATAAGTGACACCTTATGAGAAGTGTCCTTTTCTGTGTGACTTATTTCACTTAGAATCGTCTTACCTAAATCCACTCATCATGCTGCTACTAGCCTTATGACATTGATTTCATGGCTGAGTGATATTCCATTGTACATAAGGACCACAACTTTTTTATCCATTTTTCGCTTTCCTGGGATATTTAAGGTGGAAGGAAGTGGAGGTCCTTGTCAACAGAGCAGCCCTAAACTTTGGGGTGCTTGTGTCTTGCTGATTTTCAATTTTCCCACTTTATCCCCCCATGCGTGGAAGTGCCCTATGCTCTCTAAGCTGTGTTTTTTAGATGTTTCAGGACACACCGTACACTTCTCCAGGGTGGCTGTTGGCAATTTACATCCCGCCCATCAGTGTAGCAAGGCTCCCATTTCTCCATGGCCTGTCCTGCATTTCTGGTTTTGACACTTTTTTCAGCATGGCCCTTTTGACCGATGGGAAGTGAGACTTCTTTGTAGCGCTGATTTGCCTTTCCAGGTTGCTTGGTTGGCCAAAAAGGGCGTATGCGTTTTTTCCTGAATATATTCAGGAAAAAACGCATACGCCCTTTTTGGCCAAGGGCATCATTGTCAACGTTTTGCCGCTTTTCATGTGCTTTAAAGGCGATTCGAATCTACCTCCTGAAATCTGTTTCCTGCAATTCTGCCTTGATTTCAAATCCTCTTCTTTGCCTTCCCTCAATATATTTGTGGACGAGAGTTATCATTTATAACTCTGCAGGTTTGTGAATTGCAGTGCCCAGAAGCTCCATTTTACAAGTCGCTTTTTTGGGAGCCGGCCGCAAAAGCGCAGGATGGCTTCAGGCCCTGTTCTGGTTCCGGGGGGCAGGCTGAGCCTGTGGTTAATTCTTCTTCCTGATGGGAAAATAGAGTGACCTGTGCCTGTCCCAACACCAAGAGCTAGTCTCTCATTGGTTCCCCGTCTTCCCGTTCATCCTCAGGACAAATTGCAACCTGTACGGAACAGGAGGTTAAAGGTGCTGATGCTCCAAGTAGGGAGATTGCTAGTAAAGTGGCTGGAATGGCGAACCCGAGCACAAGGAGATGAGAAATGAGGTGCGTTTTAGAAACCTTTCCCCATCACACGGTGTACCATCTTCTGGGTTTCTCATGCATGTTTTCGATGTAGGAAGATGCCCTTGAACCTGGAGATTTGGGACCCATGCGATGGGTAGCACGCAGTATTACTTTAAAGGGTCTGCGTTTGCTCACCCAACCTCACCAAACCTCTCAGCCCCAAGAGTGTCCACCCTTATGTCTCATCCAGCTGTGGGTCTAGATATGGTCAATCCAGGTTGCATCACAGCTCCTGAACGAATTGTGTAAGAATTTCTCTCTCTTTCCCTGTCTTTGTTTCATGGGTTTTTAAAAGTAATTTATTTTTATAATGGGGTTTAGCTGCTTTTCACGGCTGTGTTTATGCCGCTTTACACCCACTTGACACACTAACAGAGAGATATCAATACATAGGTTTTAAGATTATTACTAGTCAGATATATTCTTGTGCGGTGAATAGGGAGTGTTGAGTCCAGTTCTCTGAGCAAGGAGTAGGTCTTGTCTATTACATATTGGGTTTATGGAACGGTATCTGAGCTAATTTGAAACTCTTGTTTTATGTATCACCCCACCTCACCTTTCCCGTTAAGCAGCCATAGTGTGTTTTCTGCATGTGTGACTCTGTTCTGTTTTGTAATTCAGTTCAAGTGTAACGGTTTTTACATTCCCTCTATAAGTGACACCTTATGAGAAGTGTCCTTTTCTGTGTGACTTATTTCACTTAGAATCGTCTTACCTAAATCCACTCATCATGCTGCTACTAGCCTTATGACATTGATTTCATGGCTGAGTGATATTCCATTGTACATAAGGACCACAACTTTTTTATCCATTTTTCGCTTTCCTGGGATATTTAAGGTGGAAGGAAGTGGAGGTCCTTGTCAACAGAGCAGCCCTAAACTTTGGGGTGCTTGTGTCTTGCTGATTTTCAATTTTCCCACTTTATCCCCCCATGCGTGGAAGTGCCCTATGCTCTCTAAGCTGTGTTTTTTAGATGTTTCAGGACACACCGTACACTTCTCCAGAGTGGCTGTTGGCAATTTACATCCCGCCCATCAGTGTAGCAAGGCTCCCATTTCTCCATGGCCTGTCCTGCATTTCTGGTTTTGACACTTTTTTCAGCATGGCCCTTTTGACCGATGGGAAGCGAGACTTCTTTGTAGCGCTGATTTGCCTTTCCAGGTTGCTTGGTTGGCCAAAAAGGGCGTATGCGTTTTTTCCTGAATATATTCAGGAAAAAACGCATACGCCCTTTTTGGCCAAGGGCATCATTGTCAACGTTTTGCCGCTTTTCATGTGCTTTAAAGGCGATTCGAATCTACCTCCTGAAATCTGTTTCCTGCAATTCTGCCTTGATTTCAAATCCTCTTCTTTGCCTTCCCTCAATATATTTGTGGACGAGAGTTATCATTTATAACTCTGCAGGTTTGTGAATTGCAGTGCCCTGAAGCTCCATTTTACAAGTCGGTTTTTTGGGAGCTCTCCGCAAAAGCGCCGGATGGCTTCAGGCCCTGTTCTGGTTCCGGGGGGCAGGCTGAGCCTGTGGTTAATTCTTCTTCCTGATGGGAAAATAGAGTGACCTGTGCCTGTCCCAACACCAAGAGCTAGTCTCTCATTGGTTCCCCGTCTTCCCGTTCATCCTCAGGACAAATTGCAACCTGTACGGAACAGGAGGTTAAAGGTGCTGATGCTCCAAGTAGGGAGATTGCTAGTAAAGTGGCTGGAATGGCGAACCCGAGCACAAGGAGATGAGAAATGAGGTGCGTTTTAGAAACCTTTCCCCATCACACGGTGTACCATCTTCTGGGTTTCTCATGCATGTTTTCGATGTAGGAAGATGCCCTTGAACCTGGAGATTTGGGACCCATGCGATGGGTAGCACGCAGTATTACTTTAAAGGGTCTGCGTTTGCTCACCCAACCTCACCAAACCTCTCAGCCCCAAGAGTGTCCACCCTTATGTCTCATCCAGCTGTGGGTCTAGATATGGTCAATCCAGGTTGCATCACAGCTCCTGAACGAATTGTGTAAGAATTTCTCTCTCTTTCCCTGTCTTTGTTTCATGGGTTTTTAAAAGTAATTTATTTTTATAATGGGGTTTAGCTGCTTTTCACGGCTGTGTTTATGCCGCTTTACACCCACTTGACACACTAACAGAGAGATATCAATACATAGGTTTTAAGATTATTACTAGTCAGATATATTCTTGTGCGGTGAATAGGGAGTGTTGAGTCCAGTTCTCTGAGCAAGGAGTAGGTCTTGTCTATTACATATTGGGTTTATGGAACGGTATCTGAGCTAATTTGAAACTCTTGTTTTATGTATCACCCCACCTCACCTTTCCCGTTAAGCAGCCATAGTGTGTTTTCTGCATGTGTGACTCTGTTCTGTTTTGTAATTCAGTTCAAGTGTAACGGTTTTTACATTCCCTCTATAAGTGACACCTTATGAGAAGTGTCCTTTTCTGTGTGACTTATTTCACTTAGAATCGTCTTACCTAAATCCACTCATCATGCTGCTACTAGCCTTATGACATTGATTTCATGGCTGAGTGATATTCCATTGTACATAAGGACCACAACTTTTTTATCCATTTTTCGCTTTCCTGGGATATTTAAGGTGGAAGGAAGTGGAGGTCCTTGTCAACAGAGCAGCCCTAAACTTTGGGGTGCTTGTGTCTTGCTGATTTTCAATTTTCCCACTTTATCCCCCCATGCGTGGAAGTGCCCTATGCTCTCTAAGCTGTGTTTTTTAGATGTTTCAGGACACACCGTACACTTCTCCAGAGTGGCTGTTGGCAATTTACATCCCGCCCATCAGTGTAGCAAGGCTCCCATTTCTCCATGGCCTGTCCTGCATTTCTGGTTTTGACACTTTTTTCAGCATGGCCCTTTTGACCGATGGGAAGCGAGACTTCTTTGTAGCGCTGATTTGCCTTTCCAGGTTGCTTGGTTGGCCAAAAAGGGCGTATGCGTTTTTTCCTGAATATATTCAGGAAAAAACGCATACGCCCTTTTTGGCCAAGGGCATCATTGTCAACGTTTTGCCGCTTTTCATGTGCTTTAAAGGCGATTCGAATCTACCTCCTGAAATCTGTTTCCTGCAATTCTGCCTTGATTTCAAATCCTCTTCTTTGCCTTCCCTCAATATATTTGTGGACGAGAGTTATCATTTATAACTCTGCAGGTTTGTGAATTGCAGTGCCCTGAAGCTCCATTTTACAAGTCGGTTTTTTGGGAGCTCTCCGCAAAAGCGCCGGATGGCTTCAGGCCCTGTTCTGGTTCCGGGGGGCAGGCTGAGCCTGTGGTTAATTCTTCTTCCTGATGGGAAAATAGAGTGACCTGTGCCTGTCCCAACACCAAGAGCTAGTCTCTCATTGGTTCCCCGTCTTCCCGTTCATCCTCAGGACAAATTGCAACCTGTATGGAACAGGAGGTTAAAGGTGCTGATGCTCCAAGTAGGGAGATTGCTAGTAAAGTGGCTGGAATGGCGAACCCGAGCACAAGGAGATGAGAAATGAGGTGCGTTTTAGAAACCTTTCCCCATCACACGGTGTACCATCTTCTGGGTTTCTCATGCATGTTTTCGATGTAGGAAGATGCCCTTGAACCTGGAGATTTGGGACCCATGCGATGGGTAGCACGCAGTATTACTTTAAAGGGTCTGCGTTTGCTCACCCAACCTCACCAAACCTCTCAGCCCCAAGAGTGTCCACCGTTATGTCTCATCCAGCTGTGGGTCTAGATATGGTCAATCCAGGTTGCATCACAGCCCCTGAACGAATTGTGTAAGAATTTCTCTCTCTTTCCCTGTCTTTGTTTCATGGGTTTTTAAAAGTAATTTATTTTTATAATGGGGTTTAGCTGCTTTTCACGGCTGTGTTTAGGCCGCTTTACACCCACTTGACACACTAACAGAGAGATATCAATACATAGGTTTTAAGATTATTACTAGTCAGATATATTCTTGTGCGGTGAATCGGGCGTGTTGTGTCCAGTTCTCTGAGCAAGGAGTAGGTCTTGTCTATTCCATATTGGGTTTATGGAACGGTATCTGAGCTAATTTGAAACTCTTGTTTTATGTATCACCCCACCTCACCTTTCCCGTTAAGCAGCCATAGTGTGTTTTCTGCATGTGTGACTCTGTTCTGTTTTGTAATTCAGTTCAAGTGTAACGGTTTTTACATTCCCTCTATAAGTGACACCTTATGAGAAGTGTCCTTTTCTGTGTGACTTATTTCACTTAGAATCGTCTTACCTAAATCCACTCATCATGCTGCTACTAGCCTTATGACATTGATTTCATGGCTGAGTGATATTCCATTGTACATAAGGACCACAACTTTTTTATCCATTTTTCGCTTTCCTGGGATATTTAAGGTGGAAGGAAGTGGAGGTCCTTGTCAACAGAGCAGCCCTAAACTTTGGGGTGCTTGTGTCTTGCTGATTTTCAATTTTCCCACTTTATCCCCCCATGCGTGGAAGTGCCCTATGCTCTCTAAGCTGTGTTTTTTAGATGTTTCAGGACACACCGTACACTTCTCCAGGGTGGCTGTTGGCAATTTACATCCCGCCCATCAGTGTAGCAAGGCTCCCATTTCTCCATGGCCTGTCCTGCATTTCTGGTTTTGACACTTTTTTCAGCATGGCCCTTTTGACCGATGGGAAGCGAGACTTCTTTGTAGCGCTGATTTGCCTTTCCAGGTTGCTTGGTTGGCCAAAAAGGGCGTATGCGTTTTTTCCTGAATATATTCAGGAAAAAACGCATACGCCCTTTTTGGCCAAGGGCATCATTGTCAACGTTTTGCCGCTTTTCATGTGCTTTAAAGGCGATTCGAATCTACCTCCTGAAATCTGTTTCCTGCAATTCTGCCTTGATTTCAAATCCTCTTCTTTGCCTTCCCTCAATATATTTGTGGACGAGAGTTATCATTTATAACTCTGCAGGTTTGTGAATTGCAGTGCCCTGAAGCTCCATTTTACAAGTCGGTTTTTTGGGAGCTCTCCGCAAAAGCGCCGGATGGCTTCAGGCCCTGTTCTGGTTCAGGGGGGCAGGCTGAGCCTGTGGTTAATTCTTCTTCCTGATGGGAAAATAGAGTGACCTGTGCCTGTCCCAACACCAAGAGCTAGTCTCTCATTGGTTCCCCATCTTCCCGTTCATCCTCAGGACAAATTGCAACCTGTATGGAACAGGAGGTTAAAGGTGCTGATGCTCCAAGTAGGGAGATTGCTAGTAAAGTGGCTGGAATGGCGAACCCGAGCACAAGGAGATGAGAAATGAGGTGCGTTTTAGAAACCTTTCCCCATCACACGGTGTACCATCTTCTGGGTTTCTCATGCATGTTTTCGATGTAGGAAGATGCCCTTGAACCTGGAGATTTGGGACCCATGCGATGGGTAGCACGCAGTATTACTTTAAAGGGTCTGCGTTTGCTCACCCAACCTCACCAGACCTCTCAGCCCCAAGAGTGTCCACCCTTATGTCTCATCCAGCTGTGGGTCTAGATATGGTCAATCCAGGTTGCATCACAGCCCCTGAACGAATTGTGTAAGAATTTCTCTCTCTTTCCCTGTCTTTGTTTCATGGGTTTTTAAAAGTAATTTATTTTTATAATGGGGTTTAGCTGCTTTTCACGGCTGTGTTTAGGCCGCTTTACACCCACTTGACACACTAACAGAGAGATATCAATACATAGGTTTTAAGATTATTACTAGTCAGATATATTCTTGTGCGGTGAATCGGGCGTGTTGTGTCCAGTTCTCTGAGCAAGGAGTAGGTCTTGTCTATTCCATATTGGGTTTATGGAACGGTATCTGAGCTAATTTGAAACTCTTGTTTTATGTATCACCCCACCTCACCTTTCCCGTTAAGCAGCCATAGTGTGTTTTCTGCATGTGTGACTCTGTTCTGTTTTGTAATTCAGTTCAAGTGTAACGGTTTTTACATTCCCTCTATAAGTGACACCTTATGAGAAGTGTCCTTTTCTGTGTGACTTATTTCACTTAGAATCGTCTTACCTAAATCCACTCATCATGCTGCTACTAGCCTTATGACATTGATTTCATGGCTGAGTGATATTCCATTGTACATAAGGACCACAACTTTTTTATCCATTTTTCGCTTTCCTGGGATATTTAAGGTGGAAGGAAGTGGAGGTCCTTGTCAACAGAGCAGCCCTAAACTTTGGGGTGCTTGTGTCTTGCTGATTTTCAATTTTCCCACTTTATCCCCCCATGCGTGGAAGTGCCCTATGCTCTCTAAGCTGTGTTTTTTAGATGTTTCAGGACACACCGTACACTTCTCCAGGGTGGCTGTTGGCAATTTACATCCCGCCCATCAGTGTAGCAAGGCTCCCATTTCTCCATGGCCTGTCCTGCATTTCTGGTTTTGACACTTTTTTCAGCATGGCCCTTTTGACCGATGGGAAGCGAGACTTCTTTGTAGCGCTGATTTGCCTTTCCAGGTTGCTTGGTTGGCCAAAAAGGGCGTATGCGTTTTTTCCTGAATATATTCAGGAAAAAACGCATACGCCCTTTTTGGCCAAGGGCATCATTGTCAACGTTTTGCCGCTTTTCATGTGCTTTAAAGGCGATTCGAATCTACCTCCTGAAATCTGTTTCCTGCAATTCTGCCTTGATTTCAAATCCTCTTCTTTGCCTTCCCTCAATATATTTGTGGACGAGAGTTATCATTTATAACTCTGCAGGTTTGTGAATTGCAGTGCCCTGAAGCTCCATTTTACAAGTCGGTTTTTTGGGAGCTCTCCGCAAAAGCGCCGGATGGCTTCAGGCCCTGTTCTGGTTCAGGGGGGCAGGCTGAGCCTGTGGTTGATTCTTCTTCCTGATGGGAAAATAGAGTGACCTGTGCCTGTCCCAACACCAAGAGCTAGTCTCTCATTGGTTCCCCATCTTCCCGTTCATCCTCAGGACAAATTGCAACCTGTATGGAACAGGAGGTTAAAGGTGCTGATGCTCCAAGTAGGGAGATTGCTAGTAAAGTGGCTGGAATGGCGAACCCGAGCACAAGGAGATGAGAAATGAGGTGCGTTTTAGAAACCTTTCCCCATCACACGGTGTACCATCTTCTGGGTTTCTCATGCATGTTTTCGATGTAGGAAGATGCCCTTGAACCTGGAGATTTGGGACCCATGCGATGGGTAGCACGCAGTATTACTTTAAAGGGTCTGCGTTTGCTCACCCAACCTCACCAGACCTCTCAGCCCCAAGAGTGTCCACCCTTATGTCTCATCCAGCTGTGGGTCTAGATATGGTCAATCCAGGTTGCATCACAGCCCCTGAACGAATTGTGTAAGAATTTCTCTCTCTTTCCCTGTCTTTGTTTCATGGGTTTTTAAAAGTAATTTATTTTTATAATGGGGTTTAGCTGCTTTTCACGGCTGTGTTTAGGCCGCTTTACACCCACTTGACACACTAACAGAGAGATATCAATACATAGGTTTTAAGATTATTACTAGTCAGATATATTCTTGTGCGGTGAATCGGGCGTGTTGTGTCCAGTTCTCTGAGCAAGGAGTAGGTCTTGTCTATTCCATATTGGGTTTATGGAACGGTATCTGAGCTAATTTGAAACTCTTGTTTTATGTATCACCCCACCTCACCTTTCCCGTTAAGCAGCCATAGTGTGTTTTCTGCATGTGTGACTCTGTTCTGTTTTGTAATTCAGTTCAAGTGTAACGGTTTTTACATTCCCTCTATAAGTGACACCTTATGAGAAGTGTCCTTTTCTGTGTGACTTATTTCACTTAGAATCGTCTTACCTAAATCCACTCATCATGCTGCTACTAGCCTTATGACATTGATTTCATGGCTGAGTGATATTCCATTGTACATAAGGACCACAACTTTTTTATCCATTTTTCGCTTTCCTGGGATATTTAAGGTGGAAGGAAGTGGAGGTCCTTGTCAACAGAGCAGCCCTAAACTTTGGGGTGCTTGTGTCTTGCTGATTTTCAATGTTCCCACTTTATCCCCCCATGCGTGGAAGTGCCCTATGCTCTCTAAGCTGTGTTTTTTAGATGTTTCAGGACACACCGTACACTTCTCCAGAGTGGCTGTTGGCAATTTACATCCCGCCCATCAGTGTAGCAAGGCTCCCATTTCTCCATGGCCTGTCCTGCATTTCTGGTTTTGACACTTTTTTCAGCATGGCCCTTTTGACCGATGGGAAGCGAGACTTCTTTGTAGTGCTGATTTGCCTTTCCAGGTTGCTTGGTTGGCCAAAAAGGGCGTATGCGTTTTTTCCTGAATATATTCAGGAAAAAACGCATACGCCCTTTTTGGCCAAGGGCATCATTGTCAACGTTTTGCCGCTTTTCATGTGCTTTAAAGGCGATTCGAATCTACCTCCTGAAATCTGTTTCCTGCAATTCTGCCTTGATTTCAAATCCTCTTCTTTGCCTTCCCTCAATATATTTGTGGACGAGAGTTATCATTTATAACTCTGCAGGTTTGTGAATTGCAGTGCCCTGAAGCTCCATTTTACAAGTCGCTTTTTTGGGAGCTGGCCGCAAAAGCGCCGGATGGCTTCAGGCCCTGTTCTGGTTCAGGGGGGCAGGCTGAGCCTGTGGTTGATTCTTCTTCCTGATGGGAAAATAGAGTGACCTGTGCCTGTCCCAACACCAAGAGCTAGTCTCTCATTGGTTCCCCGTCTTCCCGTTCATCCTCAGGACAAATTGCAACCTGTACGGAACAGGAGGTTAAAGGTGCTGATGCTCCAAGTAGGGAGATTGCTAGTAAAGTGGCTGGAATGGCGAACCCGAACACAAGGAGATGCGAAATGAGGTGCGTTTTAGAAACCTTTCCCCATCACACGGTGTACCATCTTCTGGGTTTCTCATGCATGTTTTCGATGTAGGAAGATGCCCTTGAACCTGGAGATTTGGTACCCATGCGATGGGTAGCACGCAGTATTACTTTAAAGGGTCTGCGTTTGCTCACCCAACCTCACCAAACCTCTCAGCCCCAAGAGTGTCCACCCTTATGCCTCATCCAGCTGTGGGTCTAGATATGGTCAATCCAGGTTGCATCACAGCCCCTGAACGAATTGTGTGAGAATTTCTCTCTCTTTCCCTGTCTTTGTTTCATGGGTTTTTAAAAGTAATTTATTTTTATAATGGGGTTTAGCTGCTTTTCACGGCTGTGTTTATGCTGCTTTACACCCACTTGACACACTAACAGAGAGATATCAATACATAGGTTTTAAGATTATTACTAGTCAGATATATTCTTGTGCGGTGAATCGGGCGTGTTGAGTCCAGTTCTCTGAGCAAGGAGTAGGTCTTGTCTATTCCATATTGGGTTTATGGAACGGTATCTGAGCTAATTTGAAACTCTTGTTTTATGTATCACCCCACCTCACCTTTCCCGTTAAGCAGCCATAGTGTGTTTTCTGCATGTGTGACTCTGTTCTGTTTTGTAATTCAGTTCAAGTGTAACGGTTTTTACATTCCCTCTATAAGTGACACCTTATGAGAAGTGTCCTTTTCTGTGTGACTTATTTCACTTAGAATCGTCTTACCTAAATCCACTCATCATGCTGCTACTAGCCTTATGACATTGATTTCATGGCTGAGTGATATTCCATTGTACATAAGGACCACAACTTTTTTATCCATTTTTCGCTTTCCTGGGATATTTAAGGTGGAAGGAAGTGGAGGTCCTTGTCAACAGAGCAGCCCTAAACTTTGGGGTGCTTGTGTCTTGCTGATTTTCAATGTTCCCACTTTATCCCCCCATGCGTGGAAGTGCCCTATGCTCTCTAAGCTGTGTTTTTTAGATGTTTCAGGACACACCGTACACTTCTCCAGAGTGGCTGTTGGCAATTTACATCCCGCCCATCAGTGTAGCAAGGCTCCCATTTCTCCATGGCCTGTCCTGCATTTCTGGTTTTGACACTTTTTTCAGCATGGCCCTTTTGACCGATGGGAAGCGAGACTTCTTTGTAGCGCTGATTTGCCTTTCCAGGTTGCTTGGTTGGCCAAAAAGGGCGTATGCGTTTTTTCCTGAATATATTCAGGAAAAAACGCATACGCCCTTTTTGGCCAAGGGCATCATTGTCAACGTTTTGCTGCTTTTCATGTGCTTTAAAGGCGATTTGAATCTACCTCCTGAAATCTGTTTCCTGCAATTCTGCCTTGATTTCAAATCCTCTTCTTTGCCTTCCCTCAATATATTTGTGGACGAGAGTTATCATTTATAACTCTGCAGGTTTGTGAATTGCAGTGCCCTGAAGCTCCATTTTACAAGTCGCTTTTTTGGGAGCTGGCCGCAAAAGCGCCGGATGGCTTCAGGCCCTGTTCTGGTTCTGGGGGGCAGGCTGAGCCTGTGGTTAATTCTTCTTCCTGATGGGAAAATAGAGTGACCTGTGCCTGTCCCAACACCAAGAGCTAGTCTCTCATTGGTTCCCCATCTTCCCGTTCATCCTCAGGACAAATTGCAACCTGTACGGAACAGGAGGTTAAAGGTGCTGATGCTCCAAGTAGGGAGATTGCTAGTAAAGTGGCTGGAATGGCGAACCCGAGCACAAGGAGATGAGAAATGAGGTGCGTTTTAGAAACCTTTCCCCATCACACGGTGTACCATCTTCTGGGTTTCTCATGCATGTTTTCGATGTAGGAAGATGCCCTTGAACCTGGAGATTTGGGACCCATGCGATGGGTAGCACGCAGTATTACTTTAAAGGGTCTGCGTTTGCTCACCCAACCTCACCAAACCTCTCAGCCCCAAGAGTGTCCACCCTTATGTGTCATCCAGCTGTGGGTCTAGATATGGTCAATCCAGGTTGCATCACAGCTCCTGAACGAATTGTGTAAGAATTTCTCTCTCTTTCCCTGTCTTTGTTTCATGGGTTTTTAAAAGTAATTTATTTTTATAATGGGGTTTAGCTGCTTTTCACGGCTGTGTTTATGCCGCTTTACACCCACTTGACACACTAACAGAGAGATATCAATACATAGGTTTTAAGATTATTACTAGTCAGATATATTCTTGTGCGGTGAATCGGGCGTGTTGAGTCCAGTTCTCTGAGCAAGGAGTAGGTCTTGTCTATTACATATTGGGTTTATGGAACGGTATCTGAGCTAATTTGAAACTCTTGTTTTATGTATCACCCCACCTCACCTTTCCCGTTAAGCAGCCATAGTGTGTTTTCTGCATGCGTGACTCTGTTCTGTTTTGTAATTCAGTTCAAGTGTAACGGTTTTTACATTCCCTCTATAAGTGACACCTTATGAGAAGTGTCCTTTTCTGTGTGACTTATTTCACTTAGAATCGTCTTACCTAAATCCACTCATCATGCTGCTACTAGCCTTATGACATTGATTTCATGGCTGAGTGATATTCCATTGTACATAAGGACCACAACTTTTTTATCCATTTTTCGCTTTCCTGGGATATTTAAGGTGGAAGGAAGTGGAGGTCCTTGTCAACAGAGCAGCCCTAAACTTTGGGGTGCTTGTGTCTTGCTGATTTTCAATTTTCCCACTTTATCCCCCCATGCGTGGAAGTGCCCTATGCTCTCTAAGCTGTGTTTTTTAGATGTTTCAGGACACACCGTACACTTCTCCAGAGTGGCTGTTGGCAATTTACATCCCGCCCATCAGTGTAGCAAGGCTCCCATTTCTCCATGGCCTGTCCTGCATTTCTGGTTTTGACACTTTTTTCAGCATGGCCCTTTTGACCGATGGGAAGCGAGACTTCTTTGTAGCGCTGATTTGCCTTTCCAGGTTGCTTGGTTGGCCAAAAAGGGCGTATGCGTTTTTTCCTGAATATATTCAGGAAAAAACGCATACGCCCTTTTTGGCCAAGGGCATCATTGTCAACGTTTTGCTGCTTTTCATGTGCTTTAAAGGCGATTTGAATCTACCTCCTGAAATCTGTTTCCTGCAATTCTGCCTTGATTTCAAATCCTCTTCTTTGCCTTCCCTCAATATATTTGTGGACGAGAGTTATCATTTATAACTCTGCAGGTTTGTGAATTGCAGTGCCCTGAAGCTCCATTTTACAAGTCGCTTTTTTGGGAGCTGGCCGCAAAAGCGCCGGATGGCTTCAGGCCCTGTTCTGGTTCTGGGGGGCAGGCTGAGCCTGTGGTTAATTCTTCTTCCTGATGGGAAAATAGAGTGACCTGTGCCTGTCCCAACACCAAGAGCTAGTCTCTCATTGGTTCCCCATCTTCCCGTTCATCCTCAGGACAAATTGCAACCTGTACGGAACAGGAGGTTAAAGGTGCTGATGCTCCAAGTAGGGAGATTGCTAGTAAAGTGGCTGGAATGGCGAACCCGAGCACAAGGAGATGAGAAATGAGGTGCGTTTTAGAAACCTTTCCCCATCACACGGTGTACCATCTTCTGGGTTTCTCATGCATGTTTTCGATGTAGGAAGATGCCCTTGAACCTGGAGATTTGGGACCCA
This sequence comes from Balaenoptera physalus, assembly GCF_965194825.1. NCBI lineage: Eukaryota > Metazoa > Chordata > Mammalia > Artiodactyla > Balaenopteridae > Balaenoptera > Balaenoptera physalus. The sequence continues at coordinate 74,329 of NW_028126310.1, read as the reverse complement.
TGCGATGGGTAGCACGCAGTATTACTTTAAAGGGTCTGCGTTTGCTCACCCAACCTCACCAAACCTCTCAGCCCCAAGAGTGTCCACCCTTATGTGTCATCCAGCTGTGGGTCTAGATATGGTCAATCCAGGTTGCATCACAGCTCCTGAACGAATTGTGTAAGAATTTCTCTCTCTTTCCCTGTCTTTGTTTCATGGGTTTTTAAAAGTAATTTATTTTTATAATGGGGTTTAGCTGCTTTTCACGGCTGTGTTTATGCCGCTTTACACCCACTTGACACACTAACAGAGAGATATCAATACATAGGTTTTAAGATTATTACTAGTCAGATATATTCTTGTGCGGTGAATCGGGCGTGTTGAGTCCAGTTCTCTGAGCAAGGAGTAGGTCTTGTCTATTACATATTGGGTTTATGGAACGGTATCTGAGCTAATTTGAAACTCTTGTTTTATGTATCACCCCACCTCACCTTTCCCGTTAAGCAGCCATAGTGTGTTTTCTGCATGCGTGACTCTGTTCTGTTTTGTAATTCAGTTCAAGTGTAACGGTTTTTACATTCCCTCTATAAGTGACACCTTATGAGAAGTGTCCTTTTCTGTGTGACTTATTTCACTTAGAATCGTCTTACCTAAATCCACTCATCATGCTGCTACTAGCCTTATGACATTGATTTCATGGCTGAGTGATATTCCATTGTACATAAGGACCACAACTTTTTTATCCATTTTTCGCTTTCCTGGGATATTTAAGGTGGAAGGAAGTGGAGGTCCTTGTCAACAGAGCAGCCCTAAACTTTGGGGTGCTTGTGTCTTGCTGATTTTCAATTTTCCCACTTTATCCCCCCATGCGTGGAAGTGCCCTATGCTCTCTAAGCTGTGTTTTTTAGATGTTTCAGGACACACCGTACACTTCTCCAGAGTGGCTGTTGGCAATTTACATCCCGCCCATCAGTGTAGCAAGGCTCCCATTTCTCCATGGCCTGTCCTGCATTTCTGGTTTTGACACTTTTTTCAGCATGGCCCTTTTGACCGATGGGAAGCGAGACTTCTTTGTAGCGCTGATTTGCCTTTCCAGGTTGCTTGGTTGGCCAAAAAGGGCGTATGCGTTTTTTCCTGAATATATTCAGGAAAAAACGCATACGCCCTTTTTGGCCAAGGGCATCATTGTCAACGTTTTGCCGCTTTTCATGTGCTTTAAAGGCGATTCGAATCTACCTCCTGAAATCTGTTTCCTGCAATTCTGCCTTGATTTCAAATCCTCTTCTTTGCCTTCCCTCAATATATTTGTGGACGAGAGTTATCATTTATAACTCTGCAGGTTTGTGAATTGCAGTGCCCTGAAGCTCCATTTTACAAGTCGGTTTTTTGGGAGCTCTCCGCAAAAGCGCCGGATGGCTTCAGGCCCTGTTCTGGTTCAGGGGGGCAGGCTGAGCCTGTGGTTAATTCTTCTTCCTGATGGGAAAATAGAGTGACCTGTGCCTGTCCCAACACCAAGAGCTAGTCTCTCATTGGTTCCCCGTCTTCCCGTTCATCCTCAGGACAAATTGCAACCTGTATGGAACAGGAGGTTAAAGGTGCTGATGCTCCAAGTAGGGAGATTGCTAGTAAAGTGGCTGGAATGGCGAACCCGAGCACAAGGAGATGAGAAATGAGGTGCGTTTTAGAAACCTTTCCCCATCACACGGTGTACCATCTTCTGGGTTTCTCATGCATGTTTTCGATGTAGGAAGATGCCCTTGAACCTGGAGATTTGGGACCCATGCGATGGGTAGCACGCAGTATTACTTTAAAGGGTCTGTGTTTGCTCACCCAACCTCACCAAACCTCTCAGCCCCAAGAGTGTCCACCGTTATGTCTCATCCAGCTGTGGGTCTAGATATGGTCAATCCAGGTTGCATCACAGCCCCTGAACGAATTGTGTAAGAATTTCTCTCTCTTTCCCTGTCTTTGTTTCATGGGTTTTTAAAAGTAATTTATTTTTATAATGGGGTTTAGCTGCTTTTCACGGCTGTGTTTAGGCCGCTTTACACCCACTTGACACACTAACAGAGAGATATCAATACATAGGTTTTAAGATTATTACTAGTCAGATATATTCTTGTGCGGTGAATCGGGCGTGTTGTGTCCAGTTCTCTGAGCAAGGAGTAGGTCTTGTCTATTCCATATTGGGTTTATGGAACGGTATCTGAGCTAATTTGAAACTCTTGTTTTATGTATCACCCCACCTCACCTTTCCCGTTAAGCAGCCATAGTGTGTTTTCTGCATGTGTGACTCTGTTCTGTTTTGTAATTCAGTTCAAGTGTAACGGTTTTTACATTCCCTCTATAAGTGACACCTTATGAGAAGTGTCCTTTTCTGTGTGACTTATTTCACTTAGAATCGTCTTACCTAAATCCACTCATCATGCTGCTACTAGCCTTATGACATTGATTTCATGGCTGAGTGATATTCCATTGTACATAAGGACCACAACTTTTTTATCCATTTTTCGCTTTCCTGGGATATTTAAGGTGGAAGGAAGTGGAGGTCCTTGTCAACAGAGCAGCCCTAAACTTTGGGGTGCTTGTGTCTTGCTGATTTTCAATTTTCCCACTTTATCCCCCCATGCGTGGAAGTGCCCTATGCTCTCTAAGCTGTGTTTTTTAGATGTTTCAGGACACACCGTACACTTCTCCAGAGTGGCTGTTGGCAATTTACATCCCGCCCATCAGTGTAGCAAGGCTCCCATTTCTCCATGGCCTGTCCTGCATTTCTGGTTTTGACACTTTTTTCAGCATGGCCCTTTTGACCGATGGGAAGCGAGACTTCTTTGTAGCGCTGATTTGCCTTTCCAGGTTGCTTGGTTGGCCAAAAAGGGCGTATGCGTTTTTTCCTGAATATATTCAGGAAAAAACGCATACGCCCTTTTTGGCCAAGGGCATCATTGTCAACGTTTTGCCGCTTTTCATGTGCTTTAAAGGCGATTCGAATCTACCTCCTGAAATCTGTTTCCTGCAATTCTGCCTTGATTTCAAATCCTCTTCTTTGCCTTCCCTCAATATATTTGTGGACGAGAGTTATCATTTATAACTCTGCAGGTTTGTGAATTGCAGTGCCCTGAAGCTCCATTTTACAAGTCGGTTTTTTGGGAGCTGGCCGCAAAAGCGCAGGATGGCTTCAGGCCCTGTTCTGGTTCAGGGGGGCAGGCTGAGCCTGTGGTTAATTCTTCTTCCTGATGGGAAAATAGAGTGACCTGTGCCTGTCCCAACACCAAGAGCTAGTCTCTCATTGGTTCCCCATCTTCCCGTTCATCCTCAGGACAAATTGCAACCTGTATGGAACAGGAGGTTAAAGGTGCTGATGCTCCAAGTAGGGAGATTGCTAGTAAAGTGTCTGGAATGGCGAACCCGAGCACAAGGAGATGAGAAATGAGGTGCGTTTTAGAAACCTTTCCCCATCACACGGTGTACCATCTTCTGGGTTTCTCATGCATGTTTTCGATGTAGGAAGATGCCCTTGAACCTGGAGATTTGGGACCCATGCGATGGGTAGCACGCAGTATTACTTTAAAGGGTCTGCGTTTGCTCACCCAACCTCACCAGACCTCTCAGCCCCAAGAGTGTCCACCCTTATGTCTCATCCAGCTGTGGGTCTAGATATGGTCAATCCAGGTTGCATCACAGCCCCTGAACGAATTGTGTAAGAATTTCTCTCTCTTTCCCTGTCTTTGTTTCATGGGTTTTTAAAAGTAATTTATTTTTATAATGGGGTTTAGCTGCTTTTCACGGCTGTGTTTAGGCCGCTTTACACGCACTTGACACACTAACAGAGAGATATCAATACATAGGTTTTAAGATTATTACTAGTCAGATATATTCTTGTGCGGTGAATCGGGCGTGTTGTGTCCAGTTCTCTGAGCAAGGAGTAGGTCTTGTCTATTCCATATTGGGTTTATGGAACGGTATCTGAGCTAATTTGAAACTCTTGTTTTATGTATCACCCCACCTCACCTTTCCCGTTAAGCAGCCATAGTGTGTTTTCTGCATGTGTGACTCTGTTCTGTTTTGTAATTCAGTTCAAGTGTAACGGTTTTTACATTCCCTCTATAAGTGACACCTTATGAGAAGTGTCCTTTTCTGTGTGACTTATTTCACTTAGAATCGTCTTACCTAAATCCACTCATCATGCTGCTACTAGCCTTATGACATTGATTTCATGGCTGAGTGATATTCCATTGTACATAAGGACCACAACTTTTTTATCCATTTTTCGCTTTCCTGGGATATTTAAGGTGGAAGGAAGTGGAGGTCCTTGTCAACAGAGCAGCCCTAAACTTTGGGGTGCTTGTGTCTTGCTGATTTTCAATTTTCCCACTTTATCCCCCCATGCGTGGAAGTGCCCTATGCTCTCTAAGCTGTGTTTTTTAGATGTTTCAGGACACACCGTACACTTCTCCAGAGTGGCTGTTGGCAATTTACATCCCGCCCATCAGTGTAGCAAGGCTCCCATTTCTCCATGGCCTGTCCTGCATTTCTGGTTTTGACACTTTTTTCAGCATGGCCCTTTTGACCGATGGGAAGCGAGACTTCTTTGTAGCGCTGATTTGCCTTTCCAGGTTGCTTGGTTGGCCAAAAAGGGCGTATGCGTTTTTTCCTGAATATATTCAGGAAAAAACGCATACGCCCTTTTTGGCCAAGGGCATCATTGTCAACGTTTTGCCGCTTTTCATGTGCTTTAAAGGCGATTCGAATCTACCTCCTGAAATCTGTTTCCTGCAATTCTGCCTTGATTTCAAATCCTCTTCTTTGCCTTCCCTCAATATATTTGTGGACGAGAGTTATCATTTATAACTCTGCAGGTTTGTGAATTGCAGTGCCCTGAAGCTCCATTTTACAAGTCGCTTTCTTGGGAGCTGGCCGCAAAAGCGCCGGATGGCTTCAGGCCCTGTTCTGGTTCAGGGGGGCAGGCTGAGCCTGTGGTTGATTCTTCTTCCTGATGGGAAAATAGAGTGACCTGTGCCTGTCCCAACACCAAGAGCTAGTCTCTCATTGGTTCCCCGTCTTCCCGTTCATCCTCAGGACAAATTGCAACCTGTACGGAACAGGAGGTTAAAGGTGCTGATGCTCCAAGTAGGGAGATTGCTAGTAAAGTGTCTGGAATGGCGAACCCGAACACAAGGAGATGAGAAATGAGGTGCGTTTTAGAAACCTTTCCCCATCACACGGTGTACCATCTTCTGGGTTTCTCATGCATGTTTTCGATGTAGGAAGATGCCCTTGAACCTGGAGATTTGGGACCCATGCGATGGGTAGCACGCAGTATTACTTTAAAGGGTCTGCGTTTGCTCACCCAACCTCACCAGACCTCTCAGCCCCAAGAGTGTCCACCCTTATGTCTCATCCAGCTGTGGGTCTAGATATGGTCAATCCAGGTTGCATCACAGCCCCTGAACGAATTGTGTAAGAATTTCTCTCTCTTTCCCTGTCTTTGTTTCATGGGTTTTTAAAAGTAATTTATTTTTATAATGGGGTTTAGCTGCTTTTCACGGCTGTGTTTAGGCCGCTTTACACCCACTTGACACACTAACAGAGAGATATCAATACATAGGTTTTAAGATTATTACTAGTCAGATATATTCTTGTGCGGTGAATCGGGCGTGTTGTGTCCAGTTCTCTGAGCAAGGAGTAGGTCTTGTCTATTCCATATTGGGTTTATGGAACGGTATCTGAGCTAATTTGAAACTCTTGTTTTATGTATCACCCCACCTCACCTTTCCCGTTAAGCAGCCATAGTGTGTTTTCTGCATGTGTGACTCTGTTCTGTTTTGTAATTCAGTTCAAGTGTAACGGTTTTTACATTCCCTCTATAAGTGACACCTTATGAGAAGTGTCCTTTTCTGTGTGACTTATTTCACTTAGAATCGTCTTACCTAAATCCACTCATCATGCTGCTACTAGCCTTATGACATTGATTTCATGGCTGAGTGATATTCCATTGTACATAAGGACCACAACTTTTTTATCCATTTTTCGCTTTCCTGGGATATTTAAGGTGGAAGGAAGTGGAGGTCCTTGTCAACAGAGCAGCCCTAAACTTTGGGGTGCTTGTGTCTTGCTGATTTTCAATTTTCCCACTTTATCCCCCCATGCGTGGAAGTGCCCTATGCTCTCTAAGCTGTGTTTTTTAGATGTTTCAGGACACACCGTACACTTCTCCAGAGTGGCTGTTGGCAATTTACATCCCGCCCATCAGTGTAGCAAGGCTCCCATTTCTCCATGGCCTGTCCTGCATTTCTGGTTTTGACACTTTTTTCAGCATGGCCCTTTTGACCGATGGGAAGCGAGACTTCTTTGTAGTGCTGATTTGCCTTTCCAGGTTGCTTGGTTGGCCAAAAAGGGCGTATGCGTTTTTTCCTGAATATATTCAGGAAAAAACGCATACGCCCTTTTTGGCCAAGGGCATCATTGTCAACGTTTTGCCGCTTTTCATGTGCTTTAAAGGCGATTCGAATCTACCTCCTGAAATCTGTTTCCTGCAATTCTGCCTTGATTTCAAATCCTCTTCTTTGCCTTCCCTCAATATATTTGTGGACGAGAGTTATCATTTATAACTCTGCAGGTTTGTGAATTGCAGTGCCCTGAAGCTCCATTTTACAAGTCGGTTTTTTGGGAGCTGGCCGCAAAAGCGCCGGATGGCTTCAGGCCCTGTTCTGGTTCAGGGGGGCAGGCTGAGCCTGTGGTTGATTCTTCTTCCTGATGGGAAAATAGAGTGACCTGTGCCTGTCCCAACACCAAGAGCTAGTCTCTCATTGGTTCCCCGTCTTCCCGTTCATCCTCAGGACAAATTGCAACCTGTACGGAACAGGAGGTTAAAGGTGCTGATGCTCCAAGTAGGGAGATTGCTAGTAAAGTGGCTGGAATGGCGAACCCGAACACAAGGAGATGAGAAATGAGGTGCGTTTTAGAAACCTTTCCCCATCACACGGTGTACCATCTTCTGGGTTTCTCATGCATGTTTTCGATGTAGGAAGATGCCCTTGAACCTGGAGATTTGGGACCCATGCGATGGGTAGCACGCAGTATTACTTTAAAGGGTCTGCGTTTGCTCACCCAACCTCACCAAACCTCTCAGCCCCAAGAGTGTCCACCCTTATGTCTCATCCAGCTGTGGGTCTAGATATGGTCAATCCAGGTTGCATCACAGCCCCTGAACGAATTGTGTAAGAATTTCTCTCTCTTTCCCTGTCTTTGTTTCTTGGGTTTTTAAAAGTAATTTATTTTTATAATGGGGTTTAGCTGCTTTTCACGGCTGTGTTTAGGCCGCTTTACACCCACTTGACACACTAACAGAGAGATATCAATACATAGGTTTTAAGATTATTACTAGTCAGATATATTCTTGTGCGGTGAATCGGGCGTGTTGTGTCCAGTTCTCTGAGCAAGGAGTAGGTCTTGTCTATTCCATATTGGGTTTATGGAACGGTATCTGAGCTAATTTGAAACTCTTGTTTTATGTATCACCCCACCTCACCTTTCCCGTTAAGCAGCCATAGTGTGTTTTCTGCATGTGTGACTCTGTTCTGTTTTGTAATTCAGTTCAAGTGTAACGGTTTTTACATTCCCTCTATAAGTGACACCTTATGAGAAGTGTCCTTTTCTGTGTGACTTATTTCACTTAGAATCGTCTTACCTAAATCCACTCATCATGCTGCTACTAGCCTTATGACATTGATTTCATGGCTGAGTGATATTCCATTGTACATAAGGACCACAACTTTTTTATCCATTTTTCGCTTTCCTGGGATATTTAAGGTGGAAGGAAGTGGAGGTCCTTGTCAACAGAGCAGCCCTAAACTTTGGGGTGCTTGTGTCTTGCTGATTTTCAATTTTCCCACTTTATCCCCCCATGCGTGGAAGTGCCCTATGCTCTCTAAGCTGTGTTTTTTAGATGTTTCAGGACACACCGTACACTTCTCCAGAGTGGCTGTTGGCAATTTACATCCCGCCCATCAGTGTAGCAAGGCTCCCATTTCTCCATGGCCTGTCCTGCATTTCTGGTTTTGACACTTTTTTCAGCATGGCCCTTTTGACCGATGGGAAGCGAGACTTCTTTGTAGTGCTGATTTGCCTTTCCAGGTTGCTTGGTTGGCCAAAAAGGGCGTATGCGTTTTTTCCTGAATATATTCAGGAAAAAACGCATACGCCCTTTTTGGCCAAGGGCATCATTGTCAACGTTTTGCCGCTTTTCATGTGCTTTAAAGGCGATTCGAATCTACCTCCTGAAATCTGTTTCCTGCAATTCTGCCTTGATTTCAAATCCTCTTCTTTGCCTTCCCTCAATATATTTGTGGACGAGAGTTATCATTTATAACTCTGCAGGTTTGTGAATTGCAGTGCCCTGAAGCTCCATTTTACAAGTCGCTTTTTTGGGAGCTGGCCGCAAAAGCGCCGGATGGCTTCAGGCCCTGTTCTGGTTCAGGGTGGCAGGCTGAGCCTGTGGTTGATTCTTCTTCCTGATGGGAAAATAGAGTGACCTGTGCCTGTCCCAACACCAAGAGCTAGTCTCTCATTGGTTCCCCGTCTTCCCGTTCATCCTCAGGACAAATTGCAACCTGTACGGAACAGGAGGTTAAAGGTGCTGATGCTCCAAGTAGGGAGATTGCTAGTAAAGTGGCTGGAATGGCGAACCCGAACACAAGGAGATGAGAAATGAGGTGCGTTTTAGAAACCTTTCCCCATCACACGGTGTACCATCTTCTGGGTTTCTCATGCATGTTTTCGATGTAGGAAGATGCCCTTGAACCTGGAGATTTGGGACCCATGCGATGGGTAGCACGCAGTATTACTTTAAAGGGTCTGCGTTTGCTCACCCAACCTCACCAAACCTCTCAGCCCCAAGAGTGTCCACCCTTATGCCTCATCCAGCTGTGGGTCTAGATATGGTCAATCCAGGTTGCATCACATCCCCTGAACGAATTGTGTGAGAATTTCTCTCTCTTTCCCTGTCTTTGTTTCATGGGTTTTTAAAAGTAATTTATTTTTATAATGGGGTTTAGCTGCTTTTCACGGCTGTGTTTATGCTGCTTTACACCCACTTGACACACTAACAGAGAGATATCAATACATAGGTTTTAAGATTATTACTAGTCAGATATATTCTTGTGCGGTGAATCGGGCGTGTTGAGTCCAGTTCTCTGAGCAAGGAGTAGGTCTTGTCTATTCCATATTGGGTTTATGGAACGGTATCTGAGCTAATTTGAAACTCTTGTTTTATGTATCACCCCACCTCACCTTTCCCGTTAAGCAGCCATAGTGTGTTTTCTGCATGTGTGACTCTGTTCTGTTTTGTAATTCAGTTCAAGTGTAACGGTTTTTACATTCCCTCTATAAGTGACACCTTATGAGAAGTGTCCTTTTCTGTGTGACTTATTTCACTTAGAATCGTCTTACCTAAATCCACTCATCATGCTGCTACTAGTCTTATGACATTGATTTCATGGCTGAGTGATATTCCATTGTACATAAGGACCACAACTTTTTTATCCATTTTTCGCTTTCCTGGGATATTTAAGGTGGAAGGAAGTGGAGGTCCTTGTCAACAGAGCAGCCCTAAACTTTGGGGTGCTTGTGTCTTGCTGATTTTCAATGTTCCCACTTTATCCCCCCATGCGTGGAAGTGCCCTATGCTCTCTAAGCTGTGTTTTTTAGATGTTTCAGGACACACCGTACACTTCTCCAGAGTGGCTGTTGGCAATTTACATCCCGCCCATCAGTGTAGCAAGGCTCCCATTTCTCCATGGCCTGTCCTGCATTTCTGGTTTTGACACTTTTTTCAGCATGGCCCTTTTGACCGATGGGAAGCGAGACTTCTTTGTAGCGCTGATTTGCCTTTCCAGGTTGCTTGGTTGGCCAAAAAGGGCGTATGCGTTTTTTCCTGAATATATTCAGGAAAAAACGCATACGCCCTTTTTGGCCAAGGGCATCATTGTCAACGTTTTGCTGCTTTTCATGTGCTTTAAAGGCGATTTGAATCTACCTCCTGAAATCTGTTTCCTGCAATTCTGCCTTGATTTCAAATCCTCTTCTTTGCCTTCCCTCAATATATTTGTGGACGAGAGTTATCATTTATAACTCTGCAGGTTTGTGAATTGCAGTGCCCTGAAGCTCCATTTTACAAGTCGCTTTTTAGGGAGCTGGCCGCAAAAGCGCCGGATGGCTTCAGGCCCTGTTCTGGTTCTGGGGGGCAGGCTGAGCCTGTGGTTAATTCTTCTTCCTGATGGGAAAATAGAGTGACCTGTGCCTGTCCCAACACCAAGAGCTAGTCTCTCATTGGTTCCCCATCTTCCCGTTCATCCTCAGGACAAATTGCAACCTGTACGGAACAGGAGGTTAAAGGTGCTGATGCTCCAAGTAGGGAGATTGCTAGTAAAGTGGCTGGAATGGCGAACCCGAGCACAAGGAGATGAGAAATGAGGTGCGTTTTAGAAACCTTTCCCCATCACACGGTGTACCATCTTCTGGGTTTCTCATGCATGTTTTCGATGTAGGAAGATGCCCTTGAACCTGGAGATTTGGGACCCATGCGATGGGTAGCACGCAGTATTACTTTAAAGGGTCTGCGTTTGCTCACCCAACCTCACCAAACCTCTCAGCCCCCAGAGTGTCCACCCTTATGTGTCATCCAGCTGTGGGTCTAGGTATGGTCAATCCAGGTTGCATCACAGCTCCTGAACGAATTGTGTAAGAATTTCTCTCTCTTTCCCTGTCTTTGTTTCATGGGTTTTTAAAAGTAATTTATTTTTATAATGGGGTTTAGCTGCTTTTCACGGCTGTGTTTATGCCGCTTTACACCCACTTGACACACTAACAGAGAGATATCAATACATAGGTTTTAAGATTATTACTAGTCAGATATATTCTTGTGAGGTGAATCGGGCGTGTTGAGTCCAGTTCTCTGAGCAAGGAGTAGGTCTTGTCTATTACATATTAGGTTTATGGAACGGTATCTGAGCTAATTTGAAACTCTTGTTTTATGTATCACCCCACCTCACCTTTCCCGTTAAGCAGCCATAGTGTGTTTTCTGCATGTGTGACTCTGTTCTGTATTGTAAGTCAGTTCAAGTGTAACGGTTTTTACATTCCCTCTATAAGTGACACCTTATGAGAAGTGTCCTTTTCTGTGTGACTTATTTCACTTAGAATCGTCTTACCTAAATCCACTCATCATGCTGCTACTAGCCTTATGACATTGATTTCATGGCTGAGTGATATTCCATTGTACATAAGGACCACAACTTTTTTATCCATTTTTCACTTTCCTGGGATATTTAAGGTGGAATGAAGTGGAGGTCCTTGTCAACAGAGCAGCCCTAAACTTTGGGGTGCTTGTGTCTTGCTGATTTTCAATTTTCCCACTTTATCCCCCCATGCGTGGAAGTGCCCTATGCTCTCTAAGCTGTGTTTTTTAGATGTTTCAGGACACACCGTACACTTCTCCAGAGTGGCTGTTGGCAATTTACATCCCGCCCATCAGTGTAGCAAGGCTCCCATTTCTCCATGGCCTGTCCTGCATTTCTGGTTTTGACACTTTTTTCAGCATGGCCCTTTTGACCGATGGGAAGCGAGACTTCTTTGTAGCGCTGATTTGCCTTTCCAGGTTGCTTGGTTGGCCAAAAAGGGCGTATGCGTTTTTTCCTGAATATATTCAGGAAAAAACGCATACGCCCTTTTTGGCCAAGGGCATCATTGTCAACGTTTTGCCGCTTTTCATGTGCTTTAAAGGCGATTCGAATCTACCTCCTGAAATCTGTTTCCTGCAATTCTGCCTTGATTTCAAATCCTCTTCTTTGCCTTCCCTCAATATATTTGTGGACGAGAGTTATGATTTATAACTCTGCAGGTTTGTGAATTGCAGTGCCCTGAAGCTCCATTTTACAAGTCGGTTTTTTGGGAGCTGGCCGCAAAAGCGCAGGATGGCTTCAGGCCCTGTTCTGGTTCAGGGGGGCAGGCTGAGCCTGTGGTTAATTCTTCTTCCTGATGGGAAAATAGAGTGACCTGTGCCTGTCCCAACACCAACAGCTAGTCTCTCATTGGTACCCCGTCTTCCCGTTCATCCTCAGGACAAATTGCAACCTGTACGGAACAGGAGGTTAAAGGTGCTGATGCTCCAAGTAGGGAGATTGCTAGTAAAGTGGCTGGAATGGCGAACCCGAGCACAAGGAGATGAGAAATGAGGTGCGTTTTAGAAACCTTTCCCCATCACACGGTGTACCATCTTCTGGGTTTCTCATGCATGTTTTCGATGTAGGAAGATGCCCTTGAACCTGGAGATTTGGGAACCATGTGATGGGTAGCACGCAGTATTACTTTAAAGGGTCTGCGTTTGCTCACCCAACCTCACCAAACCTCTCAGCCCCAAGAGTGTCCACCCTTATGTCTCATCCAGCTGTGGGTCTAGATATGGTCAATCCAGGTTGCATCACAGCCCCTGAACGAATTGTGTAAGAATTTCTCTCTCTTTCCCTGTCTTTGTTTCATGGGTTTTTAAAAGTAATTTATTTTTATAATGGGGTTTAGCTGCTTTTCACGGCTGTGTTTATGCCGCTTTACACCCACTTGACACACTAACAGAGAGATATCAATACATAGGTTTTAAGATTATTACTAGTCAGATATATTCTTGTGCGGTGAATCGGGCGTGTTGAGTCCAGTTCTCTGAGCAAGGAGTAGGTCTTGTCTATTACATATTGGGTTTATGGAACGGTATCTGAGCTAATTTGAAACTCTTGTTTTATGTATCACCCCACCTCACCTTTCCCGTTAAGCAGCCATAGTGTGTTTTCTGCATGCGTGACTCTGTTCTGTTTTGTAATTCAGTTCAAGTGTAACGGTTTTTACATTCCCTCTATAAGTGACACCTTATGAGAAGTGTCCTTTTCTGTGTGACTTATTTCACTTAGAATCGTCTTACCTAAATCCACTCATCATGCTGCTACTAGCCTTATGACATTGATTTCATGGCTGAGTGATATTCCATTGTACATAAGGACCACAACTTTTTTATCCATTTTTCGCTTTCCTGGGATATTTAAGGTGGAAGGAAGTGGAGGTCCTTGTCAACAGAGCAGCCCTAAACTTTGGGGTGCTTGTGTCTGGCTGATTTTCAATTTTCCCACTTTATCCCCCCATGCGTGGAAGTGCCCTATGCTCTCTAAGCTGTGTTTTTTAGATGTTTCAGGACACACCGTACACTTCTCCAGAGTGGCTGTTGGCAATTTACATCCCGCCCATCAGTGTAGCAAGGCTCCCATTTCTCCATGGCCTGTCCTGCATTTCTGGTTTTGACACTTTTTTCAGCATGGCCCTTTTGACCGATGGGAAGCGAGACTTCTTTGTAGCGCTGATTTGCCTTTCCAGGTTGCTTGGTTGGCCAAAAAGGGCGTATGCGTTTTTTCCTGAATATATTCAGGAAAAAACGCATACGCCCTTTTTGGCCAAGGGCATCATTGTCAACGTTTTGCTGCTTTTCATGTGCTTTAAAGGCGATTTGAATCTACCTCCTGAAATCTGTTTCCTGCAATTCTGCCTTGATTTCAAATCCTCTTCTTTGCCTTCCCTCAATATATTTGTGGACGAGAGTTATCATTTATAACTCTGCAGGTTTGTGAATTGCAGTGCCCTGAAGCTCCATTTTACAAGTCGCTTTTTTGGGAGCTGGCCGCAAAAGCGCCGGATGGCTTCAGGCCCTGTTCTGGTTCTGGGGGGCAGGCTGAGCCTGTGGTTAATTCTTCTTCCTGATGGGAAAATAGAGTGACCTGTGCCTGTCCCAACACCAAGAGCTAGTCTCTCATTGGTTCCCCATCTTCCCGTTCATCCTCAGGACAAATTGCAACCTGTACGGAACAGGAGGTTAAAGGTGCTGATGCTCCAAGTAGGGAGATTGCTAGTAAAGTGGCTGGAATGGCGAACCCGAGCACAAGGAGATGAGAAATGAGGTGCGTTTTAGAAACCTTTCCCCATCACACGGTGTACCATCTTCTGGGTTTCTCATGCATGTTTTCGATGTAGGAAGATGCCCTTGAACCTGGAGATTTGGGACCCATGCGATGGGTAGCACGCAGTATTACTTTAAATGGTCTGCGTTTGCTCACCCAACCTCACCAAACCTCTCAGCCCCAAGAGTGTCCACCCTTATGTGTCATCCAGCTGTGGGTCTAGATATGGTCAATCCAGGTTGCATCACAGCTCCTGAACGAATTGTGTAAGAATTTCTCTCTCTTTCCCTGTCTTTGTTTCATGGGTTTTTAAAAGTAATTTATTTTTATAATGGGGTTTAGCTGCTTTTCACGGCTGTGTTTATGCCGCTTTACACCCACTTGACACACTAACAGAGAGATATCAATACATAGGTTTTAAGATTATTACTAGTCAGATATATTCTTGTGAGGTGAATCGGGCGTGTTGAGTCCAGTTCTCTGAGCAAGGAGTAGGTCTTGTCTATTACATATTAGGTTTATGGAACGGTATCTGAGCTAATTTGAAACTCTTGTTTTATGTATCACCCCACCTCACCTTTCCCGTTAAGCAGCCATAGTGTGTTTTCTGCATGTGTGACTCTGTTCTGTATTGTAAGTCAGTTCAAGTGTAACGGTTTTTACATTCCCTCTATAAGTGACACCTTATGAGAAGTGTCCTTTTCTGTGTGACTTATTTCACTTAGAATCGTCTTACCTAAATCCACTCATCATGCTGCTACTAGCCTTATGACATTGATTTCATGGCTGAGTGATATTCCATTGTACATAAGGACCACAACTTTTTTATCCATTTTTCGCTTTCCTGGGATATTTAAGGTGGAAGGAAGTGGAGGTCCTTGTCAACAGAGCAGCCCTAAACTTTGGGGTGCTTGTGTCTTGCTGATTTTCAATTTTCCCACTTTATACCCCCATACGTGGAAGTGCCCTATGCTCTCTAAGCTGTGTTTTTTAGATGTTTCAGAACACACCGTACACTTCTCCAGAGTGGCTGTTGGCAATGTACATCCCGCCCATCAGTGTAGCAAGGCTCCCATTTCTCCATGGCCTGTCCTGCATTTCTGGTTTTGACAGTTTTTTCAGCATGGCCCTTTTGACCGATGGGAAGCGAGACTTCTTTGTAGCGCTGATTTGCCTTTCCAGGTTGCTTGGTTGGCCAAAAAGGGCGTATACGTTTTTTCCCTGAATATATTCAGGAAAAAACGCATACGCCCTTTTTGGCCAAGGGCATCACTGTCAACGTTTTGCCGCTTTTCATGTGCTTTAAAGGCGATTCGAATCTACCTCCTGAAATCTGTTTCCTTCAATTCTGCCTTGATTTCAAATCCTCTTCTTTGCCTTCCCTCAATATATTTGTGGACGAGAGTTATCATTTATAACTCTGCAGGTTTGTGAATTGCAGTGCCCTGAAGCTCCATTTTACAAGTCGGTTTTTTGGGAGCTGGCCGCAAAAGCGCAGGATGGCTTCAGGCCCTGTTCTGGTTCAGGGGGGCAGGCTGAGCCTGTGGTTAATTCTTCTTCCTGATGGGAAAATAGAGTGACCTGTGCCTGTCCCAACACCAAGAGCTAGTCTCTCATTGGTACCCCGTCTTCCCGTTCATCCTCAGGACAAATTGCAACCTGTACGGAACAGGAGGTTAAAGGTGCTGATGCTCCAAGTAGGGAGATTGCTAGTAAAGTGGCTGGAATGGCGAACCCGAGAACAAGGAGATGAGAAATGAGGTGCGTTTTAGAAACCTTTCCCCATCACACGGTGTACCATCTTCTGGGTTTCTCATGCATGTTTTCGATGTAGGAAGATGCCCTTGAACCTGGAGATTTGGGACCCATGTGATGGGTAGCACGCAGTATTACTTTAAAGGGTCTGCGTTTGCTCACCCAACCTCACCAAACCTCTCAGCCCCAAGAGTGTCCACCCTTATGTCTCATCCAGCTGTGGGTCTAGATATGGTCAATCCAGGTTGCATCACAGCCCCTGAACGAATTGTGTAAGAATTTCTCTCTCTTTCCCTGTCTTTGTTTCATGGGTTTTTAAAAGTAATTTATTTTTATAATGGGGTTTAGCTGCTTTTCACGGCTGTGTTTATGCCGCTTTACACCCACTTGACACACTAACAGAGAGATATCAATACATAGGTTTTAAGATTATTACTAGTCAGATATATTCTTGTGCGGTGAATCGGGCGTGTTGAGTCCAGTTCTCTGAGCAAGGAGTAGGTCTTGTCTATTCCATATTGGGTTTATGGAACGGTATCTGAGCTAATTTGAAACTCTTGTTTTATGTATCACCCCACCTCACCTTTCCCGTTAAGCAGCCATAGTGTGTTTTCTGCATGTGTGACTCTGTTCTGTTTTGTAATTCAGTTCAAGTGTAACGGTTTTTACATTCCCTCTATAAGTGACACCTTATGAGAAGTGTCCTTTTCTGTGTGACTTATTTCACTTAGAATCGTCTTACCTAAATCCACTCATCATGCTGCTACTAGCCTTATGACATTGATTTCATGGCTGAGTGATATTCCATTGTACATAAGGACCACAACTTTTTTATCCATTTTTCGCTTTCCTGGGATATTTAAGGTGGAAGGAAGTGGAGGTCCTTGTCAACAGAGCAGCCCTAAACTTTGGGGTGCTTGTGTCTTGCTGATTTTCAATTTTCCCACTTTATCCCCCCATGCGTGGAAGTGCCCTATGCTCTCTAAGCTGTGTTTTTTAGATGTTTCAGGACACACCGTACACTTCTCCAGAGTGGCTGTTGGCAATTTACATCCCGCCCATCAGTGTAGCAAGGCTCCCATTTCTCCATGGCCTGTCCTGCATTTCTGGTTTTGACACTTTTTTCAGCATGGCCCTTTTGACCGATGGGAAGCGAGACTTCTTTGTAGCGCTGATTTGCCTTTCCAGGTTGCTTGGTTGGCCAAAAAGGGCGTATGCGTTTTTTCCTGAATATATTCAGGAAAAAACGCATACGCCCTTTTTGGCCAAGGGCATCATTGTCAACGTTTTGCCGCTTTTCATGTGCTTTAAAGGCGATTCGAATCTACCTCCTGAAATCTGTTTCCTGCAATTCTGCCTTGATTTCAAATCCTCTTCTTTGCCTTCCCTCAATATATTTGTGGACGAGAGTTATCATTTATAACTCTGCAGGTTTGTGAATTGCAGTGCCCTGAAGCTCCATTTTACAAGTCGCTTTTTTGGGAGCCGGCCGCAAAAGCGCAGGATGGCTTCAGGCCCTGTTCTGGTTCCGGGGGGCAGGCTGAGCCTGTGGTTAATTCTTCTTCCTGATGGGAAAATAGAGTGACCTGTGCCTGTCCCAACACCAAGAGCTAGTCTCTCATTGGTTCCCCGTCTTCCCGTTCATCCTCAGGACAAATTGCAACCTGTACGGAACAGGAGGTTAAAGGTGCTGATGCTCCAAGTAGGGAGATTGCTAGTAAAGTGGCTGGAATGGCGAACCCGAGCACAAGGAGATGAGAAATGAGGTGCGTTTTAGAAACCTTTCCCCATCACACGGTGTACCATCTTCTGGGTTTCTCATGCATGTTTTCGATGTAGGAAGATGCCCTTGAACCTGGAGATTTGGGACCCATGCGATGGGTAGCACGCAGTATTACTTTAAAGGGTCTGCGTTTGCTCACCCAACCTCACCAAACCTCTCAGCCCCAAGAGTGTCCACCCTTATGTCTCATCCAGCTGTGGGTCTAGATATGGTCAATCCAGGTTGCATCACAGCTCCTGAACGAATTGTGTAAGAATTTCTCTCTCTTTCCCTTTCTTTGTTTCATGGGTTTTTAAAAGTAATTTATTTTTATAATGGGGTTTAGCTGCTTTTCACGGCTGTGTTTAGGCCGCTTTACACCCACTTGACACACTAACAGAGAGATATCAATACATAGGTTTTAAGATTATTACTAGTCAGATATATTCTTGTGCGGTGAATCGGGCGTGTTGAGTCCAGTTCTCTGAGCAAGGAGTAGGTCTTGTCTATTCCATATTGGGTTTATGGAACGGTATCTGAGCTAATTTGAAACTCTTGTTTTATGTATCACCCCACCTCACCTTTCCCGTTAAGCAGCCATAGTGTGTTTTCTGCATGTGTGACTCTGTTCTGTTTTGTAATTCAGTTCAAGTGTAACGGTTTTTACATTCCCTCTATAAGTGACACCTTATGAGAAGTGTCCTTTTCTGTGTGACTTATTTCACTTAGAATCGTCTTACCTAAATCCACTCATCATGCTGCTACTAGCCTTATGACATTGATTTCATGGCTGAGTGATATTCCATTGTACATAAGGACCACAACTTTTTTATCCATTTTTCGCTTTCCTGGGATATTTAAGGTGGAAGGAAGTGGAGGTCCTTGTCAACAGAGCAGCCCTAAACTTTGGGGTGCTTGTGTCTTGCTGATTTTCAATTTTCCCACTTTATCCCCCCATGCGTGGAAGTGCCCTATGCTCTCTAAGCTGTGTTTTTTAGATGTTTCAGGACACACCGTACACTTCTCCAGGGTGGCTGTTGGCAATTTACATCCCGCCCATCAGTGTAGCAAGGCTCCCATTTCTCCATGGCCTGTCCTGCATTTCTGGTTTTGACACTTTTTTCAGCATGGCCCTTTTGACCGATGGGAAGCGAGACTTCTTTGTAGCGCTGATTTGCCTTTCCAGGTTGCTTGGTTGGCCAAAAAGGGCGTATGCGTTTTTTCCTGAATATATTCAGGAAAAAACGCATACGCCCTTTTTGGCCAAGGGCATCATTGTCAACGTTTTGCCGCTTTTCATGTGCTTTAAAGGCGATTCGAATCTACCTCCTGAAATCTGTTTCCTGCAATTCTGCCTTGATTTCAAATCCTCTTCTTTGCCTTCCCTCAATATATTTGTGGACGAGAGTTATCATTTATAACTCTGCAGGTTTGTGAATTGCAGTGCCCTGAAGCTCCATTTTACAAGTCGGTTTTTTGGGAGCTCTCCGCAAAAGCGCCGGATGGCTTCAGGCCCTGTTCTGGTTCCGGGGGGCAGGCTGAGCCTGTGGTTAATTCTTCTTCCTGATGGGAAAATAGAGTGACCTGTGCCTGTCCCAACACCAAGAGCTAGTCTCTCATTGGTTCCCCGTCTTCCCGTTCATCCTCAGGACAAATTGCAACCTGTACGGAACAGGAGGTTAAAGGTGCTGATGCTCCAAGTAGGGAGATTGCTAGTAAAGTGGCTGGAATGGCGAACCCGAGCACAAGGAGATGAGAAATGAGGTGCGTTTTAGAAACCTTTCCCCATCACACGGTGTACCATCTTCTGGGTTTCTCATGCATGTTTTCGATGTAGGAAGATGCCCTTGAACCTGGAGATTTGGGACCCATGCGATGGGTCGCACGCAGTATTACTTTAAAGGGTCTGCGTTTGCTCACCCAACCTCACCAAACCTCTCAGCCCCAAGAGTGTCCACCCTTATGTCTCATCCAGCTGTGGGTCTAGATATGGTCAATCCAGGTTGCATCACAGCCCCTGAACGAATTGTGTAAGAATTTCTCTCTCTTTCCCTGTCTTTGTTTCATGGGTTTTTAAAAGTAATTTATTTTTATAATGGGGTTTAGCTGCTTTTCACGGCTGTGTTTATGCCGCTTTACACCCACTTGACACACTAACAGAGAGATATCAATACATAGGTTTTAAGATTATTACTAGTCAGATATATTCTTGTGCGGTGAATCGGGCGTGTTGAGTCCAGTTCTCTGAGCAAGGAGTAGGTCTTGTCTATTCCATATTGGGTTTATGGAACGGTATCTGAGCTAATTTGAAACTCTTGTTTTATGTATCACCCCACCTCACCTTTCCCGTTAAGCAGCCATAGTGTGTTTTCTGCATATGTGACTCTGTTCTGTTTTGTAATTCAGTTCAAGTGTAACGGTTTTTACATTCCCTCTATAAGTGACACCTTATGAGAAGTGTCCTTTTCTGTGTGACTTATTTCACTTAGAATCGTCTTACCTAAATCCACTCATCATGCTGCTACTAGCCTTATGACATTGATTTCATGGCTGAGTGATATTCCATTGTACATAAGGACCACAACTTTTTTATCCATTTTTCGCTTTCCTGGGATATTTAAGGTGGAAGGAAGTGGAGGTCCTTGTCAACAGAGCAGCCCTAAACTTTGGGGTGCTTGTGTCTTGCTGATTTTCAATTTTCCCACTTTATCCCCCCATGCGTGGAAGTGCCCTATGCTCTCTAAGCTGTGTTTTTTAGATGTTTCAGGACACACCGTACACTTCTCCAGAGTGGCTGTTGGCAATTTACATCCCGCCCATCAGTGTAACAAGGCTCCCATTTCTCCATGGCCTGTCCTGCATTTCTGGTTTTGACACTTTTTTCAGCATGGCCCTTTTGACCGATGGGAAGCGAGACTTCTTTGTAGCGCTGATTTGCCTTTCCAGGTTGCTTGGTTGGCCAAAAAGGGCGTATGCGTTTTTTCCTGAATATATTCAGGAAAAAACGCATACGCCCTTTTTGGCCAAGGGCATCATTGTCAACGTTTTGCCCCTTTTCATGTGCTTTAAAGGCGATTCGAATCTACCTCCTGAAATCTGTTTCCTGCAATTCTGCCTTGATTTCAAATCCTCTTCTTTGCCTTCCCTCAATATATTTGTGGACGAGAGTTATGATTTATAACTCTGCAGGTTTGTGAATTGCAGTGCCCTGAAGCTCCATTTTACAAGTCGGTTTTTTGGGAGCTGGCCGCAAAAGCGCAGGATGGCTTCAGGCCCTGTTCTGGTTCAGGGGGGCAGGCTGAGCCTGTGGTTAATTCTTCTTCCTGATGGGAAAATAGAGTGGCCTGTGCCTGTCCCAACACCAAGAGCTAGTCTCTCATTGGTTCCCCGTCTTCCCGTTCATCCTCAGGACAAATTGCAACCTGTACGGAACAGGAGGTTAAAGGTGCTGATGCTCCAAGTAGGGAGATTGCTAGTAAAGTGGCTGGAATGGCGAACCCGAGCACAAGGAGATGAGAAATGAGGTGCGTTTTAGAAACCTTTCCCCATCACACGGTGTACCATCTTCTGGGTTTCTCATGCATGTTTTCGATGTAGGAAGATGCCCTTGAACCTGGAGATTTGGGACCCATGCGATGGGTAGCACGCAGTATTACTTTAAAGGGTCTGCGTTTGCTCACCCAACCTCACCAGACCTCTCAGCCCCAAGAGTGTCCACCCTTATGTCTCATCCAGCTGTGGGTCTAGATATGGTCAATCCAGGTTGCATCACAGCCCCTGAACGAATTGTGTAAGAATTTCTCTCTCTTTCCCTGTCTTTGTTTCATGGGTTTTTAAAAGTAATTTATTTTTATAATGGGGTTTAGCTGCTTTTCACGGCTGTGTTTAGGCCGCTTTACACCCACTTGACACACTAACAGAGAGATATCAATACATAGGTTTTAAGATTATTACTAGTCAGATATATTCTTGTGCGGTGAATCGGGCGTGTTGTGTCCAGTTCTCTGAGCAAGGAGTAGGTCTTGTCTATTCCATATTGGGTTTATGGAACGGTATCTGAGCTAATTTGAAACTCTTGTTTTATGTATCACCCCACCTCACCTTTCCCGTTAAGCAGCCATAGTGTGTTTTCTGCATGTGTGACTCTGTTCTGTTTTGTAATTCAGTTCAAGTGTAACGGTTTTTACATTCCCTCTATAAGTGACACCTTATGAGAAGTGTCCTTTTCTGTGTGACTTATTTCACTTAGAATCGTCTTACCTAAATCCACTCATCATGCTGCTACTAGCCTTATGACATTGATTTCATGGCTGAGTGATATTCCATTGTACATAAGGACCACAACTTTTTTATCCATTTTTCGCTTTCCTGGGATATTTAAGGTGGAAGGAAGTGGAGGTCCTTGTCAACAGAGCAGCCCTAAACTTTGGGGTGCTTGTGTCTTGCTGATTTTCAATTTTCCCACTTTATCCCCCCATGCGTGGAAGTGCCCTATGCTCTCTAAGCTGTGTTTTTTAGATGTTTCAGGACACACCGTACACTTCTCCAGAGTGGCTGTTGGCAATTTACATCCCGCCCATCAGTGTAGCAAGGCTCCCATTTCTCCATGGCCTGTCCTGCATTTCTGGTTTTGACACTTTTTTCAGCATGGCCCTTTTGACCGATGGGAAGCGAGACTTCTTTGTAGCGCTGATTTGCCTTTCCAGGTTGCTTGGTTGGCCAAAAAGGGCGTATGCGTTTTTTCCTGAATATATTCAGGAAAAAACGCATACGCACTTTTTGGCCAAGGGCATCATTGTCAACGTTTTGCCCCTTTTCATGTGCTTTAAAGGCGATTCGAATCTACCTCCTGAAATCTGTTTCCTGCAATTCTGCCTTGATTTCAAATCCTCTTCTTTGCCTTCCCTCAATATATTTGTGGACGAGAGTTATGATTTATAACTCTGCAGGTTTGTGAATTGCAGTGCCCTGAAGCTCCATTTTACAAGTCGGTTTTTTGGGAGCTGGCCGCAAAAGCGCAGGATGGCTTCAGGCCCTGTTCTGGTTCAGGGGGGCAGGCTGAGCCTGTGGTTAATTCTTCTTCCTGATGGGAAAATAGAGTGGCCTGTGCCTGTCCCAACACCAAGAGCTAGTCTCTCATTGGTTCCCCGTCTTCCCGTTCATCCTCAGGACAAATTGCAACCTGTACGGAACAGGAGGTTAAAGGTGCTGATGCTCCAAGTAGGGAGATTGCTAGTAAAGTGGCTGGAATGGCGAACCCGAGCACAAGGAGATGAGAAATGAGGTGCGTTTTAGAAACCTTTCCCCATCACACGGTGTACCATCTTCTGGGTTTCTCATGCATGTTTTCGATGTAGGAAGATGCCCTTGAACCTGGAGATTTGGGACCCATGCGATGGGTAGCACGCAGTATTACTTTAAAGGGTCTGCGTTTGCTCACCCAACCTCACCAGACCTCTCAGCCCCAAGAGTGTCCACCCTTAAGTCTCATCCAGCTGTGGGTCTAGATATGGTCAATCCAGGTTGCATCACAGCCCCTGAACGAATTGTGTAAGAATTTCTCTCTCTTTCCCTGTCTTTGTTTCATGGGTTTTTAAAAGTAATTTATTTTTATAATGGGGTTTAGCTGCTTTTCACGGCTGTGTTTAGGCCGCTTTACACCCACTTGACCCACTAACAGAGAGATATCAATACATAGGTTTTAAGATTATTACTAGTCAGATATATTCTTGTGCGGTGAATCGGGCGTGTTGAGTCCAGTTCTCTGAGCAAGGAGTAGGTCTTGTCTATTACATATTGGGTTTATGGAACGGTATCTGAGCTAATTTGAAACTCTTGTTTTATGTATCACCCCACCTCACCTTTCCCGTTAAGCAGCCATAGTGTGTTTTCTGCATGTGTGACTCTGTTCTGTTTTGTAATTCAGTTCAAGTGTAACGGTTTTTACATTCCCTCTATAAGTGACACCTTATGAGAAGTGTCCTTTTCTGTGTGACTTATTTCACTTAGAATCGTCTTACCTAAATCCACTCATCATGCTGCTACTAGCCTTATGACATTGATTTCATGGCTGAGTGATATTCCATTGTACATAAGGACCACAACTTTTTTATCCATTTTTCGCTTTCCTGGGATATTTAAGGTGGAAGGAAGTGGAGATCCTTGTCAACAGAGCAGCCCTAAACTTTGGGGTGCTTGTGTCTTGCTGATTTTCAATTTTCCCACTTTATCCCCCCATGCGTGGAAGTGCCCTATGCTCTCTAAGCTGTGTTTTTTAGATGTTTCAGGACCCACCGTACACTTCTCCAGAGTGGCTGTTGGCAATTTACATCCCGCCCATCAGTGTAGCAAGGCTCCGATTTCTCCATGGCCTGTCCTGCATTTCTGGTTTTGACACTTTTTTCAGCATGGCCCTTTTGACCGATGGGAAGCGAGACTTCTTTGTAGCGCTGATTTGCCTTTCCAGGTTGCTTGGTTGGCCAAAAAGGGCGTATGCGTTTTTTCCTGAATATATTCAGGAAAAAACGCATACGCCCTTTTTGGCCAAGGGCATCATTGTCAACGTTTTGCCGCTTTTCATGTGCTTTAAAGGCGATTCGAATCTACCTCCTGAAATCTGTTTCCTGCAATTCTGCCTTGATTTCAAATCCTCTTCTTTGCCTTCCCTCAATATATTTGTGGACGAGAGTTATCATTTATAACTCTGCAGGTTTGTGAATTGCAGTGCCCTGAAGCTCCATTTTACAAGTCGCTTTTTTGGGAGCCGGCCGCAAAAGCGCAGGATGGCTTCAGGCCCTGTTCTGGTTCAGGGGGGCAGGCTGAGCCTGTGGTTAATTCTTCTTCCTGATGGGAAAATAGAGTGACCTGTCCCTGTCCCAACACCAAGAGCTAGTCTCTCATTGGTTCCCCGTCTTCCCGTTCATCCTCAGGACAAATTGCAACCTGTACGGAACAGGAGGTTAAAGGTGCTGATGCTCCAAGTAGGGAGATTGCTAGTAAAGTGGCTGGAATGGCGAACCCGAGCACAAGGAGATGAGAAATGAGGTGCGTTTTAGAAACCTTTCCCCATCACACGGTGTACGATCGTCTGGGTTTCTCATGCATGTTTTCGATGTAGGAAGATGCCCTTGAACCTGGAGATTTGGGATCCATGCGATGGGTAGCACGCAGTATTACTTTAAATGGTCTGCGTTTGCTCACCCAACCTCACCAAACCTCTCAGCCCCAAGAGTGTCCACCCTTATGTCTCATCCAGCTGTGGGTCTAGATATGGTCAATCCAGGTTGCATCACAGCCCCTGAACGAATTGTATAAGAATTTCTCTCTCTTTCCCTGTCTTTGTTTCATGGGTTTTTAAAAGTAATTTATTTTTATAATGGGCTTTAGCTGCTTTTAACGGCTGTGTTTAGGCCGCTTTACACCCACTTGACACACTAACAGAGAGATATCAATACATAGGTTTTAAGATTATTACTAGTCAGATATATTCTTGTGCGGTGAATCGGGCGTGTTGAGTCCAGTTCTCTGAGCAAGGAGTAGGTCTTGTCTATTCCATATTGGGTTTATGGAACGGTATCTGAGCTAATTTGAAACTCTTGTTTTATGTATCACCCCACCTCACCTTTCCCGTTAAGCAGCCATAGTGTGTTTTCTGCATGTGTGACTCTGTTCTGTTTTGTAATTCAGTTCAAGTGTAACGGTTTTTACATTCCCTCTATAAGTGACACCTTATGAGAAGTGTCCTTTTCTGTGTGACTTATTTCACTTAGAATCGTCTTACCTAAATCCACTCATCATGCTGCTAGTAGCCTTATGACATTGATTTCATGGCTGAGTGATATTCCATTGTACATAAGGACCACAACTTTTTTATCCATTTTTCGCTTTCCTGGGATATTTAAGGTGGAAGGAAGTGGAGGTCCTTGTCAACAGAGCAGCCCTAAACTTTGGGGTGCTTGTGTCTTGCTGATTTTCAATTTTCCCACTTTATCCCCCCATGCGTGGAAGTACCCTATGCTCTCTAAGCTGTGTTTTTTAGATGTTTCAGGACACACCGTACACTTCTCCAGAGTGGCTGTTGGCAATTTACATCCCGCCCATCAGTGTAGCAAGGCTCCCATTTCTCCATGGCCTGTCCTGCATTTCTGGTTTTGACAGTTTTTTCAGCATGGCCCTTTTGACCGATGGGAAGCGAGACTTCTTTGTAGCGCTGATTTGCCTTTCCAGGTTGCTTGGTTGGCCAAAAAGGGCGTATACGTTTTTTCCCTGAATATATTCAGGAAAAAACGCATACGCCCTTTTTGGCCAAGGGCATCACTGTCAACGTTTTGCCGCTTTTCATGTGCTTTAAAGGCGATTCGAATCTACCTCCTGAAATCTGTTTCCTTCAATTCTGCCTTGATTTCAAATCCTCTTCTTTGCCTTCCCTCAATATATTTGTGGACGAGAGTTATCATTTATAACTCTGCAGGTTTGTGAATTGCAGTGCCCTGAAGCTCCATTTTACAAGTCGCTTTTTTGGGAGCCGGCCGCAAAAGCGCAGGATGGCTTCAGGCCCTGTTCTGGTTCAGGGGGGCAGGATGAGCCTGTGGTTAATTCTTCTTCCTGATGGGAAAATAGAGTGACCTGTGCCTGTCCCAACACCAAGAGCTAGTCTCTCATTGGTTCCCCGTCTTCCCGTTCATCCTCAGGACAAATTGCAACCTGTACGGAACAGGAGGTTAAAGGTGCTGATGCTCCAAGTAGGGAGATTGCTAGTAAAGTGGCTGGAATGGCGAACCCGAGCACAAGGAGATGAGAAATGAGGTGCATTTTAGAAACCTTTCCCCATCACACGGTGTACGATCGTCTGGGTTTCTCATGCATGTTTTCGATGTAGGAAGATGCCCTTGAACCTGGAGATTTGGGATCCATGCGATGGGTAGCACGCAGTATTACTTTAAATGGTCTGCGTTTGCTCACCCAACCTCACCAAACCTCTCAGCCCCAAGAGTGTCCACCCTTATGTCTCATCCAGCTGTGGGTCTAGATATGGTCAATCCAGGTTGCATCACAGCCCCTGAACGAATTGTGTAAGAATTTCTCTCTCTTTCCCTGTCTTTGTTTCATGGGTTTTTAAAAGTAATTTATTTTTATAATGGGCTTTAGCTGCTTTTAACGGCTGTGTTTAGGCCGCTTTACACCCACTTGACACACTAACAGAGAGATATCAATACATAGGTTTTAAGATTATTACTAGTCAGATATATTCTTGTGCGGTGAATCGGGCGTGTTGAGTCCAGTTCTCTGAGCAAGGAGTAGGTCTTGTCTATTCCATATTGGGTTTATGGAACGGTATCTGAGCTAATTTGAAACTCTTGTTTTATGTATCACCCCACCTCACCTTTCCCGTTAAGCAGCCATAGTGTGTTTTCTGCATGTGTGACTCTGTTCTGTTTTGTAATTCAGTTCAAGTGTAACGGTTTTTACATTCCCTCTATAAGTGACACCTTATGAGAAGTGTCCTTTTCTGTGTGACTTATTTCACTTAGAATCGTCTTACCTAAATCCACTCATCATGCTGCTACTAGCCTTATGACATTGATTTCATGGCTGAGTGATATTCCATTGTACATAAGGACCACAACTTTTTTATCCATTTTTCGCTTTCCTGGGATATTTAAGGTGGAATGAAGTGGAGGTCCTTGTCAACAGAGCAGCCCTAAACTTTGGGGTGCTTGTGTCTTGCTGATTTTCAATTTTCCCACTTTATGCCCCCATGCGTGGAAGTGCCCTATGCTCTCTAAGCTGTGTTTTTTAGATGTTTCAGGACACACCGTACACTTCTCCAGAGTGGCTGTTGGCAATTTACATCCCGCCCATCAGTGTAGCAAGGCTCCCATTTCTCCATGGCCTGTCCTGCATTTCTGGTTTTGACACTTTTTTCAGCATGGCCCTTTTGACCGATGGGAAGCGAGACTTCTTTGTAGCGCTGATTTGCCTTTCCAGGTTGCTTGGTTGGCCAAAAAGGGCGTATGCGTTTTTTCCTGAATATATTCAGGAAAAAACGCATACGCCCTTTTTGGCCAAGGGCATCATTGTCAACGTTTTGCCGCTTTTCATGTGCTTTAAAGGCGATTCGAATCTACCTCCTGAAATCTGTTTCCTGCAATTCTGCCTTGATTTCAAATCCTCTTCTTTGCCTTCCCTCAATATATTTGTGGACGAGAGTTATCATTTATAACTCTGCAGGTTTGTGAATTGCAGTGCCCTGAAGCTCCATTTTACAAGTCGGTTTTTTGGGAGCTGGCCGCAAAAGCGCAGGATGGCTTCAGGCCCTGTTCTGGTTCAGGGGGGCAGGCTGAGCCTGTGGTTAATTCTTCTTCCTGATGGGAAAATAGAGTGACCTGTGCCTGTCCCAACACCAAGAGCTAGTCTCTCATTGGTACCCCGTCTTCCCGTTCATCCTCAGGACAAATTGCAACCTGTACGGAACAGGAGGTTAAAGGTGCTGATGCTCCAAGTAGGGAGATTGCTAGTAAAGTGGCTGGAATGGCGAACCCGAGAACAAGGAGATGAGAAATGAGGTGCGTTTTAGAAACCTTTCCCCATCACACGGTGTACCATCTTCTGGGTTTCTCATGCATGTTTTCGATGTAGGAAGATGCCCTTGAACCTGGAGATTTGGGACCCATGTGATGGGTAGCACGCAGTATTACTTTAAAGGGTCTGCGTTTGCTCACCCAACCTCACCAAACCTCTCAGCCCCAAGAGTGTCCACCCTTATGTCTCATCCAGCTGTGGGTCTAGATATGGTCAATCCAGGTTGCATCACAGCCCCTGAACGAATTGTGTAAGAATTTCTCTCTCTTTCCCTGTCTTTGTTTCATGGGTTTTTAAAAGTAATTTATTTTTATAATGGGGTTTAGCTGCTTTTCACGGCTGTGTTTATGCCGCTTTACACCCACTTGACACACTAACAGAGAGATATCAATACATAGGTTTTAAGATTATTACTAGTCAGATATATTCTTGTGCGGTGAATCGGGCGTGTTGAGTCCAGTTCTCTGAGCAAGGAGTAGGTCTTGTCTATTCCATATTGGGTTTATGGAACGGTATCTGAGCTAATTTGAAACTCTTGTTTTATGTATCACCCCACCTCACCTTTCCCGTTAAGCAGCCATAGTGTGTTTTCTGCATGTGTGACTCTGTTCTGTTTTGTAATTCAGTTCAAGTGTAACGGTTTTTACATTCCCTCTATAAGTGACACCTTATGAGAAGTGTCCTTTTCTGTGTGACTTATTTCACTTAGAATCGTCTTACCTAAATCCACTCATCATGCTGCTACTAGCCTTATGACATTGATTTCATGGCTGAGTGATATTCCATTGTACATAAGGACCACAACTTTTTTATCCATTTTTCGCTTTCCTGGGATATTTAAGGTGGAAGGAAGTGGAGGTCCTTGTCAACAGAGCAGCCCTAAACTTTGGGGTGCTTGTGTCTTGCTGATTTTCAATTTTCCCACTTTATCCCCCCATGCGTGGAAGTGCCCTATGCTCTCTAAGCTGTGTTTTTTAGATGTTTCAGGACACACCGTACACTTCTCCAGAGTGGCTGTTGGCAATTTACATCCCGCCCATCAGTGTAGCAAGGCTCCCATTTCTCCATGGCCTGTCCTGCATTTCTGGTTTTGACACTTTTTTCAGCATGGCCCTTTTGACCGATGGGAAGCGAGACTTCTTTGTAGCGCTGATTTGCCTTTCCAGGTTGCTTGGTTGGCCAAAAAGGGCGTATGCGTTTTTTCCTGAATATATTCAGGAAAAAACGCATACGCCCTTTTTGGCCAAGGGCATCATTGTCAACGTTTTGCCGCTTTTCATGTGCTTTAAAGGCGATTCGAATCTACCTCCTGAAATCTGTTTCCTGCAATTCTGCCTTGATTTCAAATCCTCTTCTTTGCCTTCCCTCAATATATTTGTGGACGAGAGTTATCATTTATAACTCTGCAGGTTTGTGAATTGCAGTGCCCTGAAGCTCCATTTTACAAGTCGCTTTTTTGGGAGCCGGCCGCAAAAGCGCAGGATGGCTTCAGGCCCTGTTCTGGTTCCGGGGGGCAGGCTGAGCCTGTGGTTAATTCTTCTTCCTGATGGGAAAATAGAGTGACCTGTGCCTGTCCCAACACCAAGAGCTAGTCTCTCATTGGTTCCCCGTCTTCCCGTTCATCCTCAGGACAAATTGCAACCTGTACGGAACAGGAGGTTAAAGGTGCTGATGCTCCAAGTAGGGAGATTGCTAGTAAAGTGGCTGGAATGGCGAACCCGAGCACAAGGAGATGAGAAATGAGGTGCGTTTTAGAAACCTTTCCCCATCACACGGTGTACCATCTTCTGGGTTTCTCATGCATGTTTTCGATGTAGGAAGATGCCCTTGAACCTGGAGATTTGGGACCCATGCGATGGGTAGCACGCAGTATTACTTTAAAGGGTCTGCGTTTGCTCACCCAACCTCACCAAACCTCTCAGCCCCAAGAGTGTCCACCCTTATGTCTCATCCAGCTGTGGGTCTAGATATGGTCAATCCAGGTTGCATCACAGCTCCTGAACGAATTGTGTAAGAATTTCTCTCTCTTTCCCTTTCTTTGTTTCATGGGTTTTTAAAAGTAATTTATTTTTATAATGGGGTTTAGCTGCTTTTCACGGCTGTGTTTAGGCCGCTTTACACCCACTTGACACACTAACAGAGAGATATCAATACATAGGTTTTAAGATTATTACTAGTCAGATATATTCTTGTGCGGTGAATCGGGCGTGTTGAGTCCAGTTCTCTGAGCAAGGAGTAGGTCTTGTCTATTCCATATTGGGTTTATGGAACGGTATCTGAGCTAATTTGAAACTCTTGTTTTATGTATCACCCCACCTCACCTTTCCCGTTAAGCAGCCATAGTGTGTTTTCTGCATGTGTGACTCTGTTCTGTTTTGTAATTCAGTTCAAGTGTAACGGTTTTTACATTCCCTCTATAAGTGACACCTTATGAGAAGTGTCCTTTTCTGTGTGACTTATTTCACTTAGAATCGTCTTACCTAAATCCACTCATCATGCTGCTACTAGCCTTATGACATTGATTTCATGGCTGAGTGATATTCCATTGTACATAAGGACCACAACTTTTTTATCCATTTTTCGCTTTCCTGGGATATTTAAGGTGGAAGGAAGTGGAGGTCCTTGTCAACAGAGCAGCCCTAAACTTTGGGGTGCTTGTGTCTTGCTGATTTTCAATTTTCCCACTTTATCCCCCCATGCGTGGAAGTGCCCTATGCTCTCTAAGCTGTGTTTTTTAGATGTTTCAGGACACACCGTACACTTCTCCAGGGTGGCTGTTGGCAATTTACATCCCGCCCATCAGTGTAGCAAGGCTCCCATTTCTCCATGGCCTGTCCTGCATTTCTGGTTTTGACACTTTTTTCAGCATGGCCCTTTTGACCGATGGGAAGCGAGACTTCTTTGTAGCGCTGATTTGCCTTTCCAGGTTGCTTGGTTGGCCAAAAAGGGCGTATGCGTTTTTTCCTGAATATATTCAGGAAAAAACGCATACGCCCTTTTTGGCCAAGGGCATCATTGTCAACGTTTTGCCGCTTTTCATGTGCTTTAAAGGCGATTCGAATCTACCTCCTGAAATCTGTTTCCTGCAATTCTGCCTTGATTTCAAATCCTCTTCTTTGCCTTCCCTCAATATATTTGTGGACGAGAGTTATCATTTATAACTCTGCAGGTTTGTGAATTGCAGTGCCCTGAAGCTCCATTTTACAAGTCGGTTTTTTGGGAGCTCTCCGCAAAAGCGCCGGATGGCTTCAGGCCCTGTTCTGGTTCCGGGGGGCAGGCTGAGCCTGTGGTTAATTCTTCTTCCTGATGGGAAAATAGAGTGACCTGTGCCTGTCCCAACACCAAGAGCTAGTCTCTCATTGGTTCCCCGTCTTCCCGTTCATCCTCAGGACAAATTGCAACCTGTACGGAACAGGAGGTTAAAGGTGCTGATGCTCCAAGTAGGGAGATTGCTAGTAAAGTGGCTGGAATGGCGAACCCGAGCACAAGGAGATGAGAAATGAGGTGCGTTTTAGAAACCTTTCCCCATCACACGGTGTACCATCTTCTGGGTTTCTCATGCATGTTTTCGATGTAGGAAGATGCCCTTGAACCTGGAGATTTGGGACCCATGCGATGGGTCGCACGCAGTATTACTTTAAAGGGTCTGCGTTTGCTCACCCAACCTCACCAAACCTCTCAGCCCCAAGAGTGTCCACCCTTATGTCTCATCCAGCTGTGGGTCTAGATATGGTCAATCCAGGTTGCATCACAGCCCCTGAACGAATTGTGTAAGAATTTCTCTCTCTTTCCCTGTCTTTGTTTCATGGGTTTTTAAAAGTAATTTATTTTTATAATGGGGTTTAGCTGCTTTTCACGGCTGTGTTTATGCCGCTTTACACCCACTTGACACACTAACAGAGAGATATCAATACATAGGTTTTAAGATTATTACTAGTCAGATATATTCTTGTGCGGTGAATCGGGCGTGTTGAGTCCAGTTCTCTGAGCAAGGAGTAGGTCTTGTCTATTCCATATTGGGTTTATGGAACGGTATCTGAGCTAATTTGAAACTCTTGTTTTATGTATCACCCCACCTCACCTTTCCCGTTAAGCAGCCATAGTGTGTTTTCTGCATATGTGACTCTGTTCTGTTTTGTAATTCAGTTCAAGTGTAACGGTTTTTACATTCCCTCTATAAGTGACACCTTATGAGAAGTGTCCTTTTCTGTGTGACTTATTTCACTTAGAATCGTCTTACCTAAATCCACTCATCATGCTGCTACTAGCCTTATGACATTGATTTCATGGCTGAGTGATATTCCATTGTACATAAGGACCACAACTTTTTTATCCATTTTTCGCTTTCCTGGGATATTTAAGGTGGAAGGAAGTGGAGGTCCTTGTCAACAGAGCAGCCCTAAACTTTGGGGTGCTTGTGTCTTGCTGATTTTCAATTTTCCCACTTTATCCCCCCATGCGTGGAAGTGCCCTATGCTCTCTAAGCTGTGTTTTTTAGATGTTTCAGGACACACCGTACACTTCTCCAGAGTGGCTGTTGGCAATTTACATCCCGCCCATCAGTGTAACAAGGCTCCCATTTCTCCATGGCCTGTCCTGCATTTCTGGTTTTGACACTTTTTTCAGCATGGCCCTTTTGACCGATGGGAAGCGAGACTTCTTTGTAGCGCTGATTTGCCTTTCCAGGTTGCTTGGTTGGCCAAAAAGGGCGTATGCGTTTTTTCCTGAATATATTCAGGAAAAAACGCATACGCCCTTTTTGGCCAAGGGCATCATTGTCAACGTTTTGCCCCTTTTCATGTGCTTTAAAGGCGATTCGAATCTACCTCCTGAAATCTGTTTCCTGCAATTCTGCCTTGATTTCAAATCCTCTTCTTTGCCTTCCCTCAATATATTTGTGGACGAGAGTTATGATTTATAACTCTGCAGGTTTGTGAATTGCAGTGCCCTGAAGCTCCATTTTACAAGTCGGTTTTTTGGGAGCTGGCCGCAAAAGCGCAGGATGGCTTCAGGCCCTGTTCTGGTTCAGGGGGGCAGGCTGAGCCTGTGGTTAATTCTTCTTCCTGATGGGAAAATAGAGTGGCCTGTGCCTGTCCCAACACCAAGAGCTAGTCTCTCATTGGTTCCCCGTCTTCCCGTTCATCCTCAGGACAAATTGCAACCTGTACGGAACAGGAGGTTAAAGGTGCTGATGCTCCAAGTAGGGAGATTGCTAGTAAAGTGGCTGGAATGGCGAACCCGAGCACAAGGAGATGAGAAATGAGGTGCGTTTTAGAAACCTTTCCCCATCACACGGTGTACCATCTTCTGGGTTTCTCATGCATGTTTTCGATGTAGGAAGATGCCCTTGAACCTGGAGATTTGGGACCCATGCGATGGGTAGCACGCAGTATTACTTTAAAGGGTCTGCGTTTGCTCACCCAACCTCACCAGACCTCTCAGCCCCAAGAGTGTCCACCCTTATGTCTCATCCAGCTGTGGGTCTAGATATGGTCAATCCAGGTTGCTTCACAGCCCCTGAACGAATTGTGTAAGAATTTCTCTCTCTTTCCCTGTCTTTGTTTCATGGGTTTTTAAAAGTAATTTATTTTTATAATGGGGTTTAGCTGCTTTTCACGGCTGTGTTTAGGCCGCTTTACACCCACTTGACACACTAACAGAGAGATATCAATACATAGGTTTTAAGATTATTACTAGTCAGATATATTCTTGTGCGGTGAATCGGGCGTGTTGTGTCCAGTTCTCTGAGCAAGGAGTAGGTCTTGTCTATTCCATATTGGGTTTATGGAACGGTATCTGAGCTAATTTGAAACTCTTGTTTTATGTATCACCCCACCTCACCTTTCCCGTTAAGCAGCCATAGTGTGTTTTCTGCATGTGTGACTCTGTTCTGTTTTGTAATTCAGTTCAAGTGTAACGGTTTTTACATTCCCTCTATAAGTGACACCTTATGAGAAGTGTCCTTTTCTGTGTGACTTATTTCACTTAGAATCGTCTTACCTAAATCCACTCATCATGCTGCTACTAGCCTTATGACATTGAATTCATGGCTGAGTGATATTCCATTGTACATAAGGACCACAACTTTTTTATCCATTTTTCGCTTTCCTGGGATATTTAAGGTGGAAGGAAGTGGAGGTCCTTGTCAACAGAGCAGCCCTAAACTTTGGGGTGCTTGTGTCTTGCTGATTTTCAATTTTCCCACTTTATCCCCCCATGCGTGGAAGTGCCCTATGCTCTCTAAGCTGTGTTTTTTAGATGTTTCAGGACACACCGTACACTTCTCCAGAGTGGCTGTTGGCAATTTACATCCCGCCCATCAGTGTAGCAAGGCTCCCATTTCTCCATGGCCTGTCCTGCATTTCTGGTTTTGACACTTTTTTCAGCATGGCCCTTTTGACCGATGGGAAGCGAGACTTCTTTGTAGCGCTGATTTGCCTTTCCAGGTTGCTTGGTTGGCCAAAAAGGGCGTATGCGTTTTTTCCTGAATATATTCAGGAAAAAACGCATACGCACTTTTTGGCCAAGGGCATCATTGTCAACGTTTTGCCCCTTTTCATGTGCTTTAAAGGCGATTCGAATCTACCTCCTGAAATCTGTTTCCTGCAATTCTGCCTTGATTTCAAATCCTCTTCTTTGCCTTCCCTCAATATATTTGTGGACGAGAGTTATGATTTATAACTCTGCAGGTTTGTGAATTGCAGTGCCCTGAAGCTCCATTTTACAAGTCGGTTTTTTGGGAGCTGGCCGCAAAAGCGCAGGATGGCTTCAGGCCCTGTTCTGGTTCAGGGGGGCAGGCTGAGCCTGTGGTTAATTCTTCTTCCTGATGGGAAAATAGAGTGGCCTGTGCCTGTCCCAACACCAAGAGCTAGTCTCTCATTGGTTCCCCGTCTTCCCGTTCATCCTCAGGACAAATTGCAACCTGTACGGAACAGGAGGTTAAAGGTGCTGATGCTCCAAGTAGGGAGATTGCTAGTAAAGTGGCTGGAATGGCGAACCCGAGCACAAGGAGATGAGAAATGAGGTGCGTTTTAGAAACCTTTCCCCATCACACGGTGTACCATCTTCTGGGTTTCTCATGCATGTTTTCGATGTAGGAAGATGCCCTTGAACCTGGAGATTTGGGACCCATGCGATGGGTAGCACGCAGTATTACTTTAAAGGGTCTGCGTTTGCTCACCCAACCTCACCAGACCTCTCAGCCCCAAGAGTGTCCACCCTTAAGTCTCATCCAGCTGTGGGTCTAGATATGGTCAATCCAGGTTGCATCACAGCCCCTGAACGAATTGTGTAAGAATTTCTCTCTCTTTCCCTGTCTTTGTTTCATGGGTTTTTAAAAGTAATTTATTTTTATAATGGGGTTTAGCTGCTTTTCACGGCTGTGTTTAGGCCGCTTTACACCCACTTGACCCACTAACAGAGAGATATCAATACATAGGTTTTAAGATTATTACTAGTCAGATATATTCTTGTGCGGTGAATCGGGCGTGTTGAGTCCAGTTCTCTGAGCAAGGAGTAGGTCTTGTCTATTACATATTGGGTTTATGGAACGGTATCTGAGCTAATTTGAAACTCTTGTTTTATGTATCACCCCACCTCACCTTTCCCGTTAAGCAGCCATAGTGTGTTTTCTGCATGTGTGACTCTGTTCTGTTTTGTAATTCAGTTCAAGTGTAACGGTTTTTACATTCCCTCTATAAGTGACACCTTATGAGAAGTGTCCTTTTCTGTGTGACTTATTTCACTTAGAATCGTCTTACCTAAATCCACTCATCATGCTGCTACTAGCCTTATGACATTGATTTCATGGCTGAGTGATATTCCATTGTACATAAGGACCACAACTTTTTTATCCATTTTTCGCTTTCCTGGGATATTTAAGGTGGAAGGAAGTGGAGGTCCTTGTCAACAGAGCAGCCCTAAACTTTGGGGTGCTTGTGTCTTGCTGATTTTCAATTTTCCCACTTTATCCCCCCATGCGTGGAAGTGCCCTATGCTCTCTAAGCTGTGTTTTTTAGATGTTTCAGGACCCACCGTACACTTCTCCAGAGTGGCTGTTGGCAATTTACATCCCGCCCATCAGTGTAGCAAGGCTCCGATTTCTCCATGGCCTGTCCTGCATTTCTGGTTTTGACACTTTTTTCAGCATGGCCCTTTTGACCGATGGGAAGCGAGACTTCTTTGTAGCGCTGATTTGCCTTTCCAGGTTGCTTGGTTGGCCAAAAAGGGCGTATGCGTTTTTTCCTGAATATATTCAGGAAAAAACGCATACGCCCTTTTTGGCCAAGGGCATCATTGTCAACGTTTTGCCGCTTTTCATGTGCTTTAAAGGCGATTCGAATCTACCTCCTGAAATCTGTTTCCTGCAATTCTGCCTTGATTTCAAATCCTCTTCTTTGCCTTCCCTCAATATATTTGTGGACGAGAGTTATCATTTATAACTCTGCAGGTTTGTGAATTGCAGTGCCCTGAAGCTCCATTTTACAAGTCGCTTTTTTGGGAGCCGGCCGCAAAAGCGCAGGATGGCTTCAGGCCCTGTTCTGGTTCAGGGGGGCAGGCTGAGCCTGTGGTTAATTCTTCTTCCTGATGGGAAAATAGAGTGACCTGTCCCTGTCCCAACACCAAGAGCTAGTCTCTCATTGGTTCCCCGTCTTCCCGTTCATCCTCAGGACAAATTGCAACCTGTACGGAACAGGAGGTTAAAGGTGCTGATGCTCCAAGTAGGGAGATTGCTAGTAAAGTGGCTGGAATGGCGAACCCGAGCACAAGGAGATGAGAAATGAGGTGCGTTTTAGAAACCTTTCCCCATCACACGGTGTACGATCGTCTGGGTTTCTCATGCATGTTTTCGATGTAGGAAGATGCCCTTGAACCTGGAGATTTGGGATCCATGCGATGGGTAGCACGCAGTATTACTTTAAATGGTCTGCGTTTGCTCACCCAACCTCACCAAACCTCTCAGCCCCAAGAGTGTCCACCCTTATGTCTCATCCAGCTGTGGGTCTAGATATGGTCAATCCAGGTTGCATCACAGCCCCTGAACGAATTGTATAAGAATTTCTCTCTCTTTCCCTGTCTTTGTTTCATGGGTTTTTAAAAGTAATTTATTTTTATAATGGGCTTTAGCTGCTTTTAACGGCTGTGTTTAGGCCGCTTTACACCCACTTGACACACTAACAGAGAGATATCAATACATAGGTTTTAAGATTATTACTAGTCAGATATATTCTTGTGCGGTGAATCGGGCGTGTTGAGTCCAGTTCTCTGAGCAAGGAGTAGGTCTTGTCTATTCCATATTGGGTTTATGGAACGGTATCTGAGCTAATTTGAAACTCTTGTTTTATGTATCACCCCACCTCACCTTTCCCGTTAAGCAGCCATAGTGTGTTTTCTGCATGTGTGACTCTGTTCTGTTTTGTAATTCAGTTCAAGTGTAACGGTTTTTACATTCCCTCTATAAGTGACACCTTATGAGAAGTGTCCTTTTCTGTGTGACTTATTTCACTTAGAATCGTCTTACCTAAATCCACTCATCATGCTGCTAGTAGCCTTATGACATTGATTTCATGGCTGAGTGATATTCCATTGTACATAAGGACCACAACTTTTTTATCCATTTTTCGCTTTCCTGGGATATTTAAGGTGGAAGGAAGTGGAGGTCCTTGTCAACAGAGCAGCCCTAAACTTTGGGGTGCTTGTGTCTTGCTGATTTTCAATTTTCCCACTTTATCCCCCCATGCGTGGAAGTACCCTATGCTCTCTAAGCTGTGTTTTTTAGATGTTTCAGGACACACCGTACACTTCTCCAGAGTGGCTGTTGGCAATTTACATCCCGCCCATCAGTGTAGCAAGGCTCCCATTTCTCCATGGCCTGTCCTGCATTTCTGGTTTTGACAGTTTTTTCAGCATGGCCCTTTTGACCGATGGGAAGCGAGACTTCTTTGTAGCGCTGATTTGCCTTTCCAGGTTGCTTGGTTGGCCAAAAAGGGCGTATACGTTTTTTCCCTGAATATATTCAGGAAAAAACGCATACGCCCTTTTTGGCCAAGGGCATCACTGTCAACGTTTTGCCGCTTTTCATGTGCTTTAAAGGCGATTCGAATCTACCTCCTGAAATCTGTTTCCTTCAATTCTGCCTTGATTTCAAATCCTCTTCTTTGCCTTCCCTCAATATATTTGTGGACGAGAGTTATCATTTATAACTCTGCAGGTTTGTGAATTGCAGTGCCCTGAAGCTCCATTTTACAAGTCGCTTTTTTGGGAGCCGGCCGCAAAAGCGCAGGATGGCTTCAGGCCCTGTTCTGGTTCAGGGGGGCAGGATGAGCCTGTGGTTAATTCTTCTTCCTGATGGGAAAATAGAGTGACCTGTGCCTGTCCCAACACCAAGAGCTAGTCTCTCATTGGTTCCCCGTCTTCCCGTTCATCCTCAGGACAAATTGCAACCTGTACGGAACAGGAGGTTAAAGGTGCTGATGCTCCAAGTAGGGAGATTGCTAGTAAAGTGGCTGGAATGGCGAACCCGAGCACAAGGAGATGAGAAATGAGGTGCATTTTAGAAACCTTTCCCCATCACACGGTGTACGATCGTCTGGGTTTCTCATGCATGTTTTCGATGTAGGAAGATGCCCTTGAACCTGGAGATTTGGGATCCATGCGATGGGTAGCACGCAGTATTACTTTAAATGGTCTGCGTTTGCTCACCCAACCTCACCAAACCTCTCAGCCCCAAGAGTGTCCACCCTTATGTCTCATCCAGCTGTGGGTCTAGATATGGTCAATCCAGGTTGCATCACAGCCCCTGAACGAATTGTGTAAGAATTTCTCTCTCTTTCCCTGTCTTTGTTTCATGGGTTTTTAAAAGTAATTTATTTTTATAATGGGCTTTAGCTGCTTTTAACGGCTGTGTTTAGGCCGCTTTACACCCACTTGACACACTAACAGAGAGATATCAATACATAGGTTTTAAGATTATTACTAGTCAGATATATTCTTGTGCGGTGAATCGGGCGTGTTGAGTCCAGTTCTCTGAGCAAGGAGTAGGTCTTGTCTATTCCATATTGGGTTTATGGAACGGTATCTGAGCTAATTTGAAACTCTTGTTTTATGTATCACCCCACCTCACCTTTCCCGTTAAGCAGCCATAGTGTGTTTTCTGCATGTGTGACTCTGTTCTGTTTTGTAATTCAGTTCAAGTGTAACGGTTTTTACATTCCCTCTATAAGTGACACCTTATGAGAAGTGTCCTTTTCTGTGTGACTTATTTCACTTAGAATCGTCTTACCTAAATCCACTCATCATGCTGCTACTAGCCTTATGACATTGATTTCATGGCTGAGTGATATTCCATTGTACATAAGGACCACAACTTTTTTATCCATTTTTCGCTTTCCTGGGATATTTAAGGTGGAAGGAAGTGGAGGTCCTTGTCAACAGAGCAGCCCTAAACTTTGGGGTGCTTGTGTCTTGCTGATTTTCAATTTTCCCACTTTATCCCCCCATGCGTGGAAGTACCCTATGCTCTCTAAGCTGTGTTTTTTAGATGTTTCAGGACACACCGTACACTTCTGCAGAGTGGCTGTTGGCAATTTACATCCCGCCCATCAGTGTAGCAAGGCTCCCATTTCTCCATGGCCTGTCCTGCATTTCTGGTTTTGACAGTTTTTTCAGCATGGCCCTTTTGACCGATGGGAAGCGAGACTTCTTTGTAGCGCTGATTTGCCTTTCCAGGTTGCTTGGTTGGCCAAAAAGGGCGTATACGTTTTTTCCTGAATATATTCAGGAAAAAACGCATACGCCCTTTTTGGCCAAGGGCATCATTGTCAACGTTTTGCCGCTTTTCATGTGCTTTAAAGGCGATTCGAATCTACCTCCTGAAATCTGTTTCCTTCAATTCTGCCTTGATTTCAAATCCTCTTCTTTGCCTTCCCTCAATATATTTGTGGACGAGAGTTATCATTTATAACTCTGCAGGTTTGTGAATTGCAGTGCCCTGAAGCTCCATTTTACAAGTCGCTTTTTTGGGAGCCAGCCGCAAAAGCGCAGGATGGCTTCAGGCCCTGTACTGGTTCAGGGGGGCAGGATGAGCCTGTGGTTAATTCTTCTTCCTGATGGGAAAATAGAGTGACCTGTGCCTGTCCCAACACCAAGAGCTAGTCTCTCATTGGTTCCCCGTCTTCCCGTTCATCCTCAGGACAAATTGCAACCTGTACGGAACAGGAGGTTAAAGGTGCTGATGCTCCAAGTAGGGAGATTGCTAGTAAAGTGGCTGGAATGGCGAACCCGAGCACAAGGAGATGAGAAATGAGGTGCGTTTTAGAAACCTTTCCCCATCACACGGTGTACGATCGTCTGGGTTTCTCATGCATGTTTTCGATGTAGGAAGATGCCCTTGAACCTGGAGATTTGGGATCCATGCGATGGGTAGCACGCAGTATTACTTTAAATGGTCTGCGTTTGCTCACCCAACCTCACCAAACCTCTCAGCCCCAAGAGTGTCCACCCTTATGTCTCATCCAGCTGTGGGTCTAGATATGGTCAATCCAGGTTGCATCACAGCCCCTGAACGAATTGTGTAAGAATTTCTCTCTCTTTCCCTGTCTTTGTTTCATGGGTTTTTAAAAGTAATTTATTTTTATAATGGGGTTTAGCTGCTTTTCACGGCTGTGTTTATGCCGCTTTACACCCACTTGACACACTAACAGAGAGATATCAATACATAGGTTTTAAGATTATTACTAGTCAGATATATTCTTGTGCGGTGAATCGGGCGTGTTGAGTCCAGTTCTCTGAGCAAGGAGTAGGTCTTGTCTATTCCATATTGGGTTTATGGAACGGTATCTGAGCTAATTTGAAACTCTTGTTTTATGTATCACCCCACCTCACCTTTCCCGTTAAGCAGCCATAGTGTGTTTTCTGCATGTGTGACTCTGTTCTGTTTTGTAATTCAGTTCAAGTGTAACGGTTTTTACATTCCCTCTATAAGTGACACCTTATGAGAAGTGTCCTTTTCTGTGTGACTTATTTCACTTAGAATCGTCTTACCTAAATCCACTCATCATGTTGCTACTTGCCTTATGACAATGATTTCATGGCTGAGTGATATTCCATTGTACATAAGGACCACAACTTTTTTATCCATTTTTCGCTTTCCTGGGATATTTAAGGTGGAAGGAAGTGGAGGTCCTTGTCAACAGAGCAGCCCTAAACTTTGGGGTGCTTGTGTCTTGCTGATTTTCAATTATCCCACTTTATCCCCCCATGCGTGGAAGTGCCCTATGCTCTCTAAGCTGTGTTTTTTAGATGTTTCAGGACACACCGTACACTTCTCCAGAGTGGCTGTTGGCAATTTACATCCCGCCCATCAGTGTAGCAAGGCTCCCATTTCTCCATGGCCTGTCCTGCATTTCTGGTTTTGACACTTTTTTCAGCATGGCCCTTTTGACCGATGGGAAGCGAGACTTCTTTGTAGCGCTGATTTGCCTTTCCAGGTTGCTTGGTTGGCCAAAAAGGGCGTATGCGTTTTTTCCTGAATATATTCAGGAAAAAACGCATACGCCCTTTTTGGCCAAGGGCATCATTGTCAACGTTTTGCCGCTTTTCATGTGCTTTAAAGGCGATTCGAATCTACCTCCTGAAATCTGTTTCCTGCAATTCTGCCTTGATTTCAAATCCTCTTCTTTGCCTTCCCTCAATATATTTGTGGACGAGAGTTATCATTTATAACTCTGCAGGTTTGTGAATTGCAGTGCCCTGAAGCTCCATTTTACAAGTCGCTTTTTTGGGAGCCGGCCGCAAAAGCGCAGGATGGCTTCAGGCCCTGTTCTGGTTCCGGGGGGCAGGCTGAGCCTGTGGTTAATTCTTCTTCCTGATGGGAAAATAGAGTGACCTGTGCCTGTCCCAACACCAAGAGCTAGTCTCTCATTGGTTCCCCATCTTCCCGTTCATCCTCAGGACAAATTGCAACCTGTACGGAACAGGAGGTTAAAGGTGCTGATGCTCCAAGTAGGGAGATTGCTAGTAAAGTGGCTGGAATGGCGAACCCGAGCACAAGGAGATGAGAAATGAGGTGTGTTTTAGAAACCTTTCCCCATCACACGGTGTACCATCTTCTGGGTTTCTCATGCATGTTTTCGATGTAGGAAGATGCCCTTGAACCTGGAGATTTGGGACCCATGCGATGGGTAGCACGCAGTATTACTTTAAAGGGTCTGCGTTTGCTCACCCAACCTCACCAAACCTCTCAGCCCCAAGAGTGTCCACCCTTATGTCTCATCCAGCTGTGGGTCTAGATATGGTCAATCCAGGTTGCATCACAGCTCCTGAACGAATTGTGTAAGAATTTCTCTCTCTTTCCCTGTCTTTGTTTCATGGGTTTTTAAAAGTAATTTATTTTTATAATGGGGTTTAGCTGCTTTTCACGGCTGTGTTTATGCCGCTTTACACCCACTTGACACACTAACAGAGAGATATCAATACATAGGTTTTAAGATTATTACTAGTCAGATATATTCTTGTGCGGTGAATCGGGAGTGTTGAGTCCAGTTCTCTGAGCAAGGAGTAGGTCTTGTCTATTACATATTGGGTTTATGGAACGGTATCTGAGCTAATTTGAAACTCTTGTTTTATGTATCACCCCACCTCACCTTTCCCGTTAAGCAGCCATAGTGTGTTTTCTGCATGTGTGACTCTGTTCTGTTTTGTAATTCAGTTCAAGTGTAACGGTTTTTACATTCCCTCTATAAGTGACACCTTATGAGAAGTGTCCTTTTCTGTGTGACTTATTTCACTTAGAATCGTCTTACCTAAATCCACTCATCATGCTGCTACTAGCCTTATGACATTGATTTCATGGCTGAGTGATATTCCATTGTACATAAGGACCACAACTTTTTTATCCATTTTTCGCTTTCCTGGGATATTTAAGGTGGAATGAAGTGGAGGTCCTTGTCAACAGAGCAGCCCTAAACTTTGGGGTGCTTGTGTCTTGCTGATTTTCAATTTTCCCACTTTATCCCCCCATGCGTGGAAGTGCCCTATGCTCTCTAAGCTGTGTTTTTTAGATGTTTCAGGACACACCGTACACTTCTCCAGAGTGGCTGTTGGCAATTTACATCCCGCCCATCAGTGTAGCAAGGCTCCCATTTCTCCATGGCCTGTCCTGCATTTCTGGTTTTGACACTTTTTTCAGCATGGCCCTTTTGACCGATGGGAAGCGAGACTTCTTTGTAGCGCTGATTTGCCTTTCCAGGTTGCTTGGTTGGCCAAAAAGGGCGTATGCGTTTTTTCCTGAATATATTCAGGAAAAAACGCATACGCACTTTTTGGCCAAGGGCATCATTGTCAACGTTTTGCCCCTTTTCATGTGCTTTAAAGGCGATTCGAATCTACCTCCTGAAATCTGTTTCCTGCAATTCTGCCTTGATTTCAAATCCTCTTCTTTGCCTTCCCTCAATATATTTGTGGACGAGAGTTATGATTTATAACTCTGCAGGTTTGTGAATTGCAGTGCCCTGAAGCTCCATTTTACAAGTCGGTTTTTTGGGAGCTGGCCGCAAAAGCGCAGGATGGCTTCAGGCCCTGTTCTGGTTCAGGGGGGCAGGCTGAGCCTGTGGTTAATTCTTCTTCCTGATGGGAAAATAGAGTGGCCTGTGCCTGTCCCAACACCAAGAGCTAGTCTCTCATTGGTTCCCCGTCTTCCCGTTCATCCTCAGGACAAATTGCAACCTGTACGGAACAGGAGGTTAAAGGTGCTGATGCTCCAAGTAGGGAGATTGCTAGTAAAGTGGCTGGAATGGCGAACCCGAGCACAAGGAGATGAGAAATGAGGTGCGTTTTAGAAACCTTTCCCCATCACACGGTGTACCATCTTCTGGGTTTCTCATGCATGTTTTCGATGTAGGAAGATGCCCTTGAACCTGGAGATTTGGGACCCATGCGATGGGTAGCACGCAGTATTACTTTAAAGGGTCTGCGTTTGCTCACCCAACCTCACCAGACCTCTCAGCCCCAAGAGTGTCCACCCTTAAGTCTCATCCAGCTGTGGGTCTAGATATGGTCAATCCAGGTTGCATCACAGCCCCTGAACGAATTGTGTAAGAATTTCTCTCTCTTTCCCTGTCTTTGTTTCATGGGTTTTTAAAAGTAATTTATTTTTATAATGGGGTTTAGCTGCTTTTCACGGCTGTGTTTAGGCCGCTTTACACCCACTTGACCCACTAACAGAGAGATATCAATACATAGGTTTTAAGATTATTACTAGTCAGATATATTCTTGTGCGGTGAATCGGGCGTGTTGAGTCCAGTTCTCTGAGCAAGGAGTAGGTCTTGTCTATTACATATTGGGTTTATGGAACGGTATCTGAGCTAATTTGAAACTCTTGTTTTATGTATCACCCCACCTCACCTTTCCCGTTAAGCAGCCATAGTGTGTTTTCTGCATGTGTGACTCTGTTCTGTTTTGTAATTCAGTTCAAGTGTAACGGTTTTTACATTCCCTCT
This sequence comes from Balaenoptera physalus, assembly GCF_965194825.1. NCBI lineage: Eukaryota > Metazoa > Chordata > Mammalia > Artiodactyla > Balaenopteridae > Balaenoptera > Balaenoptera physalus. Next base: position 29,761 of record NW_028126310.1, on the reverse strand, counting down.
ATAAGTGACACCTTATGAGAAGTGTCCTTTTCTGTGTGACTTATTTCACTTAGAATCGTCTTACCTAAATCCACTCATCATGCTGCTACTAGCCTTATGACATTGATTTCATGGCTGAGTGATATTCCATTGTACATAAGGACCACAACTTTTTTATCCATTTTTCGCTTTCCTGGGATATTTAAGGTGGAAGGAAGTGGAGGTCCTTGTCAACAGAGCAGCCCTAAACTTTGGGGTGCTTGTGTCTTGCTGATTTTCAATTTTCCCACTTTATCCCCCCATGCGTGGAAGTGCCCTATGCTCTCTAAGCTGTGTTTTTTAGATGTTTCAGGACCCACCGTACACTTCTCCAGAGTGGCTGTTGGCAATTTACATCCCGCCCATCAGTGTAGCAAGGCTCCGATTTCTCCATGGCCTGTCCTGCATTTCTGGTTTTGACACTTTTTTCAGCATGGCCCTTTTGACCGATGGGAAGCGAGACTTCTTTGTAGCGCTGATTTGCCTTTCCAGGTTGCTTGGTTGGCCAAAAAGGGCGTATGCGTTTTTTCCTGAATATATTCAGGAAAAAACGCATACGCCCTTTTTGGCCAAGGGCATCATTGTCAACGTTTTGCCGCTTTTCATGTGCTTTAAAGGCGATTCGAATCTACCTCCTGAAATCTGTTTCCTGCAATTCTGCCTTGATTTCAAATCCTCTTCTTTGCCTTCCCTCAATATATTTGTGGACGAGAGTTATCATTTATAACTCTGCAGGTTTGTGAATTGCAGTGCCCTGAAGCTCCATTTTACAAGTCGCTTTTTTGGGAGCCGGCCTCAAAAGCGCAGGATGGCTTCAGGCCCTGTTCTGGTTCAGGGGGGCAGGCTGAGCCTGTGGTTAATTCTTCTTCCTGATGGGAAAATAGAGTGACCTGTCCCTGTCCCAACACCAAGAGCTAGTCTCTCATTGGTTCCCCGTCTTCCCGTTCATCCTCAGGACAAATTGCAACCTGTACGGAACAGGAGGTTAAAGGTGCTGATGCTCCAAGTAGGGAGATTGCTAGTAAAGTGGCTGGAATGGCGAACCCGAGCACAAGGAGATGAGAAATGAGGTGCGTTTTAGAAACCTTTCCCCATCACACGGTGTACGATCGTCTGGGTTTCTCATGCATGTTTTCGATGTAGGAAGATGCCCTTGAACCTGGAGATTTGGGATCCATGCGATGGGTAGCACGCAGTATTACTTTAAATGGTCTGCGTTTGCTCACCCAACCTCACCAAACCTCTCAGCCCCAAGAGTGTCCACCCTTATGTCTCATCCAGCTGTGGGTCTAGATATGGTCAATCCAGGTTGCATCACAGCCCCTGAACGAATTGTATAAGAATTTCTCTCTCTTTCCCTGTCTTTGTTTCATGGGTTTTTAAAAGTAATTTATTTTTATAATGGGCTTTAGCTGCTTTTAACGGCTGTGTTTAGGCCGCTTTACACCCACTTGACACACTAACAGAGAGATATCAATACATAGGTTTTAAGATTATTACTAGTCAGATATATTCTTGTGCGGTGAATCGGGCGTGTTGAGTCCAGTTCTCTGAGCAAGGAGTAGGTCTTGTCTATTCCATATTGGGTTTATGGAACGGTATCTGAGCTAATTTGAAACTCTTGTTTTATGTATCACCCCACCTCACCTTTCCCGTTAAGCAGCCATAGTGTGTTTTCTGCATGTGTGACTCTGTTCTGTTTTGTAATTCAGTTCAAGTGTAACGGTTTTTACATTCCCTCTATAAGTGACACCTTATGAGAAGTGTCCTTTTCTGTGTGACTTATTTCACTTAGAATCGTCTTACCTAAATCCACTCATCATGCTGCTAGTAGCCTTATGACATTGATTTCATGGCTGAGTGATATTCCATTGTACATAAGGACCACAACTTTTTTATCCATTTTTCGCTTTCCTGGGATATTTAAGGTGGAAGGAAGTGGAGGTCCTTGTCAACAGAGCAGCCCTAAACTTTGGGGTGCTTGTGTCTTGCTGATTTTCAATTTTCCCACTTTATCCCCCCATGCGTGGAAGTACCCTATGCTCTCTAAGCTGTGTTTTTTAGATGTTTCAGGACACACCGTACACTTCTCCAGAGTGGCTGTTGGCAATTTACATCCCGCCCATCAGTGTAGCAAGGCTCCCATTTCTCCATGGCCTGTCCTGCATTTCTGGTTTTGACAGTTTTTTCAGCATGGCCCTTTTGACCGATGGGAAGCGAGACTTCTTTGTAGCGCTGATTTGCCTTTCCAGGTTGCTTGGTTGGCCAAAAAGGGCGTATACGTTTTTTCCCTGAATATATTCAGGAAAAAACGCATACGCCCTTTTTGGCCAAGGGCATCACTGTCAACGTTTTGCCGCTTTTCATGTGCTTTAAAGGCGATTCGAATCTACCTCCTGAAATCTGTTTCCTTCAATTCTGCCTTGATTTCAAATCCTCTTCTTTGCCTTCCCTCAATATATTTGTGGACGAGAGTTATCATTTATAACTCTGCAGGTTTGTGAATTGCAGTGCCCTGAAGCTCCATTTTACAAGTCGCTTTTTTGGGAGCCGGCCGCAAAAGCGCAGGATGGCTTCAGGCCCTGTTCTGGTTCAGGGGGGCAGGATGAGCCTGTGGTTAATTCTTCTTCCTGATGGGAAAATAGAGTGACCTGTGCCTGTCCCAACACCAAGAGCTAGTCTCTCATTGGTTCCCCGTCTTCCCGTTCATCCTCAGGACAAATTGCAACCTGTACGGAACAGGAGGTTAAAGGTGCTGATGCTCCAAGTAGGGAGATTGCTAGTAAAGTGGCTGGAATGGCGAACCCGAGCACAAGGAGATGAGAAATGAGGTGCATTTTAGAAACCTTTCCCCATCACACGGTGTACGATCGTCTGGGTCTCTCATGCATGTTTTCGATGTAGGAAGATGCCCTTGAACCTGGAGATTTGGGATCCATGCGATGGGTAGCACGCAGTATTACTTTAAATGGTCTGCGTTTGCTCACCCAACCTCACCAAACCTCTCAGCCCCAAGAGTGTCCACCCTTATGTCTCATCCAGCTGTGGGTCTAGATATGGTCAATCCAGGTTGCATCACAGCCCCTGAACGAATTGTGTAAGAATTTCTCTCTCTTTCCCTGTCTTTGTTTCATGGGTTTTTAAAAGTAATTTATTTTTATAATGGGCTTTAGCTGCTTTTAACGGCTGTGTTTAGGCCGCTTTACACCCACTTGACACACTAACAGAGAGATATCAATACATAGGTTTTAAGATTATTACTAGTCAGATATATTCTTGTGCGGTGAATCGGGCGTGTTGAGTCCAGTTCTCTGAGCAAGGAGTAGGTCTTGTCTATTCCATATTGGGTTTATGGAACGGTATCTGAGCTAATTTGAAACTCTTGTTTTATGTATCACCCCACCTCACCTTTCCCGTTAAGCAGCCATAGTGTGTTTTCTGCATGTGTGACTCTGTTCTGTTTTGTAATTCAGTTCAAGTGTAACGGTTTTTACATTCCCTCTATAAGTGACACCTTATGAGAAGTGTCCTTTTCTGTGTGACTTATTTCACTTAGAATCGTCTTACCTAAATCCACTCATCATGCTGCTACTAGCCTTATGACATTGATTTCATGGCTGAGTGATATTCCATTGTACATAAGGACCACAACTTTTTTATCCATTTTTCGCTTTCCTGGGATATTTAAGGTGGAAGGAAGTGGAGGTCCTTGTCAACAGAGCAGCCCTAAACTTTGGGGTGCTTGTGTCTTGCTGATTTTCAATTTTCCCACTTTATCCCCCCATGCGTGGAAGTACCCTATGCTCTCTAAGCTGTGTTTTTTAGATGTTTCAGGACACACCGTACACTTCTGCAGAGTGGCTGTTGGCAATTTACATCCCGCCCATCAGTGTAGCAAGGCTCCCATTTCTCCATGGCCTGTCCTGCATTTCTGGTTTTGACAGTTTTTTCAGCATGGCCCTTTTGACCGATGGGAAGCGAGACTTCTTTGTAGCGCTGATTTGCCTTTCCAGGTTGCTTGGTTGGCCAAAAAGGGCGTATACGTTTTTTCCTGAATATATTCAGGAAAAAACGCATACGCCCTTTTTGGCCAAGGGCATCATTGTCAACGTTTTGCCGCTTTTCATGTGCTTTAAAGGCGATTCGAATCTACCTCCTGAAATCTGTTTCCTTCAATTCTGCCTTGATTTCAAATCCTCTTCTTTGCCTTCCCTCAATATATTTGTGGACGAGAGTTATCATTTATAACTCTGCAGGTTTGTGAATTGCAGTGCCCTGAAGCTCCATTTTACAAGTCGCTTTTTTGGGAGCCAGCCGCAAAAGCGCAGGATGGCTTCAGGCCCTGTTCTGGTTCAGGGGGGCAGGATGAGCCTGTGGTTAATTCTTCTTCCTGATGGGAAAATAGAGTGACCTGTGCCTGTCCCAACACCAAGAGCTAGTCTCTCATTGGTTCCCCGTCTTCCCGTTCATCCTCAGGACAAATTGCAACCTGTACGGAACAGGAGGTTAAAGGTGCTGATGCTCCAAGTAGGGAGATTGCTAGTAAAGTGGCTGGAATGGCGAACCCGAGCACAAGGAGATGAGAAATGAGGTGCGTTTTAGAAACCTTTCCCCATCACACGGTGTACGATCGTCTGGGTTTCTCATGCATGTTTTCGATGTAGGAAGATGCCCTTGAACCTGGAGATTTGGGATCCATGCGATGGGTAGCACGCAGTATTACTTTAAATGGTCTGCGTTTGCTCACCCAACCTCACCAAACCTCTCAGCCCCAAGAGTGTCCACCCTTATGTCTCATCCAGCTGTGGGTCTAGATATGGTCAATCCAGGTTGCATCACAGCCCCTGAACGAATTGTGTAAGAATTTCTCTCTCTTTCCCTGTCTTTGTTTCATGGGTTTTTAAAAGTAATTTATTTTTATAATGGGGTTTAGCTGCTTTTCACGGCTGTGTTTATGCCGCTTTACACCCACTTGACACACTAACAGAGAGATATCAATACATAGGTTTTAAGATTATTACTAGTCAGATATATTCTTGTGCGGTGAATCGGGCGTGTTGAGTCCAGTTCTCTGAGCAAGGAGTAGGTCTTGTCTATTCCATATTGGGTTTATGGAACGGTATCTGAGCTAATTTGAAACTCTTGTTTTATGTATCACCCCACCTCACCTTTCCCGTTAAGCAGCCATAGTGTGTTTTCTGCATGTGTGACTCTGTTCTGTTTTGTAATTCAGTTCAAGTGTAACGGTTTTTACATTCCCTCTATAAGTGACACCTTATGAGAAGTGTCCTTTTCTGTGTGACTTATTTCACTTAGAATCGTCTTACCTAAATCCACTCATCATGTTGCTACTTGCCTTATGACAATGATTTCATGGCTGAGTGATATTCCATTGTACATAAGGACCACAACTTTTTTATCCACTTTTCGCTTTCCTGGGATATTTAAGGTGGAAGGAAGTGGAGGTCCTTGTCAACAGAGCAGCCCTAAACTTTGGGGTGCTTGTGTCTTGCTGATTTTCAATTATCCCACTTTATCCCCCCATGCGTGGAAGTGCCCTATGCTCTCTAAGCTGTGTTTTTTAGATGTTTCAGGACACACCGTACACTTCTCCAGAGTGGCTGTTGGCAATTTACATCCCGCCCATCAGTGTAGCAAGGCTCCCATTTCTCCATGGCCTGTCCTGCATTTCTGGTTTTGACACTTTTTTCAGCATGGCCCTTTTGACCGATGGGAAGCGAGACTTCTTTGTAGCGCTGATTTGCCTTTCCAGGTTGCTTGGTTGGCCAAAAAGGGCGTATGCGTTTTTTCCTGAATATATTCAGGAAAAAACGCATACGCCCTTTTTGGCCAAGGGCATCATTGTCAACGTTTTGCCGCTTTTCATGTGCTTTAAAGGCGATTCGAATCTACCTCCTGAAATCTGTTTCCTGCAATTCTGCCTTGATTTCAAATCCTCTTCTTTGCCTTCCCTCAATATATTTGTGGACGAGAGTTATCATTTATAACTCTGCAGGTTTGTGAATTGCAGTGCCCTGAAGCTCCATTTTACAAGTCGCTTTTTTGGGAGCCGGCCGCAAAAGCGCAGGATGGCTTCAGGCCCTGTTCTGGTTCCGGGGGGCAGGCTGAGCCTGTGGTTAATTCTTCTTCCTGATGGGAAAATAGAGTGACCTGTGCCTGTCCCAACACCAAGAGCTAGTCTCTCATTGGTTCCCCATCTTCCCGTTCATCCTCAGGACAAATTGCAACCTGTACGGAACAGGAGGTTAAAGGTGCTGATGCTCCAAGTAGGGAGATTGCTAGTAAAGTGGCTGGAATGGCGAACCCGAGCACAAGGAGATGAGAAATGAGGTGTGTTTTAGAAACCTTTCCCCATCACACGGTGTACCATCTTCTGGGTTTCTCATGCATGTTTTCGATGTAGGAAGATGCCCTTGAACCTGGAGATTTGGGACCCATGCGATGGGTAGCACGCAGTATTACTTTAAAGGGTCTGCGTTTGCTCACCCAACCTCACCAAACCTCTCAGCCCCAAGAGTGTCCACCCTTATGTCTCATCCAGCTGTGGGTCTAGATATGGTCAATCCAGGTTGCATCACAGCTCCTGAACGAATTGTGTAAGAATTTCTCTCTCTTTCCCTGTCTTTGTTTCATGGGTTTTTAAAAGTAATTTATTTTTATAATGGGGTTTAGCTGCTTTTCACGGCTGTGTTTATGCCGCTTTACACCCACTTGACACACTAACAGAGAGATATCAATACATAGGTTTTAAGATTATTACTAGTCAGATATATTCTTGTGCGGTGAATCGGGAGTGTTGAGTCCAGTTCTCTGAGCAAGGAGTAGGTCTTGTCTATTACATATTGGGTTTATGGAACGGTATCTGAGCTAATTTGAAACTCTTGTTTTATGTATCACCCCACCTCACCTTTCCCGTTAAGCAGCCATAGTGTGTTTTCTGCATGTGTGACTCTGTTCTGTTTTGTAATTCAGTTCAAGTGTAACGGTTTTTACATTCCCTCTATAAGTGACACCTTATGAGAAGTGTCCTTTTCTGTGTGACTTATTTCACTTAGAATCGTCTTACCTAAATCCACTCATCATGCTGCTACTAGCCTTATGACATTGATTTCATGGCTGAGTGATATTCCATTGTACATAAGGACCACAACTTTTTTATCCATTTTTCGCTTTCCTGGGATATTTAAGGTGGAATGAAGTGGAGGTCCTTGTCAACAGAGCAGCCCTAAACTTTGGGGTGCTTGTGTCTTGCTGATTTTCAATTTTCCCACTTTATCCCCCCATGCGTGGAAGTGCCCTATGCTCTCTAAGCTGTGTTTTTTAGATGTTTCAGGACACACCGTACACTTCTCCAGAGTGGCTGTTGGCAATTTACATCCCGCCCATCAGTGTAGCAAGGCTCCCATTTCTCCATGGCCTGTCCTGCATTTCTGGTTTTGACACTTTTTTCAGCATGGCCCTTTTGACCGATGGGAAGCGAGACTTCTTTGTAGCGCTGATTTGCCTTTCCAGGTTGCTTGGTTGGCCAAAAAGGGCGTATGCGTTTTTTCCTGAATATATTCAGGAAAAAACGCATACGCCCTTTTTGGCCAAGGGCATCATTGTCAACGTTTTGCCGCTTTTCATGTGCTTTAAAGGCGATTCGAATCTACCTCCTGAAATCTGTTTCCTGCAATTCTGCCTTGATTTCAAATCCTCTTCTTTGCCTTCCCTCAATATATTTGTGGACGAGAGTTATCATTTATAACTCTGCAGGTTTGTGAATTGCAGTGCCCTGAAGCTCCATTTTACAAGTCGCTTTTTTGGGAGCTGGCCGCAAAAGCGCCGGATGGCTTCAGGCCCTGTTCTGGTTCTGGGGGGCAGGCTGAGCCTGTGGTTAATTCTTCTTCCTGATGGGAAAATAGAGTGACCTGTGCCTGTCCCAACACCAAGAGCTAGTCTCTCATTGGTTCCCCATCTTCCCGTTCATCCTCAGGACAAATTGCAACCTGTACGGAACAGGAGGTTAAAGGTGCTGATGCTCCAAGTAGGGAGATTGCTAGTAAAGTGGCTGGAATGGCGAACCCGAGCACAAGGAGATGAGAAATTAGGTGCGTTTTAGAAACCTTTCCCCATCACACGGTGTACCATCTTCTGGGTTTCTCATGCATGTTTTCGATGTAGGAAGATGCCCTTGAACCTGGAGATTTGGGACCCATGCGATGGGTAGCACGCAGTATTAATTTAAAGGGTCTGCGTTTGCTCACCCAACCTCACCAAACCTCTCAGCCCCAAGAGTGTCCACCCTTATGTCTCATCCAGCTGTGGGTCTAGGTATGGTCAATCCAGGTTGCATCACAGCCCCTGAACGAATTGTGTAAGAATTTCTCTCTCTTTCCCTGTCTTTGTTTCATGGGTTTTTAAAAGTAATTTATTTTTATAATGGGGTTTAGCTGCTTTTCACGGCTGTGTTTAGGCCGCTTTACACCCACTTGACACACTAACAGAGAGATATCAATACATAGGTTTTAAGATTATTACTAGTCAGATATATTCTTGTGCGGTGAATCGGGCGTGTTGAGTCCAGTTCTCTGAGCAAGGAGTAGGTCTTGTCTATTACATATTCGGTTTATGGAACGGTATCTGAGCTAATTTGAAACTCTTGTTTTATGTATCACCCCACCTCACCTTTCCCGTTAAGCAGCCATAGTGTGTTTTCTGCATGTGTGACTCTGTTCTGTTTTGTAATTCAGTTCAAGTGTAACGGTTTTTACATTCCCTCTATAAGTGACACCTTATGAGAAGTGTCCTTTTCTGTGTGACTTATTTCACTTAGAATCGTCTTACCTAAATCCACTCATCATGCTGCTACTAGCCTTATGACATTGATTTCATGGCTGAGTGATATTCCATTGTACATAAGGACCACAACTTTTTTATCCATTTTTCGCTTTCCTGGGATATTTAAGGTGGAATGAAGTGGAGGTCCTTGTCAACAGAGCAGCCCTAAACTTTGGGGTGCTTGTGTCTTGCTGATTTTCAATTTTCCCACTTTATCCCCCCATGCGTGGAAGTGCCCTATGCTCTCTAAGCTGTGTTTTTTAGATGTTTCAGGACACACCGTACACTTCTCCAGAGTGGCTGTTGGCAATTTACATCCCGCCCATCAGTGTAGCAAGGCTCCCATTTCTCCATGGCCTGTCCTGCATTTCTGGTTTTGACACTTTTTTCAGCATGGCCCTTTTGACCGATGGGAAGCGAGACTTCTTTGTAGCGCTGATTTGCCTTTCCAGGTTGTTTGGTTGGCCAAAAAGGGCGTATGCGTTTTTTCCTGAATATATTCAGGAAAAAACGCATACGCCCTTTTTGGCCAAGGGCATCATTGTCAACGTTTTGCCGCTTTTCATGTGCTTTAAAGGCGATTCGAATCTACCTCCTGAAATCTGTTTCCTGCAATTCTGCCTTGATTTCAAATCCTCTTCTTTGCCTTCCCTCAATATATTTGTGGACGAGAGTTATCATTTATAACTCTGCAGGTTTGTGAATTGCAGTGCCCTGAAGCTCCATTTTACAAGTCGCTTTTTTGGAGCTGGCCGCAAAAGCGCCGGATGGCTTCAGGCCCTGTTCTGGTTCTGGGGGGCAGGCTGAGCCTGTGGTTAATTCTTCTTCCTGATGGGAAAATAGAGTGACCAGTGCCTGTCCCAACACCAAGAGCTAGTCTCTCATTGGTTCCCCATCTTCCCGTTCATCCTCAGGACAAATTGCAACCTGTACGGAACAGGAGGTTAAAGGTGCTGATGCTCCAAGTAGGGAGATTGCTAGTAAAGTGGCTGGAATGGCGAACCCGAGCACAAGGAGATGAGAAATGAGGTGCGTTTTAGAAACCTTTCCCCATCACACGGTGTACCATCTTCTGGGTTTCTCATGCACGTTTTCGATGTAGGAAGATGCCCTTGAACCTGGAGATTTGGGACCCATGCGATGGGTAGCACGCAGTATTACTTTAAAGGGTCTGCGTTTGCTCACCCAACCTCACCAAACCTCTCAGCCCCAAGAGTGTCCACCCTTAGGTCTCATCCAGCTGTGGGTCTAGATATGGTCAATCCAGGTTGCATCACAGCCCCTGAACGAATTGTGTAAGAATTTCTCTGTCTTTCCCTGTCTTTGTTTCATGGGTTTTTAAAAGTAATTTATTTTTATAATGGGGTTTAGCTGCTTTTCACGGCTGTGTTTATGCCGCTTTACACCCACTTGACACACTAACAGAGAGATATCAATACATAGGTTTTAAGATTATTACTAGTCAGATATATTCTTGTGCGGTGAATCGGGCGTGTTGAGTCCAGTTCTCTGAGCAAGGAGTAGGTCTTGTCTATTACATATTGGGTTTATGGAACGGTATCTGAGCTAATTTGAAACTCTTGTTTTATGTATCACCCCACCTCACCTTTCCCGTTAAGCAGCCATAGTGTGTTTTCTGCATGTGTGACTCTGTTCTGTTTTGTAATTCAGTTCAAGTGTAACGGTTTTTACATTCCCTCTATAAGTGACACCTTATGAGAAGTGTCCTTTTCTGTGTGACTTATTTCACTTAGAATCGTCTTACCTAAATCCACTCATCATGCTGCTACTAGCCTTATGACATTGATTTCATGGCTGAGTGATATTCCATTGTACATAAGGACCACAACTTTTTTATCCATTTTTCGCTTTCCTGGGATATTTAAGGTGGAGGTCCTTGTCAACAGAGCAGCCCTAAACTTTGGGGTGCTTGTGTCTTGCTGATTTTCAATTTTCCCACTTTATCCCCCCATGCGTGGAAGTGCCCTATGCTCTCTAAGCTGTGTTTTTTAGATGTTTCAGGACACACCGTACACTTCTCCAGAGTGGCTGTTGGCAATTTACATCCCGCCCATCAGTGTAGCAAGGCTCCCATTTCTCCATGGCCTGTCCTGCATTTCTGGTTTTGACACTTTTTTCAGCATGGCCCTTTTGACCGATGGGAAGCGAGACTTCTTTGTAGCGCTGATTTGCCTTTCCAGGTTGCTTGGTTGGCCAAAAAGGGCGTATGCGTTTTTTCCTGAATATATTCAGGAAAAAACGCATACGCCCTTTTTGGCCAAGGGCATCATTGTCAACGTTTTGCCGCTTTTCATGTGCTTTAAAGGCGATTCGAATCTACCTCCAGAAATCTGTTTCCTGCAATTCTGCCTTGATTTCAAATCCTCTTCTTTGCCTTCCCTCAATATATTTGTGGACGAGAGTTATCATTTATAACTCTGCAGGTTTGTGAATTGCAGTGCCCTGAAGCTCCATTTTACAAGTCGCTTTTTTGGGAGCCGGCCGCAAAAGCGCCGGATGGCTTCAGGCCCTGATCTGGTTCCGGGGGGCAGGCTGAGCCTGTGGTTAATTCTTCTTCCTGATGGGAAAATAGAGTGACCTGTGCCTGTCCCAACACCAAGAGCTAGTCTCTCATTGGTTCCCCGTCTTCCCGTTCATCCTCAGGACAAATTGCAACCTGTACGGAACAGGAGGTTAAAGGTGCTGATGCTCCAAGTAGGGAGATTGCTAGTAAAGTGGCTGGAATGGCGAACCCGAGCACAAGGAGATGAGAAATGAGGTGCGTTTTAGAAACCTTTCCCCATCACACGGTGTACCATCTTCTGGGTTTCTCATGCATGTTTTCGATGTAGGAAGATGCCCTTGAACCTGGAGATTTGGGACCCATGCGATGGGTAGCACGCAGTATTACTTTAAAGGGTCTGCGTTTGCTCACCCAACCTCACCAAACCTCTCAGCCCCAAGAGTGTCCACCCTTATGTCTCATCCAGCTGTGGGTCTAGATATGGTCAATCCAGGTTGCATCACAGCCCCTGAACGAATTGTGTAAGAATTTCTCTCTCTTTCCCTGTCTTTGTTTCATGGGTTTTTAAAAGTAATTTATTTTTATAATGGGGTTTAGCTGCTTTTCACGGCTGTGTTTAGGCCACTTTACACCCACTTGACACACTAACAGAGAGATATCAATACATAGGTTTTAAGATTATTACTAGTCAGATATATTCTTGTGCGGTGAATCGGGCGTGTTGAGTCCAGTTCTCTGAGCAAGGAGTAGGTCTTGTCTATTACATATTCGGTTTATGGAACGGTATCTGAGCTAATTTGAAACTCTTGTTTTATGTATCACCCCACCTCACCTTTCCCGTTAAGCAGCCATAGTGTGTTTTCTGCATGTGTGACTCTGTTCTGTTTTGTAATTCAGTTCAAGTGTAACGGTTTTTACATTCCCTCTATAAGTGACACCTTATGAGAAGTGTCCTTTTCTGTGTGACTTATTTCACTTAGAATCGTCTTACCTAAATCCACTCATCATGCTGCTACTAGCCTTATGACATTGATTTCATGGCTGAGTGATATTCCATTGTACATAAGGACCACAACTTTTTTATCCATTTTTCGCTTTCCTGGGATATTTAAGGTGGAATGAAGTGGAGGTCCTTGTCAACAGAGCAGCCCTAAACTTTGGGGTGCTTGTGTCTTGCTGATTTTCAATTTTCCCACGTTATCCCCCCATGCGTGGAAGTGCCCTATGCTCTCTAAGCTGTGTTTTTTAGATGTTTCAGGACACACCGTACACTTCTCCAGAGTGGCTGTTGGCAATTTACATCCCGCCCATCAGTGTAGCAAGGCTCCCATTTCTCCATGGCCTGTCCTGCATTTCTGGTTTTGACACTTTTTTCAGCATGGCCCTTTTGACCGATGGGAAGCGAGACTTCTTTGTAGCGCTGATTTGCCTTTCCAGGTTGCTTGGTTGGCCAAAAAGGGCGTATGCGTTTTTTCCTGAATATATTCAGGAAAAAACGCATACGCCCTTTTTGGCCAAGGGCATCATTGTCAAAGTTTTGCCGCTTTTCATGTGCTTTAAAGGCGATTCGAATCTACCTCCTGAAATCTGTTTCCTGCAATTCTGCCTTGATTTCAAATCCTCTTCTTTGCCTTCCCTCAAAATATTTGTGGACGAGAGTTATCATTTATAACTCTGCAGGTTTGTGAATTGCAGTGCCCTGAAGCTCCATTTTACAAGTCGGTTTTTTGGGAGCCGGCCGCAAAAGCGCAGGATGGCTTCAGGCCCTGTTCTGGTTCAGGGGGGCAGGCTGAGCCTGTGGTTAATTCTTCTTCCTGATGGGAAAATAGAGTGACCTGTGCCTGTCCCAACACCAAGAGCTAGTCTCTCATTGGTTCCCCGTCTTCCCGTTCATCCTCAGGACAAATTGCAACCTGTACGGAACAGGAGGTTAAAGGTGCTGATGCTCCAAGTAGGGAGATTGCTAGTAAAGTGGCTGGAATGGCGAACCCGAGCACAAGGAGATGAGAAATTAGGTGCGTTTTAGAAACCTTTCCCCATCACACGGTGTACCATCTTCTGGGTTTCTCATGCATGTTTTCGATGTAGGAAGATGCCCTTGAACCTGGAGATTTGGGACCCATGCGATGGGTAGCACGCAGTATTAATTTAAAGGGTCTGCGTTTGCTCACCCAACCTCACCAAACCTCTCAGCCCCAAGAGTGTCCACCCTTATGTCTCATCCAGCTGTGGGTCTAGGTATGGTCAATCCAGGTTGCATCACAGCCCCTGAACGAATTGTGTAAGAATTTCTCTCTCTTTCCCTGTCTTTGTTTCATGGGTTTTTAAAAGTAATTTATTTTTATAATGGGGTTTAGCTGCTTTTCACGGCTGTGTTTAGGCCGCTTTACACCCACTTGACACACTAACAGAGAGATATCAATACATAGGTTTTAAGATTATTACTAGTCAGATATATTCTTGTGCGGTGAATCGGGCGTGTTGAGTCCAGTTCTCTGAGCAAGGAGTAGGTCTTGTCTATTACATATTCGGTTTATGGAACGGTATCTGAGCTAATTTGAAACTCTTGTTTTATGTATCACCCCACCTCACCTTTCCCGTTAAGCAGCCATAGTGTGTTTTCTGCATGTGTGACTCTGTTCTGTTTTGTAATTCAGTTCAAGTGTAACGGTTTTTACATTCCCTCTATAAGTGACACCTTATGAGAAGTGACCTTTTCTGTGTGACTTATTTCACTTAGAATCGTCTTACCTAAATCCACTCATCATGCTGCTACTAGCCTTATGACATTGATTTCATGGCTGAGTGATATTCCATTGTACATAAGGACCACAACTTTTTTATCCATTTTTCGCTTTCCTGGGATATTTAAGGTGGAATGAAGTGGAGGTCCTTGTCAACAGAGCAGCCCTAAACTTTGGGGTGCTTGTGTCTTGCTGATTTTCAATTTTCTCACTTTATCCCCCCATGCGTGGAAGTGCCCTATGCTCTCTAAGCTGTGTTTTTTAGATGTTTCAGGACACACCGTACACTTCTCCAGAGTGGCTGTTGGCAATTTACATCCCGCCCATCAGTGTAGCAAGGCTCCCATTTCTCCATGGCCTGTCCTGCATTTCTGGTTTTGACACTTTTTTCAGCATGGCCCTTTTGACCGATGGGAAGCGAGACTTCTTTGTAGCGCTGATTTGCCTTTCCAGGTTGTTTGGTTGGCCAAAAAGGGCGTATGCGTTTTTTCCTGAATATATTCAGGAAAAAACGCATACGCCCTTTTTGGCCAAGGGCATCATTGTCAACGTTTTGCCGCTTTTCATGTGCTTTAAAGGCGATTCGAATCTACCTCCTGAAATCTGTTTCCTGCAATTCTGCCTTGATTTCAAATCCTCTTCTTTGCCTTCCCTCAATATATTTGTGGACGAGAGTTATCATTTATAACTCTGCAGGTTTGTGAATTGCAGTGCCCTGAAGCTCCATTTTACAAGTCGCTTTTTTGGAGCTGGCCGCAAAAGCGCCGGATGGCTTCAGGCCCTGTTCTGGTTCTGGGGGGCAGGCTGAGCCTGTGGTTAATTCTTCTTCCTGATGGGAAAATAGAGTGACCAGTGCCTGTCCCAACACCAAGAGCTAGTCTCTCATTGGTTCCCCATCTTCCCGTTCATCCTCAGGACAAATTGCAACCTGTACGGAACAGGAGGTTAAAGGTGCTGATGCTCCAAGTAGGGAGATTGCTAGTAAAGTGGCTGGAATGGCGAACCCGAGCACAAGGAGATGAGAAATGAGGTGCGTTTTAGAAACCTTTCCCCATCACACGGTGTACCATCTTCTGGGTTTCTCATGCACGTTTTCGATGTAGGAAGATGCCCTTGAACCTGGAGATTTGGGACCCATGCGATGGGTAGCACGCAGTATTACTTTAAAGGGTCTGCGTTTGCTCACCCAACCTCACCAAACCTCTCAGCCCCAAGAGTGTCCACCCTTAGGTCTCATCCAGCTGTGGGTCTAGACATGGTCAATCCAGGTTGCATCACAGCCCCTGAACGAATTGTGTAAGAATTTCTCTGTCTTTCCCTGTCTTTGTTTCATGGGTTTTTAAAAGTAATTTATTTTTATAATGGGGTTTAGCTGCTTTTCACGGCTGTGTTTAGGCCACTTTACACCCACTTGACACACTAACAGAGAGATATCAATACATAGGTTTTAAGATTATTACTAGTCAGATATATTCTTGTGCGGTGAATCGGGCGTGTTGAGTCCAGTTCTCTGAGCAAGGAGTAGGTCTTGTCTATTACATATTCGGTTTATGGAACGGTATCTGAGCTAATTTGAAACTCTTGTTTTATGTATCACCCCACCTCACCTTTCCCGTTAAGCAGCCATAGTGTGTTTTCTGCATGTGTGACTCTGTTCTGTTTTGTAATTCAGTTCAAGTGTAACGGTTTTTACATTCCCTCTATAAGTGACACCTTATGAGAAGTGTCCTTTTCTGTGTGACTTATTTCACTTAGAATCGTCTTACCTAAATCCACTCATCATGCTGCTACTAGCCTTATGACATTGATTTCATGGCTGAGTGATATTCCATTGTACATAAGGACCACAACTTTTTTATCCATTTTTCGCTTTCCTGGGATATTTAAGGTGGAATGAAGTGGAGGTCCTTGTCAACAGAGCAGCCCTAAACTTTGGGGTGCTTGTGTCTTGCTGATTTTCAATTTTCCCACTTTATCCCCCCATGCGTGGAAGTGCCCTATGCTCTCTAAGCTGTGTTTTTTAGATGTTTCAGGACACACCGTACACTTCTCCAGAGTGGCTGTTGGCAATTTACATCCCGCCCATCAGTGTAGCAAGGCTCCCATTTCTCCATGGCCTGTCCTGCATTTCTGGTTTTGACAGTTTTTTCAGCATGGCCCTTTTGACCGATGGGAAGCGAGACTTCTTTGTAGCGCTGATTTGCCTTTCCAGGTTGCTTGGTTGGCCAAAAAGGGCGTATGCGTTTTTTCCTGAATATATTCAGGAAAAAACGCATACGCCCTTTTTGGCCAAGGGCATCATTGTCAAAGTTTTGCCGCTTTTCATGTGCTTTAAAGGCGATTCGAATCTACCTCCTGAAATCTGTTTCCTGCAATTCTGCCTTGATTTCAAATCCTCTTCTTTGCCTTCCCTCAAAATATTTGTGGACGAGAGTTATCATTTATAACTCTGCAGGTTTGTGAATTGCAGTGCCCTGAAGCTCCATTTTACAAGTCGCTTTTTTGGGAGCCGGCCGCAAAAGCGCAGGATGGCTTCAGGCCCTGTTCTGGTTCCGGGGGGCAGGCTGAGCCTGTGGTTAATTCTTCTTCCTGATGGGAAAATAGAGTGACCTGTGCCTGTCCCAACACCAAGAGCTAGTCTCTCATTGGTTCCCCGTCTTCCCGTTCATCCTCAGGACAAATTGCAACCTGTACGGAACAGGAGGTTAAAGGTGCTGATGCTCCAAGTAGGGAGATTGCTAGTAAAGTGGCTGGAATGGCGAACCCGAGCACAAGGAGATGAGAAATGAGGTGCGTTTTAGAAACCTTTCCCCATCACACGGTGTACCATCTTCTGGGTTTCTCATGCACGTTTTCGATGTAGGAAGATGCCCTTGAACCTGGAGATTTGGGACCCATGCGATGGGTAGCACGCAGTATTACTTTAAAGGGTCTGCGTTTGCTCACCCAACCTCACCAAACCTCTCAGCCCCAAGAGTGTCCACCCTTATGTCTCATCCAGCTGTGGGTCTAGACATGGTCAATCCAGGTTGCATCACAGCTCCTGAACGAATTGTGTAAGAATTTCTCTCTATTTCCCTGTCTTTGTTTCATGGGTTTTTAAAAGTAATTTATTTTTATAATGGGGTTTAGCTGCTTTTCACGGCTGTGTTTAGGCCGCTTTACACCCACTTGACACACTAACAGAGAGATATCAATACATAGGTTTTAAGATTATTACTAGTCAGATATATTCTTGTGCGGTGAATCGGGCGTGTTGAGTCCAGTTCTCTGAGCAAGGAGTAGGTCTTGTCTATTCCATATTGGGTTTATGGAACGGTATCTGAGCTAATTTGAAACTCTTGTTTTATGTATCACCCCACCTCACCTTTCCCGTTAAGCAGCCATAGTGTGTTTTCTGCATGTGTGACTCTGTTCTGTTTTGTAATTCAGTTCAAGTGTAACGGTTTTTACATTCCCTCTATAAGTGACACCTTATGAGAAGTGTCATTTTCTGTGTGACTTATTTCACTTAGAATCGTCTTACCTAAATCCACTCATCATGCTGCTACTAGCCTTATGACATTGATTTCATGGCTGAGTGATATTCCATTGTACATAAGGACCACAACTTTTTTATCCATTTTTCGCTTTCCTGGGATATTTAAGGTGGAAGGAAGTGGAGGTCCTTGTCAACAGAGCAGCCCTAAACTTTGGGGTGCTTGTGTCTTGCTGATTTTCAATTTTCCCACTTTATCCCCCCATGCGTGGAAGTACCCTATGCTCTCTAAGCTGTGTTTTTTAGATGTTTCAGGACACACCGTACACTTCTCCAGAGTGGCTGTTGGCAATTTACATCCCGCCCATCAGTGTAGCAAGGCTCCCATTTCTCCATGGCCTATCCTGAATTTCTTGTTTTGACACTTTTTTCAGCATGGCCCTTTTGACCGATGGGAAGCGAGACTTCTTTGTAGCGCTGATTTGCCTTTCCAGGTTGCTTGGTTGGCCAAAAAGGGCGTATGCGTTTTTTCCTGAATATATTCAGGAAAAAACGCATACGCCCTTTTTGGCCAAGGGCATCATTGTCAACGTTTTGCCGCTTTTCATGTGCTTTAAAGGCGATTCGAATCTACCTCCTGAAATCTGTTTCCTGCAATTCTGCCTTGATTTCAAATCCTCTTCTTTGCCTTCCCTCAATATATTTGTGGACGAGAGTTATCATTTATAACTCTGCAGGTTTGTGAATTGCAGTGCCCTGAAGCTCCATTTTACAAGTCGCTTTTTTGGGAGCCGGCCGCAAAAGCGCAGGATGGCTTCAGGCCCTGTTCTGGTTCCGGGGGGCAGGCTGAGCCTGTGGTTAATTCTTCTTCCTGATGGGAAAATAGAGTGACCTGTGCCTGTCCCAACACCAAGAGCTAGTCTCTCATTGGTTCCCCGTCTTCCCGTTCATCCTCAGGACAAATTGCAACCTGTACGGAACAGGAGGTTAAAGGCGCTGATGCTCCAAATAGGGAGATTGCTAGTAAAGTGGCTGGAATGGCGAACCCGAGCACAAGGAGATGAGAAATGAGGTGCGTTTTAGAAACCTTTCCCCATCACACGGTGTACCATCTTCTGGGTTTCTCATGCACGTTTTCGATGTAGGAAGATGCCCTTGAACCTGGAGATTTGGGACCCATGCGATGGGTAGCACGCAGTATTACTTTAAAGGGTCTGCGTTTGCTCACCCAACCTCACCAAACCTCTCAGCCCCAAGAGTGTCCACCCTTATGTCTCATCCAGCTGTGGGTCTAGACATGGTCAATCCAGGTTGCATCACAGCCCCTGAACGAATTGTGTAAGAATTTCTCTCTCTTTCCCTGTCTTTGTTTCATGGGTTTTTAAAAGTAATTTATTTTTATAATGGGGTTTAGCTGCTTTTCACGGCTGTGTTTATGCCGCTTTACACCCACTTGACACACTAACAGAGAGATATCAATACATAGGTTTTAAGATTATTACTAGTCAGATATATTCTTGTGCGGTGAATCGGGCGTGTTGAGTCCAGTTCTCTGAGCAAGGAGTAGGTCTTGTCTATTACATATTGGGTTTATGGAACGGTATCTGAGCTAATTTGAAACTCTTGTTTTGTGTATCACCCCACCTCACCTTTCCCGTTAAGCAGCCATAGTGTGTTTTCTGCATGTGTGACTCTGTTCTGTATTGTAAGTCAGTTCAAGTGTAACGGTTTTTACATTCCCTCTATAAGTGACACCTTATGAGAAGTGTCCTTTTCTGTGTGACTTATTTCACTTAGAATCGTCTTACCTAAATCCACTCATCATGCTGCTACTAGCCTTATGACATTGATTTCATGGCTGAGTGATATTCCATTGTACATAAGGACCACAACTTTTTTATCCATTTTTCGCTTTCCTGGGATATTTAAGGTGGAAGGAAGTGGAGGTCCTTGTCAACAGAGCAGCCCTAAACTTTGGGGTGCTTGTGTCTTGCTGATTTTCAATTTTCCCACTTTATCCCCCCATGCGTGGAAGTGCCCTATGCTCTCTAAGCTGTGTTTTTTAGATGTTTCAGGACACACCGTACACTTCTCCAGAGTGGCTGTTGGCAATTTACATCCCGCCCATCAGTGTAGCAAGGCTCCCATTTCTCCATGGCCTATCCTGAATTTCTTGTTTTGACACTTTTTTCAGCATGGCCCTTTTGACCGATGGGAAGCGAGACTTCTTTGTAGCGCTGATTTGCCTTTCCAGGTTGCTTGGTTGGCCAAAAAGGGCGTATGCGTTTTTTCCTGAATATATTCAGGAAAAAACGCATACGCCCTTTTTGGCCAAGGGCATCATTGTCAACGTTTTGCCGCTTTTCATGTGCTTTAAAGGCGATTCGAATCTACCTCCTGAAATCTGTTTCCTGCAATTCTGCCTTGATTTCAAATCCTCTTCTTTGCCTTCCCTCAATATATTTGTGGACGAGAGTTATCATTTATAACTCTGCAGGTTTGTGAATTGCAGTGCCCTGAAGCTCCATTTTACAAGTCGCTTTTTTGGGAGCCGGCCGCAAAAGCGCAGGATGGCTTCAGGCCCTGTTCTGGTTCCGGGGGGCAGGCTGAGCCTGTGGTTAATTCTTCTTCCTGATGGGAAAATAGAGTGACCTGTGCCTGTCCCAACACCAAGAGCTAGTCTCTCATTGGTTCCCCGTCTTCCCGTTCATCCTCAGGACAAATTGCAACCTGTACGGAACAGGAGGTTAAAGGCGCTGATGCTCCAAATAGGGAGATTGCTAGTAAAGTGGCT
The DNA here is from genome assembly GCF_965194825.1 of Balaenoptera physalus. Taxonomy (NCBI): domain Eukaryota; kingdom Metazoa; phylum Chordata; class Mammalia; order Artiodactyla; family Balaenopteridae; genus Balaenoptera; species Balaenoptera physalus. The sequence continues at coordinate 9,362 of NW_028126310.1, read as the reverse complement.
GGAATGGCGAACCCGAGCACAAGGAGATGAGAAATGAGGTGCGTTTTAGAAACCTTTCCCCATCACACGGTGTACCATCTTCTGGGTTTCTCATGCACGTTTTCGATGTAGGAAGATGCCCTTGAACCTGGAGATTTGGGACCCATGCGATGGGTAGCACGCAGTATTACTTTAAAGGGTCTGCGTTTGCTCACCCAACCTCACCAAACCTCTCAGCCCCAAGAGTGTCCACCCTTATGTCTCATCCAGCTGTGGGTCTAGACATGGTCAATCCAGGTTGCATCACAGCCCCTGAACGAATTGTGTAAGAATTTCTCTCTCTTTCCCTGTCTTTGTTTCATGGGTTTTTAAAAGTAATTTATTTTTATAATGGGGTTTAGCTGCTTTTCACGGCTGTGTTTATGCCGCTTTACACCCACTTGACACACTAACAGAGAGATATCAATACATAGGTTTTAAGATTATTACTAGTCAGATATATTCTTGTGCGGTGAATCGGGCGTGTTGAGTCCAGTTCTCTGAGCAAGGAGTAGGTCTTGTCTATTACATATTGGGTTTATGGAACGGTATCTGAGCTAATTTGAAACTCTTGTTTTATGTATCACCCCACCTCACCTTTCCCGTTAAGCAGCCATAGTGTGTTTTCTGCATGTGTGACTCTGTTCTGTATTGTAAGTCAGTTCAAGTGTAACGGTTTTTACATTCCCTCTATAAGTGACACCTTATGAGAAGTGTCCTTTTCTGTGTGACTTATTTCACTTAGAATCGTCTTACCTAAATCCACTCATCATGCTGCTACTAGCCTTATGACATTGATTTCATGGCTGAGTGATATTCCATTGTACATAAGGACCACAACTTTTTTATCCATTTTTCGCTTTCCTGGGATATTTAAGGTGGAAGGAAGTGGAGGTCCTTGTCAACAGAGCAGCCCTAAACTTTGGGGTGCTTGTGTCTTGCTGATTTTCAATTTTCCCACTTTATCCCCCCATGCGTGGAAGTGCCCTATGCTCTCTAAGCTGTGTTTTTTAGATGTTTCAGGACACACCGTACACTTCTCCAGAGTGGCTGTTGGCAATTTACATCCCGCCCATCAGTGTAGCAAGGCTCCCATTTCTCCATGGCCTGTCCTGCATTTCTGGTTTTGACACTTTTTTCAGCATGGCCCTTTTGACCGATGGGAAGCGAGACTTCTTTGTAGCGCTGATTTGCCTTTCCAGGTTGCTTGGTTGGCCAAAAAGGGCGTATGCGTTTTTTCCTGAATATATTCAGGAAAAAACGCATACGCCCTTTTTGGCCAAGGGCATCATTGTCAACGTTTTGCCGCTTTTCATGTGCTTTAAAGGCGATTCGAATCTACCTCCTGAAATCTGTTTCCTGCAATTCTGCCTTGATTTCAAATCCTCTTCTTTGCCTTCCCTCAAAATATTTGTGGACGAGAGTTATCATTTATAACTCTGCAGGTTTGTGAATTGCAGTGCCCTGAAGCTCCATTTTACAAGTCGCTTTTTTGGGAGCCGGCCGCAAAAGCGCAGGATGGCTTCAGGCCCTGTTCTGGTTCCGGGGGGCAGGCTGAGCCTGTGGTTAATTCTTCTTCCTGATGGGAAAATAGAGTGACCTGTGCCTGTCCCAACACCAAGAGCTAGTCTCTCATTGGTTCCCCGTCTTCCCGTTCATCCTCAGGACAAATTGCAACCTGTACGGAACAGGAGGTTAAAGGTGCTGATGCTCCAAGTAGGGAGATTGCTAGTAAAGTGGCTGGAATGGCGAACCCGAGCACAAGGAGATGAGAAATGAGGTGCGTTTTAGAAACCTTTCCCCATCACACGGTGTACCATCTTCTGGGTTTCTCATGCATGTTTTCGATGTAGGAAGATGCCCTTGAATCTGGAGATTTGGGACCCATGCGATGGGTAGCACGCAGTATTACTTTAAAGGGTCTGCGTTTGCTCACCCAACCTCACCAAACCTCTCAGCCCCAAGAGTGTCCACCCTTATGTCTCATCCAGCTGTGGGTCTAGATATGGTCAATCCAGGTTGCATCACAGCTCCTGAACGAATTGTGTAAGAATTTCTCTCTCTTTCCCTGTCTTTGTTTCATGGGTTTTTAAAAGTAATTTATTTTTATAATGGGGTTTAGCTGCTTTTCACGGCTGTGTTTATGCCGCTTTACACCCACTTGACACACTAACAGAGAGATATCAATACATAGGTTTTAAGATTATTACTAGTCAGATATATTCTTGTGCGGTGAATCGGGCGTGTTGAGTCCAGTTCTCTGAGCAAGGAGTAGGTCTTGTCTATTACATATTGGGTTTATGGAACGGTATCTGAGCTAATTTGAAACTCTTGTTTTATGTATCACCCCACCTCACCTTTCCCGTTAAGCAGCCATAGTGTGTTTTCTGCATGTGTGACTCTGTTCTGTATTGTAAGTCAGTTCAAGTGTAACGGTTTTTACATTCCCTCTATAAGTGACACCTTATGAGAAGTGTCCTTTTCTGTGTGACTTATTTCACTTAGAATCGTCTTACCTAAATCCACTCATCATGCTGCTACTAGCCTTATGACATTGATTTCATGGCTGAGTGATATTCCATTGTACATAAGGACCACAACTTTTTTATCCATTTTTCGCTTTCCTGGGATATTTAAGGTGGAAGGAAGTGGAGGTCCTTGTCAACAGAGCAGCCCTAAACTTTGGGGTGCTTGTGTCTTGCTGATTTTCAATTTTCCCACTTTATCCCCCCATGCGTGGAAGTACCCTATGCTCTCTAAGCTGTGTTTTTTAGATGTTTCAGGACACACCGTACACTTCTCCAGAGTGGCTGTTGGCAATTTACATCCCGCCCATCAGTGTAGCAAGGCTCCCATTTCTCCATGGCCTGTCCTGCATTTCTGGTTTTGACAGTTTTTTCAGCATGGCCCTTTTGACCGATGGGAAGCGAGACTTCTTTGTAGCGCTGATTTGCCTTTCCAGGTTGCTTGGTTGGCCAAAAAGGGCGTATGCGTTTTTTCCTGAATATATTCAGGAAAAAACGCATACGCCCTTTTTGGCCAAGGGCATCATTGTCAACGTTTTGCCGCTTTTCATGTGCTTTAAAGGCGATTCGAATCTACCTCCTGAAATCTGTTTCCTGCAATTCTGCCTTGATTTCAAATCCTCTTCTTTGCCTTCCCTCAATATATTTGTGGACGAGAGTTATCATTTATAACTCTGCAGGTTTGTGAATTGCAGTGCCCTGAAGCTCCATTTTACAAGTCGCTTTTTTGGGAGCCGGCCGCAAAAGCGCAGGATGGCTTCAGGCCCTGTTCTGGTTCCGGGGGGCAGGCTGAGCCTGTGGTTAATTCTTCTTCCTGATGGGAAAATAGAGTGACCTGTGCCTGTCCCAACACCAAGAGCTAGTCTCTCATTGGTTCCCCGTCTTCCCGTTCATCCTCAGGACAAATTGCAACCTGTACGGAACAGGAGGTTAAAGGTGCTGATGCTCCAAGTAGGGAGATTGCTAGTAAAGTGGCTGGAATGGCGAACCCGAGCACAAGGAGATGAGAAATGAGGTGCGTTTTAGAAACCTTTCCCCATCACACGGTGTACCATCTTCTGGGTTTCTCATGCATGTTTTCGATGTAGGAAGATGCCCTTGAACCTGGAGATTTGGGACCCATGCGATGGGTAGCACGCAGTATTACTTTAAAGGGTCTGCGTTTGCTCACCCAACCTCACCAAACCTCTCAGCCCCAAGAGTGTCCACCCTTATGTCTCATCCAGCTGTGGGTCTAGATATGGTCAATCCAGGTTGCATCACAGCTCCTGAACGAATTGTGTAAGAATTTCTCTCTCTTTCCCTGTCTTTGTTTCATGGGTTTTTAAAAGTAATTTATTTTTATAATGGGGTTTAGCTGCTTTTCACGGCTGTGTTTATGCCGCTTTACACCCACTTGACACACTAACAGAGAGATATCAATACATAGGTTTTAAGATTATTACTAGTCAGATATATTCTTGTGCGGTGAATCGGGCGTGTTGAGTCCAGTTCTCTGAGCAAGGAGTAGGTCTTGTCTATTACATATTGGGTTTATGGAACGGTATCTGAGCTAATTTGAAACTCTTGTTTTATGTATCACCCCACCTCACCTTTCCCGTTAAGCAGCCATAGTGTGTTTTCTGCATGTGTGACTCTGTTCTGTATTGTAAGTCAGTTCAAGTGTAACGGTTTTTACATTCCCTCTATAAGTGACACCTTATGAGAAGTGTCCTTTTCTGTGTGACTTATTTCACTTAGAATCGTCTTACCTAAATCCACTCATCATGCTGCTACTAGCCTTATGACATTGATTTCATGGCTGAGTGATATTCCATTGTACATAAGGACCACAACTTTTTTATCCATTTTTCGCTTTCCTGGGATATTTAAGGTGGAAGGAAGTGGAGGTCCTTGTCAACAGAGCAGCCCTAAACTTTGGGGTGCTTGTGTCTTGCTGATTTTCAATTTTCCCACTTTATCCCCCCATGCGTGGAAGTACCCTATGCTCTCTAAGCTGTGTTTTTTAGATGTTTCAGGACACACCGTACACTTCTCCAGAGTGGCTGTTGGCAATTTACATCCCGCCCATCAGTGTAGCAAGGCTCCCATTTCTCCATGGCCTGTCCTGCATTTCTGGTTTTGACAGTTTTTTCAGCATGGCCCTTTTGACCGATGGGAAGCGAGACTTCTTTGTAGCGCTGATTTGCCTTTCCAGGTTGCTTGGTTGGCCAAAAAGGGCGTATGCGTTTTTTCCTGAATATATTCAGGAAAAAACGCATACGCCCTTTTTGGCCAAGGGCATCATTGTCAACGTTTTGCCGCTTTTCATGTGCTTTAAAGGCGATTCGAATCTACCTCCTGAAATCTGTTTCCTGCAATTCTGCCTTGATTTCAAATCCTCTTCTTTGCCTTCCCTCAATATATTTGTGGACGAGAGTTATCATTTATAACTCTGCAGGTTTGTGAATTGCAGTGCCCTGAAGCTCCATTTTACAAGTCGCTTTTTTGGGAGCCGGCCGCAAAAGCGCAGGATGGCTTCAGGCCCTGTTCTGGTTCAGGGGGGCAGGCTGAGCCTGTGGTTAATTCTTCTTCCTGATGGGAAAATAGAGTGACCTGTGCCTGTCCCAACACCAAGAGCTAGTCTCTCATTGGTTCCCCGTCTTCCCGTTCATCCTCAGGACAAATTGCAACCTGTACGGAACAGGAGGTTAAAGGTGCTGATGCTCCAAGTAGGGAGATTGCTAGTAAAGTGGCTGGAATGGCGAACCCGAGCACAAGGAGATGAGAAATTAGGTGCGTTTTAGAAACCTTTCCCCATCACACGGTGTACCATCTTCTGGGTTTCTCATGCATGTTTTCGATGTAGGAAGATGCCCTTGAACCTGGAGATTTGGGACCCATGCGATGGGTAGCACGCAGTATTAATTTAAAGGGTCTGCGTTTGCTCACCCAACCTCACCAAACCTCTCAGCCCCAAGAGTGTCCACCCTTATGTCTCATCCAGCTGTGGGTCTAGGTATGGTCAATCCAGGTTGCATCACAGCCCCTGAACGAATTGTGTAAGAATTTCTCTCTCTTTCCCTGTCTTTGTTTCATGGGTTTTTAAAAGTAATTTATTTTTATAATGGGGTTTAGCTGCTTTTCACGGCTGTGTTTAGGCCGCTTTACACCCACTTGACACACTAACAGAGAGATATCAATACATAGGTTTTAAGATTATTACTAGTCAGATATATTCTTGTGCGGTGAATCGGGCGTGTTGAGTCCAGTTCTCTGAGCAAGGAGTAGGTCTTGTCTATTACATATTCGGTTTATGGAACGGTATCTGAGCTAATTTGAAACTCTTGTTTTATGTATCACCCCACCTCACCTTTCCCGTTAAGCAGCCATAGTGTGTTTTCTGCATGTGTGACTCTGTTCTGTTTTGTAATTCAGTTCAAGTGTAACGGTTTTTACATTCCCTCTATAAGTGACACCTTATGAGAAGTGACCTTTTCTGTGTGACTTATTTCACTTAGAATCGTCTTACCTAAATCCACTCATCATGCTGCTACTAGCCTTATGACATTGATTTCATGGCTGAGTGATATTCCATTGTACATAAGGACCACAACTTTTTTATCCATTTTTCGCTTTCCTGGGATATTTAAGGTGGAATGAAGTGGAGGTCCTTGTCAACAGAGCAGCCCTAAACTTTGGGGTGCTTGTGTCTTGCTGATTTTCAATTTTCTCACTTTATCCCCCCATGCGTGGAAGTGCCCTATGCTCTCTAAGCTGTGTTTTTTAGATGTTTCAGGACACACCGTACACTTCTCCAGAGTGGCTGTTGGCAATTTACATCCCGCCCATCAGTGTAGCAAGGCTCCCATTTCTCCATGGCCTGTCCTGCATTTCTGGTTTTGACACTTTTTTCAGCATGGCCCTTTTGACCGATGGGAAGCGAGACTTCTTTGTAGCGCTGATTTGCCTTTCCAGGTTGTTTGGTTGGCCAAAAAGGGCGTATGCGTTTTTTCCTGAATATATTCAGGAAAAAACGCATACGCCCTTTTTGGCCAAGGGCATCATTGTCAACGTTTTGCCGCTTTTCATGTGCTTTAAAGGCGATTCGAATCTACCTCCTGAAATCTGTTTCCTGCAATTCTGCCTTGATTTCAAATCCTCTTCTTTGCCTTCCCTCAATATATTTGTGGACGAGAGTTATCATTTATAACTCTGCAGGTTTGTGAATTGCAGTGCCCTGAAGCTCCATTTTACAAGTCGCTTTTTTGGAGCTGGCCGCAAAAGCGCCGGATGGCTTCAGGCCCTGTTCTGGTTCTGGGGGGCAGGCTGAGCCTGTGGTTAATTCTTCTTCCTGATGGGAAAATAGAGTGACCAGTGCCTGTCCCAACACCAAGAGCTAGTCTCTCATTGGTTCCCCATCTTCCCGTTCATCCTCAGGACAAATTGCAACCTGTACGGAACAGGAGGTTAAAGGTGCTGATGCTCCAAGTAGGGAGATTGCTAGTAAAGTGGCTGGAATGGCGAACCCGAGCACAAGGAGATGAGAAATGAGGTGCGTTTTAGAAACCTTTCCCCATCACACGGTGTACCATCTTCTGGGTTTCTCATGCACGTTTTCGATGTAGGAAGATGCCCTTGAACCTGGAGATTTGGGACCCATGCGATGGGTAGCACGCAGTATTACTTTAAAGGGTCTGCGTTTGCTCACCCAACCTCACCAAACCTCTCAGCCCCAAGAGTGTCCACCCTTAGGTCTCATCCAGCTGTGGGTCTAGACATGGTCAATCCAGGTTGCATCACAGCCCCTGAACGAATTGTGTAAGAATTTCTCTGTCTTTCCCTGTCTTTGTTTCATGGGTTTTTAAAAGTAATTTATTTTTATAATGGGGTTTAGCTGCTTTTCACGGCTGTGTTTAGGCCACTTTACACCCACTTGACACACTAACAGAGAGATATCAATACATAGGTTTTAAGATTATTACTAGTCAGATATATTCTTGTGCGGTGAATCGGGCGTGTTGAGTCCAGTTCTCTGAGCAAGGAGTAGGTCTTGTCTATTACATATTCGGTTTATGGAACGGTATCTGAGCTAATTTGAAACTCTTGTTTTATGTATCACCCCACCTCACCTTTCCCGTTAAGCAGCCATAGTGTGTTTTCTGCATGTGTGACTCTGTTCTGTTTTGTAATTCAGTTCAAGTGTAACGGTTTTTACATTCCCTCTATAAGTGACACCTTATGAGAAGTGTCCTTTTCTGTGTGACTTATTTCACTTAGAATCGTCTTACCTAAATCCACTCATCATGCTGCTACTAGCCTTATGACATTGATTTCATGGCTGAGTGATATTCCATTGTACATAAGGACCACAACTTTTTTATCCATTTTTCGCTTTCCTGGGATATTTAAGGTGGAATGAAGTGGAGGTCCTTGTCAACAGAGCAGCCCTAAACTTTGGGGTGCTTGTGTCTTGCTGATTTTCAATTTTCCCACTTTATCCCCCCATGCGTGGAAGTGCCCTATGCTCTCTAAGCTGTGTTTTTTAGATGTTTCAGGACACACCGTACACTTCTCCAGAGTGGCTGTTGGCAATTTACATCCCGCCCATCAGTGTAGCAAGGCTCCCATTTCTCCATGGCCTGTCCTGCATTTCTGGTTTTGACAGTTTTTTCAGCATGGCCCTTTTGACCGATGGGAAGCGAGACTTCTTTGTAGCGCTGATTTGCCTTTCCAGGTTGCTTGGTTGGCCAAAAAGGGCGTATGCGTTTTTTCCTGAATATATTCAGGAAAAAACGCATACGCCCTTTTTGGCCAAGGGCATCATTGTCAAAGTTTTGCCGCTTTTCATGTGCTTTAAAGGCGATTCGAATCTACCTCCTGAAATCTGTTTCCTGCAATTCTGCCTTGATTTCAAATCCTCTTCTTTGCCTTCCCTCAAAATATTTGTGGACGAGAGTTATCATTTATAACTCTGCAGGTTTGTGAATTGCAGTGCCCTGAAGCTCCATTTTACAAGTCGCTTTTTTGGGAGCCGGCCGCAAAAGCGCAGGATGGCTTCAGGCCCTGTTCTGGTTCCGGGGGGCAGGCTGAGCCTGTGGTTAATTCTTCTTCCTGATGGGAAAATAGAGTGACCTGTGCCTGTCCCAACACCAAGAGCTAGTCTCTCATTGGTTCCCCGTCTTCCCGTTCATCCTCAGGACAAATTGCAACCTGTACGGAACAGGAGGTTAAAGGTGCTGATGCTCCAAGTAGGGAGATTGCTAGTAAAGTGGCTGGAATGGCGAACCCGAGCACAAGGAGATGAGAAATGAGGTGCGTTTTAGAAACCTTTCCCCATCACACGGTGTACCATCTTCTGGGTTTCTCATGCACGTTTTCGATGTAGGAAGATGCCCTTGAACCTGGAGATTTGGGACCCATGCGATGGGTAGCACGCAGTATTACTTTAAAGGGTCTGCGTTTGCTCACCCAACCTCACCAAACCTCTCAGCCCCAAGAGTGTCCACCCTTATGTCTCATCCAGCTGTGGGTCTAGACATGGTCAATCCAGGTTGCATCACAGCTCCTGAACGAATTGTGTAAGAATTTCTCTCTATTTCCCTGTCTTTGTTTCATGGGTTTTTAAAAGTAATTTATTTTTATAATGGGGTTTAGCTGCTTTTCACGGCTGTGTTTAGGCCGCTTTACACCCACTTGACACACTAACAGAGAGATATCAATACATAGGTTTTAAGATTATTACTAGTCAGATATATTCTTGTGCGGTGAATCGGGCGTGTTGAGTCCAGTTCTCTGAGCAAGGAGTAGGTCTTGTCTATTCCATATTGGGTTTATGGA